>NW_024039340.1:3992500-4737500 GCF_016077235.1 Cyprinodon tularosa | reverse complement strand
GTCATCCTGCTGTGACCTCAGAGCGGCGCTGGGCTTCCTGCTTCATGCCGTACATAAGGAGCTGATCCACAGTGCAGCCGTCTAACCTGACAGAGAGGCCGTGAATATGAAACCTTTCCTTCCAGTTCTGCTGCTGACGTTGCTCTGCAAACTTCCACCAGGGTTTCCTTCTGAGGACAACTCGACTTTTAACTGTGAGTAAAGATCTGTTTTAATTTGTTTTAACATCAGACGTAGAAATAATGATTGATTAGAATCACCGACAAGAGAAGGCAAGGTAAGTTAATGTCTACAGCACATTTCAATGGGACAACATTTAAAAAACAAACAAAAGTACACTAGAGTGGCAAATGATTCAAAATAGTACAAGGGATTCCTTAAAATATGGTTATGTTAATAAAGTTAGACTGAGATTAATAAAAAAATAAATAAAACAGAAAAGCACCCACCCCCAACCCCCCCCCAAATTTTTTTTCAGTTGTTGCTAATCCCAATACTTCAGCAAAAATAATGTTTTTAGCTACTTTTAAATCAGACAAACTGACCGCAATGAAATCATGACCTCGTTGGCAGAGCTAACGAAAGGAAAGTTGGAATAAAACCTACTAGGGTTGGGATAACGCTGTCAAACGCCGTGTTCCAGCACTAACGGCAGTTTTATGGGAGTTTTTTTCCAGATTAGTGGAGCAGAAGAACTAAAAGCTGCTCCTCCATTGTTGGCTCTGGTTCTGCAAAGTAGATCTGATCCAGTAGACCTGGGAGGTCTGGCTGTCGATTCACTGCCAACCAGTCTGTGATGTATTTTGGAGCGAAGCCATTCTGAGATTCATAGACAGACAAAAGGATTTTAAAGTCTTTTCTCTGAGATACGGGAAGCCAGTGGAAGGTCTTTAGAAGCGGGCTGATGTTCTCTACTTCCTAAGTTCTAGTGAGGACGCAGGCAGCATCATTCTGGATCTCAGCTGCAACTCTGATCTACTTTTTAATAAAACCTGTGAAGAAACTGCTGCAGGGATCAATTCTACTAAAGATGGATGAAGCAGGAAAAAATAAATAAATAACCAATAAATTGAATTAATCGTGGTGTATTCTTTAGTATAGAAATTAATTGAATTGTTGGGTCAGGAAATTGATACTGACTCAATCACCATGATTTACACCCCTAGTTCACAGTCACCTGCTGAAATAGTAACATAAAGCTGAGAGTCATCTGCATATTACAGTGAATTAATTAGTTGTTTTTTTTAGAAAACATACAAATTGACACAGATGAACAGGTCCATGCCTTTGGAATGGGCCGGCAAAAACCAAGGAAATCCAAAGTTCTGATCTCAGTCCGCCTGAAGCTGTGATAGAACAATGGTTGGGTTCTTTCTTTTGTTCCAGCCTCTTCCTTCAGAGAACTACTCATCTCATCATTCCAAGAGCGCCTTTGGACGGTGAATAACGGTGGACAGAGGTACCCTCACTCTTATAGACTGGAGATTAATCACCAGGAAGTTTAGGCTGAAGAAAGTTCTTACATCGACCAACTTCTTTTCACAGACGGACAACTTCCCTGCACTCCAGGCTCAGCTTCAGGTTTAATTCACACACTGAGTCTCAGGAGATTTCCAGGGCTGGAGAGGTTTTCCACTCTGCTCTACAAGTCCTGAAAAACAGAGCAGAGCAGAAATACCAAAGGAACGTCACAGTATCTGGTAGGTTTGTTTTCTGCAAACACTTTTCTTATCACCTCAAATTCAACATCAAACTCATTTTGACACACTGCTGTACTTTTAAAGCATTTAGAGACAGTAAAATGTAACTGATTTTAAAGCTCATACTCAGACGGCATCATAAGCTGCAGGTTTCACTCGAGTACAATGGCATGACTTTGGGTCTAACAAGGGGCGGGGGGCTTGAGGACTCCAGTTGTTCATATATATATATATATATATATATATATATATATATATATATATATATATATATATATATATATATATATATATATGTATATATATGTATGTATTTTCCACTAAATAAGGGACAGGTACTTCTATTTCTAAATATGGAACAATTCCGTTTTTCAAGGGACGGTTGGCAACCATATGCTGGGCTTTTAATGTGTTTTGTTTAACTAGATGAGTTCCGGAAATGTAACATATACCAAGCTAATCAACAACATAAAATTAAACAGAATGATCGAAAACTCGTTCTAAGGCGCTAATCTTGTTCTGTGGTTCTCCAGGGGTCAACAAGGGTTCATTTAAAGATGTTTTCAGAACTGATTGGTGACCTGTAGTTTATATCTTTAGTTATTGTAAGTTGAGTTATAAGTTGTTGCTGACTTCCAGGCTTAGGTCTACCACTCAGTTTGAATATATGAAAGTTCCTTATAAAAATAAGAGGCAGCAAAAGGAAAACTGAATGAGACAAGACCTGCATGATCTGAGAGTGATGGAGGAATAGAGATTAAAACATGTTAAATGTTCATTTAATATATTGTTGTTACTTGTAGCTCCAAATATTGTGGTGTTTAGCCTTTCTAGTATTTAATCAGGTGAGATAATATCAATGATAATAATAATAATCATATGTATTATGCTATTATATGTGTTTGGAAGGGATTTTGATTGTATCATGTTTGTTTTAGATCAGTGTAAGATTGAAAGAAGAGGAAGAAGATTAGAAGACTGATAGAAAATATATGAATATAAAAAATATGAGTAAATATGTAAAAATGGATGAAAGCGTCACTGTCCCTGTTTCCTATTTTAATTTTGATAATATATATTTTTTTCTTATCTACGAGCTGGAAATGTCCCCAGATTGGATTTCACAAATCTGGTCACCTTAAACTAATCATTGATCTGTTTATCAGACTTTCTAATGTCTGCTTTAGATGTGACGCTGTTTAAGATATAACCAACAGTATCAAAAGGTCTGGCTGCTTTAAAGGCTCTTTTCATTTTTTCCAAGAACAACCACTTTCACTAACGCATGATAAACAGCCATGGTGGTACCAGGTTTACAGAGAGAATAACCAATCATTAATGCATATTTTTATAAATATATTATAGTGGGATAATATAGGGGGTCGTAGCCCCCGTATTCCCCCCTGATAATAAGGCTTGTGCTTAATTTTATGATTGTAACAGAACTGCTGTCATGGGAAGACTTGGAGCTGCTAGCAGAGCTGTCTCAGTGTCCAAATGAGACAAATCCCGTCATCTGTGAAGGAGGTCACCACAGCAAATACCGCACCGCTTCAGGAGTCTGTAACAACAGGTAGAAAGACTGAGAGATTTAGCTTTGCTTATATTCACGGTTAAATTAAAACTTACTTAGATTCAAATTTGAAAAAAATATATAAGCCGGCTCTCCTGCTCCCTTGGGGGGGGGGCGGATTTCCTGGGTTGGCCCCTCCTGGGCGCCTCTGCTCTTGGGGTCCCTTTGGGCGTCTGGGGCTTTTGGTCTAAGTGCTCTGGGGGGGCGCCTCTTCGGCTCTTCACAACCACTGTTGAGCATTTTTCCTTTGGATAAACTTTAAATGCACAAGTGCACTTTCACAAACAAATACAGGTGCTTAGAGATTCACTTCCATAAAGATAGTCCATATTCTTATCAAGGACCAATCAAGGACTAGGCAAGGACCCTTTAAGGAAAGTGGGGGCATTTTGAATGGTTACTACGGAAGCTATTTTTTTTCAAAATTCCACTTACTAAACGTTCTTTATGTTTGTATAATGAAGGAACCAAATTCACCCCAAACTGCAGGATGAGTGAACTCAAAATAACAGTAAATGTTTGCGCCCCTCAGGATAAATATTAGCAGATTTTACTGCAATCTTTTTTGATTCCTTTTGATTCAGGGAACATCCCGACTGGGGAGCAGCCAACACGGCCTTGGTCCGGTGGCTTCCAGTGGAGTATGAGGACGGAGAGGAAGAACCCAAAGGCTGGAATCCAGAACGGCTCCATAATGGATTCCATCTTCCTCCGGTAATCTGAGCCCAGCCTGCTGACAGGACAGTGGAAATAGACAGAGCTGACCCTGCAAGTCAGCGCAGTGTTTCCATTTAACTTCCCAACCTGTTTCTGGACAGATAAGCTCCTCAGGTGGAGGCTGGAAAATATGGAGGATGACACAGACTGATGCTGTGCTTTAACAGGCAGAATATTATTCTCTGGTATTAATACAGGCTGCTTCCGCCTGTTTGGATAAACATTCATCTCTTCCAGACAGTATGTGGAGCTGTTCTCATCCTCATACAGACTCAGTCCTCATTTCTGGGCTCATTACGCCTGAAGTCAACTTATTAAAAGTGCATCAGCTCTATGGAGTTTTCCTGCACATATAGGAGCAATAAGTTCCTTTTTGATTGCTTGAGGTGGACTAGTTAGTTAAAGTTAGTTACATCAGCTGTGAAATTTAATGATATTTAAAATTAGAGTTAACACTACTCCTCTGTGGAACGTCAGCGATCTAATTAAAGCATTAAAGAATGAAACAATAACCAGAGAGGCAGGTTTTCATATGAAACCTATAAATCGTAATAAAAAGTGGATTCTGTCCACAGCCTCGGAGCATCAGCAGGGAAATAATAAGGAGCTCCTGTAAATGGACAGACGATGACTACTCTCAGCTGCTGGTGGACTGGGGTCAGTACATAGATCATGATGTAACCTTCACGCCGCAGAGCATCAGCGGCGCTGCTCTCTGGACGGATGTGGACTGCAATAAGACCTGTGAAAACCTGCATCCTTGTTTTCCCATTCAGGTAATTTTAACACACAAAACAACAGCAACAAAAAAATAAAGAAATCTTCCTTTTTTTTAATTCTGTGTTTGTCATTAATTACTTTCTATGTTAGAGTTCACTTTTAAACATTCACATTCCTTCTGTAATTTGCCATTTGGCATCCTTTTCTTATGTTGTTAAAAATAAAAGTTAAAATACTGTTGAAATAAACCGCTGAAATGAGCAGCTGTTTTAAAACATGTTTAAAATCTCCAGGGGAAAAAAGCACTTTCCTACTTGTTTTGCTATTTTGTTGCTCTCTGCTGTTAAAGCGGCTGACAAAACGATGGAGCTAAAAACAATCGGATGTTTCCACAGATGTTTTTTAGTCCTTATCAGAGAGAGAGAAGCAGAGTCAGAAGGAAAACATCCTCTGTCATCAGATGACACCTTTCAAGGACCTTTCAATCGTTGGAGGCAGCTACAGCTCACACTGTAAGATGAAACCGCAAGGATTCGTCGTACAGTGCGAGTTCACAGCCCACGATGTTTGTTCTCCGACTGTGCGACCCGACGCTCTGATGCGATCTACCTCGCACTGTACGTCTAAAAACCAGGTGGGACAGGCCCATGCAGATGATGTGCATCTCCTCTCATCATGTGACGTGGGAGCTGGCTTGGGGATAATCTGCCTGGCTGTGTGTTTTCTGGACGGTGACTTCTTTTACAGTTGCCTTTTCTATGTCTGGTTCTGTCTCCTTGAACCCCAGTGGGCCTCAGCAGATGGCCGCTCACACTGAGCCTGGTTCTGCTGTTGGTTTCTTCCTGTTCAAAGGGAGTTTTTCGTCTCCACTGTCGCTACAAGCATGCTTAGTGTGAGGGATTGCTGAAGAGTCAATGAGTCGATGCAATCAGCTGGTTTTTCTTAGATAGAAAACTTCTAACCAATTTGACTGGATGATCTGGTGAACTGGAAAGTGACCTGAGATGATGTGTTGTGAATAGGTGCTATAAAAATAAACTAAAACTGAACTGAATCAGCGCTAAGGTCGCTGGAGGAGCAGTTACCAGTTTAGCAGGGTCACCAGAGATGGGAAGTAACGAAGTACAAATACTTCGTTACTGTACTCAAGTAGATTTTTCTGATATTTTTACTTTACTTTACTTCTTATTTTTATGGCGACTTTTTACTTCTACTCCTTACATTTTTACACAAATATCTGTACTTTCTACTCCTTACATTTTAAAAAATTGGCTCGTTACTTTAGTTTTGAATCATTTCAATGGAGTTACCGTTATTATTTTTCACGTCATCAATACCAAATTCTATCTAATTGGATGGGAATCTACGTTGCATTTGACGCACCGCTACAAGATGAATCGACAGATTCGGCGGTATTCATTGGCGGCAAATCATTGCAGCTTGGTGGCGGTGGCGTTAGCATAGTAGCATGGACGACGAGATGATTGAAAATGAACACAACGGAGATCTAGTCCTATTGGCAGACATCCATTTAAAATGTAGGCAACGGCATGAAAAAAGTGGTTTCTACTTTTACTTTTATACTTTAAGTAAATTTACAAGCCTGTACTTTGTTACTTTTACTTGAGTAAAGAAGTTTAATCAGTACTTCCACTTTTACCAGAGTATTTTTTAACACAAGTATCTGTACTTTTACTCAAGTACAGAAAGTGAGTACTTTTGCCATCTCTGACGGTCACTTAATGCCACTTTGGCTGTGTCCGAATGTCCGCCCTAACCTCTAAATCCCTTCATCACGATATAGAGCGGGGACTATATAATGCTCACCGTTGGTCACGTAACTCCGCCCCCCCACATGGTGCATGCACCATCTTTGTTATTTGTCGCTGCTGTTGCTATATGTGCCCGTCTAGTGACCATGGATAATTACTTCTTTTCAAGGTGAATTTTTGGAAATTTCGAGTCCACTACTTTTTCCTCCACTAGACGTTCAGGCACTGATCTAAAATGATGTATCCACTATATGTGGATTAGGACGCACATCCGGACACCTATGTCTATGTCATTACCACTGAATCACTGGAATGTATTCTGATTTTATTGTTACTTGCAGACTGAGGATTCGCTCTGCATGCCTTTTCACCGGTCCAGCCCAGACTGCCCCATCAGGTCCATGTCTGACAAACTCCAAACTCTGCAGCGACAGCAGCTGAATGCCATCACATCCTACCTGGATGCTTCTCTCGTTTACGGCCATACTCCACGACTTCAGAGCGCCCTCCGTAATCTCACGGGCCTCAATGGAAAACTCTCGATCAACAACCAATTCAAGGACCAACATGGAAGAGCTTACCTTCCCTTCGTCACTAAGACGCCGTCGGCATGCCGCACAGATCAACAGGGAGAAAGAGTGGAGTGTTTCCGGGCTGGAGACAGTCGGGTCAATGAGGGTCTTCCTCTGATTGCTTTGCACACTCTGTGGCTCAGGGAGCACAATCGAATTGCAGAGATATTGAAGTGCATCAACGAGCACTGGAGCCCTGAGGTGGTGTTCCAAGAAACACGCAAGATCATCGGGGCCCTGCACCAGGTATGTGACTCTAGAAGGATCATCGGCCAATTAGAGCTTTTAAAGCTCATTCATGATCAAGTTGATACTCCTAAACCAACGAGGTCAGAATTCACGCAACACTGCAAAAGAAAAATACTTTTATTAAATATAGTTCAAACACGCCTGTTTACTGATAGTGATATTATGACTTAAACTTTGACAACTTTTATTGAAATGTTTTATACACACAAAACGAAATACCATTTTGTACAACTCTCATCACATTTCCATTTCTTAAAGTACAGTAGTGATCAAACAAAACAGTGTGGAAGAAAAAATAAAACATGGTGCAAAAAAAAAAAGGCACTGATATGGAAGTATAGAAGCTCATTGGTAGAATTCCCTTATGACAGAAAGAAGGCCACGATTCACACCATTTTATCATCCGGAGGGGGGACACATTTAATTACAAAACCAAATTCATACAGCTGTCTTAAACACTTCATACATCCAGCGACACATCGTCAAAATTCTGTTACCCCCCACCTTCAGTCCATTTCAGGCTGCATTTATAGTTTCCTCATCGCATTACATAACTGCACATGCACAGGAATATCATGTCGAAAGCTTCCTGGAATTCACGTGGGCTGGTCTGCGTCAAAGTCACTCCGACCCTCAAAGAATGTTTATACAGATGTTCTCTGTATAAATTAGATGATGTTCTCCTCATTCATCATCTAATTGCGTACGAATAAGTAATTAGAGACCTTATTATTGCTAAGACTCATACTTGAACTTCAACATGTACTGTTTTGTTGCTAAGTAAGTATAGACCCATGTGTGAGGATATAAGGCAATAAAACTGCTTCTACATTCCCCCCTGTAGTTTCTAGCAAATGAAATACTTTGTTTCATGTTACATGGTGATGTGAATACTACGCGACTAAGTGCACTTACATGTATGTGAAGTTTAAATGAAAAAAAACTTTAGCGTTACCGACAGCCTGATATGGATGGAAGTTGGGAGAGCATAAAATATATATGGGGCAATTTTGCAATGTTTTGGTTTGGTGTTATCAGTGCGATGCACAGTGCAGAGAAGCTGCTGCAGAACCTGCTGGTCCTGCATTGAATGCTGTGAAGCATCTTCCCGGAAGGCAGCAGGGAGAACAGTCCATGGTGGGGGGGTCGGGGGTCTCATAATGTTACAACTTTATTCTCAAAATAAAAAAAAAAATCTCTAACCTCGCCCTAATACTCCGTCGTACAGGACAAATGTCTATAACTTTGACATGACGTTTACATTTTTCTAACACTCAGTAGTTTGATATTGCTGACCTCTCAGCACCTGCAGCTCATCTTTCTGCCCACAGTAACTCTAATGTCAGATCAGGAGGCACCTGAAGATGTCGTTTGGGATTCTGAGACGTATGTAGCTTCATTCTGTTTAATGTTTCAGTGTTATTCACTCCCAATGACCTAAATTAAGCACTGCTGTAACAAAAGATAAACGAATCATTGAGCGGACGACACGCAGCCCGACGTTCCATGTTTACTTGAGACGAAGCTGCTGAGTGCAATTACACATGAAAAGAGCATCCAAGAGTCTCAAAGGTCAAACAGCTAATCTTGTTACGTTCCTTGATTGCTTTTACTGCATGGTAGATGAACTCACTCTATTCTCAGTATTTATACAGTTTTTTACAGAATCGTTTCATAACAGGAGTCACTGTTTACACATTTATCATTTATCTTCTTATACTTCTTGATGTTCACATCAACCAGTTTCTTTTCCATGGGGGAAGCTGTTATCAGAAACTAAAAATACATTATTAAACCAATTAAACTTTTCATGTAGAAGCATTTTATACGTCATGTTTTTTTTTCCCAAAGAGGTGAAAACAAATAGATAAACATTAAAAGCAGCCTAATAAATAACCAGGTAATCTAATCAGGAATATATGGAGGAATAGGGAGGAGACATGGAAGAAATGGAACTGGCCAAATGCAGATAATAGAAACATTGATAAGAAATTATAAAGTAACAAAAGGCGTAAAAACCTTAACTGCAAATGAAAAAACAATAAAAATGCAAAGAATCAACAGATAAAATACAAATGAAGAGATCAGAATATGAAATTGTTCAAATTATTTATAAACAAAATTTAAAAAAATGAGAAATACAGATGCATGATAATTAACTACATAGTCAGCTTAATATATACGTCTTTATCTTAAAAACATAATGGTGGTCTTGAAGGTATTGTCGAGGATTTTAGCAATTTTTTTAAAAGACCCACCATCTCCACTTTAAAAAAAAAAAGCACATGCACAACCCTGTACCTGATCCCGGGAGAGCGTGCACGAGTCCATTTCTCCTCGTGCACGCTCTGTTTAAAAGCTGCTGTTCTCATCTCATACAAGCTTACTGTGTCCGACCGTCCGCTCTAACCCCTAAATCCCTCCATCACTATATAGAGCGGGGACTATATAGTGAACTGTATAGTGAACTCAGTTAACTGACCATTCAGACAGATGATCACTGCTTTTTGCTCCCTGTTGGTCACGTAACTCCGCCTCCACTGCGCGGAGCCTGCAAAACCTTTGTTATTATTCACCCCTGTTGGGTAGCAATAGCCTATGGCGACAGCGGGCCGCAGTGACAGCAAATCCCATAATGCTTTGCGAGGAGAGCTCTCCGTGAAATTCTGGCCATTTCTCAATTCCCTAGAATGCGAGTACGTATGTATATTCTAGGGGTGGAACGGTTCACAAAATCCACGGTTCGATTCACGGTTTCGTGGTCACGGTTTTTGGTTCGGTATATGTTGATTATTACACCGAAATACCATAAAAATTAATGAAATTAACGAAAATATCCCCAAAAATTAATGGATTGTAAATATTTTTAATGATCCGCGGGAAACCCTGGATCATTTCCGCATGTTTTGCTGCTTTGAATTTAATCATCTGGCGCATGCCCTCTACGATCTCCAAGGAACTCAGAGCGGAGCGACGGGAGCCACAGTGGAGGCTGTAGGCTTTGCTTTGTGCAGCCGGTCTGGAGCGCAGCGGGGCGGAGCGCTGACGGAGTATGTGGGATTTCGGGGTTAGCATGACATGTTGGTCATGTTGCTGTTAGCATAAACAACACGTGTTGCACAATGCTTGCACACTGTTGCACTTTTATCCACAACTTTCTTTCCGCCGTCATCGTAGGTCACTCTAAATGCAAAGTGGTCCCATACAGCAGACCTATAAAGTGCTGCTGGTGCGTCTTCCAGCTCCTGTTCTTTCCCACTCGCCATACCCACACAATTCTCCACAACAACTGATTTTTTTCTGCTACACCCGGCTACGCTGCTTTGCTTCTTCTTCTTCTTGTTTACTACTGGTGGTTGGCTTTGGTCGCAGTACCGCCACCTTCTGCTCTGGAGTGTAAACGCTTCGCCTATGAGAAAAAGGAGCAGCGCATGAACCGAACACAACACACGCGAACCGAACCGAGACACTCGAACCGAACGGTTCGGACGGTTTTCATAAACCGTTCCATCCCTAGTTCAGTATATTCTAGTATGTGTATTCATAGTCTGGTCTTCAGAAGCACACAGGAAACTCTGGACTCTGGGAGAATGGGAGCATGCAGCATAAATCTGGCTCAATCGGAACAGAAACGTGCTAATGACATCACTGCTCGGCTCGTCTGGAGCTGCATTTCACCTCCTGTTATTAATAGTCTCTAGAAAATAATAAATTCTTACTTTTTCATTTAGTGGGGGAATAATAATGAACACATTCAGAAAAACAGAAATCAAATGAACATTTTGCCAAATTAAACAAAAAAATCACCATCAGAGCCAGCGGTCCATCACACATGTCTATGCAGAGAGAGGGCTGCTGCAGACGGGCTAACGTTAGACCTGGCTGCCATTACCCTCGGAGCTCCGCTGATTTAACCTGACTCCGCCAGATGGATTTGCTGGATTTGCTCAGCATATCCATCTGGAAACCTTCCGTTGAAGTAATTTTGGGAAGGAGTGAAAATACTGGTTAGCTGATTGGCCTATGTTGGTGATAGACGGGCCAAATAAACCAATCAGATCAACGAAGCATATGACGTACTAACAGAGCGACGACGAAAACACAACCACAAGCCAGGCATGTTTACCCTCAGCTTCCAGACTGCAAATGAACCGCGCGCATGTGCAGGGATTGACGACGCAGGTTGATCACGCTGGAGTCAGCTCCCTCAGTTGCTGAACCTGCCACAGAGAGCCTTGACCAACATTACGAGGACCCACTCAAGCACAGCCTGCGTGTGTGGAGGGAAATCTTATTAGTTTGAAAAAAAATTCACAATAATTACTATTATTTGCTCACATTAGCTACGTTTACATGCGCAAAATTTCCCCGATCCGATCCAAACCTTGGTTGATCGGAAATTCAAAATCTCCGTTTACATGGACACTAAATGAAATGATCCGATCATGACGTGTGTATACATGTACCAAGCATTGGATCAGATTAAATCTTTTAAGCATGCGCAGAACTTCCTGCCAAACTTGGCAGTTCTGTCTGCGTCTGGTTTTTGGGAGGCCTGACAAACGATGCGCTCGGAGCGAGCGGAAAGAAAAAAGGAGAGAGGAGGGAAAAAGCGCTTGGCAGCGAAATGTCCGAGAGAAAATGTAGAGAATGAGCGATTGAACCGGCGTGGGAGAGCGAGTGGGCTTTGGAGAGAGAAAAGAGGAAGAGGAGGAGGATAAATTCCTGCTTCCTGCAGCTTTAAATGAACTTGAGTGCATAAGTCGGTGTTCCTAGACTCCTCCCGCCATGTTGTTCACAACAACAGCGAGAGCGACCAGTGGTTTCCTGTTGTTGACAAGGCGGAAAAACGTCACGCTGACGTCGCACACATGCACAGTGAAGATTATTTTACTCTTAAGATCCGAATGGGTGTTTACATGGACGCCAATCGGAATGGCGATCGGCAAAAACCACCTCTCTCTTTCGGAATTAAATTTAGATCCGATCGGACCGAATCGGATTAGAATCTTCAGTCTGACATGTTTACATGAAACATTTTTGATCTGATCAGGCCTTCAATCCGATTAGTTGTGTCCATGTAAACGTAGCTATTGTCATTGATTCTTTGTAGCCTTTTTTTGTTCCATTTGGATTGTTAATTGTTGTTGTTCAAAATGTTGATGTTTTACCATGATTTTTAAGCTCTATAGTGGACCACAAGGGGAAAAGAAAAAGTTGAAAAAATATATATATATTATGCAAATTAGGCAATGGCGTCATTCAGCGACTTCTAGCGACTTACAGCACAGCCAATAGCTACTTTCCTCACAGAGGAGTTGGCAACACTGGTCTGCCGTTCTTGTGAATTGGAACAGCACTAGGGCTGAGGCTGATGACATTTCACGAGCACATGAGAACGCACAAGTACACAGATTGAGAAACGGCATCTGTCTCAAAGTATTTTGCAATGTCAAAAGGTAAACAGCAAAGTATATTTTATATATAGTAAAAAAATAGCCCTCGTTGCCATATTGAATATTACTCAATATGACAAAAAATGTATTTGGTAAACAGGCCACTCAAGCACCAAGTAACCAATATTATGTTTCCTATCAGCAGTGATGGGAGTAACAGCGTTGAAAGTAACGGCGTTACTAACGCCGCTACCTTTTTTAGTAACGAGTATTCAAAATTATTACTCTTACTGTAACTATAACGCAGTTACAATTGCAAACACCCCGTTACTGCACGTTACTCAGGTCGCACAATGAACCTTTTTTCATGATAGGACTCGTGCGCGCCTCGTCATGAGAGAGGGGAGGATGGAGAGTGAGGAGGACTCCAGCGGCAAAACAGCGCTTTCCAGATGGAAATACCGGTGTTACGTCGAGCTGCGTTTCCCCATCAGATACGGTTTCCCCTGCATCTCCGCACAGCGCGGTGGCACGATTCACCGTGCAAGCTACAGGAAACGCGCATGCTCGCTAAAGGCGCGCAACAGTCGCCCTGTGCTCGCGCCACAGGGGAACTACGGAGAGCGTGAACGATCATTAGCCTATATGGAGAAAGGGAGAAATATAGATGGATGGATGGATGGATGGATGGATGGATGGATGGATGGATGGATGGATGGATGGATGGATGGTGTAGGTTCTTACTGTCCTTATTGAAGCTTTAGTTTGACGCTCATCAGACTCCCTTGTATCCAAAAAATAAATCCACGAGTCCACTTCTTGACTTCAACGGTTTACTTGAAAACTTAACGCAACATTACAGAAAACATAAAATACATCCATGAAATTAAGTCCTTTTAAAGTCCAACGGAGCCTGGGAAGGGTGAGGTCAAAAAACTATTGCGCTCCAATCTCCATCTGATTCCCACTGCATTCCTCACCTGGCATGAAGATAAACCACTCCCCTTCGTGGGTTTTTAAATGCCACAATAAAAGTCATATCTTTCTCACAATATCAATTAACTGAACATATAAAAATAGCATTTTTTAATCCTTTTAAATCCCTTAGAATCATTAAATCAAAAACAATATTTATCTTACTTATGAATTTGCATATTTTTAAATAAAATAGAAAATAAATATTCTAACTCAAATAAACTGCATTTAGGCTCCTACAGATGGAATAGATAGATGGATGTAGCTACATGTTGCAGTATCTATAACAACCCAAACACAGGATTTCAGAATTAGACATCCCCAGTTATTAATTTCATACACTCGCAAAAGTAACACAATAGTTACTTTTACTAGTAACTAGTTACTTTTATTGTGGAGTAACTCAGTTATTAACTCAGTTACTTTTGGGGAGAAGTAACTAGTAAGTATAACTAATTAGTTTTTCAAAGTAACGTGCCCAACACTGCCTATCAGACAGAGATACAAAGTAGAGACTGACATTTTTTCGGGAATCCCACCGGTAACGGGATTCCCGTGGGATGGGAGTCAGTATTAGTAACGATCACGTGATTGGGACGGTACAGGATTAAACATTAACGGGAGCAGACGGGAGCGGGAGCAAACCAATAGTAACTAAAAAAAACTAGGATCGATGCCAAAAAATAAAATAAAATAGAAAGAAAAAAAATCCAGTACTGCCGCCGCCATTTTGTAGTTTTTTTTCCTTGAAGCCTACACTATAATGCGAGTCAAAAAAACTACACGACCCAAAAACCAACAGTGCTTCCGCTCTGAGTTTTTCACCCGCGCTCAAAAACAAGAATGGGAGTGGTGCGGGAGCGGGAGTCATTCTGAATGGGAGCGGGATGGGAGTGGGAGTAATTTCACCAGGAGTGGGACGGGACAGGATTTAGATTTCTACTCTGGCCCGGGATCGGGACGGGACACCATTTTTTTCTGTGGGAGTGGGACGGGACAGGAGTGAAAATCCACTCCCGTGTCAGTCTCTACTACAAAGTTCTGTGACAACTGTAACTAAAGACAAACATAAAAAATAAGACGGATAAAGCTCAAAGGAATGCCAGCCATAATTATTGTTTCTTATCCAGTTTAAAATCTTCCGCTGAGCTGTTTCAGTTCTGTGCTTGGATGCTACAAGTAGCCTGACATTTTTCTGTTCAGCCTCAACCTTTGCTAAAATTAATTAAAAACTTGTCTAGATTTATTAAGCATGACTGAATATTTTCCGCATGAAATTTATGATGAGCCAAACCTGTCTGAGAGTAGGTGTCTGTCAGAAGATTTTGCACAGCATTGATCGAATAAATCATCCAATGCCGGCAGACGCCTTGTAGCTGCAGACCGAGCATTATGAATGGAGAATGAATGTGCATTTATTATGCAAGGCAATGGAAAACCAAAAACTCAAATGACCTCAATGGAGGACTGCAAAACGATATTTGAGAAAGGGCAAAATTATCTGCAACGTCTTTTTGTTTTATGTAACACCTGCAGAATGATGGAGGAGGGAGATTTTCTGAGGAGGGGGGGGCAATGTTTGCTTGCTCTCTGCATTATTTCCAGGGATGAAGAGGCAGGTAGAGGATTAACCCACTGCAGCGAGAATCCTCCTACTGGAAGATGTCTTTAAGTGGCAGACTATCTGGTCTGACCAGGCTGTGAAGAGGCAGGGATTTTATTAAAACACAAAAATGCTTTCAAGAAAACGGGCAAAAAAAAGATAAGAAATGCCACTCAGATCCGTGTTTTTGGTGTTTATCGTGTTTTTTTAAGTTCAGACAGGACTTCAATCTTCATTTTTTCATTAATAGAAACATTTTCAATATTGTAGGGAAATGTAATCTAATTAGGACATATCATGTTGATCCTATTTAGCTATCAGCTGCACTGCAAAACACGAAATATAACTAATTCATTTTTTCTTTAAATGCTGTTTTAAGAAATTTCTACTTATTTTAGTTTCTGCAGTGTGATGAACAGAAAAATTACTACAAAGTAAAAAAAGCACAAATTGATAAATTGATTTAAAAAAATGAAAAGGTGTGTGGTAACGGGAATCTATAGCTTAGTTCCTGATTAGTCACACTGTGTTTCCCAGGTAACCAAGCAGTAATCCCATAATAAGGCTGTGCTGGTTGTTCCCCAATATATACTGGTTAAAGGAATAGTACAACCAAAACATGATTAGCCTTCATTTTCTACTCACCCCCATGCTGAACAAAACTCTGGAGTACTTTTTTGATATCCCAAATGCATCTGGAGATCTGGGAGGCTTCTTGCTGTCTGCTGACATTCAAATAATGGAGGTCTATGGCGCCCGAGGCAGAAAGGTCCATAAAAGTCCACAAAAAACGTGTCAATATTCCTCCATACTGCTCCTCCAATGTATTCCAAGTGTCCTGAGTGGGTAGCGTCCATAATTTACTCGAAACGAAGTCATTTAGAATGTTTTTAGAGCATAAACAGTAGTGTATAGGATTTCCTGAAAGCGAGTTCACGAGTCTACGGAAACCGCGGCAGACCAAACCAGATGAAAGTGCGCATTCAGCGTCTGCTCTGCCAATAATGCCGGCGTAGAAGAAGAAATGTGCTGTTTACCTGTGCAAAGAAAGAAACAACGAAAGAAAAATGTCTGAGGACTTCAGTGTTGAGGAAGAGCATGAGTTCTTTGCCGAGCTGAATGCGCACTTTCGTCTGGTTTGGTCTGCCGCGGTTTCCGTAGACTCGTGAACTCGCTTTCAGGAAATCCTATACACTACTGTTTATGCTCTAAAAACATTCTAAATGACTTCGTTTCGAGTAAATTATGGACGCTACCCACTCAGGACACTTGGAATACATTGGACGAGCAGTATGGAGGAATATTGACACGTTTTTTGTGGACTTTTATGGACCTTTCTGCCTCGGGCGCCATAGACCTCCATTATTTGAATGTCAGCAGACAGCAAGAAGCCTCCCAGATCTCCAGATGCATTTGAGATATCAAAAAAGTACTCCAGAGTGTTGTTCAGCATGGGGGTGAGTAGAAAATGAAGGCTAATCATGTTTTGGGTGTACTATTCCTTTAACCCCTTAAGCCCAGAGGGTCTTAAGAGAAAATTCCACCTGAAATTACATGTGTGAATTAAAGCAAGTACAGCTCCTATAAACTGGAACTACAATTGTTTGTATTTGTATAACAAAAAGGCATTGAGGAATATTTTTCAGAAGGAACCACTATTTTAAATGTCTAATTTAAAGGTGATTAAACAAAGAACATCTTGACTATAACTCAATTTGGACTGAATAGGTTGAAGGATGTTTGTTCTACAAAGGTTTTAGTGGACAGTGTGGCAAATTGTGCCAAATGCATTTTTTCATTCATAGAAGAGAATCTGGTCATAAAAATATGCTGATTTTTATTATTGCGGACCTTCTGCATAAGAAAAAGCCTTTGCTCCTAAGATTTAGCCTTTATTTCATTGAAATTTACCAATAATTTCACCAAACTGAATAGAAAATAAGAATAACAGAGTAAGCTTATGTAAAGCAAGCTGGTTACATCACCTGAAATGGCCGCACAATGACCTCCGACCCCTCCTATGGAAGGTCTGAGCCTCTAGTTCCCAATGATGGCAGCCATTAGGGGGCGGGGCTAAAAATGAATACCTGCTGTTGCAAACATTTAAAATTTAAAATCTCATTTAATTTGTTTTCACAGCTGTAAAACAAAAAGTATTTGTGAAAAAAATATTTTGAAAACTGTTTTAGTAATTTTAAAGCCCTATTTTAAAGGTGTGTGGATGAAACACCATGTGACTGAGTTTAGGCCATTTCTATAAATAGATGAGCAGGCCTCTACCAGGCCTACCAGGCTTAAAGGGTTAACTATCCATTAGTTCTTGATTTGTTCCTGCAGCTAATCTAGTAGCATTTGTTTCAGATGCCACCACAGTTTTAAAGATCCTACCTAAAGGTTTTATTTCCTTTAGGGGACTTTTTTTTAAAAAAAAGCAGGATAAATGAGCCTTAAAGAAAACACAGATATCCGTATCTTCTGATTTCAGGAAAGCTCAGATGTTCCAAAAGCTTCATGATGCTCTTTTATCTGTCAGACATAAAAAAAGGTTATAAGAAGTGTTGGCACCTGTGCATTGAACCAATAAACAGGTAAGATGGGATTCTGCGCAGCAGCTGAAACGACCTCCATCCTTTTTTCTATTGAGCAGCTGTATTTATGTGCATCATCCTTCCTCTGCAGCTCTCTTACTAAAGCAGCTGTTTGCTTCAGCTATTAAAAAAAAAAAAAAATCCAATTTCTCAGCAGCTATTTTTATTTTTCTCCCAGGTCCCCCAGATTTTACCAAATTCCCATCTTATTCCACATTACCGAGGCATTTGCTCTGATCTGCAGGAACACAATCCAGTTTGGAGTGATTAAAACGTTTCACTCTGGAATAAATAAAACTGTTTTTCATAATTTTTTTAATACCCAACTTTTAGACATCAGTGCTGCAGCGTCTTTTTATCCAGTACAGTAAACTGTCCCCAGTTGTCCCATTCCACTGGGGAAAACACATCGACTGCAGCTCTTCTAACAGCAGCTGTCAGCTCTGTCGGGCTTCTCGCTCCATATGGTTGAATCTCAGCACACCTCCTCCTCCTTTCAAATCCTCCAGCATCTGCTCCCACAAACAAGCTCTGCCAGCGTGACTGGTGTTGAACTGGGCGTTATTCTGGAAGTTCTGCTCTAATGTCATAAAAATTGGAACAGTCATTAAAATCTAAAAACAGCAACGTGTTACGGTCAGGAAATGAAACACGCCTGTTTGATGATGCAATTTTCTACAGTGTAACCCAGACAGCAGGTGCGGTTTATATCAGACATAAAAGGCTTTAACATCCAAGCAGGAGGCTGTTTCTTAGATTCTGCTTTACGGGAAAACTTACCCTGAATTAATTAAGATGAGTTTGACTCTCAGTCTGGTGAAAATAGTAAAGATTTAGGTCCACTCATCATGGCTATATGAAGGACCAACTCTGCCATATTTAAAAATAAAAACAGAAATAAATAAATGCTCAATAAATGTATAAGCATACAATTAATTGCCAACAAAAAAGTGAGACATAAATGTATATAACTCTTAATTAGCTTCTTTATTTATTTGCCTTTGTAATATTTACCTTATTTATTTTTCTGTCCTTTATAATCTTCAACTTTATTTTTTAATTACTTATATTTTTAAGTATTTATTTATGTGCATGTTATAATATTTTTGTCTGTTTTATTCTTCCTTTGTATTTTTTTACCTTGGTTATTTCTTCGCATATCCATCTGGAAACCTTCCGTTGAAGTAATTTTGGGAAGGGGCGAAAATACTGGTTAGCTGATTGGCCTATGTTGGTGATAGACGGGCCAAATAAACCAATCAGATCAACGAAGCATATGACGTACTAACAGAGCGACGACGAAGAGGATCCAATTGATAGATCAAACTCTTGCTGAAACCAGTCGGGAGAAGAGCAAAAACATCTTTTCCTCTGAGAAAAGCCTCCAGAGCAGTGTTTTGCTCTTCTTTCAGTGAAGAAATACTCTGTAATTCCCATAAAACTTGCTCGATAGCCACGCTAACGCTAGTTTCATCGGCTGAAGCCGCCATGTTCTTTAGACTGAACTGTCGCGCTTCTCGTTGCGTCACACCTCAACCCGCCTCAAAGCCAACGCTGATTGGACATTCGTTTGGTGAACGGCTCCAAATTTTTTTTGCTTTTTCTCATAGTAGCTTCATCTGGTCTGTTCCTGTTTGGCTGTGACTCCATCCTGGAGAGAAATATCAGCTGTGCTGCTGCCATCAACACCTTTGTTTCTAGATGTTGGAGCTTGGCCTGTTTTCCAGTGTAGTCCTGTTTCTCTGACTGTGACTAACTGGATGTGCTCTCTTCATCCTCTGACATGGGAGCTGGCTCGGAGCTCGTCTGCCTGGCTGTGTGTTTCCTGGACGGGGCCGCCTGTGGAGCTGGTTGACAGTTGCCTTTTGTATCTATGCTGCTTTTTCTATGTCTGCTTCTGTCTCCTTGAACCCCAGTGGGCCTCAGCAGATGGCCGCTCACACTGAGCCTGGTTCTGCTGGAGGTTTCTTCCTGTTCAAAGGGAGTTTTTCCTCTCCACTGTCGCTACAAGCATGCTTAGTGTGAGGGATTGCTGAAGAGTCAGTGAGTCGATGCAATCAGCTGGTTTTCCTTAGATAGAAAACTTTGAATCAATCTGACTGGATGATCTGGTGAACTGGAAAGTGACCTGAGATGACATGATGTGAATTGGAGCTATAGAAATAAACTGGATTGATGTTGAATATGGACCTTCCCTCATGCGTCATGGTGAGCAGTAATCCAAAACTAACATCCAAACTAGTTTTGGAGTAATAAATCCTGCTAACATGGAGCCTTCCATCCAGACATCGGCTCAGAGAAGAGCTCAAATACTGAGGCAGTGGTAAGCTGGGAATTCAAGCCTTTTTTACCCTGTGAGGTTACTAAGGAAAATCTACAGTTAGTTTAAACATTAGCATTTAAAAAAGTATTTATTTTTTTATAATTAATAAACAAACATTAAACCGGAGATGATGCGACGAAAGCAGAAGGTTTGTTCACCGACTGTCGCTCACCGACACCGCGTCTCAGACATCATTTAACAGCTGCTATTTTTAAATTCGATGAATATTGTTTTGAAGAAGCTGGTGTCATGAAACAGCCCACATCGTCTCACACTGTCCTCTGATACAGACACACACAAATAACTTTAATAAATGTGGAAATGTCTCCACAGATAGCAGAGAGGTGACATTCCTTAATCTATAATGAAACGGTTTATGTTGTTTTTCTTTTTTTTTATCATTTGAAACTCCATCATTTTAAACAGTGTCTGAAGCCAGCAGGTAGAAAAGCTTTATTTTCAGCAGACAGGCGGTGGGTGGCCACCTGAAAAACACATCTCAGCACAGGAGATGAAGGGCAAACAAATGGAAAGGTCAGAAGGCGTTTCAATCAGAGGACTAAAGCTGTAGATGCTGTTCTTCTCACATATTGCCATTCTCTGCTTGTAGAGCAGGGGGTCTTTAGCATGGACCGAAATGTTCTCCTCCTCGGCTCAGGATCCTTAAAGCATCTTAATTATACGAGCTTCCTGGCTTAAAGGAAAAGTCGCTCACATTCAGAATTCAAACTTCTGAAAGTTCTTTAAATCTGAAATCATTCCATCCTGTTCAATAAATGATCAGTGTTTTTAATCCAGAGTAATTTTCATGTGAATGTGCTTTACTGGAGGCATCCATGTTTGTCAAAGAACACTACTGCCACCTGCTGGTTAGTGACGTCACGGTGCGGTATCGGCTGTTGATCAAGTCCCAGTGCTGTATCTGGTGTTTGTCACAACGCGCTATTATCCAAGTCATCTTGAAAACATTCTTCTTCCAAATGTTGGCTACATACCATACCATACCATACCAACTTTATTTATGAAGCACTTTATACACCGAACAGGACCAAAGTGCTGTACACAATCATAAAATACAATAAAATTATAAAATAGAGAAAAAACGAGTGTAAAATACATATTAGTATACAAAAAGAATAAAACAAAGTAAAACCTCTCAAATTGTGCCAAAAGCCAAGGAAAAAAGATGAGTCTTAAGAAGGGACTTAAATACAGCAAGAGAAGAGGCCTGTCTTATGCTCAGAGGCAGATCGTTCCACAGCTTAGGAGCTGCCACAGAAAAAGCACGGTCTCCTCTGAGCTTGCATTTTGTCTTTGGGACCCTCAGAAGCAACTGATCAGCTGACCTGAGGGAACGGGAGGGTGTATAAGAATGTAACAGCTCAGACAGATAAGAAGGAGCAAGGCCATTAAGAGTTTTAAAAACAAATAAAAGAATTTTAAAATTAATCCTAAAATGTACTGGCAGCCAGTGTAAGGAAGCTAAAACAGGGGAAATGTGGTCGAATTTTCGTGTACCTGTTAAAAGACGTGCAGCAGCATTTTGAACCCTCTGAAGATGAGAAATATACAAGTCACTGACCCCTGTATAAAAACATATTACGGGTTTTTTCTCTGGCCAGAAGTTCGATGGCAAATCCTCCCTCTTCAAGTTGGCGATCCAACGACCAACCCGTCCGTGGAGGATCAGGAATCAGAAAGGTGGAATAACTCTTTTTTTTCACTTTTCCCCGATGTATTCCAGCATCCAGCTGCCATGCACGTGGGCATTGTCAGTTTCACTATAGCTCTGGTGAATTTCAATGGTGAAGTCCTCTGGAAATCTTCAATAATTGTTGTTGATTGCAGATGTGTCTAGTAGTTCCCATTGATTTAGCTTGGAAAGCGGGGAGAATGGCGCTAGGCTTACCGCACCGTGACGTCACTGCCGGAAGATGTACTGATTAACGCTAAATTCATTAAATCACTGTGAACGTATTAGTTTTAGGTATAAATAATGATCCATTGATTATTCCTTGCTGGCTGGACTTTTCCTTTACATTTAAATGTTAATTAAACATTAAGTCATGGGTTAAAGCAGTTTTAAATTCTTGCCTGTATTATCTAAAAAGATTAGTTGTCTCGTTGTTTTCTGAAACTTAAAATATTCGACTATTTTTATAATTTTGATCAATATAACAATTTTTTTTTGGATTATGAATGATGAATATTAAAATCAATACTCAGGGCTGAATAATATGTGATGATTGTTTCAAAATGAAAATACACAAGCCTTCTTTTTCTATAATTCCATCAGCTTAAAATCTATTTTTAAATATCTAACAATAGCTGCCCTTTCAGTACTTTATTAGATGAAAAGGCCTTTATTGGCATTATAGCGTGGAAACTTTCCTAGGATGATATTTTTTTTGCAATATTTAGGTTGATGCAATTACTGAACTCTTTTTTCAAAGAAAGAAAGATAAATGATCGGCAGGTATTTTAACTCTTGATTTACAAAAACTAAACTCTTGGTTGTAACAATTTCAAACACGACATCCATCTAAATTTCATCAATAACCTCATACTGACCTTATATTACAAATTATAACCTACAAAATAGGGAGAATATTTTTTATAAAAGTACAAGAAAACATTTGATTCCTTATTCAATGGACAGAAATAGAGCAAGGAGGAGAATTTCCAAAAAAAGAAAATTAAAATCAATCCACTGGACTTTGTTTCCAAGTTTGAAGATGTTTCTCTTCCCATCCTTGAAGCTTTTTCAATTCAAAATGTCAGAAATATCGTAGAGTTCCAGGCTTTAGCACATCAAAACCTCAAACTTAACACTACTGCTAACCATTTGAATTGAAAAAGAATTCTGTGAAAAAAGTCAGAATTCTGACTTTTTTCTCAGAATCCTGACTTTTTTCCCATACTAAACTGAAATAAAATTTTAAAATCAGTTAACTTTTTTTTTTTCCGCTGGCCCTAATCCTCTTCCGTAGAATTGATCCAGCCTAGCAAGTATAAAACATTTAACGCCTCTAAAAGGTAAATACAGTTTTATTAGGCAAATTAACCGCAAATGATAGAAGCTAGACTAGAAAAATGGACCAGTTTGTCAAATTTAAAGTAGTTATTAATAATTTTAACACTAACCACTCATGTTATCTCGAGAAAACAATTCGGCAAGAAGGCAAAGGGAATAAAAAATAAAAAGACGAGGATGTCCGCTCTTGGCTTCCGTACATCCCTTTAAAGGTATTTGGCTCATTTCTAAGTCGTGGCAGAAAGTTGCAGCTTAGAAATGCGGAGGTGTTTTTGACAACAGTTCACTCTTTATCCTCAAAAACCAAGCAACTTTTCAGAGGTTTTAATAACAGAATTTTTTCCTCATCAGTTTGCTAATATTCATCTCACACTGAAAGACTTTCAGATATTCTGTTGCCCAAATCAAAGTGTGAGAAAGTCTGAGGAGATAAAAACATCAAAGTTCTCAGCGGTCCTCCTCTTCCTCCAGGCTCAGCGCAGTCAGAGACACTGATCTGGGACCTTTCCCCCCCTCAGGGAGTTAAAGAGTCGGCTCTGCTACTCGGTTTAGAGAGAACAGAACCTGCCCATTAGTATCATTATTAATGATCTTCAAACTGGATGCAGTTCATGATCTATCTATCTATCTATCTATCTATCTATCTATCTATCTATCTATCTATCTATCTATCTATCTATCTATCTATCTATCTATCTATCTATCTATCTATCTATCTATCTATCTATCTATCATCTATCTATCTATCTATCTATCTATCTATCTATCTATCTATCTATCTATCTATCTATCTATCTATCTATCTATCTATCTATCTATCTATCTATCTATCTATCTATCTATCTATCTATCTATCTATCTATCTGTTCAAATTGAAATGTGTTCAAATTGTCTCAAAACAAATACAATTTGAAATCAGGACACTGATAAATTAGGTTCTGTTTTTCTTACGCCTTATTTTTTTTTCATTTTGGGCTTTTCAGATAGTAACAATGAGGGATTATGTCCCAAAAATAATTGGTGTGCAGTTGTTTGAACGTTACGTGGGACCCTACCGGGGATACGATCCATCTGTGGATGCCTCGGCCTCCAACGTGTTTGCTACTGCAGCGTTCAGGTTTGGTCACGGCACCATCCCGCCTCTCCTCAGCAGGCTGAACGAGAGCTTCCAGGAACACCAGCACTTCCCCCACCTGAGACTTCACGCGTCTTTCTTCAGTCCTTGGAGGATCGTTAAAGAAGGTCAGTGCGCTCTTATCAAAGCACACCCTGAAAACACAGGAAGAAAGAGAAAGTAAATGTATTTAGGTCAGCTGGAGTTTCAGGAATAGTTGAGATTAATTCCTGCAACGTCTTAAAGCTTGGTAGGAGAACCGACGAAATCCAAACTAACCGAACCCATTAAGGAAGAGGAATGGAACCTTTATTAAAATCACAGATTACAAGAAATACAGAAAGCAAAAAGAAAAACATAAACAAAAACTGTTATCTGACTGAGCAGAACACTGAACAATAAACAACCCAAAATAGTTTGGAAAACACTCAGATATGTCATGATCTGCCCTGATAGCTCACCTTAATTATTCAGGCCTTGCTTAACTCTGTCCAGCTCCAAATTGTCACTCATCTCATCCACCTGCTGTCAGTCTTAGTATCTCTGTTAAGAAAGAAAAGCCAACCTTAAACGGGGGGGGGGGGGGGGGGGGGGGGGTGGGGGATCAGATTCCAGCTTTCAAAAACCTAGAATGCAGCAATTGAGTTGATTCCTTCCTGCTATCATCGCAGCCCCAGCCCCTTTACAGGAGAACAGAAGACTTCACCTATTCAGCCAGACCAGCAATTCCTCTAATGACCCCCCTTTCAGAGACATAGACAGAACTTCTGTAGCCAACATTTGGAAGAAGAATGTTTTCAAGATGACTTGGATAATAGCGCGTTGTGACAAACACCAGATACAGCACTGGGACTTGATCAACAGCCGATACCGCACCGTGACGTCACTAACCAGTAGGTGGCAGTAGTGTTCTTAGACAAACATGGATGCCTCCAGTAAAACACATTCACATGGAAATTACTCTGAATTAAAAACACTGATCATTTATTGAACAGGATGGAATCATTTCAGATTCAAAGTTCTTTCAGAAGTTTGAATTCTGCATATATTTCCTTTAAAATAAATGCATTTTTTATTAATTTGACGAGGCAAGTGAAACACTTCCAATGGAACAAGACAATTTACATTTTAAATAAGAAAAAACAATTGCATTGTCTTTGTTCAAGTGCATATTATCGAATTATCTTATCTTAAAGCTACAGTGTGTAACTTTTAGCGACATCTAGCGGTCAGACTGCAGACTGCAGCAACATGAACATCTTCCCCCCACCGCCTCTCCCCCCCAACAGTACGGCGAGCGTTACGGGACAAAATGTCTTCCACGACGTCCGCATCACCTACCTTCTCAAGGGATGAGGTTTGTTTACCTAGATAATTTTACAGATAGTATTTCATTAGTCTGTGTAGGGTATAGATTTCATGTAGACTTTAGATAATAAATATACCCGTTATTTTTTCTACATCGTTGTGACGTTTTGGCGATCTCGCAATCACTAGTTTGTTGGCTCTGCGCTGCCGTAGCGCAAAGATGTCTGCCTCCACGGCTGCGAGACCCGCTCCTATGTAATTATAAATAACGAATTCTAAGGCAACGCAAATATTAAGGTTAAGAGGCTGAGCTCGTAGATGATGATAAATAACATAGTTATGTATAATATATTACATTTCTGACTGTATATCCCTGTAATTACTACACACTGTAGCTTTAAGAATAAAATACTAATTTCATTGGCAAATCACTTATGTATCCATTCAAATTAATTAGGTCATGAAGCTGCAGAGTTTATTTTGTTTTTCAATGATTCTTTTCCTGTGTGCAGGTGGTATCGAACCAACATTAAGGGGTATGATTGGATCAGCGGCACCAGTTGCTAGTCCAGACTCCCTGTTAGTGGAGGAGGTAACAGAGACCCTGCTGGTCCTGGATTCCCCACAGCACATGGATCTGGCCTCACTGAACCTGCAGAGGGGACGGGACCACGGACTCCCAGGTCAGGAAGCAGAATCAGTTCTTTTATTCCTTTACGAAAGATTATGCTTTTTTCGATGACGATTAATCAAATATAAAATGGTTTTAAGGTGATTGTTTACACAGAATATATCAATGCTGACCTATTTTTCCTCAGTTAACCTTTTACCAAAGTATTGAAAGACTGTAGCAGAGGCTAGGAATGGTCTCAGCAAGTATTTTTCTTCCAGCTAGAAACGGCTATAATGAATTAAATTCATTTCAGTTTATTTCTATAGCTCCAATTCACATCATGTCATCTCAGGTCACTTTCCAGTTCACCAGATCATCCAGTCAGATTGATTCAAAGTTTTCTATCTAAGGAAAACCAGCTGATTGCATCGACTCATTGACTCTTCAGCAATCCCTCACACTAAGCATGCTTGTAGCGACAGTGGAGAGGAAAAACTCCCTTTGAACAGGAAGAAACCTCCAGCAGAACCAGGCTCAGTGTGAGCGGCCATCTGCTGAGGCCCACTGGGGTTCAAGGAGACAGAAGCAGACATAGAAAAAGAAGCATAGATACAAAAGGCAACTGTCAACCAGCTCCACAGGCGGCCCCGTCCAGGAAACACACAGCCAGGCAGACGAGCTCCGAGCCAGCTCCCATGTCAGAGGATGAAGAGAGCACATCCAGTTAGTCACAGTCAGAGAAACAGGACTACACTGGAAAACAGGCCAAGCTCCAACATCTAGAAACAAAGGTGTTGATGGCAGCAGCACAGCTGATATTTCTCTCCAGGATGGAGTCACAGCCAAACAGGAACAGACCAGATGAAGCTACTATGAGAAAAAGCAGAGAGAGCAGAACGTTAGAGATTGAACTAACAGATTCTGCAGTGGGAGAATAGAGATAGAATGAAGCAGAATGATGAAAAAGGGGTCCCTATGTCCTCCAGCAGTCTAAGCCTATAGCAGCAGAACTATAGAGTTAGCTCAGGATAACCTGAGCCACTCTAACTATTTATTTTAAGGCAATTTAGCCAGTGATGATGTAATGTCATCATTTAGTCAGATTAGTTCTACGTTTTCTTTGGAAGGAAATCCAGCTGACTGCATCCAGTCATTGACTTTGCAGGATTGGCTCCTCCTGGATGAGCAGGTAGACAGTAGATATTCGTTAGTATTGTGTCGTTTGCTCTAGCACAAATATATCTACATGCTCACAAACTTTCTGTCTTCTGTCATTGTACCAATGTTTTCCTTGTGTGTCAGTTTATAGCTGCCTTCCAGAAGTATTAAAAAAGACCCTTGACACGTGTTATTAATGTTCAATTACGTATTTTTGTGTGAAATCCTATTATTTTGCGCGGTCGTTCACATTGCCAAATATATGTTTTCCAAAAAAAGTTAAAATCAATCCTCTGGACTTTGTTTCCAAGTTTAAAGACGTTTCTCTTCCATCCAGGAAGATTTTTCAATTCAAAATGTCAGAAATAGCGTTTGGTTCCAGGTTTTATACAGCAGCCCAACAAAGCCTGGTTTTTGTTTAGAAAACATGCAAATAGCAACGGATGAACGGGTCCATCTCTTTGGAATGGGGGTCGTTTAGCTTCTTTGTTAGCCTGTAATGCCCCATACCTGTCTAAGTCTCTGAAAGGGGGTCGTTAGAGGGAATAGTTGGTCTGGCTGAATAGTTGAAGTCTTCTGTTCCCCTGTAAAGGGGTTGGGGTGGCATTGATAGCAGGAAGGAATCAACTCTATTGCTGTATTGTAGGTTTTTGAAAGCTGAAACCTGAGTCCACCTTCTCTGTTTAAGGTTGATTTTTCTCTTCTTAACATTGATGGCTTCCTTCATCTCCTCTCAAACCACCTATTTTCTTTGTCCAAAATGTGAACATTCTGGTCCTTAAAAGAAGGTCCTTTTAAAAATGCCTTCAAACTTGGAAAAAAAGTCCAGTGAATTGTTATTTTAAACTTTTTTGGAATGACTATGACCTGGAAGACTGATAATCTTCACTAGCATATTCCAAATATATGTGACTTGTATGTGATCTCCTTTGTGAACTGCATTCATACAGCTTAACCTTCCCACATCCCCAGTAAAGGACGCAATTACATCACAAGTAGTGAGCATGCTCTGTGTACGGAAGTAAACATGGATGGTAGTGCTGGAGCGCATCTAGCGATCTTTCATTTATTTCTAAACCTCAGCCACTGGATTAACAACACAATCTTTTCAAGATGGTTGCAAATAAAAACTGCTCTCTGCATCATCATCCGCCATGGTTGTTTTTCTTGCTGCTTCTGCGTAGCAAGAAGCATAATAGTGACATTTGCTGAGTATTGATGACATTCAGGTTGGAAAAATGGCCGTTCAGACACAGGTCGCATTGGAAAAAATCAGATCTGTGTTGTTCAGACTGTCATGAAAAGATCAGATCCAGGTTGCTCTGGGCAAAAAAAATCACATTTAAGTCACTTAGTTCACTGGCTACTGTGTGAATGTCGCCTGAGTTTCGTCCACCTATGAATCCGTGTAGCTTAGACAAAAAAAGGTTTCGACTCACTAGCCCCATTTACGTACACTATACTTTTGAAATTGTGCCGAGATCGGTCTGAGCACAGTAACAGAGATAACTGTTGAGTGTAAATGGCAAGCACAACTGACCGAACCGCGCTAACATGGTACTAGTTGATCAGTAGAGCTTGGCGCGCTTCAGTTCTGGCTGAGGAAACTGCGTCTCTCCTTACAGTCAGCCTCCGTAATCATGAAATTTCAGACATTAATAAAAATCCCAGCTTCCCTACCGCGCCACACGATTTCGATTGATGATAGCAGTGTGATGAACCTCAACGTCTGCCGTTGTTTCCTGCATCCCTGATTAGACTATCGTTTGTCGTATCTACTTCCCAAAAGCCGACTCTGTCAAATAAATTCACCAAAGGCTGCCTTCTTCCCCTGACTCTCCAAAAACAACGAAATATCACAACTAAAACAAAATATAGCCTCCTGAATGTTATGGGCGCTGCCATGTTAGTTTGCTTGTTTACATCTAGAGCAGAGGTCTTCAACAGGAGGTCCGTGGTACAGAAGGTACTGGATTGGGGTTACGAAAGTTTTGGTTGATTATACTTTTTTTATATTCCCCAACCGCGAGAAACCGCGCTAGTGTGGGGAACAGAGTTCAGCATGGATCAGTTTTCAGAGGGTGGTGTAAATGGGGCTATTGTCGGCTTTCAGTTGCAAATGCAAATCACTTTGTAACTTCTTTGAAGATCTACTCTGTGCATATAAACATGTTTGCAGGTCAGATTTCAGCCATTTGATCACTAATCCATCCGATTTTGTTTCCTTTTTGTAGATGAAGTGAAACCGTTGCTGTTTTTCTGTTGCATCATGTGAACAGTTGACCAGGTCAGCCTTCTGGTGCCTTAAAAAAACATGTGATTGAATATGTTTTAACACAGCTGCCACTCATCCAGAGAGTTGCTTCAGAAAATGATCCTTTTATCTTACACCCTAAGGGGGTATAAATACATTTCTGCCTGACAAAAACACACAAAAGTAAATAACTTATAGCCTCAAAGCTATTAGATTTAAGAAGAAACTTTTGGTACGTCTGTAAAGGTAAGATGTCATAGAATGGTTTTCTGGTGTCAGCACCATTGTAGCTTTGACCCTGCCTGAAATATTAGGGACAAAATACAAAATATTTTGCATTTTTTGAACCTCGCCAAAATTTTCTTAGAAATAAACATTGCAAAACACTACCAAAAATTATTTATAGCACAAAAAAGTAGTACAGACTTTCAAATCTAAATGTTGTGTAAAAATATACCAAATTTGGACTCAATCAGATGAATCACATTTATTTTAGAATGGTATTAGTGAGAAATTTCTTAGGCGGAGAGGCCATTTTGGCACATTTATCCATAAATGTCACCAAACTGTGCCAAATGTGTTTTTTACATCAATACTGGGGGTTTGGTAAAACTACGAGGTCATGTAGCAGCTGGACCCGCCGGTGGGTCCGTAGGGCTCAAGGGGTTAAAACAGAGATAGTTTCAGTTCTTACAGTATCTGCTTCAGCAGAACTTCACAGGTTTCCTTCGACTTTCTGAAGCATCCAGTCCCCTGCTTCTGTTCTGGGCAGACTCAGTCAGTGAGCAAAACCTAAGAAGTGTTATTTATCACATTTCTCATGTTCACATGTTCTGAAAACCTGATGTTGAAAAACTCTCAGCTTGGATATATATATATTTATCTTTAAACAAATAAAAAAAAACGTAAGTGTACCTTTTCCATGTGTCAGTGTGATCTTGCTTATTTAGTCTCTTTTCAGAATACAGATACATTATATCGGTTTTCCATCTCTTAACTGGACCTAATTGATGCCATGTTTATAAGAGAAGTTTTTGTAGTAAAAAGGAAAACGGATGAGTGTGCAACACCTCGCCGTGTGTGAAAAGCTTCTTGCAGCTCCAGGGAGAAGTGTGTGAAAAGCGATGTGGCTTGAAGGCCGCTGGGGTGGAAAAAAGAACGAGGTGTGCTAAAGAAAAGAAAGGGTGTTAAACCAAGAGAATAAAACAAGAAACAACAGAAGTGGCGAACTTAAAGCACAGTTACTTTTAAAAGAAGCAGCGTGCTTCTAGGCCTTTCTGAGGACGGCTGCACACTTTGCTGCTGATTTAACCACCTTCAGAAGAAACCACATCATATAGGGGCTTTACTGTGTTTCATTATTATTGCAGCAAAGTTTTGTGATTGGATGATTTGAAATAGTTAAAGCCTATTTATCGAAAAAACCTTGTTGTTTTTTAATATGTATTTTTTCAAATTTTTTAACCAGATTATGCTGTATACGTGGTCTTGATGCACACATTGACGGATGAAAATGATGTTGTTGACCAATGTTATTGTCGTCAACGTTGAGGAAAACATTCCGTAAATAAATGTATTTTTTTCCTAATAACTAAAACAAACCACATTCTTAAGGGGGGGACCCATTGGTCCATTTCAATTTGCATGTTGTATAATAAAAAACAAGGCTTTGTTTTTTGGTCCACTCTATAAAGCCTGGAACTCAATGCTATTTCAATCTGAAAATCTCACACAGAAAAAAGACAATTAGAAGAAATTTAACGATACAATTAGGCTACTTGGCATTTGGCGCTCAGACCTCAGCAGAGGTGTCAAGTAACAAAGTACAAATACTTCGTTACTGTACTTAAGTACACTTTTTAGGTATCTATACTTTACTCCATTACTTATTTTTCTTCCTACTTCTGACTTCTACTTATTACATTTTCACACAAGTATCTGTACTTTCTATTCCTTACATTTTTAAATCAAACGTTGCTCGTTCCTCTTGGCTTCGGTTTAATGTTTATAGATATTTATTTCCCGTCATGTGCTCCATCCAATGCAGATCATTGGCCCCACCCACATCTAGTGAAAACTAGTGTGATTGGATGAGTCATAGAACGCAAGCACTCATTGGTTAGCTAAAGGAAATCATCAGAAGCAAGCAGGTGTTCTTCAAACTGCTAACGTGAATTGTCTATGCCATGCTACAATGTGGGATTCAGAAAAAGATGTTGAAATGTCTGAAAGGTCGGACACAGGCGAGAGCGTATCGGGAGACGGAGACCAACCAGACCTCCCTCATCCTTGGCCCTATCTCAAAGAATTATAGTAGTAGTAGAAATAGTCGAAAAATTGAGCTTTCAATTCAAATAATGGCATCTGGTTGTTTTTTTAAAGGTTACTTTATACTTTTATACTTTAAGTAGTTTTTGGAGCTCATACTTTTCCACTTTTACTTGAGTAAAGGGGTCAAGTTAATACTTCAACTTCTGCCAGAGGGTTTTTAAACTGCAGGATCTATACTTCTACTTAAGTAACAAATGTTTGTACTTTTGACACCACTGGACCTCAGCAGGAAACACTGCACCTATTTTTGATAGATATGCATGAACAGGAGTAAAGAAAAGAGCTGTTTTCCCCCCCAGGTCTGAAACTGGTGGTGGAGTGGAGATAGATGAAGTTGGTCAGTCTGTAGACGGATGGGTAGCCAGACGGTCTGCTGAGCTTTATGGGGAGATCCAGAGGACTGCGTGAGCTGATACCAGATCTTCACTCAGGGACCTGGAAGATGGAAGTCCAGCTGGATAACACAGGTTGAGAGAACCTGTCCATGATGAGCAAGCATGAAGCGACAGTGGAGAGAAAAAACTCCCCGTAAGGAAGAAACCTCTGGCAGAACCAGGCTCAACATGGCGGCTTCTGCAGGACCGGTTAAGATGAGACGCAGAATCCAGAAAGAGTCCAGGAGTTGAGACGCTCTGATGACGTTTTAGCTACAATGGAGGAGGAGGGGCTGGAGGAGGGTTAAAACGGTGTCATCTGAATTAAGTCACATAGTGCAACCAGGCAGCAGACAAGTTGCGGATCTTCAGTTGAACAGGATGGGAAACAGGTTGTAACATTACGAGAATAAAGTTGCAAAGAGAATAGTCCTAACATGACAACAATAAAGTCATAAAATTACGAGAAAAAAGTCATAAAATTACGAGAATATGGTCATAACATTATGAATATAAGGTCGTAAAATTATGAGACTAAGGTCATAAAATTACCAGAATTTAGTCATAATATTATGACGATAAAGTTGTAATATTATGAGAATAAAGTCGTAAAATTACAAGAATAAGGTCGTAACATTATGAGAATAAAGTCGTAAAATTACCAGAGTAAAGTCATAAAATTACGTGAATAAAGTCGTAATATTACCAGAATAAAGTCGTAAAATTACAAGAATAAGGTCGCAAAATTACGAGAATAAAGTCGTAAAATGACCAGAATAAGGTCGTAACATTATGAGAATAAAGTCGTAATATTCTGAGAATAAAGTCATAAAATTACGAGAATAAAGTCGTAAAATTACCAGAATAAGGTCGTAACATTATGAGAATAAAGTCGTAAAATTACAAGAATAAGGTCGTAACATTATGAGAATAAAGTCGTAAAATTACCAGAATAAAGTCGTAAAATTACGAGAATAAAGTCGTAACATTATGAGAATAAAGTCATAACATTATGAGAATAAAGTCGTAAAATTACCAGAATAAAGTAACATTATGAGAATAAAGTCGTAAAATTATGAGAATAAAGTCGTAATATTATGAGAATAAAGTCATATAATTATGAGAATAAAGTCATAATGTTACGAGAAACAAGTTGTATTTTATGTCAATTCTTCCAAGAAGCCCTTCCTTCCCTAGAATGAGGAATGTGGAGCATCATGGGAAGTTCTACTTTAGCATCGGTTTGACAAATCAGGAAATCTTTTAGCAGCAGCATCAAACTGGGCAGGATGTCAAAGTGGACTCTGGTTGCTGATTGGTGGAGCTGGTCGGCCGTCATCTGCTGGGCGGAGCTCCAAGCTTTCTTTCTGAAACGGGTTGCTGTTTGATGATATACGACAGCAATATATGTATATTACATTCTCATAATATTACAACTTTATTCTCCAAATTTTACAACTTTATCCTCAAAATAAAACAAATTTCTAGCCATGCTCTATTACTCCGTCGTATTTTTGGCATTTCTATAACTAAGGAAATAATAAAAAAATTTAAATAAGTATTAGATCAAATAGATTTCTAAACACATGATTAATAAATGCATAATAAATACATTCACATTTGTATGATGTTTGTTTATAGGAGGTGTTCATATGAAATACCTCATAAGCATTTTTATGCATCTGACTAAAGCTTTAAAAGCTGCCAAAAACCACACTGTTGCTAACGTCAACGCACAGCGAAATAAAAGTTGTTGCTTCTCACTTCAGAGGAAAGGCAAAATTTGAAAGGAATGCAATTCGTAAAAAAACTCAATCTAAAAAAAAAGATGCATTTGGGAAAAAATACAATCTGGAAAAATAAAATGTGAAAAAATATATTTAAAAACAAATTGTAAAAACACATTTTATATATATTTTCTTTTAACTTACAAAATATATTCTTTCCTGAAAAAAAATGTAATTCCCTGATTGTACTGAACTGGTCTTCTGCTTAGGTTTGTGCTCCGCTGATGCCTTCAGGGACCAACCTCATTGCCTGACCCTCTATTAGTACAATGTCCTTTAAAGTTGAAATGAAACCATTTGCAACAGATTATTCTACTCTGTAATCTCAGAACACTTAGAAGTGTCAGCATTCTTTCCATGTCAGACATTAAACTCTGTGATGCTCCCTTTGTAAATAACTGCCTTGCTGGACTGCTGCCACCATCCTGTTTTTTAACAGTGTCCTGTCTGGCAAGGTGGCAATAAGAATAATTGTCTTGATGCCAAAAGGGCCCAACAGATTTTACTTTCACAAGTGGAGCAGTATGGCAATTGCCATATTGCTCCACTTGTTTCATGCATATAAATTGCTTTATTATAATTATGCAGGGAGTTTTACAGTTTATATGGACACTGCAATGTAAGTAGAGCAGAAAAACAGAAGAAGAAGGAAAAAGAAAAAGAAAAAAAAGGACAAAAGATGAAAGAAAGATGAGATAGGAAGGAGACAATGACAAAACATTTTCAGTCTGCTTCATCACCTGCAATGAGATGAAAAAAGAACAGCACAACCAAAAGACATGGTACGAGATATACAATAAAGCAACACCTTCAAACTATCGCTAAAGTAATATTATTAAGTCTGACATGTACTCTGTGTTACCTGAAGATATGAATGTGGGGTTTCTGTTTGGAAGTGAATCTCTAAGTACCTGAAGCCTAGCACCTGTAGTTGTTTGTGAGGGTGAACTTGTGAATGTAAAGTTTTAACCATAGAAAAAATGCTCAGTAGTGGTTGTGGAGAGCCGGAGAGGCACCCCCCCCCTCCCCCAGAGCACTGAGTCCAGCGCCGGGAGACCCAAAGCCCCAGGCGCCGAAAGGGACCCCAGAAGCGAAGGCATTTGCAACAGATTATTCTACTCTGTAATCTCAGAACACTTAGAAGTGTCAGCATTCTTTCCATGTCAGACATTAAACTCTGTGATGCTCCCTTTGTAAATAACCGCCTTGCTGGACTGCTGCCACCGTCCTAATTGGATAATTCATTTCTAACGAAAGCAGTTAGTGGTGCATCCGTTCCAAGTTTTCAAGCCTCTTGTTGAATCCAAGCCAGTTTCTTTGAAACCAACTGACTGCATGAATTTAAAGATGCAAAAATGTTTCCACATTCCAATATTTCTACCCTCTGACATCCAGTCAGAGCTATTTTCTGTTTAGTTTGCTAAGACATGTTACTAAAGTGATAATGATCTGACCTCATCCATCACTCTGACTGCTTTCAGTTAGAAGATGGCGTCGCCCTAAATACCGGCTGAGATGGATTCCAACTTCACACCATTGAGTCGCTTATGCACCAACATCAAAATTACTTCCTGAATATAAAAGCTTATATAAAAGGTTATATCTTTAACCTTTCAAAGTTATCGCTGCTTCTTCTTTTGTTTGTTTGTAGCTATGAACAGGTTTTTTTTTAATTATGAAAATGAATGGAAAAATATCTAGATGATATTTATATCTAAAGAATTTTCCCTCCAGTCAGGTTGATGCCGTCTAATTTGATTGAGTTATTTTTCAAATATAAATGGTGTCGGGGTTAACGAGAGTTAGTCTTCCTACTGTTTTTTTTGTTTTGTTTTTTTGCTGCATCAAAAGTGTTATTATCATTATAGCCACAGATTGTGACAGCCAGATATTTTTAGCTCGTCTGCCTGGCTGTGTGTTTCCTGGACGGGGCCGCCTGTGGAGCTGGTTGACAGTTGCCTTTTGTATCTATGCTTCTTTTTCTATGTCTGCTTCTGTCTCCTTGAACCCCAGTGGGCCTCAGCAGATGGCCGCTCACACTGAGCCTGGTTCTGCTGGAGGTTTCTTCCTGTTCAAAGGGAGTTTTTCCTCTCCACTGTCGCTACAAGCATGCTTAGTGTGAGGGATTGCTGAAGAGTCAATGAGTCGGTGCAATCAGCTGGTTTTCCTTAGATAGAAAACTTTTAATCAATCTGACTGGATGATCTGGTGAACTGGAAAGTGACCTGAGATGACATGATGTGAATTGGAGCTATAGAAATAAACTGAATTGATTTGAAAATATGGAATGAAAGTGACCCGACAGGTCAGCCCTGAGGAACCCCGAATGTGATGCGTTCAGTGGAAAATCACACAAAGTCCCAAATATTATAGTAATTTTTAACATAATGCTCAAATGAACTTTTCAGGATACAACGAGTGGAGGGAATTATGTGGCTTGATGCGCGTAGCTACACTGGATGACCTCGCAGAAGCGGTTGGGGATCGCAGAGTTGCTGAGAAGATACTTCATCTTTACAAGCATCCAAACAACATCGATGTTTGGCTTGGAGGACTCGTGGAAACCATCCTCCCAGGCTCTAGAACCGGTCCGCTGTTTGCCTGTCTGATCGGAAAGCAAATGAAGTCTCTCCGTGACGGTGACAGGTACAATAACATTCACGATGGATTCAAAACTGAAGAAGGCTTCAGGTGAGCATTTTCTGCTCTTCTTCCTAAGGTTTTGGTGGGAAGCCGAAGGTGTTTTCACTCAGCAGCAGAAGGAGGAGCTTTTGAAATCTTCTCTTTCTCGAATTATTTGCGACAACACAGACATACAGGAGATCCCTGAAGATCCCTTCAGGTTTGGTCAGTACCCTGCTGCTTATGTTCCCTGCAGTGAGATACCGTCCATGAGGCTGGAGGCCTGGAGAGAGGAGAAGAGTCATGGTGATCTTTGAAAGCTTGATGAATTAAATCACTGCAGTGGTTAAAAAAACACATTAAAGTGAAAACTTTTCCCCTCCCTGTTTCAGACCTGCAACTGTGTGGCTCTCCAAGGCAGATCAAGAATGGAGATTTTATATTTTCCTCCAAATCTGGCAAATTGACCGCTCTGTACTCCTGTTACCATGGTTTCAGATTAGAGGGTGCCGCTGAAATAGTTTGCGAAGAAACTGGGTGGAATGATGAGCCCCCTCTGTGCACAGGTAAGTGAATATTCATGATGTGGATGCGTTGTGGGACAAGTGGAAAGCATCTGATTCCACTTCTTTATCATGAATGTTTTATAATCAATGTATAAAGGGCTAAAAACAAACCTCCATCATCACAGACTTTGCTCTACTCACTCTGTGAGTGATCCATCCTCTGGAGAAGCAGCACCACCCTGTGCTGCTTTACTGCCCTCTGCTGGTCATAAAAAAATCAACCTTTTTACACAGACCTGAAATGTCTGATCCATCCAATCAGCAGGAGAGTTGGCTCCCCTCTCTGTAGTTATAAATCAAACAGACAGGTACAACTTGGCTCTACTACAGCTTTCAGACAAGGTGCCACATTTCTGCTAAAATGCTTTAGATAACAGGTTCACAAACATTTCAGCCTGTGACCCCAAAAATACCAACACAGCAGAGCGGGGACCACAGAGGATACGTATCATTACTTCCCTCTATTTTTATTCATGGACAGAAGGTGATTTAGGGATATTTATTTTTAAATAAAAATATTTTTGAGTGACATTTGATTATTTTATCCATCGTTATCACTGTATTTTGATAATGGATACATATATAATATTTGAATCATTTTTAGATAAATACATTTTAGATACTAAATAAATGTTCCGTCTTTTTATTTCAATGGTACATTTGTTAATATCATGGGCAGAGGCATCAAATAACAAAGTTGGCTATCTATACTTTGCTAGTGTGATTATTTTTTAGGCAACTTTTTATTTACTTAATAACCTAATAACTTTACTTTCTACTGCTAACCCTAACCATTTTAAAAATAGACTGAATTTTGTTACATTTAAGCTAATTTTCATTATGGCCTGTTGGTATTTAAAGGATAAAAATCATCAAAAATAATTAGTTTTATCCAGACAATTAATTTCTTTATGGTTGGACTCGGTGCTGCCCCAACTTGTTGCTCACCATAAACCAAAATAAATCGTTTTTCAAGATGATGGAAAGTTAAATGTGACTCTGCTACCATTAGTTATAAAACTAAGAAAATAAAGTCTAAGGAAGTTATCATCTACAATTGTAGAAAACTGTTCCTTTAATAAGGTAGAGCAGTAAAGCTTCTGGCCTTAACAGTTTTTCCTGCATTACTTTTACGTTTTATACTTTAAGTAGTTTTAAAAACTCCCTTTGAACAGGAAGAAACCTCCAGCAGAACCAGGCTCAGTGTGAGCGGCCATTTGCTTTTACATTTATACTTTAAGTAGGTTCAAAAATGGTACTTTTACACTTTTACTTGAGTAAAAACCTTAAGTTGATCCTCTAACTTCTACAAAACCGTAGGATTTATACTTCTACTTCAGTAATAAACATTAAAGGAATAGAGGACAATCTTTTATTTCCAGGTGGATCATCTCAATAAGTGGTCCTCCTAACTGTCAATCATTCTGGTGATATGTTTACGTAAGGCCGTCCTACGTGCTCGTCCCGTTAGCTAGCTTTTTCTGCACAGTTTCAGGCGTATATCTGTGGTGAGCTACGGTTTCAGTCATTGAAGCTCACCTTTCTCACCGCGGTTCTTTGAAAATGGCCGAGGGTCGGGAGAGAAAAGGTGTCTACGAAGTGTATGAGAAGAAAAGAAAGACCTCAGAAGAGGCAGATATATCCCAGAATGCTTTTTGAGGAGAGCTCTCCTCGCTAAGCATTATGGGATTTGCTGTCATAGTGGCCTGCTGTCGCCATAGGCCAAGGGTGGGCAATTCCAGTTCCTGGGGGCCGGTATCCTTCAACTTTTAGATGTGGCTTTGGTTCAAAATACCTGAATCAAGTAATTAGTTGATTGAGAGGACTTGTGAGAAACTGACTGCATACTGAGGAGGTAACTCAGCCATTTGCTTCAGGTGTGTTTGATAAAGGATGGATATAAAACTTTCAGGATACTGGGCCTCAGGAACTGGAATTGCCCACCCCTGCCATAGGCTGTTGCTACCTGACAGCGGCCACTAATAACAAAGATGGCGCAGGCGGTGTAGAAGGAGTTATGTAACCAACTTTCACTTTCTTGCTGTAAATTACAAACCTGTAGCTGTGGTTTATAAATCAGATTTTCACTTGTAGTTTCAAACCAATTCTTTAATGAAGATGAAATCCCCCAGAAGTTTTAGGAACTTTAATCATTAAATCATTAATCATGGAGGATTACAACAAGAGAAAAATGTTTTGGCAAAGTTTACAAAAGGCTGAACTGTTGACTTTTAATCATCAGGAAGGAGTGTTGGTGTTTCTAACCCTCATCTTTGTCTTTGGCTGAAGATCAAAAACTTTTTAGTGAATAAACACTGAATAACCTGCTGAACCAGTCATGATAAGCCTCAGGCTAACTTTTGCATAACACATATAAAAGTCTTATGACATGCTATAAATCAGTTTTTCGCTAAAAATATGAGGCTCTTATGTTTATTAAAAGGAATTCAGAAATTTAGATCAAAGATAGAAGTTTAAAAAAAAGGATTTAATTGATGCCCTTTATGTTCACCTCTCCGTTTATAAATATATTTAAATATTCCTGAGAAGGGGAGATTTTTTTTGTCAATAATGGGTTGATTTTGTGGGTTTTTCTATCCGGGTTTCAAACACAGAGTTATTCATTTTGTGGTGAAACCGCCCCGCTGCATGATGCTGCCACTACCATGCCTGTTTTCAGGTTTATCCCTTTATAGAGCAACTTACCAGTTTTCATCACTTGCATACCCCTTACAAAAGGACCCTCAGTCCCTCAGTGAGTTCTAGAAGCACAATATCTATATCCAGCCATTCAGCAAAGATTCTGCTACATGGCTGTACATCTTATTTTGGCATTTGACAAATTAGATGAGCCCTTAAATGATATATTACCCACTGGAAATTAAGTTGGAAAAAAATGAACAATTAACAAAAATTAACAAGTCAAGACAAAAGGTAAACGGTTAATTGAAAAGGTTTATAAACTAAAAAAATGTAAGTGCCAATATCAGCATTAATGTCTCTAAGTTTATGTTGGACCAAAAAAATGTGTTTTTAATGCATTTTTTGTTACTTTTTCTTAATATATTCGGGGAAGTTGCCGTTTCTTGTTATTAAATTGACACACAATTTATCCATCAAGATATGCATATTTTTTGAATGTTACAAAGATAAAAACGTCTTGTCCTGGATTCCAATAACACTATTGGCTCTAAATTTAGATTTTCAAAGGATTTCACTGAGTGGCCTAGAAAGGGTTAAACTTTTGGGCTCCTCCAAACATCCTTCTTGCTGTCATGTCTAACACTTCAGGGTTTCTCTGGTCTGCCTCTGGGTTCTGAAGCAGAGACTTCTTTGTTAGATCAGCACAAATCTGAGTTCCTCTTGTTCATGGAAGCTTCCAGCCTTGATTGTTCTTTAAGATCCTGCCTTCTTTTCCTTTTTTCCAGGAGAGCAGCTTGGATAATTTTCAGACTACGGCAAAAAGTTGATACATCCCAGTGAACTTTCCACTTGTTTGATCCGATGGAGTCCAAAGTTCTCAGTGCTGCAGACCGACTGGACTTTCTCATCGTCCCATATATTGGCGAACGGGATGAACGCTCTCAAAAGACTAATTTTTATGCTGCAAAAAGAAGCTGAGGGGTTCCATAAAACTCTGAACGGCCATATCTGTCCAACATGTCCCGCCACGTCTCCTAGGTTTCACCAAAAAGACAGTTAGCTTGATGCCACACTGCAAAAACGATCTAGAAATAAGTAAAAGTTCCTTAAATCAAGTATATTTACCCTTAATTTGAGCAGGTAAATATGTCTCTTTGCCAATGGAAGGAGTATTTTTTATCTTAAAATAAGATAATTAGATAATATGCACTGGAAATAAGACAATGCAACTGTTTTTTTTTTACGTATTTTGAATGTAAATTGTCGTGTTCCATTGGGAAAATGTCTCACTTGCCACTTCAGTTCAAGAAAAAATGACTTATTACAATTTGCTGCTGTGCACTAATGCAGACAGGTTCAACGGATCTGTTTTGGTGTGCATATAAGCAAAGAGTTTGTTAATTAATTGTTGCGAAACATGAATATGCACCACATTTCATCAGTAGAAAGTTATGAGGAGTTCAGTAATTTGAAAGTTGAAATAATTTTTAGTGAAAATTTAGTCAGTTTGCTGGTCTTAGTCATAGTTTTACTCCCAAACTGCTTATAATTGGGATTAAGTTAGATTTTTGTCTGCAAGAATCTTACTTTGACTAAAAATGAACTATTTTCCCACATTTAACTCTTTCAATAACAACGGCAGTGAGATACACACCTACTAACAGGTGAAATACTAAATACTTTTAAAAGGTAGCTCTAAATATTTTCACTTTGACTTTATTTGAAAAGCAACATAAAGATTCCGACACTTAGAATCTGGGTAAGATTTCCATGTTTGAATACCTACATTGAATTTAAATGAATTACAACTGCAACAAAAAAGAGATTCAATTCTATTCCGTTTATTTCTATAGCGCCAATTCACATCATGTCGTCTCAAGGCACTTTCCAGTTCAGCAGATCATTGATTCAAAGTTTTCTATCTAAGGAAAACCAGTTTTATGCATCGACTCACTGACTCTTCAGCAATCCCTCACACTAAGAATGCTTGTAGCGACAGTGGAGAGGAAAAACTCCCTTTGAACAGGAAGAAACCTCCAGCCGAACCAGGCTCAGTGTGAGCGGCCATCCGCTGAGGCCCACTGGGGTTCAAGGAGACAGAAGCAGACATAGAAAAAGAAGCATAGATACAAAAGGCAACCGTCAACCAGCTCCACAGGCGGCCCCGTCCAGGAAACACACAGCCAGGCAGACGAGCTCCGAGCCAGCTCCCATGTCAGAGGATGAAGAGAGCACATCCAGTTAGTCACAGTCAGAGAAACAGGACTACACTGCAAAACAGGCCAAGCTCCAACATCTAGAAACAAAGGTGTTGATGGCAGCAGCACAGCTGATATTTCTCTCCAGGATGGAGTCACAGCCAAACAGGAACAGACCAGATGAAGCTACTATGAGAAAAAGCAGAGAGAGCAGAACGTTAGAGATTGAACTAACAGATTCTGCAGTGGGAGAATAGAGATAGAATGAAGCAGAATGATGAAAAAGGGGTCCCTATGTCCTCCAGCAGTCTAAGCCTATAGCAGCATAAAAAAGGGGAAAAAAAAATAACAAAGACTGGGGGAGGCACTCCTGCATGACTTTACCTCTGCAGAGTGTCTGCATGAGAACAGACAGGGGATGGTTGAAGAGCTGAGGTCAAGTTAAAGGAATAGTACACCCAAAACATGATTAGCCTTCATTTTCTACTCACCCCCATGCTGAACAACACTCTGGAGTACTTTTTTGATATCTCAAATGCATCTGGAGATTTTTAGAGCATAAACAGTAGTGTATAGGATTTCCTAAAAGCACGTTCACGAGTCTACGGAAACCGCGGCAGACCAAACCAGACGAAAGTGCGCATTCAGCGTCTGCTCTGCCAATAATGCAAGCGTAGAAGAAGAAATGTGCTGTTTACCTGTGCAAAGAAAGAAACAACGAAAGAAAACTGTCTGATGACTTCAGTGTTGAGGAAGAGCATGAGTTCTTTGCCGAGCTGAATGCGCACTTTCATCTGGGTTGGTCTGCCGCGGTTTCCGTAGACTCGTGAACTTGCGTTTAGGGAATCCTATACACTACCGTTTATGCTCTAAAAACATTCTAAATGACTTCGTTTTGAGTAAATTCTGGACGCTACCCACTCAGGACACTTGGAATACATTGGACGAGCAGTATGGAGGAATATTGACACGTTTTTGTGGACTTTTATGGACCTTTCTGCCTCGGGCGCCATAGACCTCCATTATTTGAATGTCAGCAGACAGCAAGAAGCCTCCCAGATCTCCAGATGCATTTGAGATATCAAAAAAGTACTCCAGAGTGTTGTTCAGCATGGGGGTGAGTAGAAAATGAAGGCTAATCATGTTTTGGGTGTACTATTCCTTTAAGGAAGAAATATCTGTCGTAGAGACGTTTGGTCAGTAGAGACCAAACGTTTGACACACCTTCTCATTCAAAAGGTTTTCTTTATTGTCATGACTATGAAGATTGTAGATTCACACTGAAGACATCAAAACTATGAATTAACACATGTTGAATTATTTACTTAACAAAAAAGTGTAAAACTAATGAAAATACATGTTATTATTTTTTTTTTACAAACAGCTAGAGTACAACAAACAAATTAGGGACTTAGAATATTTTAGCACCCTAAAGTAAGTGATCAGTCGGTACTGGAGCAGCAGTAGTGGATTTTTTTAGATTTTACAGACCGACCGGTCTCCATCGCTGACGCTCCAACCGCAGAAACCCTGCCAGTGTCTGTGGCTCTCATCTATATCACTGATAGGATTCTTTTAAAGAAGAGTGGTCACTGTTTGATATAAACACGAATGTGGTCACCATGGAGATTCAAGCAGAAAAGCAGAAAGTTTTATAAGAGGCATGAGAAAAAAAACAAATAAGCGTTTGTTTTCTTTCCCAGGAACTGCCTTGATCCTTCAACAATGCTGCAGGACCAGAAATGTTTCTTTTCTGAAAATCAAAACATATTATGAGAGCATTCTGTGTCTGTGTGATTTTTTTTAAATGATTTTAATTCACATTCAGAGCTTTTATAATCCGATTTTATTTCACCTTTAGTCCTGTTCTCTGTTTGGCTTTTGTTCTCACCTATTCAGCAGCTAGATTTACAGTCATTTCTAATGATATGTTTGGTTTAGTTTAGTCAATATTTAAGTAAACATTCCAAGAGGTTTATCTATAATAATAATCATAATTGAACTTTATTAATCTCACACTGGAGAATTTTGCCTCTGCATTTAACACATCCCCTCAGGGAGCAGTGGGCTGCTATTGTGCGGCGACTGGGGAGCAGTGTGGGGTTAAGGGTCTTGCTCAGGGACCCAAAGAGGCAGTCTGTTGGGATCAAACCAGGTACTTGCAACCTTCTAGGAGCACAAGCGCACTGCTCTAACCACTAGGCCAACACATCTGGACTCGTTGAAACTCTGTGGGGGGTTGAGGCTGGTACATGGCAGAAGCAGCAGTCATTACTTAACTTCCTCCTCACGGCGAAGCACGGGGGGAGCGGCATCATCCTGTGGAGATGAATGCCGTTGAAAAGACTTGACTTGTCAGAACCCAAAGAATGAAGGATACAGGCCAAGTTTTAGAGGTAAACCCGTTTCTGTGTTCCACAGAAACTCAGACTGCCAATTAGAACACATCAAAGTGTCGTTTTGAGGTCTCTGTGTCATGAGAGAATGACATTTAGTAGTTAAAGAATGATGCAATCAGAACTTTAGCAAGTTTAACGAGCTGGACCAGTTCTTTAAGAAGAGGAGGTGGGCGGACGGACTTTTTTTTTTGCTTTTAACCATTTACTTTCCACTGAAATGTGCAGAATAAAACTTGAGTGAAATCTGTATTAGAGCTAATTTGCTGCCATTTATCGTCACTAACGAGGCTTTCAATCACTCGTCTCTTCATGTTGGTTCCAGTCCAACCGGTGTTTTTTCTGTTCAAGGGGGAGGCCTCTCAAATCATTAAAGAAAAGGCTTGACTTCATAAATGATTCTCCTCTATGGGTAATTTTTTCGTCGTGTCCCTATTCCTGCAATCGTTGGAACAGAAGTGCCTCCAAATATAGTTACTTTAGAGTGGTTTCTTCAAAACAAAGACAAGACAAAGGGAAAAAAAAGAGTGAGTTGTCTGTGGGTCGTTGTTTATCTGTAGATCCAACCGGAACTGAACAACACTCGTTAATGGCAGCTGAAGCAATACGGATCAGAGCAAATATTGAGCAGTGGGAATACTGGATCTTAGGGATTTCTGAGACTGGGGAGTGGCAGCCTAGTGGTTAGGGCATTGAACTTGGAATCCAGAGGTTCTGGTTTGAACCCCACTCCCACAGACTGCCGCTCTGGGTCCCTGAGTAAGACCTTCAACCCCACTCTGCTCTCTGGGCGCCTCATGATGGCAGCCCACTGCTCCACAAGGGGATGGGTTAAATGCAGAGAATTCATTTTGTTGCTCTGTACTGGAGACAATGTAATGACAAAAGCTGGAAAAAAAATAAACACTATTAAACTCACGGTTTAATAATACAGTTCAATTCAGTTTGTTTGTATAATGCAAATTTTACAACGTGCACCGTAACGTTCTTCATAGAGATCATCAAATCAGATTGGCTTACCTTAGTTTTCTATCTACGGTAAACCAACCGACTTTCCAGTTGACTTTCCAGGATTCACTCCTCCTGGATGAGCAAGTGGCGACGCAAGGCATTCGCTTGAATTGTCAATAATTCAATATTTTCTGGATGTAATATTCAGAGTTTGATTCAGTGAATTCAGGTTTCATTTTTTATAATTTGTTCAGGTTTCATTGTATGTTTATATTTAAGCTTAATTCCAAACATTGCTTTCAGTTCCCGGATGATTGCAGAGACTTCAATGCCCCTGGTAGCGTCTGCCAAGGCAGAATTGCTGTGGCTGACCGGTCAGACAAAGTGCAGATCAAAAGCCCCCATGATCACAAAAAGTTTGATGCACATGACGTCACCTGGTACGACGTAGGCTGAAGCTCACCGTGGAGCCAGGCCTGGGATTGAGGTTCATGGATCTGGTGGTCAGGTCCCTCCTAGTGGAACCTGCCCGGGCCCAGCCATGCCAGCATCCCCTAGTGGGGCCATCACCTACAGGGAACCGGTGTAGGTACCAGATCTGCTGGGTCCTGCTTCACGCCAGCAACGTTACGCTACATGATTGGCTTAAAGTTGTCACATGATGTAAAACATTCCGGTTGCCCAGACAACAATGACATCACACAGCGTCCGTGTGCCGAGTTGGGAGCATCTGTAGCGTTAGCGTGTCTAATGACTGATGAAGTTTTACTTGACAAAACCGAAAAAAAAAATCTGTTTTGGGTGAGCGAAGTAACTGTTAGCAACAACCGCTAATTTTCTACAAGTAGAATAACAGTTGTTTTTTTGGTCTAAAATCTCTACAAAAGTAATTTTTTTAAGATGTTACATTTGTTCTCCTCTGTACGGAAGAGGATTAGGGCCACTGAAAAAAAAAAAGTTAACTGTTTTTTTTTATTTCAGTATAGTATGGGGAAAAAAGTCAGAATTCTGAGATTAAAGTCAGAATTCTGACTTTTTCCGCATGTTAAACTGAAATAAAATTTAAAAATCAGTTAATTTTTTTTTTCAGTGGCCCTAATCCTCTTCCGTACTAATCCTCTTCCGTACTCTTCCGTACAGAATTCTGACTTTTTTTTCTCAGAATTCTGACTTTTTTTATAGTCACAATTGAGTCAGAATTCTGAGATTAAAGTCAGAATTCTGACTTTAATCTAGAAAAAAGTCAGAATTCTGACTTTTTCCCCATGTTAAACTTAAATAAAATTTAAAAATCAGTAAATTTTTTTTTTCCAGTGGCCCTAATCCTCTTCCGTACTGTTCCGTTCAGAATTCTGACTTTTTTCCCACACTAAACTGAAAAAAAAAACAAAACATCAGCTGTTTTTTTTTCAGTGGCCCTAATCCGTACCTTCCGTACCTCTGCCCTCAGATCTTAATAAAGAACATAAAAATAAGCTGAGACTTTTTTTTTTGTATCCTTGTTAAATGCCAAAGTTCAGTCTGTCTTAGAACACAATACTTTCCTTAAAGACTGAAAAAGATTGTTTTCTACTTTGGCTACTTTATATCGCCAATGAAATGTAAAATAACAGCCAATATAGATAATAATATGTTGAGACTCCAGAAGAGATTAGATCCTTAAGAAACGGGTGCAATGCAGTTTGTCCGAGTGGAGTTGCCATATGTTGACGTCATAAGCAGGGGCAGTTGTACACTTAGGGTGGCCAGATGTCCGGCTTTAGGGCGGACAGTCCGGATGTTCATTGCACTGTCCGGCGTCCGGCGCTGCACCCAGCCGGACGTGTATTTGTCCTCCTTTACCCCCAGATTCCACATAGTCCGTCAGCGCTCCGCCCCGCTCACGTACGTCGTGCGGAGTACTTGTCTGTCATGTAAATCAATGAGAGCTGTTCCACATCCTCCGCTCGTCACCGCCCACGTACGTCTTCTCCGTCCTTCACCGTCAAAATACGGAGCTGAGCTATTTTTTGCTCCCCTCCGGTCCGTCCAGATCAAGACCTGCTATTGCAATCGCACCAAACAGAAAAAAGAATGTAGAGAAGACCCGGTTTGTCAAATTAAATTATAGTAAAAACAGATCGGTATCTAGAAATTAGAGCATAGTTTGTATATATTCCCAAAAACTAAGAGCAATTAATTAAATAAGTTGATGCAGACTATTGGTGCTTCAACAGACCAGGAAGAGGTTGTGAGATTCTAGAGCGCATCTCACAACTTTAAAAGAAAATTCTTATTGCAGGAATGGATGAAGAGATGATGAGTTTGGAAGCAGAGAATAAACAGAGTTCATACAAACTATGTATGATCCTAGTTATCCTTGTTACAAAAATCCACAACAGAAAGAAAATATTTGGGCAGCAACTGAACATCTGCTGGATGATGATGGGGATTTTTTTAATATGTCAGATTAAATTAAGCGTTCACAGGTTTTATACAAGAATGAGGAGCTCTAATTTAATGCTCTTTTAATGCCATCAACAAGTATCATGTACACAAGTGATTAGTTTACATGAAATAAGGAGCTGTAAGCACAGTTCCATGACTCAAGTTTATATATATATATATATATATATATATATATATATATATATGGATAGATAGAGAACATGGTGAAATCATCTTTACTCTCAACAGGCTGCAGCCATGTCATGAATTCCTCTTTTCCAGCCACTTTTTGCAGTTTGCATCGTCCTATTCTCTAGCTCTTTCTCAAGCTTCTTTTCCAAACAACTGCTTTATGATCAATTGCAGCAGTTCTGCGCAAATTAATCGTGTTAAAAATGGTCACTTTTTAAACACCACAATGTATTAAATAAATACAAATGCTGGGAACCAATTCTTTTTTTACATTTCTTTAATATTTTTGTTCTATTCAGCTACACAAGCATCCTCTTTAAACTACTAAGAATTGTGCTATAAATGTGACTTTACCCCATTCTTATGTACACCTTAGTAATTTATTGATATGCCGCACAATGTCCTCCTTTTTGGTGCTATAGAAATGGCCACCCTAGGTACACTGCAAAAAATAGAAATCTGAATAGGTAATTTTTTCTTAAAATAAGTGAATTTTTTCCAGAATTGAAGAGGTAAGTGAGACGCTTTTCCAATGGAACAAGACAGATTATGTTTAAAGTAAGAGAAAACAGTTACAATGACTTATCTCAAGTGCATATTATCTAATTATTTCATTTTAAGAGTAAAAATACTCATTCCATTGGCAAATAATCTTATTTAGCTGCTCAAATTAAGGATAAATACACTTTATTCAAAACATGTTCACTTATTTCTAGATGGTTTTTGCAGTGTACCTACACCGGAGGGCCCGGTGTATGGAGGTTTTTTTGGGGTGGGGTGTTCCAGAGATGACCTGATCCACAGACTGTAAAACTGGCTCTGGGTGTGTGAAATGTCGCTTCATTGGGGGGAAAAGGAGCTTGACTTTGTGTGGAAGCTGGAGGGATACTGCTAGAGATAGTCGGGCTCATCACCCCGCATAGCCTGGAACTGGAACCCAGATCCCTGAGAGAATCTGGACACCCTTCTATTCAGGAATTCCCTGCGGGAGAGGCAGGCGGCATTAGGTTGGAACTCACTCAGCAGATGAGAGGGGTAGGGTAGGTGCAGGTTCCCTACTATACATGGTCATCTTAGTGGCTCTGGTGGGGAAGCTGTCAGTGGTGGTTCCATTACATTTTGACAGGGGTGGCCAGGCAGAGACCAGTGTGCACTGGAGGGTGGTCTAAAACCAGTTCAGCATTGATTCATACTAATCACAATGAACCTATATCTGTATTTTCCAAATAAATCCCTGAAGATGAAGCAGATTTTCACGAGGCCCTTTACTAATAAAGTTACTCACCTTTTTATACATGGGTGCCATTTAAATCAATTGATGGTTCTACATTATATATACAGTACATCAAATTCACCTTGATCCAGTAAAAGAGAGAGTTGTGGAGAAAATGAAGGAGATCACGGTGGACTTCAGGAAGAAGCGGCCTAACCACGCTCCACTGCTCATCAACAGCTCAGCTGTAGAGGTGGTCAGCGGCACCAAATCATCACAGACACCCTCACCTGGACTGGAAACACCACCTCACTGGTCAAAGGGGCATAAAAGCACTTGTTCTTCCTGCAGAGGATGAGGAGAGCCCACCTGCCCCCCCATCCTCCCCACCTTCTCCAGAAGCACCATAGAGAGCGTTCTGAGCAGCTGTCTCACTGTGTGGTGTGGAGGCTGCAGCGCCTCAGACTGGAAGAAGGTGAGAACAGCAGAGAGGATCATGGGGGCTCCTCTTCCCTCCATTAAAGACATTTCATCCCAGCGCTGCGTGTCCCGAGCCCGTGACATCATCAATGACCCCTCACCCCCCCACTATGGACTGTTCTCCCTGCTGCCCTCTGGGAAGAGGCTTCACAGCATTCAATGCAGGACCAGCAGGTTCTGCAGCAGCTTCTTCCCCACCGCCATCACACTGATGAATGTTGTATAATACCGGTAACAATAAAAATAAAAATCAGCTGAATGTTGGAATATTATAAATCACATCTCAGTCTTATCTTTACATTTGATCACTGTGTTTGCACATTATCACCGCTGCACTTTAAGAAATGGAAATGTCTAAAGCAGAGGTCCTCACTGTTTTCCAGGCTGTTGGCGAGACGGAGCAGGGGCCCCCTAATTATACAGGTGCTGGTCATAAAATTAGAATATCATGAAAAAGTAGATTGATTTCAGTAATTCCATTTAAAAAGTGAAACTTGTATATTATATTCATACATTACATACAAACTCATATATTTCAGATGTTTATTTTGTTTAATTTTGATGATTACAAATGACAACAAATGAAAATCTCAAATTCATCATATCAGAAAATTAGAATATTGTGAAAAGGTTCAAAATTGATGGCCCCTGGTGCCACACTCTAATCAGCTAATTAACTCAAACCACCTGCAAAAGCCTTTAAATGGTCTTTCAGTCTAGTTCTATAGGCTACACAATCATGGGGAAGACTGCTGACTTGACAGTTGTCCAAAAGACGACCATCGACACCTTGCACAAGGAGGGCAAGACACAAAAGGTCATCGCTAAAGAGGCTGGCTGTTCACAGAGCTCAGTGTCCAAGCACATTAATAGAGAGGCGAAGGGAAGGAAAAGATGTGGTCGAAAAAAGTGTACAAGCAAGAGAGATAACCGCACCCTGGAGAGGATTGTGAAACAAAACCCCTTCAAAAATGTGGGGGAGATTCACAAAGAGTGGACTGCAGCTGGAGTGAGTGCTTCAAGAACCACCACACACAGACGTATGAAAGACATGGGTTTCTGCTGTCGCATTCCTTGTGTCAAGCCACTCTTGAACCACAGACAGCGTCAGAAGCGTCTTGCCTGGGCTAAAGAGAAACAGGACTGGACTGCTGGTGAGTGGTCCAAAGTCATGTTCTCTGATGAAAGTAAATTTTGCATTTCCTTTGGAAATCAAGGTCCCAGAGTCTGGAGGAAAAGAAGAGAGGCACTTCATCCACGTTGCTTGAAGTCCAGTGTAAAGTTTCCACAGTCAGTGATGGTTTGGGGTGCCATGTCATCTGCTGGTGTTGGTCCATTGTGTTTTCTGAGGTCCAGGGTCAACGCAGCCACATACCAGGAAGTTTTAGAGCACTTCATGCTTCCTGCAGCTGACCAACTTTTTGGAGATGCAGATTTCATTTTCCAACAGGACTTGGCACCTGCACACAGTGCCAAAGCTACCAGTACCTGGTTGAAGGACCATGGTATCCCTGTTCTTAATTGGCCAGCAAACTCTCCTGACCTTAACCCCATAGAAAATCTATGGGGTATTGTGAAGAAGAAGATGCAATACACCAGACCCAACAATTCAGAAGAGCTAAAAGCCACTATTAGAGCAACCTGGGCTATCATAACACCTGAGCAGTGCCACAGACTGATCGACTCCATGCCACGCCGCATTGCTGCAGTAATACAGGCCAAAGGAGGCCCAACTAAATACTGAGTGCTGTACATGCTCATACTTTTCAGTTGGCCAACATTTCTATAAATCCTTTGTTTTTATTGGTCTTCAGTAATATTCTAATTTTCTGATATGATGAATTTGAGATTTTCATTTGTTGTCATTTGTAATCATCAAAATTAAACAAAATAGACATCTGAAATATATGAGTTTGTATGTAATGTATGAATATAATATACAAGTTTCACTTTTTAAATGGAATTACTGAAATCAATCTACTTTTTCATGATATTCTAATTTTATGACCAGCACCTGTATATATAGTATGAAATAGTGTTCTATCAAACTGGTCCTATAGTCACTCTATTACAGATGGAGTAATGTAACTAAAGTAATCCCTCCCTGGGATAATTAAAGTATTTCTGATTCCTGGTTGATGGGACAGGTGTTGTGAATGAAACGGTGTCCAGCTTGAAAGAGCTCCTGTGTGTCTCTGAATGTGAGCATTGATGACTGAAAGACATCTTCTGCCTCCATTTATCTGTTTACTACAGTCTGTTGGATTCATGTTCATGTGGATTTAAAGATATTTCAATTAGTGGGAAAAATTGCAGCGGGAATATAAAAAAAAGTCTAATCAACCAAAACTTTCACGACCTCCATGCAGTACCTCTGTGGACCCCTGAGGGGTCGCGGACCCCCTGTTAATGACCTCCGGTCTGGAGGGCTGTAGTGAATGAAGTTTCGTTCTGTATACACCCTGTGTAAACAAAATGACGATAAAGTTTGTCTAAGTCTTTGGAAGCTATATTGATTTATACAGATTGAAATCCAATTTGAGTTTCATTTTTTTTAGAACGAGGGTTTCCCTGCTTTATTTTATTGCAGGATGTAAAAAATGAGTTTCCAACGGTAAAAAAAAACATTACAGAAGGAGTTTCCTGGTGAACTCCATTCTTTGGTATTTGAACTCTCCTTCGACAGCGAGCTCTGTGACTCATCACACAGGATGTTATCAGATCAGATCAGAAAAAGTGAAGCTGCTGCCTAACGGCGGTTAAGTAATGACACATTATTAAAGCATTGGACTTTTACTGTTTAGTGCTACTTTTAAAATGTTTCTTTTGAATGTTGTGGATCAGCACAGAGCTTCACCGATTTTACCATTTAAAGTAATAATTTTCTCTGCAAGTATATTAGTAGCATCAGAACCTCCCCTCTGACCCTGCGGCGGTGAAGGGCCCAAGAAGATAGATTCAAGAATTTCTTTTGGTGCTGGTTGAGTCGGCCCTGGGATTTAAGAAAACGTGTATCAACAAATAAGCAGAATTATTTTATCTTAGATAACAATTTGTCATGATCTGGCCTGTTTGCTCTCCCTAATTAGTCATTTCTCTCACCTGTCGTTTTCCCTCCCTGCCTCAATTATAATTTATTCCTCTCACCTGTTTCCTCTGGTTTATATTCAGTTCAGCCTGAGCATTCAGTGCCAGATCATTACTTGTCTTTCTGTTCAGTTTTATTTCTTGGTTCATGTCCTGGATCCTAGCTGCCAGAGGAAAGAGGGTTTTAGTGTTTGTCTCGTCTCCTGATCGTCCACTGTTCCTCCCCCGCGGAGTCCTCTGGGTTTTTGGCTCATTATGGGGGGAGGTTCAGTTTTTATCCAGTAAGCCTGGCTCCAGGGAGGAGACCAGTTTAAAGTCCTGCTTCAAGTTCTGGTTCCACGTCCTGTCTCGGCTACCCTCTTCCACTGAGCCTGTTCATCTGCACCTGATCCTGTCTGCTGTAAATAAAATATATTTTATTTTCCCTAATCCGCTATATCTTCATCTCATACGGCCATATTTCTTTTGTATAGTCATCTCGCAATTTGCCTGCTGCAAACACAAGCCCCTCATTTATAGGGGCGTTTCCAATACGTTTGCACCTGCAGTCATTTGCTCCTTCCCTTTAATAAATTACCAGCAAACAGTCTGAAATCGTTCAATGGGACCAATAACAATCAATGGGCTGATAGGCGGGTCCTCAGTGTTAAAATGAGGAAGTTATGTCCCCTAAAAAAGCCGTAGCGTCTCGGGGGCTTCCTCACGGTTCTTTTCCTGGGAGCAAGTTATTTACTACTCTTAACTCAAACTGGGTAAAACCATATAAAAAAGGACTATAAAACAGTAGTAAAAAAATAACCGAGTTTATTCCAGATCAGGTCGTTACAGGACAGAGAAAATGCTTGGAGCTTGCACAGCTGTGGGCTCAAAAATCACGTCCGCGAGCGTCCGGCAAAGATTGAGCCCCGAACAAGGCCATCTCCTGCTTCTTATAGCTCATGAGTCTATGTGTTGCATCAGGTGGATGTTTAGCTGTCCGTATCAGAAACTGACATTTCATCCATGTCTTGAACTTCATGCATCTTGTTTCTATGCTTCAGGGTTACAGATAGCTCTCCTCTATCAGTCCGGCTCCAAGATGTTCCCATATCCTGTGTATTTTTAAAGACATGAAGGCTGTCCTGATTAGATGACCTCCGTACACACAGTGACATCCACAATGTGAAGGAAGGCCTTCTACTCTGTCTAATCCGGCTAACAGAATAACAATGCACATGATATATAAATAATAAACCTAACATCAGCACAGAGGACTGAGCCACATAACCAGCTTTTGGATCAAGTGGTTCAGCAGATGAGGAAATTATTGCAAATCAGTAGAAGATATTTATCTTTAGACCTGATCTTTCCTTGGGAAGAATAACCTCTATAATCAATAAGGGGGATGTGTGATTGTAACACTATGTTTAATAATTTTTGATAAAAGTTGAATCAAATTCTTCAGGGAGCAGCAAGGAACTCCCCGTGGAAGCTGCTCTGGATGCTGATGACTTGACGCTATTCCAGATTCCACTTGCAATATTTGATCTTCTTTTTATTTATTTATTTTTTCAACTCCATTTGCATTTTTTCTTATAATAATCAACGTGCCTGTTTAAGTGGTTCCTTTGGATGCAGCTGGCCTATGTTTGAGCATCTCTGTCACTGTGACAGTGTTTCTATTCGCTTTGTAAGATAAGCCAATAAATAAGAACATAATTTAATAAACAAATAAATAAATCTTCATCTCTCTGAGGTTTTTGCGTTGAGCAGGCACATTCGACATCATCCCTTCCTGAAAGGTATGCATTTTCTACATGTTTGTAACCACCTACTGTGGGTTTGGCTGAGAGACTAGATTTGTTTCACATTAAAAGAAACCACAGACGACCGAAAAGAATCCAAGAAAAACAAAGTCTAGGAATCACAACACAAAGCGACTTCTGCAGAAATGTCCTGGAAATTGTCTCTGAAATCGTTGGTAAACAACGCTTGATCTTAAATAAACTAAATGAGAAGCTAAAGCAATGCCCAAAGATATTCCTTTTCAAAAAAATGTACAAAGAAATTATTTTCAAAAGGTATAGAGAAGCAAGAAAGTTTTGTTTGTGTTTCAAGTACAAAAGTGTGTGAAAGTAGTCTTTCAAACACTTTTTATAGCATCTTGATCTACCGCCCTCCTGGCCCTGCTGGTGTTTTTATCAGTGAATTTAATAATTTTTTATCCTCTCTCATTAAACTGGAGAGAGTTTTAGTTCTTGGGGATTTTAACTTGCATTTGGATGATGATACATCCAACCCAGCAGTGGAGCTTTTATCTTTGATGGAATCATTCGGATTTAGACAACATGTATCAGGACCCACCCACAATAAGGGTCATACTTTAGACTTAGTCTTCTCACTTGGCCTCCATGTTACAGATGTCCGTGTCCAGGATGTCCACCTGAGTGATCACTACTGTATATTCTTTAACTTAAATGCTCCTCCTGAGCTTAGGCCAGCCCCTACAAAGGCTAAAAGAAGGATCATAACAGAAGCTACAGCTGAAGGATTCTGTGCTCTGTTTGATTCTCGTGGTCTTCAGGAATGTGTGGATGTCAATGATCTCTTGCACCTTTTTAATTTTCAATGTGCCAAAATTTTAGATCAAATTGCCCCTTTTAAGACAAAAAATGCTGCCCATACACAGATGTGTCCTTGGATAAATGAACGTATTCTGGACTTTAGAAGGCTGTGCCGCAGAACCGAACGTCTGTGGAAGTCCACAAGACTTGAGGTCCACAGACTTTATCTTAAAGACCTCATTTCTTCTTTGAACGATATGCTGAAAGAAGCAAGATCTAAGTACTTTCAGCATTTGATTGCATCTAATAAAGGAAACCCGAAGGTGTTGTTTGACACTATAAACTCCCTTGTGTCTCATGCTAGTTCTGCTACCTCTGTGCTTTGCCAAGCAGATAGCAACGACTTCCTTTACTTTTTTACTGAAAAGGTCAGAAACATCAAGACTAAAATCCCACCTTCTTCTTACTCTCTCTCAGCTAGTGTTGCACTGCCCTCACAAGCCTGGTCTTCATTTAATTCAGTGTCCTTGGCAGACATTGCTGAATTATCTGCTAAAATGACCCCCACCGCTAATTTGCTTGAGGTCCTCCCCTCCAAGCTTTTTGGAAATGTCTTTGACTCAGTCGGACCATGGGTCACCAGACTGTTTAATATGTCCTTGTCTTCTGGTGTGTTCCCCAGCTCCTTTAAACATGCCATAATAGAGCCAAGACTTAAGAAGCCCAGCCTGGACCAGTCAGAACTTAAAAACTATCGGCCAATATCTAAGCTCCCTTTTCTGAGCAAAATACTGGAAAAAGTGGTAGCTAACCAACTGACATCCTTCCTTCAGACCCATAACATCTACGACAAGTTTCAGTCAGGGTTTCGGAAACACCACTCTACTGAAACAGCCCTGCTGAAAGTGTCTAGTGACATCATGATGTCTGCAGACTCCGGAAGCTGTACGGTACTGGTCCTGTTAGACCTGTCTGCAGCCTTTGATACGGTCGACCATTCCATCTTGATAAACCGGCTGCGGGATTGGGTGGGAATGACAGGTCCAGTTTTGGAGTGGTTTACTTCCTACTTAGCTGGTAGGAGCTTCAGTGTGGCAGTCAATGACATGATGTCTGAGCGGGGAGATCTCCAGTATGGTGTTCCACAGGGCTCAGTCCTGGGACCACTTCTCTTCTTACTTTATCTCCTCCCTCTTGGCCAGATTATCCAGCAGCACAGTGATGTGGCATACCATCTTTTTGCTGACGACATACAGCTGTACTGCTCCTTTAAAACCTCAGAGGTCCACAAATTACACTCTCTGATAAACTGTCTGTCCCGGATTCAGCAGTGGTTAAACAACAACTATCTCGCACTGAATACCGAAAAGACTGAGACACTCATTATTGCTCCTGACAGTGCCATCCCTGACATTAAACAGCACCTGGGTGATCTATGTTCCTCAGCCAAATCCAGTCTGCGTAGTCTTGGAGTGATTTTCGATGAGGGGATGTCCCTTGCGCTACACTCAAAACAATTGATCAGGAACTGTTACTTCCATCTGCGCAATATCTCCAAGGTAAGGAAAATCCTCTCTCACGATGATTTGGAGAGAATCATCCATGCCTTCGTCTCTTCAAGACTGGATTACTGTAACAGCCTGTTTACCTGTCTGAGCAAGAAGGAGCTGGGTCGCCTACAAATTGTCCAGAACTCTGCTGCAAGACTCCTGACCCGTACAAATAGGACAGCCCATGTAACTCCTCTCTTGAAGTCCCTACATTGGCTTCCTGTTGCTTCCAGGATAAAGTTTAAAATCCTGGTCCTTACTTTCAGGGCCCTTCATGGACAGGCACCCGGCTACATGACAGGTCTGATCCAGCCGTATACGTCGGTCCGTAGTCTACGGTCTACAGGTCAAAACCTGCTTATGGTTCCTCGGACCCGCTTTAAAACCCGAGGAGACCGGTCCTTTAAAGCGGTGGCACCCCGTCTTTGGAATGAACTCCCCCTGTCCCTGCGCTCTCTGGACTCGGTGGATATCTTTAAAAAACAGCTAAAAACACACATGTTTTCACTAGCCTTCCAAAGCACATAGCCTGTTATTTTATTCCCTTATTTATTATAGCTTTTATTGCATTTTATCTGTTTTTACTTGTGTTGTTTTTATGTTATCATGCGAAGCACTTTGTGACTTTGTCTGTGAAAAGTGCTATACAAATAAAGTTTACTTACTTACTTACTTACTTTTTTGTTTTGTTAATTTGTATATATGTATGACGGTATATGTGTATACATATTCATGTATGTATATGTGTAGGTAGGTATGTATTTATATTGATATATATATAGCAACATAATTATAAATATTGTAAATTAAAGAAATACAAGAATTAAAGGGGTAGGAGTACTTAAGTTTTACTTCTTCCTACTCCTTTTCGCAAATGTAATAGAGGTACATTAATTTAGGAAAGAAGGTACCTTGTTTGTTGTTTTTCTCTCCAATGTTTTTAAACATTGTTTTATTGTTTTTTTTTCTTTCTCTTGCATGTTCGAAATAAAGAATAATAAAAAAAATTAAATAAAAAAAAAAAAATAAGGAAGAAATTCAGTCTGCCCACAGAACCCTGACGAAAAGGTAAATCTATGATTCCAGAAAAAATTCAAAAATGTTCTCAAAACTAAAGAACTTTCAGTTTTGGTCGATTCTGGCTCTACCCAGTGGCCAAAAGCTGTATTTTTTTGCCTAAAGGAAGACAGCATTTCCCATGAGGATCATATGTGGTAGTGTGATAGTGTGGTAAAATCCTGACCTCTTAGTCACCTGCAGTTGGACTGAACTACATTTCTGTTTCCAGCGGCTGTGAAAGATGAACAGCGATGAGGTAATGAATCTATCTGTGGGGAAACAAAGTCATATAATGATGCTGAAAATAAGAGACGTTTAACTTTGGTTTTGCCCTGTATTCTTGCCACCCTACTCAAAGTTGCCTAGTGCCAGTGAAAGTGATACACCCCCCCTTTGAACTACGACAGATGGGGGTCATTCAACTAGTAGTAAATCGACTCACAATCACAAAAGTTATGAAAATATTTTATGAACGTTAAAAAGTGGAAACGTGTTCAAACACAAAACCTGCTGAAAATACGGAAATCAGGGGTTCAACAGGCATAAAATGCAAACAGTTACTTCTCGCTATGTTTATTTGTACAGATAAAGGGAAGTAACTATATTCATTGAAACATATTTTTATATTACATTTAAAAATTTGCTTTATAATTTCAGTACTTAAGAGGACATCATGTAATTCGGTGAACTTTAACTTATGCAGGTTTTATCATTGTTTTTCTTTTATCTATTTCTTTTTCACATTAATGTATTTTCTGATATATTTTGTAAAATCCACAAACTTCAGGGATCATCTCACAAAGGATATGAAAATCAACTTTTGACCTTCCACTTGATACCTTGGACCCCCCCGAGGGTAGCCTCGTGAGACCATCCTGATCTCGCGAGCTTTCAAGGTTTCACTCGCTAATCAGTCTGGAGACTCTCCGTTAAAGAAAATTTGGAGCCGTTCACCAAACGAACGTCCAATCAGCGTTAGCTTTGAGGCGGGTTGAGGTGTGACGCAACGAGAAGCGCGACAGTTCAGTCTAAAGAACATGGCGGCTTCAGCGGATGAAACTAGCGTTAGCGTGGCTATCGAGCAGGTTTTATCGGAATTACAGAGTATTTCTTCACTGAAAGAAGAGCAAAACACTGCTCTGGAGGCTTTTCTCGGAGGAAAAGATGTTTTTGCTCTTCTCCCGACTGGTTTTGGCAAGAGTTTGATCTATCAATTGGCTCCTATTCGTCGTCGCTCTGTTAGTACGTCATATGCTTCGTTGATCTGATTGGTTTATTTGGCCCGTCTATCACCAACATAGGCCAATCAGCTAACCAGTATTTTCGCCCCTTCCCTAAATTACTTCAACGGAAGGTTTCCAGATGGATATGCGGATATGGCGGAGTCAGGTTACCTCGAGGGACCCCTGACATGAATGATGCTAACAAACAATCACTGCAATAAAAGCTGCAAACTAGCGCTGCATGATGTGCTGCAGACGAGCTCCACCTCCGTGACCCTGACAGCTGGGAGGAAGATGACGGATGGTTAAACAGTAAATAGAAAATCCACATGATTGGCAACAAATAATAGAAGTGATTCTATTAAAGTGGAATTTAGCAAAACTTGATGGAGGAATGTTTAGTTTCATTTCTGTTTCTAATGAACGGATCCTGTTGTTTTTTTTCTCCACCCAGTTTCTGCAGATTCCAGCTGCCTCATCCTATAAGTGTCATCCGCTCTCCGGTTTCCATCATCTCCTCCCTCAGAGGACCGACAGCTTGACAGGTGAGCCCAACTTGCTGTGCTTCTTTCTGTGGTTTACCAGCATTTTTCTTTCAGCCTTTGTTTTATTTTATTTTAATCCTGTTTGGATTCAATTTGGATTAAATATTTTTGGGATCGTTTTTTTTTTTTACATAAAATACACAAATTAAACCTAATGAACAGTCATTTTTAGAAGGTTTTTTTTTTTTTTTTTTTCTGTTGAAATTGTGCTTTGGCCGCTTTGGAAATGAGTTAAAACAAGACAGTTTGGTTTATTATTGTAATTCATTAAGCCTAAACAGTCCCAGTAACAATAACAGTTAATTGAAATTATTTGAAATTTAAAAACAATTAAACAATATTTTTTCAACTGATTTGATTCTCTTGATGATGCTTTCTTTGCCTTCATGCTTGTGGAAACTGATGTATATCCTCTAAGCTGTGAGGCAAAGGTGAGTCTCACACTTCATGGTCTTTTTCACATGCGTTTTGCTCAGTTTTTCATTCTAAATATTAATTATCTTATTCCGTTTGCAGTGTCTCACATACCTGCTAAATTCCAGAAGAAATGCTCTTATTTTAAGGAAAAAATATTTACTTAGATTAAAATTTTTTGCAGTGCAAAGGCAGCTTGCAACTTTCCTTTTGAACGGGAGCAGGCTGTGGACCTGTCTTCCTGGGATACGGCAATAGTTGCACTTTCACCCGAGGTGAACTGTGACTTTCGCCGCTCCCCCTGCAGTCCTCACTGTTCTTCCACCATCTTCACTCAATGCTAAGTCTTAATTCATCATCGTTACCATCTACACTGTAAAAACATCTAGAAATAAGTAAGAATTTCTTAAATTAAGTGTATTTACCCTTAATTTGAGTAGACAAATAAGATGGAATGAGTATTTTTACTCTTAAAATAAGATAATTAGATAAAATGCACTTGAAATAAGACGATGCAATTGTGTTTTCTTATTTAAATGTAAATTGTCTTGTTCCATTGGCAAAATGTCTCTTTTACATCCTCAATCCAAGACCAAATGCACTTATTTTAAGAAAAAATTACTTATCTAGATTTCCATTTTTTCCATTGAGGAAATGATAGTTTGGTTTTTCTTTTGTAAGGAACTGTAAATTGTTGCATTGATTCTGTAAAAGGAAGAAAAGAGTGATAAATATAGTCATAAGCAGTGCGTTCTTATAACAGTCTTGAACATTAATGCATGGCATCAACATGCCGGGATGAGGCGTTACCATATTGCAACACCCTCATTTGAAAAGTTTAACATTTTTAAATAATCAAATACAGCACAATAAACCATAGAAGACTGAACTTACCTCTTTTATTGATGAGTATTAATTTTTTTCTCCAACTAATCAACTAATTACTTTTTTAAAGTAATGTGCCCAACACTGAATATAGTAACCCCTCCCTCCTGCCATCTTCCAGCAGTGACGTCACGGTGCGGTAAGCCTAGCGCCATTCTCCCCGCTTTCCAAGCTAAATCAATGGGAACTACTAGACACATCTGCAATCAACAACAATTATTGAAGATTTCCAGAGGACTTCACCATTGAAATTCACCAGAGCTATAGTGAAACTGACAATGCCCACGTGCATGGCAGCTGGATGCTGGAATACATCGGGTAAAAGTGAAAAAAAAGAGTTATTCCACCTTTCTGATTCCTGATCCTCCACGGACGGGTTGGTCGTTGGATCGCCAACTTGAAGAGGGAGGATTTGCCATCGAACTTCTGGCCAGAGAAAAAACCCGTAATATGTAGCCAACATTTGGAAGAAGAATGTTTTCAAGATGACTTGGATAATAGCGCGTTGTGACAAACACCAGATACAGCACTGGGACTTGATCAACAGCCGATACCGCACCGTGACGTCACTAACCAGTAGGTGGCAGTAGTGTTCTTTGACAAACATGGATGCCTCCAGTAAAGCACATTCACATGAAAATAACTCTGGATTAAAAACACTGATCATTTATTGAACAGGATGGAATCATTTCAGATTTAAAGAACTTTCAGAAGTTTGAATTCGGAATATGAACGACTTTTCCTTTAGTATTTATGTTTTTAAATGAAATCTGTGGTTAAATGTTCATATGTCCAGCTGACAGCAAAGGAGATTGTAGTGAATTATGCAACATTTAAAAAGCCTCCTTTGAGTTGATCTCATCATCGAAGGTCTGGTTTAACCCGTGCTGTTCTCCCAATCAAAGATCGTGAAGCTGAGATCAGCTAGGCTTCAGTGATGGCTCTCTCCACAACTTCTGCAGTTCTGCTGCTCTTCTCTGTTGGGATCAGTAAGTGTTTGCCCTGAAACTCATGGAAAGGTCATCAATCTTGATTCCTACAGAACAAACGGAAGTTTATATTTTCTGTCTTCTCCCTCAGCATGTTTATCATCACTAGCCTCAGCAGTTGTAAGTTTCTTTTCCTTTTGTCTTTATTTTTTCAACTTTTACCAAAAAATTATTAAATAAAAATTGTGTTTTTGCTCCTTATTTTGCAGAATGGCACCACAAACGGTAGGGAAAACGTCTTTAATATAAACCAGAGCTCAAAAATAAAAACACAGAAGATTAAAACTTTGTTTCTTTCTAACACATCAAGGACCTTGCAATGGTACAAATCTACGAGCTGCCAGCCAGGCTGTAAGCGTCCTAGCAATCTCTGCAATGCATTCTTAACAAATAGCACCCCCTTGTGTTCAGCTGTCAGCATTAACTCCCCTCTCTGCTACTGCTGCCTCTTCTTTCTGCAGATTTCTGCAGCAGTTGACACACTGGTGGCCCAGTTATCCTGCACAAACATCAGCCTGCCTGAGGAACGGTTGGAGAAGGTGGAACTGAACCTCAAACAGATCATAAAGTCAATCCTACACGTCTTTCTGGACCTGGTAATAAAATAACAGTCAATTATAAGCCAATTTAATGATGATATTTAAATGTTGTGTGAATGAAAGTAAAGTTAAATCACTGCTGGTGGTCCGGCCCATACGTCTAAGTACAACTTTGTCACCACAGGGCTCCAATGGGTCTGGTGTCGACATCCTGGATATCTTTGGGGTCCAGCAGAGCCTAAAACTGGCCAACTTCAGCGACCCTGAGTTCATCAGGCTGTGGTTCTCCTTGAAGATGGCTCCTCTTCTGCCCTATGCTGGAGACAGCTTCTTCATGCAGTTAGGAAAGCAGAACTTTAGCTGCAGCTCTTTCCAAGAACTGTAAGAATCAACCTTTCAATCTAAATCAAGTCTTTAATAATTAGACCCATTTTTTTTCCTTTCAGCTTTTTATTGGTATTACACCGTCACAAATACAGAGAAATGAAATTAACTCTCTGCATTTAACCCATCTATGAGGCGCCGTTTGTAAAGTTAAACCGTCAGAAATCAGGAAAAATATTTATGGTTATTTAGCGTGTTTACGAGAAAAATAAGGGGATTCTTTTTTTCCAATTCCTTTTTTTCACTATGTCATTTATTAATTTATAGCAAATCTTACTTTGTTAAATTAATATTTATTTTGGAGCTAAATATTTAGTTTGCAAATTAAACATTTAGTTTGTTAAATAAATATATAGCTTAAAACTAAATATTTATTATGGTAATTAAATATTTAGCTCCAAACTATATATTTAGTTTGTTAAATAAATATTTAGCTTCAAACTAAATATTTAGTTTGTTAAATAAATATTTAGCTCCAAACTAAATATTTAGTTTGTTAAATAAATATTTAGCTTCAAACTAAATATTTAGTTTGTTAAATAAATATTTAGCTTCAAACTAAATATTTCACTTTTATTGTCCCCCTGAGGGAATAAGGGGTTTGCAGGAGGGTGATAAAATAAAACATATGGGAATACAATCACATATTTTCATGAAAATCACCAAAAACAAGCAACATCAAACCATGAAGGACAGGAGGCAGGACAATGATTATGAATGACAACTGTTCAGTTATCGTTCTACATCATGCAATATACAATAAACCACAATAAATAATCACTCATCTGATTCCAGTCTAATTAATGGGTTAAAGGTCTATAGTAACATTACACACAAAAAAACTGTGTCCATTCTGATAGTGTTTGATCATCCTTGAGTCTAAATAGAATTCTAGCACCGGACATGATACAGTAGGAGCCATTCAAAATGTCCCCACTTTCTTTGATGACCCTTGGCTGGTCCCCTACAATTCATTTTTAAACATCAATCTTTGTACTAAAATATTCTTTCTGTCATGAATTGTGGACATTAAGATCTAAAGAGAAGCGCCATCTCCTGTAATTCATTGAAGGGTGGAGTCAGCGTAAAAAAAAATATGCAAAAGGGGGGGGTCACTCCTGTGGCTGGAAGTTAGAGGGGATTTCACTGGGAATTGCAGGGAAGTGGGCTGCCATTTGGGTGGCGTTTGACTGGGAAGGGCCATTTTGAATGGCTGCTACTGTATGCAGACAAAACAGATGTGGCTCCATCTGCTGGCACTACTGTGGAACTACTAGAAGGCGAGATATGACATGAAGCCCTACCAAGCTAGCCCCGTGAGACCATCCTGATCTCGCGAGCTTTCAAGGTTTCACTCGCTAATCAGTCTGGAAACTCTCCGTTGAAGAAAATTTGGAGCCGTTCACCAAACGAACGTCCAATCAGCGTTGGCTTTGAGGCGGGTTGAGGTGTGACGCAACGAGAAGCGCGACAGTTCAGTCTAAAGAACATGGCGGCTTCAGCCGATGAAACTAGCGTTAGCGTGGCTATCCAGCAAGTTTTATGGGAATTACAGAGTATTTCTTCACTGAACGAAGAGCAAAACACTGCTCTGGAGGCTTTTCTCAGAGGAAAAGATGTTTTTGTTCTTCTCCCGACTGGTTTCAGCAAGAGTTTGATCTATCAATTGGCTCCTCTTTGCCGTCGCTCTGTTATGTCTTTGTTGATCTGATTGGTTTATTTGGCCCGTCTATCACCAACATAGGCCAATCAGCTAACCAGTATTTTCGCCCCTTCCCAAAATTACTTCAACAGAAGGTTTCCAGATGGATATGCGGAGCAAATCCATCTGGCGGAGTCAGGTTACTACCAAGCCTTACCGCCTGCAATTTGTCTCCTAGTACAACCTCAGAAAACCAACCTATGTTTATTACAGTGATCTACAGCAACTAACTCTACTTCCTGTCTATCTGTCAGTTTGTAGATCGGTTGATTGTCTTTACATTCTTTTTTTCTTGATGTTCTCATAGGAAGCTGTTGGGAGGATTCCCTAAAACTAAGAGTTAACAGCAAATCAGGTTATTTCATTAGTACCATTTGGTCTTTGACTTGCTGACATGTTGCTTAACTGTGAGACATTGCAGGCTGGCCGGGCTCGGTCAGGCTCTACTGTCACCATCTGGCTTTCTGGATCCACGGTATTACCAACAGATTGAGACACATCTGTTTATGTCAGCTCATCAAGCTAGCTTTCTGGATAGGAAGCTAGCTGGCTATTTAACCTGTCATTTCTACTTAGACTGTAGAGACTAAAAAAAGCATTGCTATCACTAGTATCAGTAATATTAAGGACGTATTTGTCATACGTCCATCAACTCCACAGAGAAATCTGAATGCCTAAAGCCTAAAGTCTCCAGCTTTTAGCTCCCTCTTCAGTGAACACCAATGTTCATACTGTATTATCAGCACTTTTTAGTTTTAATCCATCTTGGAGTCAAATGTCTTTTTAGCGTTTTTTCACTCTGGCTGTTGGATTTTTCTTAATTTTTTATCATAACTTCACTGGGAACCACTGAGTGCAATAGGTTACTTCATCTGAGTACTTAATGTGCGCAGTATTCTACCTATTCTGTCATATTGAGTATACACAGAGGGCTTTATTTACATACAAAATGAGCAAAAACTACGGAAGCCTAGACCGGGCGCACTCAACTTTGTTTTTTCCTTTGCCTCCTCAAGATAATGACATAACTACTGTATCCCGTTATCACAGTTAAACCAGTAATTGTTTTCTCAATATGAGATAAGAAAACGGTTATTGATTTCTTGAGATAAGGAGATGATTAACCTGTCTGAGTAATGAATGAGGCTGACGAACAGCCCTGGATTCCCAGTCCATCCATGCCTGCGGGGCCCGTAGTTGTGAAGTCGTGGTACCGCGTGTGCGCAAATAAGCAGTTGTTAGTTGTCTTTTTTTCTTTTCACTCATTGGTGGATGGTTGGATTGCATGGAATACAGTAGAAACAAATATTTTTTTTAAGGAAAATCTTTGATCTGGAATCATTTAATTAATGCATCTTATACCTGTTAGAGATGTAACACCTGGGCTGTTCAGAAAACACCTGGAGGCATAGGGCTAACTGCTTAAGAATCAGAAGTGGAAGCAAATCATCAAACCAACAACGTCGTCTCGTTACCTAAAAGTTGCACTCATCTCGTTATCACTAGAAAACAGCTTTCGTTATCTTGAGATTATGAGAAAATTAACTCCTTTTCTTGAGAAAACCTCAGAAAAAATTTTTCTGAGGGACGCAACCTCTTTCGGCTTCTGTAATAAACAAAGCGTAAAAATTCGGATAAATACTACGGTAGCAGGATGAGGTGATCTTTCAGAAAAAAACTGTATGCAACCAGAGCTTTTCTTCTGGTATTTGTTTAAATTTCCATGCAGCTTTTCATTGTTTAAATACTGACCATCTGAACATGTCCTGTGAGCCAAATTGAATGAAGGCGAGTACATCGAGGTACTGTCAAGTTTGCAGAGTCATAAAGACAGATTTGAGTCATTGGATAACTTCTATGCCTCTTCACCTCAACTTCCATTATGAGATTATGGTTAATCTTTGTCTTTTCAAAGGGTGAAGTCTATGAGTGGAGAATTTGATGGGTCTCAGACGCTGGATGGAAAACTAATCTACACCAACTTCATTCGAGTCTTCCTGTTAAGAAACTCTGGAGGTGAGCATAAAGGACAGTAACCAAATAAAAACAATTGGGAGGAAGCACTTGAGGCTCAGCACCTCACATCTTCACACATCCTTTATGCACTATGGGTGCATCAAGTCAAAGAGCTGCAGGTTCCAGAGACTTCCATTCCTGCAGAAACTGAATTTGAAAGTGTCTTCTTCTTTAGCGGATTATTAGCAGAGAACTGCAGATGTGTTACTGTTGCCTGAATGTGATGTTGGGGTGGAAACAGCCAGCTTTGCTTATTGCTTTGCAGGTTCAGGCTGTGTCCCATCTGGCACTGACACCCAAGCTTGGCTGCAGAAAAACCTTGGCATCTTCTTCAGATTCGTAAGCCTGCAGGATTTGCAGTTTCTCGCTCCAAATTTGTCCTCTGTAAGAAGCTCCTGAAAATGTTGATTCCACCGTGCAAACTAACATCTTCTAACTTCAGAATCACCATGTTCTGACTTTATTTTTATAGACTGCATTTGTGTCGAGCCTCAATACCGCTCAGGTGGCTCAGTTACTGGTGAGCTCAGAGTCCTCAACCGACACAGCTGTCGTTGATGTTGTATTTGAGCGATTCAATGGCAGCAATGCTCTAGAAAATGTGGATGAATTCCTGAAACAGCTGACAATAAACCTGCAGGTGAGTAGAAAGGAAGAGAGATAACCTGAGCATTACCATTACTTTCTTTATGCTTAGAAATGATTTTATACCTAGCATTATAAGTAGCTACAGCAGGAAAAGCTCATTTTTGGGTCATCATATTGCAGGTTCCACAATTCCAACCAGTCGTTCGAGACCGGATCATGTTCAGAACCTTCACCATCATCAGTGCCCGTTTCCCGAGCTTCAGGACCCAAGACTATAATATGTGGTTCCATGGCAAACTGAAACTCTTTTTACCGAGTCTCACAGCAGAGATGCTCCAAAACACAACGTCCGGTATCAACTGCACAAACTACCACATTGTGTGAGTGGCGATGTGACGTTAAAGGTCCTACGTCATGCATTTTTATGCCAGCCTAAGTTTACTCTAGGCACATAGTGATAAAGTGTTGTATTTCAGACTCATTTATCTATTTCAGATTCATTTATCATCAAGAGGTTTGGTTTTACTGGGATGCTACCTCCAATGTGAGCCATTCGATTTCAAAGGATAAGCTACACAAAGCTAGCCTCGTGAGACCATCTTGATCTCGCGAGCTTTCAAGGTTTCACTCACAGATCAGTCTGGAGACTCTCCGTTAAAGAAAATTTGGACCCGTTCACCAAACGGACGTCCAATCAGCGTTGGCTTTGAGGCGGGTTGAGGTGTGACGCAACGAGAAGCGCGACAGTTCAGTCTAAAGAACATGGCGGCTTCAGCCGATGAAACTAGCGTTAGCGTGGCTATCGAGCAAGTTTTATCAGAATTACAGAGTATTTCTTCACTGAAAGAAGAGCAAAACACTGCTCTGGAGGCTTTTCTCAGAGGAAAATATGTTTTTGCTCTTCTCCCCACTGGTTTCGGCAACAGTTTGATCTATCAATTGGCTCCTCTTCGTCGTCGCTCTGTTAGTACGTCATATGCTTCGTTGATCTGATTGGTTTATTTGGCCCGTCTATCACCAACATAGGCCAATCAGCTAACCAGTATTTTCGCCCCTTCCCAAAATTACTTCAACGGAAGGTTTCTAGATGGATATGCGGAGTAAATCCATCTGGCGGAGTCAGGTTAACACGAAGCTGCTAGCACGCGATTGTGTAACTTTCACAGGTGTTTGCATCAAACACATACAGTGGTAGCCACTCAAAATTTCACCACTTTCCTTGATGGTCCCCTTAAATTATTTTTAAGTATCAATATTTGTACTAAAATATTCTTTCTGTCATGATTTGAGGAAATTAAGATCCAAAGAGAAGCATCATCTCCTGTTCATATCCTGTAATTAATAATAATAATAATAATAATTCAATAAAAGGGTGGAGTCAGAGTAAAAAAATACGCAAGAGGGGGTCACTCCAGTGGCTGGAAGTTGGAGGGGATTTTACTGGGAGTTCCAGGGAAGTGGCTGGCGATTGACTGGGAAGGGATATTTTGAATGGCTGCTACTGTACTTTATCATGAGTGTCAACTAACACATATAGGCAGCTTAAAATTCAACACAACGTGAGGCACTACAGGGTTATTATGCAACAAGCATTAAGCTAGCTACCTCCCAGCTGCTTTCATGGATGGAATCGTATCAAGTCAGAATTCAGGGAAACGTGCACTCGTGGTACTTGATGTGCCAGGGGCGGATTTAGGAAATTTGGGGCCCTAGGCAAAGACAGGCAGGGGGCCCCTCTGAATGGAGTAGACAACACATAAAACAGACCCATTCTACAGATAGAGAAATGTTAAAAGAATAGAGATCCATTATCTGTTCTAGGTTTTGTCCCTCTCTTCTTCTACCTCTACAAGATAGAGGAGAGCAGGAGGCGGGGTTACCAATCTGCTGGCTCTGGAGAGCAGAGTTCGCTGCTTTTAGATGTTGTCTCCAAAGTCTCCAGTAGCAGAAAAAAGTCTCTAGATTTGGCGCTAGGAGCTTTTTAGAAATCAAAGTGCTAGAGGGGTCTGAAAAGTGGCTAAATATAGCGACTAAAGCGCTAAGTTGGCAACACTGCTCTTTGCATGGTTTGTTTTCAAATGGTTTGCTGCTGTCTGTTTGGACCTTTCTGAACATGTGCAGCAAATGGACTGATCCAATATGGTGGACACTGAAGGGGGGGGCTGAGACACACTTAATATTATCAGCGTTCTGATGGCAATTAGCCAAATAATTTTTATCAAAAACATAATTAATGTGCACCAATAAGGAATATTTGTTTTAACCATACATGAGAACAGAGTTTTATGGGGCCCCCATGAACTTGGGGCCCTGGGCAACTGCCTAGTAGTTTCTAATGGTAAATCCCCCCCTGTGATGTGCACACGTAAAACCTTAAAAATGAGCACGCAGAGTAGTTTACATTTGTGTGTTTTAGATAGAACTGCTTGTATGAGTTTATTTATTGTTTATTACGCATGTTGTCATAGAAATCTGTCAGATTTAAGGACTAAACACTGAGAATTCACTTTCCCGGTTCTGATTTCCTGGTACCGGCCAAAGTTCTCCAAGCTGTTCAGAATTAAAGAAGGTAAAGAAAAACAAAATGTTGGTTTGAAGTTTGGCTGAAACAATTAATTGTGATTATTGAAATTTAAAAAATGTAAACTAATCTAGTAAACAATTAATTGTTAACTGGACTATAGAGACTCTAAATCATGCCTTTAGCTGATAGAGTGACCCACTTAAAGCAGGAATTATACCAAGATTTTAAAAACTATATAAACATTTTGTATTTAAGATATAAAATGTTTCCCTTCTGTCGTTCTGCTCTATCCAAAACTCCTCATGTTGAAAGGTTTCAGTTTCACCTGGTTTAATTTCATTAAAAAAATATTCTTCAGTGAACCTTTGGCTATCTGATTATTAATCGATTAATTGAAAAAATAATCAACAGTTTAATCAATTTGCAAAATAATCGTTAGTTGCACCCCTAATTTGGAGCACCTATGTAAAACCTGCCTCATCTCTGCTGAATGATTTCCTGCTTAGGTAATCATAACGTTTATCCGTATTTTGATTCTCACATCCTCTGGGTGTGTTCCTAATATCACCAGGTCATCCATGTTTGGTTTAATACAAGGAGGTAGGATAAATATGGACAACACAATGAATAAGGAGAAAATCAGATCGACTCCTGTTGGACTTTGGTTCGATTAGCCAAGTAGAAAAGCCTTTTGTTGAAGGAGTTAAATGACCAAAAGTAACATTTATATAAATATTTTCAAGGTGAAGTAACTTTAAAAAGATATAGTCTCTTTTGCGTTATATGGCTCCTTGAATTATAAAGTAGATATGCTAATGTTGTTATATTTACAGTGTGAACGGATTAGCTGAAGTTTTTGACTCCATAACCACCCAGAGGGCACAGGAATTGGCAAACATTCTGCTGGATTACCTGAGAAACTCTTCCAGCACCATCAATGACCCAGGTAGGAATGACAGAAGAAGAAGTACAACACCCAGATGTTTCAATTCAGTTTATTTCTATAGCGCCAATTCCCAACATGTCATCTGAAGGCACTCTACAGTTCACCAGATCATCCAGTCAGATTGATTCAAAGTTTTCTATCTAAGGAAAACCAGCTGATTGCATCGACTCATTGACTCTTCAGCAATCCCTCACACTAAGCATGCTGGTAGCGACAGTGGAGAGGAAAAACTCCCTTTGAACAGGAAGAAACCTCCAGCAGAACCAGGCTCAGTGTGAGCGGCCATCTGCTGAGGCCCACTGGGGTTCAAGGAGACAGAAGCAGACATAGAAAAAGAAGCATAGATACAAAAGGCAACTGTCAACCAGCTCCACAGGCGGCCCCGTCCAGGAAACACACAGCCAGGCAGACGAGCTCCGAGCCAGCTCCCATGTCAGAGGATGAAGAGAGCACATCCAGTTAGTCACAGTCAGAGAAACAGGATTACACTGGAAAACAGGCCAAGCTCCAACATCTAGAAACAAAGGTGTTGATGGCAGCAGCACAGCTGATATTTCTCTCCAGGATGGAGTCACAGCCAAACAGGAACAGACCAGATGAAGCTACTATGAGAAAAAGCAGAGAGAGCAGAACGTTAGAGATTGAACTAACAGATTCTGCAGAGTGGGAGAATAGAGATAGAATGAAGCAGAATGATGAAAAAGGGGTTCCTATGTCCTCCAGCAGTCTAAGCCTATAGCAGCAGAACTATAGAGATAGCTCAGGATAACCTTAGCCACTCTAACTAGAAGCTTTATCAAAAAGGAAAGTTTTAAGCCTAGCCTTAAAAGTAGACAGGGTGTCTGCCTCACGGACTAAAAACTGGGAGTTGGTTCCACAGGAGAGGAGCCTGAGAACTAAAATATCTGTCTCCCATTCTACTTTTAGAAATTCTAGGAACCACTAGTAAACCTGCAGATTGAGAGCGAAGTGCTCTGTTAGGAACATAAGGAACAATCAGATCTCTGATATCAGATGGAGCTTGGCCATTTAAGGCTTTATATGCTAGGAGGATTTCAGACTCTAACCTGAATTTAACAGGAAGCCAAAAGCAACAGGTTACAACATTTACATGCTGTAATGTTTTTAGTTTGCAGGCCGGAAAATCAGATGGACGCCGAATGGATTCGGGTGAACCTGGGACCCTTTTCCCGCTTCCTGACGCTCGCTGACCTTCAGTTCTTTAACATTTCTTTGGTGAGTCATGTTTCTACACCACGCTGGAAACTGTGACCAACTTGCACTTCAGCAACACCAAAAAAAACCTCTTTGTCCTCCTCTCTGTTTCAGGAAGGTATATTAGAGTCTTCTTCTCCAGAACAGAAAGCTGAATTCATTCTTCAGTCCATATCTAATGAGACTGTGGTGACTCTGGTCTTCAAGACGCTCACTAATTCGTCATCTATAGAAAACCTCGCCTCTTTCTTTCATTCTTTCGTGATCGGTGCTGCGAAGGTAGTGTTCCGTCTGATCAGCTTTGATGACTATCCTCCGTAAAGCATCTTCTTACCGACTCATCTATCTCTGCAGCGAAACCTGACCTCTCTCAGTACAGACGTGCGCCACATCCTCCTGAATATGACGCTAACAGCACTGGAGCCCAAATTCTACCTTCTGACGACTGAAGGGTTTCAGCTATGGTTCCAGAATTACCTTCCTCTCTTCCTCCCAAGTGCTGACTCTAGAACCTTCGAGGTCATTCCCAGGAACATCACCTGTAGCTCCTATCAAGAGATGTGAGTAAAACAAATACAGCAGAGGTTCTGGAAGGTGAAGTCTTAATGATTGAGACTTTCTTCTTAGTATCAAAGGGTTTGACAACATAATCGGTCAGCTCTCAGAGGACCAGAATCAGCTGGTGCTGAATTTTACCCTGGACTATCTCGAAGGACAGAAGTCCTCAGGTAACCTCAACATCATCCCGGTTTAACACCGACCATGGCATTCAAACGCCTTTAATCCCAATTGAAATCCTAGACATTTGATCCTTTGACTTTTAGGTCTCTCGTGTGTCGAGTCAGGAAACGTCACTGATGACAGAAGTTGGCTGCTTCTTAATTTTGGACAATTCCGCTTTAATGCATCGATCAAGGATTTTCTGACCGTCAACATCAACTTTAAAGCAGTGAGTCTGACTTCCTGGTTCCAGTCATATGGAACATGAACCTTTCATTTACACACTGAAAAAAAAAATAGAGGTTGACAGAACTTAGCTACTTAATTACTTAGTTTTTTTGGAGTGTTACATAGAAATTTTGAGTTCTACTAACTTAGGTTTTTGAGTTTTACACATACATTTTAGTTCTACCAACTTAGGTTTTTCAGTTTCACCTTTAAGTTCTGAGTTCTATCAACTTTGTTTTATGAGTTTGACATATAGATTTTGAGTTCTACAAACTCAGATTTTGTAGTGTTATCTGTAAGTTGAGTTCTATCAACTCAGTTTTTTTAGTCCTGCCAATTGTCTTCACACAACACACAAACACACAAGAAATTATGTTAATACAACATTTTTATTGCTTCAAGTCAAACATTGTATCAATAGATACAGTATAAAACCATCTTCAACAACATAATTTTAATTGCACAGAGCAAAGTAACCTGAGAGCCTCTTGAGAACTGCACTTTCCTCTCCACGTGTGTGTGTGTGTTTGCGTTTGCTTATTCAGGAGTTGGAGACCTGAATGCATGCGTGTGTGTGTGTGCTGTGGTAAATGGCAGTCTGGGCTATAGTGGTTCCAGCAGGAGCAATGATATGTGCAACAAGGCTACTATATCAACAGATACAAACATGAAACCAAAATGTCTGCCAATCTTCTCAAACGCGAGGGAAAAAGGCTGTGCTCTTGAAGAAAGGGATAGGAAACCCCGTACCGTAGTAGGCGTTTCCATGAACATGCCCATGAGTTTACAGTTGAAGGAACTCAAAAAATCTTGTATAGGCGATTTGAAACTCCTTGTTAAACCAACTTCTGAGAATTTGAGTCGGACAAACATGTATTTATTTGTTAGATGTCAAATTTATATTTCTGAGTCAGATTACAATACAATTGTGTGTTAGAACAAAAATGGCCATTTACTTTTTTAACAGTGCAGAGATGTGAAAAACTTTTCATCTGGTTTCATTTCTTCTTACCCATACGTTTCAGATCGTAAAACAATTTTAATTTACATTAAATAAAGAAAAAAGCTGAATAATTTACAAGTTTGTTGATACAAACCAACCTGATCCTGCGTAACAAAGTATTCACACTCACTCACTAGGCTGGGGGAGTGAACGCTGGCACGACTTGCTGCCGCTGCTCGCCGGTATTTTTGTATTCGTTGCTCATTGCCTTCGCTCACCGGTAACTTTTAAACTTTTTTACTTTCTAACGGACAGTCTAATTGTTTTTACTGGGATTGTTTTTACTGGGAATACGACCACGATTCGTCAGCACTACAGGACTGTGTGAGTCCCAACTAGGCTACTACCAGTAGCTCACCTGTCCTGCCTCGTTTTCAGCCTCACCTGGCGTTTTTAATAATGTGGACCGGCAGGACATACACCCTGCTTGTCTGTATCTGGATATTCCTACTGCCCGCTCACCTGCAAGTGGCGGGTTTGCTGCAGTATTCACCCGCTGACCTGCTCCGGCTCCGCTGTCACTCCCTTGGACCTGCGCCCGAGGCTCTCCACCTTCACCCGGACATCACCTTCCAGCCACGTCGGAGATACATCCACCGAGGTTCCCGTCGGATTGTCCACCGCAACGGTTCAACAGCAATAAAATCCATCTGGTCCAGCTCCCGACGGTGGATTCGTCGCCCTCCATGCTCCACCAGCCGGGCTGTCGACCACAGCGTGTTAGCCCGCCTAGCTCGGTCGGCTAGCACCACCACCAGCTGCGACAACAACGCACTCAACTTTGCTCTGCTCAACATCCGTTCACTGACAAGCAAGGGACATCTCATTCAGGATCTCATCACTGACCGTAAACTGGACTTTCTCTGCTTAACCGAGACCTGGCAACAGCCCCAAGATTACTCTCAGCTCAACGATTCCACTCCTAGTGGGTTTGTTTACATCTCTCAACCCCGTGGTTCCGGTCGCGGAGGAGGTCTCGCGATAATTCATCGCGAGAATTGGAAAGTCTCGCCGGTATCAGCTCCAGTTTCAAGCACATTTGAATCCACAGTCTGCAAGCTATCTGGTCCAACTCCAACCATCATTGCTGCTGTCTACCGCCCCCCAAAACCGAATAGTGCCTTTTTAACTGAGTTTGCTGATTTTCTCACCCACCTATCCTCTCTCTCACCAAACTTAATTCTGCTGGGTGATTTCAATATCCACATGGACAACACCAATTCGCCTCTTACCAAAGACTTTACTTCCTGCCTAGAGAGTTTTGGATGTCAGCAATACACCACTACCCCCACACACACCAAAGGACATATTCTGGATTTAATCTGTTGCTCTGGTGTCATCCCCCACAACATAACATCTGATGAACTCCCCATAAGTGACCATTTTCTCCTCTCATTTGCAGTTAATCTTACTCTCTCAGTCTCTAAAACATCCCGCCTCATATCCTTCCGGAACATAAAGAAAATTGATCCCTCCACCCTTATTTCAAGTATCCACTCATCCTGCCTCCTTGACTTCAATAATCTACTAACCCCTGATGATCTGGTTTTTCATTACAACACTGGTCTCCATAATATTCTTGACTCACTTGCTCCTCTAAAAAATAGATTTGTTTCTTTCTCTGTCTCCTCCCCCTGGTACACCCCAAATCTCAGAAACATGAAAACCAAAGGACGGCAACTTGAAAGACTTTACAGAAAAACTGGTCTTACTATACACAAAGAAATGTACAATAATCACATTATGCACTATAAGGACTCCATTGCCAGCACCAAATCACAGTACTACTCCAACTTAATCACTGCCAATCAACAGAGCTCTAAGTCACTTTTCTCTATACTTAACAATACCATCAAACCCCAGGACCCTTTCCCCCTGCACCTTTACACAACCTCCTTCTGCAATGACATCATGTCATACTTCACAGAAAAAATCAAGAACATTCACCAGAACCTTGGATCAACGGCTCATCTCAACAACTCAGCAGATCTCCCCCCGCCTACACATTTATTCTCCTCCTTCCATCCTCCCACTGTCTCGGAAATCACAGAGCTCATCCGGAAATCCAAATAATCCACCTGTCAATTGGACCCCCTCCCAACACAACTTGTCAAAACCTGCCTTCCCTCTCTGGCTCCCCTCATCTCCGCTATCATCCACTCCTCCCTCACCACTGGAACTGTCCCTACACCTCTCAAAACTGCTGCCATCACCCCGATTGTAAAAAAAACCTGGTGCCGACCCCACCAACTTCAACAACCTCCGTCCTATCTCCAATTTACCCTTCATCTCCAAAATTCTTGAAAAAACAGTTGCCTCCCAACTCCATTCTCACCTATGTGCCAACAGCCTGTATGAAGAATTTCAGTCTGGTTTCCGGCCACTCCATAGCACTGAAACAGCACTCATCAAAATCACCAATGACCTCCTCATGGCATCTGATTCTGGACTACTCACCATCCTCATCCTCCTCGACCTGAGTGCAGCCTTCGACACCATCTGTCACACCACCCTCCTCAGTAGGCTTTCTTCCATTGGCATCACGAGCACTCCGTTGGACTGGTTTATTTCTTATTTTTCTGACCGCACTCAGTTCATTCAACTGAAGACCCTCAAATCCACCCCCTCCCCCGTCACCTCAGGAGTGCCCCAGGGCTCTGTTCTGGGGCCTCTGCTCTTCATCATCTACCTCCTTCCCCTTGGCAATATCTTCCGTAAATTCAACATCCACTTCCATTGCTATGCTGATGACACCCAGCTCTACCTCACCACGCAGCCATCGTCCTCTCTTCCGCCCACCTCCCTCAGAAATTGCATCTGTGAATTAAAGGCCTGGTTCACCAACAACTTCCTTCAATTAAACAGTAGTAAAACCGAGGTTCTCCTCATTGGTACCAAATCAACTCTTTCCAAAACCGACAGTTTCCAAGTCACTATTGATAGCTCCTCCATCTCCCCCTCCCCCCAGGTTAAGAGTCTGGGTGTCATCCTCGATAGCACACTATCTTTCCAATCCCATATAAATAACATTACCCGGTCTGCCTACTTCCACTTAAGAAACATCAACCGCCTCCGTCCCTCCCTTACCCCACACACTACTGCCATACTTGTGCACAGCCTTGTCACCTCCCGACTAGATTACTGCAACTCCCTCCTCTTTGGACTTCCTCAGAAATCACTCCACAAACTACAACTGGTCCAGAACTCAGCTGCTCGCATCATAACAAGAACTCCCTCTATCCACCACATCACTCCGGTCCTCCGACAGCTCCACTGGCTCCCCATACAGTTCCGCATTCAATATAAAATTATCATGATGACTTTCAAGGCACTTCACCATCTTGCCCCCCCATATCTGTCAGACCTCCTGCATGTTCCCACCCCCTCCCGTGCTCTTAGATCCTCATCTGCTTTGCACCTGTCTGTCCCCTCCGCCCGTCTCACCACCATGGGGAGCAGAGCATTCAGCCGCTCTGCCCCCCGCCTCTGGAACTCTCTACCACCCCAACTTCGAAATACGGACTCAATTCTCCATTTTAAAATACAACTCAAAACCCATCTGTTCAAGATTGCTTATTCTCTTTAAAAATATAAATTTCACTGTCACAGCCTCTGTATTTTTAAATGTTTTTAAATGTTTTTATAATTATAATTTTTATTTTTTCTGACACTTTTTATGTTTTGTACGGTGACCTTGAGTGTCCAGAAAGGCGCCTTTTTAAATAAAATGTATTATTATTATTATTAACCCCTTAATTCCTGAATTTGTAGTCTCAATCAGACTGAGATTAAATGGACGTTATCAATAAAAAAAAATCACACCTAGAGTAATATTATTATCTAATGAAAACCACCTACCTACCTACCTACCTACCTACCTACCTACCTACCTACCTACCTACCTACTAGGGGTGTAAATAATAATCGTTTTGTATCGATGCATCGATCCAAAAGCCGACGATCCGATGCATCGATACGTCCGTAAGATAATCGATTCATGTTTTTTTTCCCTCCGGTCTATTTTTATCCATTTGCTCCTGGGCATAATTCTCCCTCCCGTGCTGCGGTGCCGCTAAACCTATTTTGCCCTCCTACCGCGCTTCCTGGTTATACTCTTACAGCAGTTTGTTGCAGCAAGCTTCACACACACATTTTTAAATTATGCTCAGTATTGAAGCGTGGTCTGAGCTACACACTGTGGGTCTAGAAACGGCCGAGGCGATGAGGAAGTGGGGGCGAGTTTAGTCCGACGACGAAGGGACATGAGGGCAAAAAGAGCGGAGATTCAGCTGGAAAAAAGGTCCCAGCGTTCTCGCGCACCTCGCTTTTCTAGCGGGTCAAACTTCACGAGTTGTTTTCCGCAATTTCGGTCATAAAAACAAAACAAGCCGGCCTCCTTCTTTTCTTCTTTTTTTTAATGGCGGTTGGCAAACAACTTATAGGTGCATTACCGCCACCTTCCAGAATGGAGTATGGACCAGAAAAACTATTATATTCTCCCTAAAATACCCGTTCTTCTTAGAAAATAAAAAATTACTACCAAAAACTACATCCCCAGATGACATTTGAAACAATTCCCTTATATGTAGTTTATTTTTATTCCTGTCTAACTCTCTAAGCAACATCTCTCTTTCCTGAGTATATTTATTACATTCTAAAAAAATATGTTGGACAGTTTCTCTGGAGCCGAGGTATTGCATTGAACTCATTACACTGATATTGTGCAGTATTTTCTGCAGTATTTTTTGATGCAACTTTTCTACTTCTGTTATTTGCTGTTGTTTCTAAAGAAAATGCATAATGATATTACAGCTTTCGTTGATTAATTTCAAACTTGAAACTTTGTTTAGCCTGTAAGGTGTAAAAAAAATAAATAAATAAATAAATAAAAATAAATAACTGATTAATCGATTAATCGAATCGAATCGTGGTGTATTCTTGAGTATTGAAAATAATCGAATCGTTGGGTCAGGAAATCGATACTGAATCGAATCGCCATGATGGATGTGATTTACACCCCTACTACCTACCTACCTACCTACCTACCTACCTACCTACCTACCTACCTACCTACCTACCTACCTACCTACCTACCTACCTACCTACCTACCTACCTACCTACCTACCTACCTACCTACCTACCTACCTACCTACCTACCTACCTACCTACCTACCTACCTACATACCTAAGAACAATCCATTTGTCTTTCAGTTGGAGGTTGCAGATCTTCTCTCCTTCAATCAGCTGAGCCAGCTGGCCGCCATCCCCTCACAGCTCAACGGGACGCAGGACGTAGACAAAATCCTGACGTTCATCAGCGATTCCAACTTCAGTCTTTTCTTTGACCTCCTCCAGCAAGAAATCGAAGTAAAAATATCACTTTACAGTTTATTTTAATTCAACTAGGGTGAAAAATTTAGCACATCTATTTGGTTTATGCGTTGACCCAGCACTTGGATGGGTTCATAGTCACATGATGACACGATAATACAGCTAGTTAATACAGCTTTGTGTCATCTACATAAAATTATTTCATCAATGATACACAGCCAGATGTTAAAAAAAATAATCCCAATCCCTACAGGTTCAGTCCACCAACTACACACAGGAGATAAAGTCGGCCTTCCTGCAGGGTGTTTTTAAATGAGGAGTTCTCAGAAATGCCAGTGATGAAGAGTTCCTGCTGTGGCTGAAGATCCGACTGAAGCCGTTCCTGGTTGACCTCTCTCCCAATCTGGTGACCTCCTTGTTTTCATCGGGGGAAGAACGGAGATGTAACATCACTCAGGAGATGTGAGAATTTCTCTACAGCTTTTGGTCAAAAGGTTGGAGGATTGTCTTCCGGGTTTCACTTTAGATTTTTATTTCTATATTTAGGATCAAACTGCTTGATTCTCAACAGACGACCTTCAGCAGCAACACAACAACTGAGATCTATGAGAACATTGTCCGACTCCTTCAAGGTTTGATAAAGAGATATAATGACATCTAAACGTAAAGTTATTCATAACCTCAGCAGATTTACGCTCTTTTTTAGAGAGTTACATCATTAAACCGCGTACAGTAGTAGCTATTAAAATTTCCCAACTTTCCTCAATTGGTCCTTGGCTGGTCTCCTACAATTCCTTTTTAAACATCAATCTTTGTACTAAAATATTCTTTCTGTCATGATTTATGGACATTGCGATCTAAAGAGAAGCATCATCTCCTGGTCAGAACCTATAATTCAGTAAAAGGGTGGAGTCAGAGTAAAAAAATATGCAAGAGCTCGGTCACTCCAGCGGCTGGAAGTTGGAGGGGATTTGGCTGGGAGTTACAGGGAAGTGGGCTGCCATTCGGCTGGCATTTGACTGGGGAGGGCCATTTTTAATTGGCTGCTACTGTAAAATAACCATCAATTATCCATCCATCCATCTTCTATCATGCTTATCCCAAGGGGGGCTGGTGCCTATCTCCAGCAGTCAATGGGCGAGAGGCCAGGTACACCCTGGACAGATCGCCAGTCCTTCGCAGGGCAACACAGGCTAACCCAAGAATGGTCAGGGAGAACATGTAAACTTCATAGAAAGACCCCAGGCCGGGAATCAAACCCAGAACCTTATTGCTGCAAGGCAGCAGTGCTACCCACTGTGCCGCTGAGCAGCCATTGGAAAACATATTACGTGGTTTTGCTTATGATTTCATAAAAAATCTAAACTCGGAAACAAGATTATAAATATCAAAGCTGAGTGAATTTCTAACATTGTTTTCTTCCTGTAATTTGAAAAGGCGACAGCTTCAAATTTAATTCCTCCTGGCCAGTATGTCTGTCCGTTCTCATTCTGTTTGACAGTCAGCTGCCAGGTTTGCTAATGCTAGTGCTATCTTGAAGAAAAGCGGCTGACACCTAACCAGTGTTTGAATTTACATGTACCCAACATCAGGTTATTAAAGCTAAATAAAATCAAACTAATTCAGACATATCTGCTTAATGTCTTTAAAGGAAAAGACTGGTTACAAAGGAATGATCAATGGATCAATATGTATATCTAAAACTAATACGTTTGCGGTGATTTGATGAATTTAGCGTTAATCAGTAAAAAAATATATATATATTTTTGTCATGATCACTGAGCCTGGGAGCGGCCATTTTTGCCCACTCCTGACATCTTCCGGTAGTGACGTCACGGCGCGGTGAAATGGCTATGACTTGGATGACAGAGAATCACCAGCATATTTCCAGAGGACTTCACCATTAAAATTCACCAGAGCTATAGTGAAACTGACAATGCCCACGTGCATGGCAGCTGGATGCTGGAATACATCGGGTAAAAGTGAAAAAAAAGAGTTATTCCACCTTTCTGATTCCTGATCCTCCACGGACGGGTTGGCCGTTGGATCGCCAACTTGAAGAGGGAGGATTTGCCATCGAACTTCTGGCCAGAGAAAAAACCCGTAATATGTAGCCAACATTTGGAAGAAGAATGTTTTCAAGATGACTTGGATAATAGCGCGTTGTGACAAACACCAGATACAGCACTGGGACTTGATCAACAGCCGATACCGCACCTTGACGTCACTAACCAGTAGGTGGCAGTAGTGTTCTTTGACAAACATGGATGCCTCCAGTAAATGAAAATTACTCTTAATTAAAAACACTTATCAGATATTGAACAGGATGTAATAATTTCATATTTGAAGTACTTTCAAAAGTGTTTATCCTGAATATGAGCAGACCTTTTTCTTTAAAATGCAGCCTGTATCTGTATCAGGTATTGCAGGCTAACAAAAAACCCGAACGTCTCCCATTCCTAGGGGGTTTTTTGGTCCCCTCTATAAACTCAACGCAATTTCTGACATTTTGAATTGAAAAAGCTTCCCAGACGGGAAGCGAAACATCTTCACACTTGGAAACTGTTGGGTTAATTAATTGTACATAAGTTATTCTACTTTAATTATATTACTTTAATGATATTATACTTACACATTTTGTTATCTCTATCTTACTCATATTACAAAGAGTGTTAAAACATTTAGTTTTGTTTGCTGTGTCATTAATGTTTTTTAAGTCTGTGCAGGAGGGATGCTGACTGCGACTGCTGTTAACAGATGTCGTTAAGGGTGTGGAAGAGAATGGAGAACTGTGCAACTAGATAAGGAGAGGGGTTCTCCTTATCCTATGATGTTGTATGATGTTGTATGATGTTGTACGAAAATTCTGGTTTCAACTGGGTTCTGTTCCCTCCCCCTTTAGCGGTTGAAACCACATTGTAATCAGGGCGTTTCTTCAATAAAGAGCTTGGAGGACAGATACTGCTTCAGAGTGGGTTTGGAGTTTGTAACTGAATGCAGTTTCTGATCCCCTCTCCTTGCAAGTAAAATATACTAAATTCTCTGTGTCATTCTTTGTGCAGGTTGCTGAATAAGGTGTTTGGTGTTTAAACCTAACATTAATTGGTCCTTCGAGCCGGATTGCAAGATACCCGACGACCCCCAGCAGGTGAGTGAGATCCAGATAAGCCTGCGGCCGCAGCAAAGAGACCCTTTACGGGACTGGTCTCTCCCTTACAAGCTGGGGTCCGACGGTTGAAGCATTTCGAGGACGCAGAGAATTGTGAGTAGTTTTTCTTTTAATAAGGAGTGAGTGAATTATTGGAAGAAAAATATATAAAATATAAAAAATTTATAAAAATATAATAATATAAAAAAAAAGAAAAAAAGATCGAAGTGAAGGGCGTGGGGTCACGAGATTCCCCTTTTGAAGTCCTCTCAGCGTGGGGTCACGAGATTCCCCTTTGCAAACAGTTTAAACCTCGTGAAGGACGGCGGTGTCCTCTATCTTAAATAGTTAAATTCCGCATGGGGTAACGAGGTCCCCCTTTTGTACTAAAACCCTGACAATTCTAGACTCTATCAGGTAAAATAGAAATTTTAAAACAGTTAAAGTCCGCGGGAGGGCAGGCTCCCCTAGTTTGTAAGGGCAGGCTCCCCGAGTTGTAAACTAGTTAAATTCTGCATAGGATAGCGGCGTCCTCTGTGTTTAAAATAAGTAAACAGAAATAAAGTAAAAGTTAACTGCGCAGTGAGTGTGTGTGTGTGTGTGTGTGCGTGTGTAAGGAAATATAGATATCACTAGATATCTGTATTTCATACCAAAAAGACAAGGGTTAAATGGTGAGCTTTTGTGGATGTTTGTAGACAAGAAAACTCCACCTGTAAGGGTTGAAGTGAGTTTTACCACAAAAAGTCGTTGATCACCATCTTGTCTGAAGCCCCAGTGTTTAGAACACGACAGGTGTTAAAAACCCACTGGGCCCAAATTTAGTTCAAAATGGGAAAAGGGCAAAGTAAAGAAAAACAGAAGTTATTAGAGAAACTCCAGTGCAAAGATTGGAAAGCAGTCGAAAATGATGACCCATTGGCGGTAGAGCCATTGTGTCACTGGATAAAAAACTACGGTTTTAATGGTAAATTGAGCACCGCAAACATTAAAGAATTGCAACAAAAAATAAAAACAAAAAGCAAAAATAAAGACACTTTGATGGCAAAAGAAGGTTACATGCAAACCATGGTCTGGATGAAATTGGCAGGACAGAGAGAAGAGGGAGAGTGCAGAGCTAACAGAGAGAGGGAGGAGAGACAAAGAAAAGCAGTAGAAGGAATTCCCTCTCCAAAGAAGGATGTGGAAGAATGTGTAATTCAAGAATGGGTAAATCGTCACCACATAGAGATGAGTGGTGCAACACTCCAAAAGTATATAAATCACGCCCTGCATGCAGAGAAAGTCATAAAAAGTAAAAAGAATCACAATAAAGAATCCACTGTGTTTTATCAGGAGGAAGAGGACACTGTGTTTTATCAGCAGTCCAGAGGTAGGGGCCGAGGCCGTGTAAGGGGAAGAGGTTTTGGATCACGCTCAACTGATAATTCCAGAGCGTGTTGGTCATGTGGAAAAAAAGGCCACATAGCTAGACACTGTCAAAGTAAACCACAAAAGCAGGAAGCTCAGCATGACTAGATGATCAACCATTTTCTATTAGAGAGATAGAGGGTGAAAATATGGATGTCTTAAACCTAGAAGATTTTTTTTTAAAGAAATGTTATAGACCAGAAATAGTTCTGATGGTCCAGGGCACTCCTGTTAAATTTTGTGTGATACAGGAGCCTGCAGAACCACAATAAAAGAACCCATACCCTTGCACATACCCATCGTAAAGATGATTTACCTGTAGGTCCATATTCAGCATTATTACAGCAAGCACAAGCAGCTGCACAAGCAGCTTTACAGCAAGACCCAAATGAACTTGGTGCTGCTGCTGCTTCTGCTTCAGCCCCAGTCTTGCCAGCTCCTAAAGTTGAGAATCTACCGGCTTATTCTCCTATGCCCAGCACCTCCACAAGGGTTACCCATTCTGGGGGACCTGTGGGGGCTTGGTCAAAAGATATGGGGGGAGGCTTAATCTCCCCACTGCCAGCCCCTGAACCCAAACCTGAAATTGAGTGCTTCCTTTAATTGAGCTGCCAAATCCTTTGGCGGGTCAGGGGCCAGCTGAAAATCCATTTTTTCCTGTCATGATGGTCTATAGGCAGGGGCGGATTTAGGAAATTTGGGGCCCTGGGCATGGATGGGCAGGGGGCCCCCCCCTGACAAGAAAACCTATAAAACAGTCCCATTCTACAGATAGAGAAATGTTAATAGAATAGACATTCATTATTTGTTCTAGGTTTTGTCCCTCTGTTCTTGTCCCTTTTTCCTCTCTATTTATCAGCCTTCTGATGGCATTTTAGCCAAAGGATTTTTATCAAAAACATAATTAATATGCACAAATAAGGATTAGTTGTATTAACTTTACATGTGAATAACACCCCAACAGTTTTCCTGTGTGACAGTGGTGCATGCAGAACAACTGTTAAACAACAAATTCCAGGTGCTGGCCAAGGACCTGAGACTGTCATAGTCTGATTAGCTCAAGGTCATTTAAAGGCTGTGCAGGAGATCCAGCTTGTGTGGTTGAGAGACCCTGAAGGACTCTCCTGCCGGCTGTCTGTACTGACTTTACCTGAATGTCCAGTTAACCTCTTAGGCAGGGATGCTCTATGCTTTGCTTAGACAGAGGCTGGGCATCCCATCCCTGGTAGGGACACTATTGGTCTGGTGTCATTGGTACTATGCATTATGCATGCCTTTTTTTTTATGCTTGATATGAGCATCAGTACTGATGAGAGGAATTCATTGTTTAAAGAGAAAAGGAGCATTTTGCTACATTAATAAACATTTTTAAGCACTACACTAACTAGATGCTGTTTATCAATGTTGGAGTATCACCAGCTCTGATGAATGTGGAATTAGGATTGTTTTCCACTTTGTAAATGATTTTATTTGAACAACTGAGACAGACGGTAAATACAGTACTTTCTTCTGAATATATAGAATCGTGCAGAGTTAAACCCCACTCTTATATTTTTACCTACTATGCTTCATTAAAAATAATAACTTCACTATGAAAGTTGAACATCTGGGCTGTAGTTACTCTGTGTTGCCCATCTCATGTATTTTATCTGTGGCTGAAAACATGAATCATATTCATTGTTTATTTACATATTCGTAAACAAATTTAGTGATTCATCATTAAATGGAGTATAGAGACTCTAACACATAATATACATGTAAAATCTGGCTTTCCCCGACAGAGTAACCCACTTGGATCAGTAATCATACCAAAACTGTAAAATAAATTTATAAACATTTTGCAAATACGATTATATAATGTTTTTGTCTGTCAAGGAGCTCTTCAGGAGGAGATGTTTTGGTTTCACCTGGTTTAATGTCATTAGTAATCTTCTTTACAGAACTTTTGGCTAACCAATTAATCGAAAAAATTAACGATAGACTGATCGATTTACGAAATAATTGTTAGTTGCTGTCCTAATTTCATCGTAACATTGCATTAAACATAACATTTCTTATTAAATACATGTGAAGTGGGGATGACATTCAACGAAACAAACATGTTATTCAGCCAAACTATCATAAAATCCATGATGGCCCCTATATGTGACCAGAACATAAACCAATCCTTCCAAATAAAAAAATTTCTTTGAATGAGCTGCTATATTGAGTCATGATTTCACTCATGTCTCCAACGGGGGGATTGTAGGATTGATTGAGCATTGAGCATCATTATACAGCATATGGATTTATATTTTATGCAAAAAACTTTTGTAAAGCATGTCTAATATGTGCTAAACATAATCTTCAAGGAAATTTAAGACCTAAAAAAGGTGCTTTCCCTAAACCTATTTATCCTTTCAATTCTGTTTGGTTATAATAGATTTGTTTTCTAAATGGATTGCAAGAAAGTGATAGTTAGATCAGATGAGTAATAAGTAAAATCACTTTCTTAATTATTCTGTGGAACCTTACCATACTGCTTAGCACTCTAGTAATTCTACTGTGGTACCTGTTATAGAATACGCATTTGGTCTCCTTCACCGACCTTCAGAGGAAGTCCATCGTACAAAGGGGGTTGTATTTTTTAGCATACAACCATCTCAAACTGGTGAAGGTTCAACAACTCTGCCGAGAGGTCATAGGAAGTAGACCACTGTGTAAAAGATTACCCATAGGAAACTTTTTGAAGTTTGAACCTAGATAATGTTGCGACTTTTCATATTAGTTTTGTTTTTAGCTCTCACTCAGGGCAAGGATTCTTGTTGCCCCCATGAGCCAGCTATTTGTAAAAGGGACGTCTATCTCTGCTATAACTCTACTAGAGTAATCAGTGTAGTGACTATTCCTTTTCAAACATTCTCGCAAAGATTTAAAATTGACCCGGGAGATTGGCGAGGTTATGATTTCTACCTATATCCCCGTGTAGTTCAAAGAACTCAAAAGAGTTGGGGAGACGTTTTCAGAACCACTGGACAGTGGAAAAAAGGATCGTATGGATGGACATCTTTAGCTAAGAAATGGATGAGTAGAATATCAGGGTTCACTGTTAACCATGCCTCCAAAGTTTTCACTATGACAATAAACTCCACAGCAGAACCCCTTGAGAAGGAAGGCTGTTCTTCCTCATTTCTATGTGCACGGTCTAGTGAAACCGATCCATGTTGGACATTGTATCTGTGCTCTGCAAATGTTACACAAGAAGGAGATGAGATACAAGGGATTCTTACTTCTGCCCAAGGTGAACAGATAAAAATTCAAAATATTAATGACCCGCTTAAAACAGATGAATTGTTTCAAGTCACCACTGGAATCTCTGGGCAAACAAACAACTGGCTTTTAATGGCAGAACAAGCAGCTAAAACAGTGTCCACTGATTGTCTTGTGTGTATGGGAGCCAGACCGCTGTTACGTGTGGTTCCTGCCACCATAACTCCTCAATGTCTTCTAAATATAATGAATTATACAGTCCCAACTGATAATTGCACCTATTGGGATAAGATCTATCCCCTGACCACAGATGAGAAGATAAAAACAATCTTCTTGAAGAAAGTGGCTGTGGCAAATTTCACCTGTGTAAACAGGACCGGAGTGGGCCCAAAATTGGGTACACTAAATGAAAAACAATGTGCAAGCATTTTACTGGTATCCACCTTTTTTAAACCTCAATCCCGCAGTGACATCTGGTGGTGGTGTGGAGATGACAAATTGTTTGACAGACTTCCATGCAACACCACTGGATTGTGTGCTGCAGTCACCTTGATTTTACCTGTTTCTATTACTTCACTCACAATGGATGAATTGTTAACGACTGTAAACAGTATTTTACCTCACACATGGCATACTAGAAGAAGGAGGGCATCTGAAAATGCGTGGAGTCCAGATGACCCTACTTATATTGACAGTATTGGAGTACCCAGAGGTGTTCCAGATGAGTATAAACTAGTGAATCAAGTTACTGCAGGATTTGAATCTTTCTTATGCTGGTGGTGTACTCTAAATAAAAATGTAAACAGGATCAATTACATCCACTATAACGTCCAGAGGCTGGGAAATAGAACAGAACAAGGCTTCTCCGCTGTCCATTAACAATTGTCAGCTACCTCTCTGATGGCTTTCCAGAACCGTATTGCTGTTGACATGTTGTTAGCTGAAAAAGGTGGTGTGTGCTCTATTTTTGGAGATCAGTGTTGCACCTTTATTCCCAACAACACCGCTGCAGATGGCAGCCTCACAAAGGCCCTTGAAGGCCTTCGCTCTCTTAACAGCAAAATGAAAGACCATTCTGGAGTTGACACAAAAATGTGGGATGGATCTGGAGACATTTTTGGTAAATACAAACAACTGGTACTTTCTATTTTGATGTCTGTAGCTATATTTGCCGCCATCCTGACCTTATGTGGATGTTGTTGTATTCCATGTATTAGAGCGCTGCTAAATAGACTAATTACCACTGCAATACAACCCATTAAAACAGAAATGTATGCCCTTATGTCCACTGAGGAACACCCATCGGATGATGAAGACAGCGAAGAGGATGAATTCTCTTTACACTTTCCTGACTTTTATCCTAATCCCAACGACAATAACCCACCAGTTTAAAGTACCTCTGAGTGTACCCTTTACAGCTAAAAAAAGAAAAAAGAATGATTTCTTAGTTGAAAATCTGAAAAGAAGTAACTATTGAATGATAAAATAAATAGCTTAAAGTGAATAAACAGGAGGGAAATGTTGGGTTAATTAATTGTACATAAGTTATTCTACTTTAATTATATTACTTTAATCATATTATACTTACACATTTTGTTATCTCTATCTTACTCATATTACAAAGAGTGTTAAAACATTTAGTTTTGTTTGCTGTGTCATTAATGTTTTTTAAGTCTGTGCAGGAGGGATGCTGACTGCGACTGCTATTAACAGATGTCGTTAAGGGTGTGGAAGAGAATGGAGAACTGTGCAACTAGATAAGGAGAGGGGTTCTCCTTATCCTATGATGTTGTATGATGTTGTATGATGTTGTACGAAAATTCTGGTTTCAACTGGGTTCTGTTCCCTCCCCCTTTAGCGGTTGAAACCACATTGTAATCAGGGCGTTTCTTCAATAAAGAGCTTGGAGGACAGATACTGCTTCAGAGTGGGTTTGGAGTTTGTAACTGAATGCAGTTTCTGATCCCCTCTCCTTGCAAGTAAAATATACTAAATTCTCTGTGTCATTCTTTGTGCAGGTTGCTGAATAAGGTGTTTGGTGTTTAAACCTAACAGAAACAAAGTCTAGTGGATTGTTTTTAACTTTCTCATCAAATGCAGCACCGAAGTAAATGAATGCCCTGGTTAAAGTCCACAATAGAAGCCATTTATAGGATATATAGCATTTATATATATGTCAGCAGCTGCTGTGTGTGAATAAGAGCAGAATAAAACACTTTATTGTGGCATTTTAAGGAAATCTAATAGAAGTTCACAGAGTCTGAGTCTATCCCCAACTTTATTGTTTAAAGGAACACTTTTAATGGTGTATGTTAGCACCTCTCCTCTCACTTTTACAGGCTGGAGACTCGATGCCATCCGATGTATCAGAACGCCAAAGATGCAGATCATTACATGCTGACCAATCTTATCTATTTATTAAAAAACAAACTTATAATAATCCAAACTTTTATGAGTGCCTTTGTTACAGCGGATAACTTAGAGCTGCTGTAAGTTGTATAAATATTTTATTTTCAAGCTGCTTTCAGACTCGGAGAGAGGTGTCAAGTAACAAAGTATAAATACTTCATTAATAATAATTGAACTTTATTGATATCACTATGGAGAAATACACCTCCGCATTTAACCCATCCCCTTAGGAGCAGTGGGCTGCCATCGTGGGGCGCCCTGGGAGCAGTGGGGGTTAAAGGGTCTTGCTCAGAGAGCCAGAGTGGCAGTCTGTGGGAGTGGGGCTCGAACTCATAACCTCAGCATTCCAAGCTCTATGCCCTAACTACTAGGCCGCCACATTCCCTTATTTCAGTAGAAATTCCGGCTATTTATACTTTATTGAAGTAACTGTTTTTCAGACATTTTTTTTTTACTTCTACTCTTTACAGTTTAAAAACATTAGTTTTGTTTAATTAAAGCCAAGCTAAAGGCTAACCCCCACAGACCATCGCTTCCATCCATCCTGCTCTCCAACGTACGTTCACTGGATAACAAAACTGACCATCTTCAACTCGAGCTCTCAGCAAAGAGGGAGTTTAGGGACTGTTGCGCTCTCATTCTGACAGAGACGTGGCTCACATCATCAACCCCGGACAACGCCATTAGCCTGGAGGGGCTAGCTACTTTCCGCGCCGACAGAAACAAAGAACTCAGCGGTAAGAGCCGAGGAGGCGGACTCTGTGTTTACATCAATAACAACTGGTGTAAAAATGCTAGAATAGTCACAAGTTTTTGCTCTCCGGACATAGAGCTTCTGACTGTTAGCTGCAGACCCTTTTACCTGCCCAGAGAGTTCACTGTTGTTACCATCACAGCGGTGTATGTCCCCCCCAGCGCTGATACAAAGGAGGCCATGAGTGTTCTCTATCGGACTGTCTCTGAGCTGCAATCTACACACACAGAGGGCGTTTTCATCATTGCTGGAGATTTTAATCAGGCGAATATGAAAACTGTTCTCCCTCATTTTTATCAACACGTGGATTTTGCTACTCGTGGAGAGAACACTCTGGACTTAGTTTATACAAACATAAAAGACGCATTCAGAGCAGCCCCCCGCCCCCACATCGGCTCCTCAGACCACCTTTCTGTGATGCTAATTCCTGCATACAGACCCCTGCTGATCAGAGCAAAACCTACAGTGAAGCAGGTGAGGGTCTGGACGGAGGGGGCCATGGATGCACTCCAGGACTGCTTTGAATGCTCTGAATGGGACATGTTCAAATCAGCAGCAACATATGACAACAAGATCAATGTTGATGAGTACGCCATGACTGTTTCAGCCTACATCAACCACTGCATCGAGGACGTCAGCACAACAAAGACCATCACCACCCGAGCCAACCAACGGCCCTGGATGACTGAGGAGGTCCGCCACGCGCTAAAAGCACGGAACTCAGCCTTCAAGTCTGGTGACAAGGAGGCACTGAGGACAGCTAGAGCCACCCTGAACCGTGCCATCAGGTTAGCAAAGCGGAACCATAACCAGAAAATCCAGCATCTGTTCCACGACGCCAACAACACCAGGAGCATGTGGCAAGGCATACGGGCGATCACAGACTACAACACGCCCCCTGCCCCGGTGGATGAAGTTGATGCTGACTTCCTAAACGGACTAAATAACTTCTTTGGGAGGTTTGAGGCACTAAATCGCACTCCAGCAGTGAAGGCTGTCCCACATCAGGAAGAGGAGGTTCTCTGCCTTGACACAGCCGACGTGTGGAAGACTCTGAGGAGGGTCAACCCGCGGAAGGCCCCAGGTCCCGACAACATACCTGGGCGGGTGCTCAAGGAGTGTGCAGGTCAGCTAGCTGGTGTCCTCACGGACATTTTTAACACCTCGCTGGAGCAAGCCACAGTGCCAGCATGCTTCAAGTCTGCCTCCATCATCCCAGTGCCAAAGAAACCTCAAGTCACCTGCTACAACGACTACCGGCCCGTCGCACTGACTCCCATCATGATGAAGTGCTTTGAAAGGCTGGTAAAGGAACACATCGTCTCCAGTCTCCCCCCAACACTCGACCCGTTCCAGTTTGCCTACCGGCGAAACCGCTCCACTGAGGACGCCATCTCCTCTGCTCTTCACCTGAGCCTGGCCCACCTGGAGGAGAAGAACACCCACGTGCGGATGCTGTTCCTGGACTTCAGTTCAGCGTTTAACACCATCATCCCACAGCACCTGGTGGGAAAGCTGGAACATCTGGGCTTCAACACACCCCTTCGAAACTGGCTGCTGGACTTCCTCACCAACAGACCTCAGTCAGTCCGGGTCGGTCAGAACACCTCTGATGTCATCACCCTCAGCACGGGCTCCCCTCAGGGCTGCGTCCTGAGCCCCCTGCTGTTCACCCTGATGACATATGACTGCGTCCCCAGGTTCACCACCAATCACATCGTGAAGTTTGCGGACGACACCACGGTGGTGGGCCTCATCAGGGACGACAACGACCGGGACTACAGAGAGGAGGTGGAGCAGCTGGTGGACTGGTGCAGTGAAAACAGTCTGATCCTGAACGTGGAGAAGACGAAGGAGATCATCGTCGACTTCAGGAAAAACCGCCCCCACCATGCTCCACTGCTCATCAACAGCTCAGCTGTGGAGGTGGTCAGCAGCACAAAGTTCCTGGGGGTGCACATCACGGACAACCTCACCTGGACTGTAAACACTTCATCTCTAGTGAAGAGGGCACAGAAGCGCTTGTACTTTCTGCGGAGGATGAGGAGAGCCCGCCTGCCCCCGCCCATCCTCACAACCTTCTACAGAAGCACCATAGAGAGCGTTCTGACCAGCTGTCTCTCTCTGTGGTGTGGAGGCTGCAGAGCTTCTGACTGGAAGAATGTGAGGAGGGTGGTGAGGACAGCGGAAGGAATCATTGGGGCTCCTCTTCCCTCCATTAAGGACATTTCATCACAGCGCTGTGTGTCCCGAGCCCGTAATATCATCAAAGACCCCTCACACCCCCACCATGGACTGTTCTCCCTGCTGCCCTCTGGAAAGAGGTTCCGCAGCATCCGCTGCAGATCCACCAGGTTGTGCAACAGCTTCTTCCCCACTGCCATCAGACTGTTGAACCTTTGATCCACAATCCGAACTCTGCACCTATTGCACATTATCGGGCATCAAATGCTGCTGAACTTTTAACTTTTAGCCCTTTAAATTGTTCATCTCATTGTATTTTTCAATAACGCATTTTTTGCACAAATGCCATTTTGCACTGAACCACTGCAACTTGCACACTGTCTCTTATCCTCTGCACTGTTCACACTTTGACCACTGCTGCACTTTTTGTATTTTTCTATAACTTGTGCCATTTGAAATATCAATGCAACGTTCATAAGCTGTATGTAACGCAATTTCGTTCTGTATGCACCCTGTGCATACAAAATGACAAATAAAGAAGTCTAAGTCTAAGTCTAAGTCTAAAGCTAATTTTTATTATGGCCTGTTGGTATTCACAAAAGCTACCAAAATAATCAGTTTCATCCAGATAATTAATTTCTTTGTGGTTGGACTCAGTGCTGCCCCAACTTGTTCTTTACCAAATACCAAGATAAATAGTTTTTCAGCATAATGCAAAGTTAGATTTAACACTTTTACCATTAGTTATTGTGCAGATTGTCAAATATAGAGAACAGGTTATTGCACAGGGGGATTATGCGGGTATTTATTAGTGTTGCACCAATGCCAATTTTTGGCCCCAATACCTGGCTGTGCAGGATTTTTCGATACTAATACCATCTGTTTCAAATTGATGTGTGTGTGTATATATGAAGAACTGCAGACTACTTGGATGTAAAATAATTGCCATCATGGCATCATGTCAAGCTGCTGCCTTCCTTTGTGAAGCAGGAAAAAGACTAAAACAAAGTGAATCCAGTAGAAATTTTTATTGCCTACCTGGAATGGGTGACAATAGTTGAAGAAACTTTTGGCTCTCAAATGGTATCTGTGCCCTATTGGTTGGTACTCGCCGATACCCGATACCAGTATCAGGCGGGGCCTTGTATCAGTGCAACACTAGTATTTATATAGATGGATCAATAGTTATCACACTGGGTGTGAAATATATATTAACAGGTTATTGCACAGGGTATCAAATAGTAATTGCACATTATACATTGCAGGGGTTATTGCCATAGTAGTGTTGCATTGTAGAGTCTGGTGGCAGCAGGGATGAATGACCTAACCTGATTCCGCCAGATGGATTTGCTCCGCATTCCATCTAGAAACCTTCCGTTGAAGTAATTTTGGGAAGGGGCGAAAATACTGGTTAGCTGATTGGCCTATGTTGGTGATAGACGGGCCAAATAAACCAATCAGATCAACGAAGCATATGACGTACTAACAGAGCGACGACGAAGAGGAGCCAATTGATAGATCAAACTCTTGCCGAAACCAGTCGGGAGAAGAGCAAAAACATCTTTTCCTCTGAGAAAAGCCTCCAGAGCAGTGTTTTGCTCTTCTTTCAGTAAAGAAATACTCTGTAATTCCGATAAAACTTGCTCGATAGCCACGCTAACGCTAGTTTCATCGGCTGAAGCCGCCATGTTCTTTAGACTGAACTGTGGCGCTTCTCGTTGCATCGGACCTCCACCCGCCTCAAAGCCAACGCTGATTGGACAGTCATTTGCTGAACGGCTCCAAATTTTCTTTAACGGAGAGTCTCCAGACTGATCTGCGAGTGAAACCTTGAAAGCTCGCGAGATCAGGATGGTCTCACGAGGCTATGAATGTCCTGCGTAGCGCTCCTTTTTGCTAACAGGGTTTAAAAGTTGAGTTTCACACCCCCGCTCTAACTTCTACAAAAGTGTTTTTAAAAAGTAGGATTTATACCTCTACTAGAGTAATAAACATTCATAGTTTTAACATCATGGGCTTAGATAAAGAACCTGAAGAATGTTGAATTCTTTACATTTGTAGTTGTTAAAGCTTTTCTCCCTGCAGACTTTTCCTGTGATGGTGAAGAAACAAAGGAAACAAAAGGTCCTTACACTTAGCTGCTTCTGAATTTTTTTTAAATAAAATGTATAAGCTTAATTTAACAAAGGTTAAGATATAAGTCAAAAGCAGATTTCAGGTGAAAAGCTAATTTCATTTTTGCCCAGTGGGTGTCACTGTTTGCATAGTTTATTGTGAATTTAAGAGGGTAATGCATACAGCAGAAATGTGTCAGCTAAAATTATACAAAGCATTGCTCCATTATGCACCATTATTCTAGACCTTCTATTTTTCTAGTTTCCATCCATCCATCCATCTTCCTCCGCTTATCCGGCATGTCCTTGGCCTCCTCTCGGTGGGACGTGCCCGGAACACCTCACCAGGGAGGCGTCCAGGAGGCATCCTAACCAGATGCCCGAGCCACCTCATCTTGCTCCTCTTGACATGGAGGAGCAGCGGCTCTACTCCCAGTCCCTCCCGGATGACCGAGCTTCTCACCCTATCTCTAAGGGAGAGCCCAGCCACCCTACGGAGGAAACCCATTTTAGATCTGGTAAATTTTTAGTTCTACGTGTGACTAATTTGCCATCTGTGTTTGTGTTATTTCACCATTTTTAAATGTTTACATCTTGCAGATTTGCCTCATTGTCTTGACTGGCCTCAGTTTGCCTCATATCTGCAGGTATTGAATCATCACAATTACCACCTACTTCTGTGCTTCCCGTGCAAACGCCCCCTAGGGAGGGTTTAGCATGATTGCAGGAGGGCACGGTAGAAATGACCTGAATAATTTAACCCTATAATGCCAAATGTATCGTATTTGATACATACTGTTTCTGAAATGTTTTGCGTCTGACACCTTTTGCGTAATTTAATGGTAAAATCTATGCTCAAAATCCTATTGTACACAATCAGATATACCTGATAACAGCCAGTAGAAGACTACACAAAAAATAATCTTGACTTATTGCATAGTAATAAATTATTAATATAAAAAATGTATTTCTGTTTTTTTTTTTAACATATTTTATTAAAAGGGCAAATGAGGAATTCAAACCAAAAAAAAAGTAATTTTCTGTTTTGTTTTATTCTTGGATCGGGCTTTAAGAGTAAATGTTGATGGCAATGTTAAACTCTATCACACAGTAAAATAAGAAGGTAAACTTCAAATATTTACACTTTAAAAGTAGCATTTTTGGGAATTAAAGAAATTAATAGGTTATTTTATTGCAATACCATTTACTGCAGTTTGACGTCTGAAAATATGAATGAATAAGAATTTATTTCAGATAATTTTACAGACAAACTAGAATAAATGAATCAACCAAATACACACAAAAAAGACTAGTTAACATCAACCAAACCAAACACTACGGAATAGGATTAGGGCCACTGAAAAAAAAAAAAAATTTAACTGATTTTTAAATTTTATTTCAGTTTAACATGGGAAAAAAGTCAGAATTCTGACTTTAATCTCAGAATTCTGACTTTTTTCCCATGTTAAACTGAAATAAAATTTAAAAATCAGTTAAGTTTTTTTTTTCAGAGGCCCTAATCCTCTTCCGTAAAACACCCACTAAATTCACCCACATAAATAGAAACAAAACCCTCCACCAAATAAACCTGTCAGTATATACAGCCAATGACACTGATTAATGTAAATTGTCTGAAAAGGTTTATGAAGAAATAAAACTTATTATTCATACACCCTCTATATTTGCACTTAAATTAACTTAAAGTAGAGTGATCTTCCTGTTATCCAATATTCAAACACACAAAATAATATAATTATAAATATATTATATATTATTTTTTATATATACACACGCACACTTTATTTCAAATCAAGGAGGGGCCAAAAAAAAAAAGGGCAACCACTGACCTACCCAGAGGTGCATGGTATATTTTGGTGCCAAAATCAGTTTAATAAAGTTTTAATTTTTTATTTTTAAGCTGACTGATTGCTTCCAAAAAAGTAAAAAATTTTTTTTAGAAAAAAGTAAAAAAAAAAAAAAAGTTAAACAATCCAGTGGACTTTATTTCCAAGTTTGAAGACGTTTTGCTTCCTGGGTGACTGAGAATCTTCACCTGCATGTCTGTTGGCTCATTTAAGAAAAATCTATATTTGTTGCGATTTTAAAAATCAAATGCAAATTGTTCTGGAGCCATATTCTGCAGAGCACAAACCCTTCTCAGTGTCGCTCAATATTGAACGCTCTCCGCAGGCGTTCTTTTATAATTGAGCTTTATGCACTCTCTTCAACTATATACACTGAAAATAATCATTGGAGAAAAAAAAAAAAAAAAAAAAAAAAAAAAAACAGTCCACATCGGGGCGTAGCCTGAAATTTGTTGAGTCATTTTTCAACTCCATGAATGTCGCCAGGCATGAATTTGATATATGGCTGACAAATCACACAAAGAAACAAGCTGAGGCCACTGTGAGAAAAAAACAGCTGCAGGTGGATCATTGGAATTCTTCATTTTCATTTCTACTGAACAACTTTAAAGCCTTTAATCTCCACCTGTCAGCAGTCAACAGGCTTTAAGCCCAGAGGCTCTATTTGTCATGATGGGTTCACAGAAGGAGACCCAGTTATGCAGAACACCACTGACAGAAACAAGGATGAAAAGTTGAACAGTTTATTAAAGCACAAAACACACAGAATGTACTGATTCTGGTTCGGGCCTGGGAACTGGTGCACCGGAGTCTGCGTGAGAGACTCCGGTGCACCGGAGTCTCAGCAGTTAGTGAGTCAGCAGTTAGTGACTGCTGACAGGGTTTGATTTCCACTGGTTCACTGATTGTACCTTGAGGGTTCTTCAGGTTAACCTTGAGAGAGTCACTGTTGGTTCTGGAGAAGGGGTTTGTCAGCAGAGTCCGTTTGCTGCTTCAGCGTCTCACGTCTTAGCTTGAACAGACCTTGGCTTAGATTTCCCAGCTCTAGTCCTGAGCTGCTTGGGGGTTCTCTGTGAATCTTCAGGGTTTGGCTCAGAGGGTCGGCTCGGCAGGTTAGCTCTTCCAGAGATCTCACAGAGGAGGCACGGGTTTCCTGGAAAACAGAGACAGTAGTTAGAATCCAGACTGGATTCAAAGTCATGGAGATACACTGAGGATCTAGGCTTTAGCGCTGACCAACTGGAACAACACTGCGGCGTTGAGGCAAGGTCTGAAGACAGCTTATATAGTGGATCCTCTGATGATCTTTGACGAGCTGCAGCTGTGCAGGAGGCTCCCTCAGAGGATCCACGGCGGACTCTGCTGGAGAAAGATGGGATTTCTCCAGCTCCCAACACTATTCAGCTCAGCTCTGCTGTAAACTTTACAAACATTCCTTAGTTTAACAACAGAATCTTGAAAAGCAAAGGAAATATTTATTTTTACTATATCAACTCTTTATATTTTGTTGAAATGCATGAAGTATGTTGGATTTCCTACCCACAATATTTTCAGTCACTAAGAGCCCAAATAAAAACTTCATGCTTAAAGCTTTATTGTTTCTTTATATCAGAATAATGGGAACAGACTACAGCTGCCATTTTTGATTATTAAGGCATAAGAATGCACAATGACAGTGTAGAAATTTGATGTTTTGTTTTATTATTTACCTGCCCTGTTTGCAAATACAGCAGTGAGAATTAGAGTGGTGGTGCTGGATTAGATTTTCTTTCACAAATTGACGATCGTGGCGTTTGCTATAAGGCGCCAATTATCTACCAGTATATATTAATATGTTATCTGGAAGATTTAGAGGGGTTTGTAAAAAACATTTGAGGGAAATGGTATATTGTGTATGTGGAAAAGCTTTTAGATGTTTGAGCTCATCTCATAAAAAATGGGAGCAAAACAAAAAGTACTATGTTTATATTTTTTGTTTAGTGCGAGATGATAATCATGTCATTGATATGCAGGCGTGGTATGAGTGTCGGAAGATTCTCACAGCACAAGTATCAAAATCGTATCGGGAGAGAAAAAACTTCCTACCCTGCAAAAAACTGACAGTCTGTAGGAGAATAAACTGCAGAACTTCATCTTTTAACTTCCTGACAAAAAATAAAATAAATCTCACTTTGTTTTTAAATAAAAAACGTAAATAAAAGCAGAACAAGGCAAGGCAAGGCAAATTTATCTGTATAGCACAATTCAGTGCAAAGACAATGCAAAGTGCTTTAAATAAATAAATAAATAAGCAAATAAATAAATAAATGACATAAAAAATGCAGAAACAAGAAAGAGTATTAAAAACAGTTGGACTAAAGAAAATAAAAAAGTTGAACTAATGATGTTTCAGTAGAACTGTTTAACTAGAACAGTCGAAGGCAATCCTGAACAAATGGGTTTTTAGTCTCGATTTAAAGGAACTTTTACAATTTACAGGAGCAAGTAAAGATAAATACATGATGAAAGCAGGTATAAATAAAACAGCTAGACAACAAACATAAACTAATTAACAGTTTAACTGTTTTAATTCTCTCTTAAAATCGTATCATTTTAAATTGTCGTTTAATTCCAGACCATTAGGTCAACCTTTTTTTCTTCTATACTTTTTATTACTCTATTAATTATTTATAAAGGTAACGTTATAATCTGCTTATTGCCTCAAAATTATTATTTTTATAGAAATCTTTATTGTCCTATCAGTCTATATGTACTTGTACAGCACTTTTTAAAACACTTCATCATCATCATCATCATCATCATCATCATCATCATCATCATCATCATCATCATCTTCTTCAATCAAAGTGATTTCATTCATTGAATTTATGGAAACGAAAACATCGCTCCCAAAATGCTCACCTAATGGGATGATACAGAAAAACAAAATAAACATGTTTTCCAGGACAGGTTCAATCAATAAATAAACAAACAAACAAACCATAAAGTACTGTATTTCTTATTTGATTGATGATGATTTGCTTCACAATCAGAACAAGAATACATCCAAAAAGGTGGAAAAAACGGAGTAAACGATACTTAACTGTACGTCTATATTAGGTTGATTAAAACAGGTTAAAATGTTAGATTAGCATGCCGAAGGCTCTGCCGTTTGGTTGCATGACTCATGCAGGTTTGGTTGCATGACTCATGCAGAATGTTTGGGAGGTTTCCTTTTCCCTTGATCACCTACTTCTGATTTAAAAGCATTCTTTGCTTGTTTTCTCAGAGGCCTTATTGTTCTCACATCAGATTAATGATTTACCAGAAGTATCAGTTGATGTTTTAGGTATAATCAGAACACATATTCACTCTAAAAATGAGAGAGGAATCTTTTTTTTTGTTTGTTAGAGGTTTTAAAGGATGATCCAATAAGCAAAAACAGGCGGTCGATTTGTAGCAACAAACTCTGATTTTAGAGAAACAATCATCAACGTTCTCTGTTAGATGTAGGAAAGTCTCTTAAACCTTTCGCAGACATGCTGCTTCCTTTTGCACGAGAAATACTCAATCTGTTTAGGTTGTGTGAAATTAGGAAGCTGAGGCAGGCATTTCTTGCAAGAAATAAGGTTCAGATTTATTTAACGTCCTCAGACGGAGAGATTTCAGTACATGCATTTATACCTTACAAAATCACACACACACTCCCGCCAGGGGAACCAACCCACCCCCCTGCATAAAGAACTTTCTCACACTTGAACATTGAAGCAAAACAACTTGAGTTCATGAAGGCCGTTCCCTGTTAGGTTAATATATCTTTCCCTGGCCAGATAGATCTAATAACAGCAGTCCTCCCCTTCATGCCATGAAGGAGGCTGTGACTCATTCTTATCTCTCATGACCTTCGTTTGGAGCCTGTGAGGCTAAGAACAGACTTTTTTTTTACTTTACAGTTGTGTTATTGGTAACAAAACTACATGGGATGCTCCTCTGACCACAACAGATCAGCGGGCAGTTCCAACAGAAGTATCTCCCCTCCAACTGGACCCACCCTCCACAGCACCATCTCCTGTTTCCAGCCAAACACTACACCTGAATCTGTCCCCTCCACATGAAATCTCAAAACCTCACCCACCTCCACCGAAACCAAACAATAAACCTCCCCCACCATCTTCTCCGTCTACTTCACATGCAAAGGAAGATGACAGTTTTGGCAATGAGGATCTTTAATTCCCTTTCTTGTGATATAATTTGGGTTCCAGTGGTAAATTTATCAGAACTGAGTCTCTCCAGGAAAAACTGGGGCCTCAAAAGAAGATGGATGTAAGTCTTAGTTTTAAATACATGGCAGAAAGAACAAAGCTAAAAGGACAACAAGTAGCAAACCACCCAACTTGAGAACTATACAATGGTGAACTCAACCAGCTAGAAAGACAACACCAAGGTACTTAAACTGACTTTAATTAACATAAGATCTCTGACAGGGAAATTAAAAATTTATATTCAATGACTGATTTTTTTTCACAATTACAATTTTCTCCATCAGAAAAGACTGTTTAAACAAAGGGGAGGACTAGTTACTGTGCTTAATGATTCACTAAAGTGTAGAAAAGTGATCCTGGGTGAGGTCAAATGTACAGGGCCCTATTCAAGCCATGTTTATGAATGTTTATAAGCCTCTAAAGTCCAAAAATAACATTTGAAATGATTTGAATGAACTTTTTTCTGTGATATATGCTGAACTTGTACATAATTATTGTTGGGGACTTTAATGTTCATGTTGAGAATACTGAAGACAGAGATACAAAAGAACTGTGAGATAAATTTAAAAGTTTTGGTTTGACTCAACATGTTAACCGGTCAACACACTATCTAGGATACAACTGATTTAATAACCCAAACAGATGATATAAGAAAGTGTTCTATCATGTACAGTACAAAGCAGGTTTATCCCTCTGCTTCCATTTGATCCTGTGACTCAGTAGATGAGCTGGTTCATCATTTCCATTTGAAAGTTGCAGCCATCTTTGATTCCATTGCTCCAGTTAAAGTGAAGGTTGTTTTTGGGAAGATGAAATCTCCACGGAGAAATGCTCCAGAAGTGAGGAAAGAGAGTGCCAAAAATCTAAACAAAGGTGGCAAAAAATGGACTTCACTATAAAATCTATAAAGACAAACTTGACAAATATGATTTATGACTAAAAGATTACAGAGAATCTTTCTACTCTGTAATTATCAACAAAAACATCAACAATGCCCGAGCCTTATTTGCCACTGTGCAATTATCAAATCCATCCATTATCTGACACACTTGTCCCAATTGAGGTCACGAGGGGTGTTATTGCCTATCTCCAGCAGTCAATGGGCGAGAGGCGGTGTACACCCTGGACAGGTCGCCAGTCAATTATCAAATCATTTTTGAAAAAGAGCACATCAGCCCAGTTCTCAGTCCTTTCACTGAATTATCATTTAATTAACATAAAACAATTTAATTATCCTTGTACTGAATTGTGCCATATAAATGAACCTGCCTTGCCTTGCTTCAGCAGCCCTCAGTAATGTTGATCTGGCATACCCTTTAAGGCATGACGTAAATAGAGAAACACACACTTGTCAAAACGTCAGAAATCCAAGAAGTAGAACAAGTAGTTTGAAATGCAGGGGATCCAGTATCAAGCCTGGGCGTATACTGGATAACTGAGAGAGGAAGGAAGAGCAGTTTGTATTTTCCCTCTGATGAGCACCTGAATTTCTCAGCCATCTATAGGGCTGGGTATTGTTAAAAAAATTTCGGTTCCGGTACCAATACCGATACCTTCACTTCGATACCGGTTCCTGAACGATACTTTTTTCGATACCAGTTTTATAATATCAATTCGAAAAAAAAGAAAATTACACAACATAAAAAAGTACAAATCTTGAGTTTTATTTTAAGCTCTGTTTTTCCATTTACATTTTTCCTCTTACATAAAAAAATAAATAATTCAGTGTCTAATATTCACTGTTACATTGTGAGGACCTTTTTACTTAGCAGTTTTCCTTTAGAAAAATTACCATGTCTGACAAACAAGCCCGTTGAATGGGATCCTACTGACAGCGCACCGCTGGTATGGGGGGGGTCTGAGCGGCTCCGACAGAAATATTGAAGGCAGGATGAACTGACTGCACTGATTACGTTTTCAGGTGGATTTTCCCACTTAAAAACATAATAAAACTACTTTATTCCCACTGATCACAGCAAATATAGCTGCAAGGCAAATAAAGGATAGAGTAGCTCCGCCCAACGCGCGTCTGACCCACTTTGCGACCGCGCAGCCAGAGCAGCAAAGCTTCTTCAGCAGCGCGTCAGAAGCTGGTACAAGCAGCAAAAATGAAGCAGCAGACGAGATTTTGCTGCTCTTGCTGCGTCCAGTTTGAAAGCAGCATGATTCACTCCGCTCTGGCTTTGCTCTGCCCACGGGCTGCTGAGAGGAGGATGGTCGCGCTGGCTGCGGTCCGCTCTTCTTGCAGTCAAACACAGAGCGACTTTCTGCTCTTAAATTATTTCCGTGCTCGATGTATTGCATTGTGCACTATTAGCATCAGTCTTAATAAAGTGAAGCCACACTTTTGACCTGGGGGGCATTTTAAAGGGGTTCCGCGACGCTGCAACCAGTTCACAAAAGATACACATGAACCCTGGCTGTAGGCGTGACCACCTGTGTATTTTTCCTGGATGACGCAATCACGTTAAGTGTTCCAGCCAATCACCGAAACTTGGTACCGAAAGACGAGGCATGTTTCGATACTCTGTAGAACCGAAGCATTTCGGTCGGTACCATAAAAGTACCGAAGTTCGGTACCCAGCCCTAGCCATCTAAGCAAGTTATCAGAAACCTCTTCATAACCATCGACTGTACAAGATTTATTGCGGCTCTGAGTATTAATGACATCAAAAACAAACATTTCCCACAGATCTAATTTTAATGACGGGTACGACGTCCGGAGGAACATTTCTGCACCTCTCTCATAAACATGGTGCTGTTTAAGCCTCCAGAGAGGGAAACAATCAGGTTCTACAGGTAATCAGGTTCTACAGGATTCATTTCCGCCTATTAAGGGCTTGATTTCAATGTTAATCAGTAAATGACAGAACATGAAATGTTCATGCATATATCTCTAAAATTTAGGACCGTAAAACATCAGCTTTAAAACTAGAGCCCATTAGCATCAATTCAGATAAATTAATATTAAAAGAAAACTGTTTCTAATATTAGAAATATTAGTACTAGATTAAAACGATAATCTGCAAAAATACACAAAGGAAAAATGTTATCAAATAAAAACAAATTAAAGGAAAAATAAAACAACATTTCAATGGAAAATAAATATGCAACTTAATTTCCTACCGGTTACTGCTGCTCAGCTCTGCTCTGAGAAAATTGGGTTGGGCAACTTGTTCAACAAGTTTTTGCACATCAGAGGAGACACTTAGCATCAGCTCAGACTCTATATGATCAGATCAGATTAACACCTTGGAAGTCATGATATCACAGTCTGTCAGTGTTTCCCTGTGTCTCCCTAAGCTAAAACTGATCTCATCTGAAGATGCTCTGACAGAAACCATCCAGTGCATTTTGAGTCCATTCCCACCTGTAGCTCGTTGTGTTTGGCCTGTCGCATACCGTCCTGGATGGGTTCTAAGTTCAAAAATTCAGTTTAGGCAACAGGACGTGAGGTTTTCTAGAAGACGTTTTATCCTCTCATACAAGTGGATTCTTCAGTTCAGTCCTCTATACTGTAGGTGTGACAAAGAATTAGGGAAAAAAACGAAAGGTGGCTCAGATCCCTCCGACTGGATTGGCATGGGAGGACAGACAACCATAAATGGAAGTTAAGGAAACCCACTCACACCGACCAGCAGTGGCGGCCGGCCCATAGGGGGCGCTGGGGCACCGCCCTCCCTGATAAGAAGAGAGAAACGTAAAATATATTTTTAGAAATTAACTCATAAATGTCAGTTTTACTCTCTAGAGTGTGTATCTATAAGCAAAACAAATTATATAAACTACATTTCCCTATCTACTGTCATTAATTTGTGGATTTCCACAGACAGACTCCTACCGTCTCTGTTCTGGGGGCGCTGATCAGACTGACCCACATTTGCAGAGAATCTGTCAATCATGTACTATTGCTAGGTGAATTTAATGGCCAATCAGCTTCTCGGAACTTTATGGTATTGGGGCGCTGAAAATACTGCGCTTTAACAGGCTTCTGAACCCAAGCGCAGGTGCAGACAATTAGAGGGAAGATGGCGAATGTAACGAACGAGATGCAGCTTCCACCAAATTCGGTGAGATCCTTATTTATCTACCCGTTTGCCAGAAGAACATCCCTGTTGTAGGATATGAACATTTCATGTCATGGTTATTGTGACTGTGACGAATCCACCTCGTCGCTTAAAACAACCTCTCTAACTGTGCGTGCCACACACACATTCCTGTTATACTGTGTTTGTGAGGACCAATACACTCGCGCTGAGATCAGTAGCTCCATGAACTTAAAACACACAAGCTGTTCCTGGTTACCTGCTGCATATTGAGGGAGCACACTTAATATTTCAGTGGGGTTAGCCGTGTGTGTGTGTGTGTGTGTGTGTGTGTGTGTGTGTGTGTGTGTGTGTGTGTGGGTATGTGGGGGGTGTGGGTGTGTACGTGTTTATGCGGGGACTTGTCATCTTCAGTCTGGCTGCGTCTTTGCTGGGTTCAAACCCAGTTTGGTGTAATTGAATAAGTCAATGAATCTGTGTAAAGGAATTAAGTTGTAAAAATTATTTGTTTTTGTACATCAATTGTTTGTGGAGGTAATATATGGACAAAACTGATTTATGAGAAGAAATCAGAAATAAGAGAGCCTGAGGGTAGGGGCTTAAACTATTTAATGAGGGCTGTGGGAAGAAAAGCGGCAATTTTTGTTTTCTGTTTCTTTGTTCCATTGCTGGTAACTGGAGGGAGGCTGAGGCCCAGAGTATCTTGTACATGTTTAGTTTCTTTTGCACCCTGTTTTGAGTTTTTGAGCACAATAAATCACCAACACCGGTAACCCGACTGAGCCTGGATTCTTGGAGGCCAAAGAACCCCGTCACAGTGACCCAAATCATCACTGTTACTGTTATTATATAGTAAATTAAATCATTACTGTTAAATTGTATTTCATTTCCAATTGTTTATTTGAATTGTTATTCCGGATTAGTTGGAGACATACACTAGGCTATATCAGCCCCACCAAAAACTGCCGACCAGTATCACCGTTTAGACTCACACAACCCACTGGAACACAAACTAGGTGTCATCAGAACCCTCCAGGACAGCCCTTAGGAACTGTGGTATCCCAGATGGGTTTAGAAAAAAAACAAAAACATCATCCCATATGTTGCTGGAGTTTCTGGGAAACCCAGGAGGATTTTCAACCAGCACCAAATCCCTGTGCACTCCAGACTCCAGAAGATTCACCTCTCACCTGCCCTCAACTAACTCACACTTCATGAGGCATGTGACTGAAACTACTCTGACGAAGCAGTTAATGGCCCATCAGAACACCCTAAATCTATAACCCCCAAGGTGACCTCCAAGGCAATCCAGTACGAGGGATAAGAGACACCTTTTGCCCCCCCCCCCCCAATTCTACGTTCCACCTACAGATAATCGCTTGCATTTTGCTGTTGACTCTACAACTATCCCTCACACTGAGAATACAAGCGACAGCAGTGGAGAGGAAAAAAAATATTTTAACAGGAAGAAACTTTGAGCAGCAGAAACAGACTCAGCTGAGCAGCCTTCTGCCGAGGCAGACATTGGTTGAAGTAGACAGAAGCTGCCAGACGAAGGAAAATAAAGCCATATGTCATGATCTGTTGAGTGGCTGGAATACTAATTTCATTCACCTCATCATCGCTCATCTGTTCCACCTGGTCCAGTCTCTGTTTAAGCTTCCTGCTTCCAGTCATCAGTAACAGAATATTCTCAAGCCATTGGCGAGAGTGATTTGACGTTACCTTAGTGTTTCTGATTACCTGATCCTGACCTGTTCTGCCTCTCAACTACTGAGCCTGCCTGTTCCCATCTGAACTTTTTTCCTGATCTTTCTTTGGACTCTTGCTGCTTTATGCGTATTTGCTTAACTTGGAGCTGCTTTCTGTCACCGACCTGGATTTCCCTTCGGAACCTCTTCGGACTTCTGATCTCCTGGCTCTGAATCCTGAGAATGTCCTCGACACCGGCTTTGGCTTCGTCCTCTGGATTATCCTGCGTTCCTTTGTCTGTTCGGATCCTATCTCCTGCTTGTTCCCCATCCTCTGGGACTACAGCGTCTGGGACTCTATGGGCTGCCCCCGCCACGTCTTGCTGGCAGACGACTGGCTGGAATCAACCTTGTTCTCTTGGCATGGACTGAACAATAAAAACAGGTTAGTGACTCGAGCGTTCATAATCCTCCTCCGTCAGATCAATGGAGGAGTTCAGGTCAAACATTGTTGCAATTTTTGATGCAAGCGAATCAACCTCAAAATCTTCCTGAAAAGGATAGCACATGAATGTGGCAATTGGTTCAGGCAAAAAAAGCCTTGAAAGCATTTGTCAAACTATGAGAAATAATTGTCAATCTACTTAATGAAGGTTTGTGAAATAAAATGATGATGTATGTCTGTTCTCAGTCGCCAGGGTTGAAGGGAAAGTCATGAGAGATAAGAATACGTGGTTAGAGCTTCCTCAGCCTCCCTCATGGCATGAAAGGAAACCAGCTGTTTTTGAAATGTTTCATCTGGTTAGTGAAAGATGTATGTCCTTGATGGACTGAAGTTGTTTTTCTTGGGAGTAACCAATGTCTGTGTTTAAGAAGGTTTCATACAGTAGCAGCCGTTCAAAATGGCCATTCCCAGTCAAAAGTCAGCCAAATGGCAGCAGACTCCCTTGCAACTCCCAGCAAATTTACCTCAAACTTCCAGTCACTGGAGTGACCCCCTTTAACTGAATTACAGGGTCTGACCAGGAGATGATGCTTCTCTTTAGATCTTAATTTCCACAAATCATGCCAGAAAGAATAATTTAGTACAAAGATTGATGTTTAAAAAAGGAATTGTATGGGACCAGCCAAGGGCCCATCAAGGAAAGTGGGGAAAATTTTTAATGGCTACTGCTATATATCCAGGGGTGAAAAACCACCCGGGCAGAGTCTCACTGACAGGTCAATCAGAAAAACTCACACGAAGAGAAAAGACATTTAGGAGAAATTTCTTGATACAATTACTGTGTCTTTGGAGCTCAGACCTCGGCAGGAAACATAGGGCTTAATTTTGATAGATATGCATGAACAAGAGAAAGAATAGGTTGTTTCCCCCCAGGCCTGAAACTGGTGGTGGAGTGGAGATAGATGGAGTTGGTCAGTCTGTAGACTGCTGGTTGGAGAGACGGTCTGCTGAGCTTTATGGGGAGATCCAGTGGACTGCGTGAGCTGATACTAGAGCTTCACTTCCTGGAAGATGGAAGACAAGTTGGATAACACAGATTGAGAGAACCTGTCCATGATGAGCAAGCAAAACTCGCCGTTGGGAAGAAACCTCTGACAGAACCAGGCTCAACATGGCGGTCTTCTGCCGGACCGGTTAAGATGAGACAGGGAACGCATCTGAATGAAGTCACAGCGCATCCACCGCCTGCCCACAGGAGCAGACAGGTGCGTATCGGAGGCCTTTTAAGATGAACTTTGGATGCTGATTGGCTTTCGTGGAGGTGTAGTTTAAAGCTGATTGGCTGTGTTGCAGGTAGATAAAGGAAAGCAATGAGTTGCTTCAGTTGAACTTCTGCCATTTTTACTGGAAGTGTCTCTCCATCTGCAGATGTAATAAATCTGTGTTTTTCCTTGCACATTGCCTGAGTCTCAGTTCTCCACCGCTCCACAGTGTGCATGGTCAAGTTGCACAGAACACAGGCCTTTCCCTGCGCCTTCTGCTCTGACACAAAGCTGTAAAATTTAACAAACAATAAAATCTTTAAACAACTGTAATATGTCCTCTCCTCATGTGTTTTCTTTCATGGGAAGTCATGTTAATTGCTCCTCTTTTTGCGGCGTCTGCTTCAATTAATGCCTCTTTTACTACGTCAGTGTCTTGGAAGGAGTTCTTTTTTATTAAGGATGATGTGATTCACCCGAAACTATGCTTCAGTGGCGGCTTTCACTTTGGAAATATGTTGGGAGAAAAATGACTGTTGTTCAGACAACTGGGATTTTAGTTCATTCACCTTTCTCTTTCTCAGCTCGCTTTTTGGAGGAAAGTCGAAATAAAATTTTCCACAAATGCAACTCCAATGAGGCAAACTCACTCAGAAAATGACATCGTGAAAAAAATCAGATTCCCATTCCGGGTGAAAGTGATACGTTTTTGTGCAGTCTGTGTGTATAAAATGACAATCAACGTTTTTTCCAGTGTTTTTTTTTTCACATGGAGTAATAAAATAACTAAGCAAAAAGGCAGGGCAATGTTTGATCTTTGTGAACCAAAAATTATGTCTTTATACCATAAACCAGAACCAGTTGCACCTGGGCCTATACACTGGAAAAACAATCTAGAAATAAGTTTCTTAAATTAAGTGTATTTACCCTTAATTTGAGTAGGTAAATGAAATGATTTGCCAATGCAATGAGTATTTTTACTCTTAGAATAAGATATTTAGATAAAATGCACTTGAAATAAGACAATATAATTGCGTTTTCTTATTTTAAATGTAAATTGTCTTGTTCCATTGGCAAAATGTCTCTTTAACCTTCTCGATTCAAGAACAAATGCACTTTTTTTTTTTTTTTTTTTTTTTTTATTGAAGTTTTTATTTGGAAAGGCAGGTTACAATTACTTTGTACATTCAAACTTCCACCACAGTGGAAATATGGGAAAGAATAACATAAGCCGATCCGGAGTTTTTGTATAATAACCAAACATCTATAACTTAAAAAAAAAAAAAAACGAGCGGGTGGGAACATGAGGTCTAATTCAAATTTTCCTTATTTTTGGGGAAAAGCACAATTCAGGACATAAGCCTGCCAAAAGGGAACAGTACACAGCACAACAGTATTTGCATGTGATAAGACAAGTTTAGATCACAGGGATTACTGGTTTTATATAGTTTGTCCACTTAGACCAAATCCTGAAAAAAGATTCCCTACGTCCTTGGACAGAGAAAGTTAGCTTCTCCAGCATGTAAATGTCCTGCACTATGTCAAACCAGTCCTCTACTGTAGGTGCTTGAGGTTTGAACCATTTCTGGTGATTGTCTTTTTACTTGCAGCCAGCAGCATTAACAGCAGTTTTTTATCTTCCAGAGTCCAGTTGTCAGATGGAATGTTTCCTAAGTACAGAATTTCACATTTACACGGGAGATTTTTAGTGAAGATGTTGTTTATGTGGGAACACGTTTGCTCCCAAAAATCTTTAATCACCGGACATCCCCAAAAGATGTGGTGGTGATTTGCTCCGTTTTTTCCACAGAGTCTCCAACAGGCGTCTCCGCTGCCATGATGTTTTTTCTGAGCTGGAGTTACAAAATATCGAACAGAGTTTTTCCAACAGAACAGTCTCCATGTGTTGGAGCTTGAAGTCATCCAGTGTAGTTTATTAATCTGTTCCCAGACTTCAGTTGAGATAGTTACGTTTCCTTCTTTTTCCCACCTGTTCCTTATATAATTCGTATCGCCTTGTTTAGAAGATAGAATAGCATTGTAAAGTATGGAAACAAGTTTCTTGCATGAACCTGACTTCAACAAAGACAAAAACACATCAACCAATTTTGATTTGGCTGTTTCCCAATCATTACGTATGTTTTGATTGAAATAGGCCCTCACTTGTAAATATCTGAAGAAGTCGTCCCTCTCTAACCCATTAGATCTCTGAAGCTCCTCAAAACTCTGAAATACCCCCTTTTTGGTAAATGTATAGTAGGTGGTTATTCCTTTTTGGATCCATCCTCTAAATCTCCCATCCATCTTATTCGGTTTAAAAGCAGAGTCAAAGGCACACCATCTGAGTATTTTTATCTGGTTGCCCAATTTACAGATTTGAATCACCTTTCTCCAGGAATCCAGCATTGTGTGTAACATTGAACCTTGTGGTATATTCAGCCCATCTTGTAATTCCGTATCCATTAATACTGAAATTAGGGGTATTCCCTCCACTGTTCTACCTTCCATATCTTTCCACCTTGCATCGTATGATGGAGAGCATAGACAGAACACTGGTCTTAACTGAGCTGCAAGATAATAAACTTGCAAATTGGGAAGACCCAGTCCACCTTTCTCTTTCTTTAATTGCAGTGTCCTATACCTCACCCTTGCCTTTTTTCCCTGCCAAATATACTGAGATATCATTCTTTCCCATTCTATAAAACGTCTTTCTGATATCTGGATAGGTAAACATTGAAATAGATAAAGGAAGCGTGGGAGAATGTTCATTCTGACCGATTCCACTCTGGAGTATAGATTTGAGAAAGGGGTCAGGTTCCATCTCTGTATGTCTGACTTCAGGTTTGAGATTAGGGGCCCATAGTTGACATCAAAAATCTTAGAAAAGTCCTTGGGCAGTGTGACCCCTAAATATTTTATGGAATCTGCCTCCCAGTTCCAACTGTACAGTTTTCTAATATTGTTCTGTGGGTTATAATTTATTGTTAGAGCCTGAGTCTTGGTAACATTTATCTTGTAACCCGAGAACAAGCCATATTCCTCGACTGCTCCCATAAGCACTGGTAGAGTTTGAGATGGATTTGTAATGGTTAGCAACAAATCATCTGCAAACAATGAAAGCTTCTGTTCCCCAGATGCCATGCGAACCCCAGCTATGTCTGTTCTCTGTCTTATCCATTGACTTAACGGCTCTATGAAGAGGGCGAAGAGAAGCGGCGAAACGCAGCATCCCTGCCTCGTACCCCTTTCCAAAACAAAGGGGTCAGATAGGTCTCCATTAATTTTTATCCTAGCCGATGGTTTATTGTATAGGGCTGAAATGACATCAATTATGTTCTGGTGAAACCCAAATCTGGACATAACTTTGTAGAGAAAGGACCATCTTACCGAGTCAAAAGCCTTCTCTGCGTCCAGACTCAGTACAAGGGTCTCTATTTTTTGTTGAACTACATGGTTTAAGATGTGCAAAGTTTTTCTGATGTTGTCCTGTGTCTGTCTCTGTTTGATAAAGCCTGTTTGGTCCTTATGAATTATCACTGGTAAGATGTTTTCTAATCTCTGTGCAATTATGGCAGTAAATAATTTGTAATCAATATTAAGCAGGCTTATCGGGCGGTAGTTTCTGCAGTCCAACTTATCCTTTCCCTCCTTGGGGATTAATGAAATAATTGCATCTCTCCATGAAGGAGGAATTATTTTCTTCTCCAGAACATTGTTGAAAACTCTTAATAAAACAGGGACTAATAGATCTTGCATTTCTCTGTACCACTCAGAGGTAAACCCATCCGTTCCTGGAGATTTCCCTCCTTTTAACTTTTTAATCACCGATCTTAGTTCTGCCTCAGTTATCTCTGATATTAATTGTTCGTTTTGCTCGGCTGTAATGTTGTGCAGAGTGAGTTGAGAAAGGAATGTATCTATTTGCTGTTCATTATTCAATTTGGGTTGGGAGTATAGGATTTGGTAATACTCTCCAAAGCATTTATGAATCTTTGCCAGGCTTGTTTCAACCCTATTTGTATGGATATTCTGTATTTTTTGAATAGTTCTATCAGCTTGTTGTTTTCGTAGTTTAAATGCTAGGAGCTTCAGGGATTTTCCCCCAGCCTCATAGTTTTTCTGTTTAGTAAAGAAAAGTTTCTTTTGTATTTCTTGCAGGTTTAAATCATTCAGCTCTTTTTTCACTATCTCAATTTTATTTTTTGTTGCCCTCTTGAAGGTTTTGGAATGTTCTTTCTGTAGTTTTTTTTAGTTCCACTTCCAATTGGGTTTGTTTTAATTGTCTAATTTTCTTTTCGTAGGAGGAGATGGCTATGATTCTTCCCCTGATTACCGCCTTCAATGCATCCCAAAGTATTGCTGGACCCACCTCTACAGCTGCTGGTCATAAAATTAGAATATCATGAAAAAGTAGATTGATTTCAGTAATTCCATTTAAAAAGTGAAACTTGTATATTATATTCATACATTACATACAAACTCATATATTTCAGATGTTTATTTTGTTTAATTTTGATGATTACAAATGACAAGAAATGAAAATCTCAAATTCATCATATCAGAAAATTAGAATATTACTGAAGACCAATAAAAACAAAGGATTTATAGAAATGTTGGCCAACTGAAAAGTATGAACATGAAAAGTATGAGCATGTACAGCACTCAGTATTTAGTTGGGCCTCCTTTGGCCTGTATTACTGCAGCAATGCGGCGTGGCATGGAGTCGATCAGTCTGTGGCACTGCTCAGGTGTTATGATAGCCCAGGTTGCTCTAATAGTGGCTTTTAGCTCTTCTGAATTGTTGGGTCTGGTGTATTGCATCTTCTTCTTCACAATACCCCATAGATTTTCTATGGGGTTAAGGTCAGGAGAGTTTGCTGGCCAATTAAGAACAGGGATACCATGGTCCTTCAACCAGGTACTGGTAGCTTTGGCACTGTGTGCAGGGGCCAAGTCCTGTTGGAAAATGAAATCTGCATCTCCAAAAAGTTGGTCAGCTGCAGGAAGCATGAAGTTCTCTAAAACTTCCTGGTATGTGGCTGCGTTGACCCTGGACCTCAGAAAACACAATGGACCAACACCAGCAGATGACATGGCACCCCAAACCATCACTGACTGTGGAAACTTTACACTGGACTTCAAGCAACGTGGATGAAGTGCCTCTCTTCTTTTCCTCCAGACTCTGGGACCTTGATTTCCAAAGGAAATGCAAAATTTACTTTCATCAGAGAACATGACTTTGGACCACTCACCAGCAGTCCAGTCCTGTTTCTCTTTAGCCCAGGCAAGACGCTTCTGACGCTGTCTGTGGTTCAAGAGTGGCTTGACACAAGGAATGCGACAGCAGAAACCCATGTCTTTCATACGTCTGTGTGTGGTGGTTCTTGAAGCACTCACTCCAGCTGCAGTCCACTCTTTGTGAGTCTCCCCCACATTTTTGAAGGGGTTTTGTTTCACAATCCTCTCCAGGGTGCGGTTATCTCTCTTGCTTGTACACTTTTTTCGACCACATCTTTTCCTTCCCTTCGCCTCTCTATTAATGTGCTTGGACACTGAGCTCTGTGAACAGCCAGCCTCTTTAGCGATGACCTTTTGTGTCTTGCCCTCCTTGTGCAAGGTGTCGATGGTCGTCTTTTGGACAACTGTCAAGTCAGCAGTCTTCCCCATGATTGTGTAGCCTATAGAACTAGACTGAAAGACCATTTAAAGGCTTTTGCAGGTGGTTTGAGTTAATTAGCTGATTAGAGTGTGGCACCAGGGGCCATCAATTTTGAACCTTTTCACAATATTCTAATTTTCTGATATGATGAATTTGAGATTTTCATTTGTTGTCATTTGTAATCATCAAAATTAAACAAAATAAACATCTGAAATATATGAGTTTGTATGTAATGTATGAATATAATATACAAGTTTCACTTTTTAAATGGAATTACTGAAATCAATCTACTTTTTCATGATATTCTAATTTTATGACCAGCACCTGTATATTGTCATTCTCTTCCAGATATCGTTTGATTTCAGTTTTCATATTCTCCTTAAAGGATGTACTATTTAATAAGTTCGTATTCAGTCTCCAGAGCGTGGATCTGTTTTTTTCAGCCAGCAGGAGAGAAATATAGATTGGGCTATGATCTGAAATTGGACTAGATCCGATTGCCCAACTTTCTAATCTATGAACATCCTTTTTAAACATGAAGAAATAATCTATTCGTGAGTATACATTATAAGAAGAGGAATAATGAGTGTAGTCACGACTTGTTGGGTTCTTATCCCTCCATATATCCACTATTCCCAGTTCGTCCATCATACTTTTCATTCTTTTACTGGTATTTCTTAAACTTGTTTTCCCATTTGATGAGTCCAGATTTGGATTTAGCCTAATATTAAAGTCCCCTGCGCAAATCATTATACCTTGACTTTCTGTTGCTGCTAATTCAAGTATTTTTTTATGAAAAGACCAATCACTACCAGGTGGAGCATAAACATTAATCAGACTTATCGGGATGCCATCTATTTTTCCTGTGATTAAAATATAACGACCCTCCCTATCTTTATGTTCTGTAACATGTTCATAGTACAAGGAGCTAGATATTAAAATGGCTACCCCTCTTCGTTTCCCAGAGCCGTGGGAAGAAAAATAGACAGATTTAAACCCCATCTTGTTCAGTTTGGCGTGTTCAGAATCACCTAGGTGGGTTTCCTGCAGCATTGCTATTTGAACTTTTTCTTTCCTGAGCTTAGACAGGACTCTCCATCTCTTACTCGGATTATTTAAGCCATTTACATTGAAAGAAACCACCTTTAACTGTGTCTTACCCATTCAGGAAATTGTTCCTCCCATTTCACTGAAAACCCTGAAAATCCCCCACCGCTTGCTAGAACTAATAAAAACAAAAAAAAACAACAACAGGTGAACCAGAAACAAACATGTGAACAGGAACCATGAAAGAAACAGAACATGTTCAGCATCCAAGGCAGGGGTCTGTTAACTAGACCCTCTAGAGCCTCTCGGAAGAAGCTCAGGAGGGAAAATTCTCCCTTATTGTTGAGGAGGGCCCTTACAAGTGGCGACCGCCCAAATAAGAGTAGAGCCCAAACAATCCTTTCAAAAGTCCCGTCTTAATTAAGTCAGCCCTCTATATACTTATCTCCAAGAGGAAAAAACAAGGAGGTAAAGAGGATAATTCCTTCAGGTCTCAGGTCTCGGGAGGAGATGTTCTTCTGAAAGCCCGGAGCCGCTCTTTGTAATTTTCTCCCCTTGCTGAGCTGGAAGAGCCTTTCTGTTTTCTCCTCTCCTTTCTGCTCCAGGACAGCCGATCGATCTGCTCCTTCAGGGAAGTTGGAGATCTGATGACTTTGACTTTGTATCCCCTTTTTGCCAGGTCCTCTGTGGTTTCCTCTATGGTGTCGTAGGTTCTGGTTCCTTCTTTATGTTTCACTCGCAGCCTCGCAGGAAAGAGTGTCTGAAACGGAACCCCGTTTTCTTTCAGGACTCTCCGAACCTCAGTGTATTCTCGGCGCTTTCCAAGGATGGCTGGTGGGTAATCGTGATCCAGATTTATTTGTCTTTCACGCCAGGTAAATCCCTTACGCTGCCAAGCCTTACGAAGCAACATCTCTTTGTATTTAAAACTCTGAAATTTCACTACAAACGACCGTGGCGGCGCTCCCTCCGGCGGCTGCGGGCCCGGCGCCCGATGTGCTCGCTCAATCTGCATGTCCGGCCCGCTGCTCTCCAGATCGAGCCCCTCTTTAAGTAAAGATTCCACAAATGCAACCATGGATTCACAGTCCTTTTCAGCTCCCTCTGGAATACCGTAGATCCTGATATTCTCTCTCCTGGATCGGCTCTCCAAGTCTATCAACTTATCTTCCATATTCATGTGTAGCTTTAGCAGCTCAGCTACCACTTCCTCCATGTTTTGAGTTCGCTCCTCCGTCTTCTCCAACCGTTCCTCTACTTCACTAATCCTTGCTTTTGTTTTTCTCATTTCCTCTTTAATAGTCGAGAGATGTTCCCTGGTTTCCTCGCGGAACCCTCTTAGTTCTTCTAATAGAATGTCCAGGCTAGCCATTTCGACTTGTTAGCTTACGGCTACGATACGTTAGCTGTACCTTTTCACAGGATTTCTCGTCCTTCCTCTTCAAGTTTTATTGACTTTGGGGCTTCGTTATCGTCTTACCCCCTCTATCCGACTTTCGTGAGGCAATATTGCTCAGCTGAATTGGGGTAATTCAGTAATATCTCCGATTGTTTGGGGAGTCTCTCTACCGAGCAGCCATCTTTACGGTGTTCCGGCCGGAAGCCTCAAATGCACTTATTTTTAAGAAGAAATTACTTATATAGATTTAGAAAACAGCCATGGTCTTTAATTGCTTTGAAAATTGCCTCGGTGACTGTTTCTATAAAATCACCTTGTAGATGACAGTGTTTGTTTGATCACTTGTTTTGTGATATCTGTATCCTAGTAACTCCAGTTCTCTCTAGCATGGTGACAACATAAAATGTGTGCAGAGTCGCCTTATTTGGCCTCTGATATTTGAGGCACACCTTGTTTATTGTTGGGCAGGTGTGGTCAGATATTTGACTGACATCTGTACTTTAACTTTGTTTGGATAAATTCATTTTTGAGATTTGACATGTCTTTAACTACAAGAGTAATTGCTGGTTTAGTTTTGTTAATCTATTTTGAAAAACAAATATTATTTGTATTATCATTTTGAGCTCTTGATGGTTGGGGTATCCCAGAGACACCTTCAATCACTGGTTTTCTTGGAATATCTTCTAATTGTTTCATAGTAAAGATCAGATGGTATTCAGAAATTTCTTAGAAGGGCAAAAGAAGGGCAGGACCTTTTTCCAGAGATGCTGAACATGACGACTTCTGAGGCTCCTCCCTTGATACTGTATGTTTTCTTTGCATGAGAATGCCTGCTGTTCATGCATATCAATTGGTGTATTGTTTGTCTTCAATCTCCTGGTGTTCTCTTTCTTTTGGCATTCAAGAGTTCTGAAGCTTTTTTTGAGTTTGCTGAGGCACACCCAGCTATTCATTAATTCATTTCTCCAAGTTCACAACTAACACCTGAACCTCTCTCAAGCATTACTGCTTCTAGCTGAAAGTAAAGGTTTATCTTGGTGTTTTTGCAGGTTTCACATCATTTGTGGCCTTTTTAAGATATTATCTGGTTTTCAATACGAAGCAGGGAAATATGTCTGTATGGATATATTGAACTTTTAGCCCATAGCTGTTGTAAGAAATATGTTGATGTGTTGAATTACAATAAACTTAACTATTCATCAGAATTCTTCAAACCAATTCACATTATAAAACCAAACAGGTAAATATGATAAAACATTATTCCTTAAATAAAAATCTTTGAATCAATTTGACTGGATGATCTGGTGAACTGTAAAGGAATTGTTGCTACATACATAAACTGCATTTAGTTAAATTGAATTTGGTAAAATAATATTGTATTGAACAGTTTGCTTAATCAGATATAAAAACCTTTAGTTCTCTGATTCTTAACCTTTTTGGAACATATCAGCATGGTGCATCATGTAGCCCACCAAGTTAGCTTGTCTTAGACAACAGTAAACACATCCATCTATTTTCCATCATGCTTATCCCAGTTTGGGTCGCGAGGGGTGCTGGGGCCTATCTCCAGCTATCTACGGGCGAAATGCAGTGAACACCCTGGGCAGGTCACCAGTCCATCGCAGGGCAACACTGAAACAAACAGGACAAACACACATTCACACACACACTCACGCCTAAGGAGAATTTAAAGAAGCCACTTAACCCTACAGTGATGTTTTTGGACTGTGGGAGGAAGCCGGAGTACCCAGAGAGAACCCAAGCATGCTCAGGGAGAACATGCAGACTCTATGCAGAAAAACCACAGGCCAAGATTTGAAGTTATCAATAATCATTAAAAACACAAATTATGTTTTTATATGAGGTTAAACGATCGGATAAGGATCGGAGGCCTAAAATGCTGATCTGGACATCCCTAGTCATGACCCTTTGATTGATACTTGACATTATATTTAAGCTACCAAACACGTTAATTCACAAGCTCTTGTCAAAAGTAAAGTATTTTCTATTGTGGACAATTCTTTAAAAGGCTTTGAATGCCTTTGTTAGCTCAAAACTGCAGCACTGTGATGTCATCCGTACTGCAATCGATCATCCTCCACATATCCATCTGGAAACCTTCGGTTGAAGTAATTTTGGGAAGGGGCGAAAATGCTGGTTAGCTGATTGGTCTATGTTGGTGATAGACGGGCCAAATAAACCAATCAGATCAACGAAGCATATGACGTACTAACAGAGCGACGACGAAAACACAACCACAAGCCAGGCTACTCTTGCCGAAACCAGTCGGGAGAAGAGCAAAAACATCTTTTCCTCTGAGAAAAGCCTCCAGAGCAGTGTTTTGCTCTTCTTTCAGTGAAGAAATACTCTGTAATTCCGATAAAACTTGCTGGATAGCCACACTAACGCTAGTTTCATCGGCTGAAGCCGCCATGTTCTTTAGACTGAACTGTCGCGCTTCTCGTTGCGTCACACCTCAACCCGCCTCAAAGCCAACGCTGATTGGACGTTCGTTTGGTGAACGGCTCCAAATTTTCTTTAACGGAAAGTAGCCAGACTGATCTGCGAGTGAAATCTTGAAAGCTTGCGAGATCAGGATGGTCTCACGAGCCTAATTCACTATAGAGCTCTGCGCTTGTCTGAGTATATTACTGTACAAGTCTCTATCTAAATCAATGCAAACCAATGAAGGTTTATCTGCTGCTTTTATCACTAAGCTCTAGATCAGGGGTTCTTAACCTTTTTGACCTTGAGGCCCAATTTTTATAGTACAAAGTAGCCCGGGGCCCATTATATATTAAAACTGTAGTTTGATTTGTATTCAATAATAAACCAAATCCACTTATTGCTTAATAAGCAAAAAATTGTCTAATAAAATGACATGATAAAAGGGGATCATCATAAAAACTTTTATAAAAAGTTTACATAAACCTGCACACATACATCAAGACACCGAACAGGCTGATAATTCATGGACCAAATCAAGCTGTGATAAGAAAAAATTTCAAGGATCAATTCAGGCTTTTTAATCATATTAAAAAAAGACCAATAGTAGCATTTTTACTTTAAATTAATAAAATAAATGATATATATATATATCATTTATATATCATATATATATATATATATATATATATATATATATATATATATATAATTATAAATAAATCATGAAATCAATAAAAAGTGGGTGATAAAATAAATACATTCAAGTAATTAAAGTGCAAATGAAACTATAGCTTTATAATCTGCTGGTTAAGAATCACTGCTCTAGATTACAGTTAATATTGAATCTCTTAAACCTGCCTTTAATGCCTGGCTATTGATAAGGTGAAGACCATGAGGCTACTTTTAGAAACACCAAAAAAATTAAAGTTAATCCCAACTCCAAAGTGCAATCATAAAAGGTTGGGAAGAAAACTGGTGAATTCTCTAACTATTCCATAAGGAACAATCATGGATTCAGTTATATAAAAATTTATTGATTTCTGATTTCGGCAAATAATTTAATCAAATATTATTTGACCAGATAATGTGTACAACAAATAGCTTGAAATGATTTAAAAGCAAATATGCCCCAATTCCAAATTTGTTTCTCAGACATAAACTCTAAGCCAAACTGTGATATCTTACTGTTTTATCTTTACTTGAAGCAGACATGCTTTTATCGGATGTTTGGAGAACTCCAAAGCTGGATTCTGTGAATTTCCTTTGTCATGATCTGTTTATGACTCATTTTATGACTCAGTATTATGCAAGAGTTTAACAACAACTAACAAATCAAGTTTGTATAATATCAGCCTTAGTGTTAGAGCTTCTGCAGGGCACTTTGTTCATAAAGTAATCTGAATATATGTTGATGATGACAGGACTTAGAGAACTTTTACTGTCATTTTGTAGACAGTGTATAAAAAACAAAATCTGGCTTTGAACAGCTTTCAGACAGTAAATGAGCAGCAGCTTAGCAGTAAAATGAACATTTCCATTGCATAAAGTGCATCAGTGATCGAATGTAAACAGTGTGGGAGAAACAAAATGGTGCAAAAACACATTGATATGGAAGTTTAGAGCATTTGAAGACCATTATATATGATGCAAATATGAAGTATTTTGGTTTGGGATTATCAGGTTATCAGAGTCTGTAACATGATGTGACTTGAGTTTTATTTTTTAACAGTTCATCAGTGTGATGGCGGTGGGGAAGAAGCTGCTGCAGAACCTGCTGGTCCTGCATTGAATGCTGTGAAGCCTCTTAGGTGGGCTCTCCTCGTCCTCAGGAAGTCCAAGCGCTTCTGGGCCCTTTGCACCAGTGAGGTGGTGTTTCCAGTCCAGGTGAGGGTGTCTGTGATGAATGTGGTGCTGCTGACCACCTCTACAGCTGAGCTGTTGATGAGCAGTGGAGCGTGGTTAGGCCGCTTCTTCCTGGAGTCCACCATGATCTCCTTGGTCTTCTCCACCTTCAGGATCAGGCTGTTATCTCTGCACCACCAGCTGCTCCACCTCCTCTCTGTAGTCCAGGTCGCAGCCGTGGTGTCGTCTGCAAACTTCACCATGTGATTGGTGGTGAACCTGGGGACGCAGTAATGTGTCATCAGAGTGAACAGCATGGGGCTCAGGACGCAGCCCTGAGGGCAGCCTGTGCTTAGACTGATGACATCAAAGGTGTTCTGTCCGACCCGTACTGACAGAGGACTGTTTGTTAGGAAGTCTCAAAACGATTTAGGGGATTAATGCTAAAGTAAGAGTTGAGAAGGAGGCAGATTTTCATCCTAATCTATCACTTCAGATGCTCATGCTTTTGCCTAGTTTATCATGTTTATATTTAATAGACACAATGGTTGGATTTAGGTATTCCTTCCACACCAAGAAGCAAAATGGGGATTTTAAACCTAGTTATTAGTTAAAGTTATGTAGTCAAACACACATTTAATCAAAACATACCTGAAAAATTGTGTGTTTGTTGACAGAAGGGCTATACACTAAAACAGGGGTGCCCAAGTCCAGTCCTCAAGAGCTACCATCCTGTAACTTTTATATGCATCTCTTCTCTAGCACACCTGAATCTAAAGCCTCAATCCCCCATTAGCTCATCAGAGGCATGGTAACGAGCCACTCATTTGATTCAGGTGTGTTAAAAATGGTTGCATGAAATACGTGCAGGATAGTAGCTCTTGAGGACTGGACTTGAGCACCCCTGCACTAACATGTACATCAATAAATGATTGCAATAAGCACAAAGTAAATATGCAGCATGAACGAAAGCAGTGCATTTCTGGTCTGCTGCTATTTCAGGGTGTGTCAACACCAGGTGTGGCTGAGAAGTGTCTACATTGCTGACTGGCAGGTTAGTTGCTGCTCATTACATGAGCCTTGTTTTTTTTTTTTTTTTTGATGAAAATGTTTGAGGCAATAGTCAGATGTTTAATTAAAGTCTTTTTTATTCACTGAATAAAGAAACTCCATGAAGTTTGCGGCTTTAAAACTTTCTTGTGGGTTTAAATTTTTTTTTTGAGGAACCTCTTGGTTATTTCATAAGGATATTAGAAGTGAGTCAGAGTTGCTTGACTGGCCTTTGAAATGCACATTACTGTACAACGATCCTTCTTTAAACTTAACTCCCAGTCTGTACGAACATTTCATGCACTCATGTGACCTGGAGGAAAAATGTTTTTATGTAAGTGATGATTTCCCAGCACCGAGGCAGAGGCAGGGCAAGACTAAGAGTAATTATACCATTTGTTTATCAGCTATTTACCAATCATTCAATAGTTTATTTTTAGATCTGGAACATTTTAGAACAAATCAGTTTTAAAGGTTGTTGATGATTGGAACTTCTGGGATAAAGTCAATTTGACTCCCTGTCTTATTTAACCAGTCAATCAAATAAAAATAAAAAACTACCTAAACATCATCATTTTGGGATTTTTTTTTTTTTTTTTTTACAATTGATGAATCACAGTATAAAGGTTTGAACATAAAAAATATGGAAATGATTGAACACTTGGTCCTCTGACAGAGATCCATGATCTCCTGCTTTTGTTATGCTTCTCTTTGACAGACGTGCTTCCTACACACGACTTAAGTGGAAAAAGATTAACTAGACTTTGACCAACAGTTTTTTTTAAAGCCAACACCAATATCGGTTCTTTTGACATTATTCTAACCATCGATATGTGCTGCCGATATTTTGGGGCCATTTCTTTGCACCAACATCTCTTTTTCTTCCTCGATTTACATGAGAAAAAAAATGACACATTGCTAACAAATGTCACACCTCTCAAATGAAACAAAGAACGAATTATCCACAAATCCGACAAAACATTAACAATGGACAGCAAATGAAGGAGAGCATCAATGCATTCGCTTCAGGTGATCTAAACAAATGGCTGCAATAATGACCTGCCAAAAGCCTGTAAGTATCTGCAAATATCGATGCAGCATAAAAAAATTAAAATATCCTTATAAAGCTGAAAATATACGAGTGTACTAGTCCAACTCATGCACTTGGAGTACTTTGGAGCAGTTTGGGGCTCTAGGATTTCAAAGGAAAACTGACATTAGTTAAACATAGCAGATCGTTTTTGTTACTATTACTATTTTCAGTTTAAATAAAAAAAAGGTAAACGTTACAATAGCCATCAATTATAAACAGTTAAGAGAAAATGTATTAATGATTAATAGATTCAGGAATGTTTGATAATCATTTAGAAATCACATCTAAACCATTTATAAAAGGTAACTAGATCCTATATCCCTGACCCTGACATCGACGGACTTGAAAGCTGTCTCAACCTAACTTTTATTTTCAATGTACATTTTTGATCAATCATCTATTTACCTTTGAAAAATGGTTTAGTTTCAGTTTATCAATTAATCGGAAAATAATCAAATATCTATAAATCAATAATAAATGGTCTCCGCGTCATTTATAAATAATGGTTTTGATGGTTATTGTAAAGTGTAACAAAAAAAAAACATCTAATAATGGAAACTGTTTTTTTTTATTTTATATAAAAAATAATAACAATAAAAAAAAACAAAAAAAAAAGAACAGGAAACAGGTTTTTAATTTATCGAATGTATAAATGCAGAGGAATCCTATGTTTTCTCTAATCTGAAAATCCCCTTCAGTAAGGAAACTTCTAAGTTAGCCTTTTCTGTCTTCAAAAATAGGTTGAGTCATTTTGGAAAATGAAGCGGTTGCAACACTTAAGGGGTGATATTTAAAAACTACAGTATAAAATGTTGATCTTTTTGCATTTCTGCACTGATTGAAAAATTGCTGCATTTTGTTTTGTGTCTTTGAAGTGTTCATCAAGCCATAAAGCTGATTGACAGGCTGGAAATGATTTAATCTAGAAGGAATCCAACAGAACATGCTGGACTTAGTGAGCATGCTTTAGTTCAGGTTTGTTAATTAACATTCTCCACCCAGTGAAGGCCATACTGCACCTTGCAGGTCGATCCTCACTTTCCACAAACGCAGCAAAGGAGACAGACAGGTAACCTTCTAGCACGTCTATTTCTTTAACTTTATATCTTAACGTAAAAGAAAATCACTGCAATGCATTCCTTTATATCTATAAACATTATAGATATAAATAGAAATCTCTAATATTTAATATGTTTCAAAATTAATGGCGTAAGGAAATTAATTGGATTTAGAGATTATTTAAACTGTTCAGATTTTAACATGTTTCTCATGTAATTCTGTAGGAGAAATGAATTCATACCATAAGGTCAATGATTTATTTTGCATAAAGATGCATTTAAGGAAAAAATTAAAATGGTGATTGGTTACTGGTTATAGACTGGAGAGTAGAGGTATATTCGATAGGAATTTTATTTTTCGTGAGGAAAATAAATGATTGTTAGTAGAATAAAAAAAAACAGCTTGCCTAACAATGTTTTCCACTGTTTAGGATTTCAGACTTTTCATCTTCATTTAAAATGTTGATTAAGTGAAATAAGGAGAAGAAAAATAAGCAGAGTTTGTCAACCCACAATGGGGGGGCCAAGAACTTTGTCACAAGTTCTGCTTCTCTCAGCGTTTGGCATCGGTGAGCATAACCAAGAGAAAGCAACTAAACATAAAGTATTTTGAGGACAAAAGGTAAAAATTGTTGATAAATCTGTTTTTGTTTCTGCAGTATTTGCCACATCCGTTGCCTCTGCAGCCGTAAGTTTTTGCCAGTTTTTTCTATTTCTTTGTAAAATATGAATGTGTATAATATTTTTAAATTAATACTCTATGAAAATTCTGTTTACAGTCCAACACAACACAAGGTATGAACAGAATTTTCTTAATGTATCAAAGTTAACTTATTTTTAGCAGCAAATATAAAATAAGAAATAAAACTGTTCTAATGTTCTTACTGGTTCAGGTGTCCTTCCACCTGAAAACAGGTGAGTCCCCCCCCAACTGATCATGATTTTTTATTTATAAATATATATATATATATTTTTTTTTCATTGAATCATATTTTTTTTCTTCCACTCCAAGCCCTTTTCCTCAGGAATCATGCCAAGGAACAAACCTTCTGGACCCCAGTCGCAGCGTAGGCATCCTTCTCACCAACTGTTGGTAACTGGCTCCCTCTTGTGGCTAAATGGCAACATGAACCCATCATATTGCTGTTCTTTCACATTTGCAGATATTTGCAGCAGTGGATTCATTTATAGGGGAGCTCTCTTGTAAACGGAAGAAAAATGCAAGCCTATCAGAGGACTCGTTCATGGAAGTGGAAAGAAACATCAGAGGAATTGTTGAGTCGTCTGTAAAAGTCTTTTCAGACCTGGTACTTAAGTTAATTCTTTCTTTCTTCAACATTTCTTCATATATCTTAGTATTTCAATCTATAGCACAGTAATCTGGTGAACTCACTTTTTATGAAAATGTGCCCCAAAGATTCTCTAACACTTTTTTCTGTATGAGACAGGAGACATTTCTATCAGGTGTCAAATATAAACTTTTATTTCTAACAGGGGACCAACCAATCTGGCTCTGATGTTTTGGAACAAATTGGAATCTTGGACAGCCTCAATGTGGAAAACTACAATGATCCCGTGTTCATCAGGCTGTGGTTCTCTCTAAAGATGACGTCTCTCTTGCCTTTAGTCACTGAAAGGTTTCTGATCCAGCTTGGCAACAAAAACTTCAGTTGCGGCTCTTTCCAGGAACTGTAAGTTCATTAACGAGGCCTGTAGTCAATAGTTGTGATAAATCTAATTGAAACTATTGTTTCCTTGTTTTAGTCATCACTGAAAAAACAAAGGAACCAAAAAGAAAAAACTGCCAAACCATAAGAATTTCTTTTGAACAGAAAAAAACAAGAAAAAACCAACAGGGGGAGGGAACCTATGATAATATTGCTGTGAATGTCATTGTTGTACAGAGAGAGAAAAAAAAAAGAAGTCATACAAGCATATTTTACATTCAGAACCAGTAGTATTGTATTAACTGAACCAGTTAGATCGGAGGTCTTCAACAGGGGGCCCGTGACCCTTAGGGGGTCCACGGAGGTACTGTATGGGGGTCCCAAAAGTTTTGTTTTTTAAACTTTTTTTGTACTCCCCCCTGCAATTTTTTCCACTAATTGAAGTCTTTTAATCCACAGTAAAATTAATTCAACACACTGTAGTAAACATAAATAGATGCACCGTTTCATTCACAACACCTGTCCCATCAACCAGGAAGCAGAATCAGAAATACTTTAGGTTTAGATTTAGGTTTAGGTTACTTAGGTTCAGAATGGAGAACGATATTAAATTAAATGGTAAAAAAAAAAAAAAAAAAAAAAAGTTAAGAATGAAACAAAATTTTCCAAAAAAACAACATCCTTCTGTCTGGTCAGTGCAATAGCTTCACACTGAAAATGGTTGTTCCATCTGGGTTAGACAAAGCTCATCATGTTCTGAATGTACAAGAAAGAATAACATATAGAAATGAAGGGGTCTAATTTTTGACATGTTTTAGGGTGCAGTCTTTCAGTGAAGAACTTCAGAACTCTTCAACAATAGAGAAACAACAAATCTACAATAACTTCCTCCAGGTCTATCTGACCAGAACCAACTTGGCAGGTAAGAAAAAGCAATGGACGGTAAATAGAAAAGTTCATTTATTTTTTTGTTTTGTTCAAAACACAAACAGAAGTAACATTGTTCATGGTCCAATGTTGCAGCACACAATAAAAGGAACTAAACCTGATTCTGCACATAATGAGCTGTAAGCCCCGCCCCCAACTGTTTTTTCCCATGAGAAATCTTCCATTTGACCTCTGACAAAAGGTGTCAGTAAATCAGTATACTGTATATACAATGTATATAAGTATATTACTAAGTTCCTTACATGAGTATTTATTTTCTGACTTTTAATACTTACATATAGTCACAAATATCTTTTCTTCCAACTTTTTACTTTCTCCCAAATCCCTCGTTACTCCTATACACATTAATAATGACATGATGTGACAGCTGCATCGCTGCAGGGAAAATCAAGATGGAATCTGTCCAATTGGAGCCCATTTAATCTATATAAAAACACTGATAAAGATGTGGATAAAGGGTTGTGAAACATTGTAGATGCCAGGTCAGACTCAGATGCAAGACATTCCCCGTTTGTTAGATTATAAATGTACATCTTGATTATGGTTCAGCTTCTATATCAGTTTGAATGCTATATGCAGCTTTAATGTTTTGAATACCAGAACTCTAAAATTATTTAGCTGCTCGAGCATTACTTTTCTGTTTAATTTACATTATCCTGTCTGAAATTTAAATGTCTAAAATTTAAATTTCTAGAAGAAAGGAGTTTTAGAACTTAACTAAACCGGGCGAGTTTTTATAGGTTCTCTTTACCAAAACAAAAGGCAGAAGATCTTCTGTCTATAGAAATGTCTTTTTTTCTTTAAGAAATTCATTTTTAAAAGGTATATTTGCATAATTTAAAGCAAAAACGTATTTATATATTTCTCTTTGGTACAATTTAGAACGTGTGTTTTTTTACTTTTACTTAATCAAAATACCTCAACCGATACTTAATGTATTCTTTAACCATATAGTCTTCTTTTAAACAGGCATCTTTTACTTAAGTAACTTGCACAAGACTGAACACCAGAATTGATTTAAAAAAAAAAAGAAAAAAAAAAGAAATGCCTTTCAGGAATACGGATGGTTTTTAGTGTAAATCTAGTCTGAGGTGTTACCGAAAAGATCTCTACTTAAAGTACGAGGGATCAAGATTTATATGAAATTTGTTTCTTCTTTGGTTACTGTTAGGCTTTAGGTCCCTCTTTTTTAATCAAGTTTACTTTCCTTGGTCAATTGTGTGTTTTATTTTGCTACTTTCACTTGTGTTAGTTATTTCTTCTTTAAATGTTTTTTGTTTGTTGAAATCGTACATTTTTTTTGCACAATATTTTGATTAGTGCCTGTTTCTTTGAGTGAGCTTGGCCCTTTTCTTCATCTTTTTTTCTCCTTTTAAACTGTTAGCTGTGTGTATGTTGTTTACTGTCGTACTGTCGTTGGGGCAGCTGCAGCTTAGCAAAGGCTCTGCCCCTCATTGCGGGATTGGAAGAGAAATGCTGGCATTTGTTTCCCACAGTATCTGCATATTCCTATATTTTTTAAGTCCTACAAAAATTAGTCAGTTGTAATTTTCAAACTTTGTCTTTTAACTCATAACGTGTAAAAAAAAAAAAAAAAAAAAAAAAAAAAAGCCTCTTTCTTAACCACATGAAAAACCCAGCGATAGTTTAGATTACATTGTATTATTTCATATTAAACTTATATTTTAAAGCCTTGAATGGCCTCTCTGAGCTGCTGCACCCCTACACTCCCAGCCGATCAATCAGGTCAGCTGATCAGCTGCTCCTGAATGTGCCTAAAGCAAGGCTTAAGCTCAGAGGGGATCGAGCGTTTTTGGTTGCAGGTCCAAAACTTTGGAATGGATTGCCGCTGCACATTAGACAGGCCACCTCTCTGTGTCATTTTAAAACTCTTCTTAAAACCCACCTCTTTTCTTTGGCTTTTGACACCATGTAGAGTGTTGATTTTATGTATACACGTGCATATTTTTATCCTGTGCTGGCAGTGCTTTTATTTTTTTTATTTACTTTTATTTATTTTAGTTATTTTATCTTTTTTGTGCAGCAATTTGGAAACCTTTTAAATCGTGCTATATAAGTAAAGTGGATTGGATTGGATATATATTCATGTTTTAAATATCTTATTATTTAATTTCAAACAGATCCTGGATGCACAGAGAATGTAAAAGGAAGTAAAGAATGGGTGGAGAAAAACTTCAAGCATTTTGTGGTCTTTGCAACACTGCAAGAACTTAAAAGTATCAACAGCAATTTTTCAGCAGTAAGTAAAGTTCCACACATAAAACTAATTTATCTTTTGCAGAAAAAAAGACATATGAGCATAAAAGATTAAAATCAGTCTTCAATATATTTTAAATAAATAAATCTATGTTGCCACAGACAGATGTGCTGGAAAAGCTCACACCCAGACAGAAGGCAGAGCTAATACTTGACACAGAAAGCGATGCTTTGGAGGATGTCGAAATTGTCAGAAAAGTTTTCACAGATGTGGCAGCATCTAATGAAGAACTCGGAAATTTTTTCCAGGCTTTTTCGCAGCTAAGAAAAGAGGTAAGGACTGAAACCTGAACCAAAATTTCCTATGTCTGGTATAATTAATAAAAGTGATTTCAAAGATAAGAGGATAAAATAAAATAAATCAACACAATTAGGAAATGAAAGAACATGTCTATGTCCGAAATGCTTAATTGCTGATAAAGATAAAAAAAAAAAAAAAAAACATAACTGTGAAGAAATTATGATTTTTTTCCAGGTTTAAAAAGCTGCTAAATTATGATTTGAATTATTATGGAATCTTTAGCATTTTATGAGGTTAAGAACCCTTGCTGAGCTACAAATGGGATTCTTTGCTTTGCAGAGAAACACCACCTTCATCCAAAATCAAGCTGTACGAGAGACCATCTTAAACCTGACTTTGAACAGCCTCGCTCCAACATTAGACTCCTTTGAAGCAGGAGACTACAAGCTGTGGTTCCAAGTCTATTTGCTCCCTGTAACAGCAAGCCTCCGCCCTGAGAGCCTTCGGGTGATACCTAGCAACATCAGCTGTGAATCCTACAAAGCTATGTAAGACATCAGCCTTAAGATAATAATTTGAATCTTCAGTTTTAATCCACAAACAAACCCTGGTTCCCTATCTGTCCCAATAATACCTTTTTTTTCCCATTCTTCTCAGTGTCACGGGTCTAAGAGAAAGCCTAAAATTCCTTCCACTGCCCATATCAATGAATGTGAGATCTAGCTTGGAATTCCTACAGAAGACCTTCCCAGGTATGCATTGAGAAGACTTTGCTGACATCTTTCCTCAGAAAAGCCTAGTACCACTGATGGCTTAAAATGCACATTGATACTATATCTGAATTCAATTGTCTTTTCAACAGGCTGTGCAAAACGTGATTCCTTGACGGTAAGCCCAAGTTCAAAGCTGTATTTCACAGAATACACACCCTACATCAGTTTCATTTCACAGACTAGATGGTGGCACATTACTTTTATAAGACAAGTGATAGCCAGATTGAATTATGTTGAGTGGTATTTGACACTAATCTCATGATTGTTGTTTGTTTGTCCACAGTGCAAAGAGACACATGTTGATGGTAAGTCTGCTGAATATCACTGGTTTATAAATTGAGAATAAAAAAAACAACAAATTTCTCAAAAACCCTTTTCTGATTCACAAATTTTACTGTTTTTCATAGAAATGCTCATCTGCTCTGGAGTGAACAGGTGAGAGGAGGACTGTCTTATCTGATACAAATACATCAAGTAAGTTTACAAAATGTAACCAAGGCTGAAATGCTATCACTGTTTTGCACAGCACTCAACTCCAGCAAACACTGCAAGATGACAATTCCACTTCAGGTGTATGCAATTTTACCATCATTGAACATGCCTGTACCACGGTAAGATGTTCATGTGCTAGCAGTAAATCCAAGGCAACATTTTGCCCTGGCTGTACTATATATTGGTAAAACCTCAGAAACTCAAAGCTTGCTTCATTTCTTCTTTAGCCATCACAACTCACAGCAGGCAACTTGGCCAGTCTCCTGAAATGCTCTGTAGAGAGCAACATGCCAGATAAGGTGGAAGTTTGGCAGCTTCTTTTCCAAAAAACTTCTCCCGTGCTCCGCCAGGCTCTGGGCATGTTCGCCACCATGGTATATCCAGTGGGATCATTTCAGAATACTATTGCCTTTTTAGTGTCATCTCTACATCCAACCAATTTTTGCTCAATTTTTAGGCCCCCAACACCATGAACTCAGCCTATTCCAATTCTCTTGATGCTCTGGGAGAGGTGGTGGTCAAAAACTTTACTCAGGATCAACTGAAGAGTGAGGATGCAATTAGAAGGGGGTTTCAGTTTGAGCTCCGTCCGTTCCTGGCCTCTCCATCAACAAATTTCCTCTCCTGCCTTGGCACATACAACTTCAGTTGCCAGACATATCAGATTGTGTAAGTACACGCAAGACATTTTGCATGATCATGCACAATATCTACAAGAAATTTGTAAATTCATTTGATGTTGAAATCCTTTGCCCAAAATTTTTAGCATTGAGGCATTCAGCAACCAAAGCCACCTGATGGACGACGACAGGAAGCGACTAGTCTTAACCCACTTCATCAAACCGTTCCTCTCCAGAAAAGATTTGCCAGGTAAAGACAAGCTCTCAGGTCATACATGGTAAACAACTGATTGCAATCCATTAAAACGAGAAAGTGTTCTGACCTCCTGATATTTTTGCAGACCCAGGCTGTGTGTCATCTGCCAATGGTAGTCAGCTCTGGCTACAGACCAATCTTGGAATTTTCTCTGATTTTGCAAGCATAGAGGATTTGCAAGCCCTTAACCCCAACTTCTCCAGCGTGAGTAGCTAGCGGCTTTGACTGGTTTTGTAAGGGCTCAAGACTTTTCTGCCCTGAAGTGTTACAAGAACTTCTACCTGAATCCTTTTCCTGTACTTTTGCAGGAGCAGGTCCTGTCAGAACTGTCTCCCTCCCAAGTAGCACAGTTACTGCAGAGCTCAGACATCAGAAATGACACAAAGTTAATCGATCGAGTCTTTGATCGACTGGAGAAGGGAGAAGCTGTTGAAAATGTGGATGAATTCTTTACACAGCTTACCAAGCAGGAGCAGGTAAGCTAACCAATCAAGTGGAAAAACAAGCCCCATTTTGAAAATTCAAATGCTTATATGTTTCATCCAAGTTATGATATAGAAAAGAATTGATAGAACTTTACCCTTTTTGCAACCTTTGAAAAATACTGTATGAGGACTTCTAATATAGCAACTTAGCGGTCTTTGATCTCTCTCATTTAATCATGTGTAAGGCCCCAGAGTTCCAAGCTGACGTGAGGGATCGCATCATGAACAGGACCTACATGATCATCAGTCCCTCTTTCCAATTGTTCACTGCTGTGGACTTTAAAGCTTGGTTCCAAGTCAAACTGGTCCCTGTCCTTGCAAGTTTCACTCCAGAAATGCTCCGAGGTGTAACTACCGGCATGAACTGCACAAACTATCGTATCATGTGAGTTGCATTTGAAGAACAACCAAGACTTGAATTCTCAAAAAAATAAAGAGTACTCTTAAGGAACGGTGTCTGAAAGATTTGTGCCAATCTTTGCAGTGTGAGAGGAATGGGGAAAGTTGTCACTGCCATACCTCAGCAAAGACTACAGGCAACCGTTGATGTTTTACTGAAATACCTAAAAGACTCTGCTGATGTCATCAACCAAAAAGGTAGGGCCGTCTTCAATACTCTGGTCACTTTGCCATAGCTTTGTAGAATGCAAAAAAAGCCTTAAAAGAGTTATTGAACAAAAAACAGACACATTTGAAGAAAAAAAATGTTCAAATATGCATACATGTTCCTCAGTTTGCAGACAAGGAATCGAGAGTGATGCCCAATGGATTGAAGAAAACCTGGGTCCATTTGGTCAATACGCAACATATTCTGAGCTGAAGTTCTTCAACCTGTCTCAGGTGAGTGAACAATCCTACTCCAGATGTTTGTCAAAAGCAACAGCAAAATCTCTACTTTGCGGCAGGTACACACACTGGCTGCTGTGACAAGCGGAATAGAAAAGAAATGAACATGTTCTTTTTCATTCTGTCATCAGGCAGCGCTTGTGGATGTTCTTTCCCCCGCTCAGAAAGCTGAGCTACTGACAGATCCAGAAAGTGGTGCTTTGGAAGATGCCTCCCTTGTGAGGGAGGTCCTTACAAACCTGACAGAGTCCGGGGATACAGAGCAGCTTAGTCAGTTTTTCCAAGAGTTCACAACGTCCCTGCAGAAGGTAAATGCCAAAGTCAAATTTCACCATTTCTCCCAAAGTATCTCCTTTTAAAATATCTTTGAAAGTAAATGCCATATAACTCCTGCTTTGGACTTATGCTGTGTGTTTCAAAGAGGTCAATTGTAAACTAAAAATCGTATGTTTCGAATGGCTGTCGCTAAATGATGGCCAAGAAATCTTTTGTCCTGGTTGTCATAAAACCTGAGTCTGAAGCTTTGCCACAGACCTTGCTGATAGTCTCTAGGATTTTATAAGAACCCTTGCTGAGCTACAAATGGGATTCTTTGCTTTGCAGAGAAACACCACCTTCATCCAAAATCAAGCTGTACGAGAGACCATCTTAAACCTGACTTTGAACAGCCTCGCTCCAACATTAGACTCCTTTGAAGCAGGAGACTACAAGCTGTGGTTCCAAGTCTATTTGCTCCCTGTAACAGCAAGCCTCCGCCCTGAGAGCCTTCGGGTGATACCTAGCAACATCAGCTGTGAATCCTACAAAGCTATGTAAGACATCAGCCTTAAGATAATAATTTGAATCTTCAGTTTTAATCCACAAACAAACCCTGGTTCCCTATCTGTCCCAATAATACCTTTTTTTTCCCATTCTTCTCAGTGTCACGGGTCTAAGAGAAAGCCTAAAATTCCTTCCACTGCCCATATCAATGAATGTGAGATCTAGCTTGGAATTCCTACAGAAGACCTTCCCAGGTATGCATTGAGAAGACTTTGCTGACATCTTTCCTCAGAAAAGCCTAGTACCACTGATGGCTTAAAATGCACATTGATACTATATCTGAATTCAATTGTCTTTTCAACAGGCTGTGCAAAACGTGATTCCTTGACGGTAAGCCCAAGTTCAAAGCTGTATTTCACAGAATACACACCCTACATCAGTTTCATTTCACAGACTAGATGGTGGCACATTACTTTTATAAGACAAGTGATAGCCAGATTGAATTATGTTGAGTGGTATTTGACACTAATCTCATGATTGTTGTTTGTTTGTCCACAGTGCAAAGAGACACATGTTGATGGTAAGTCTGCTGAATATCACTGGTTTATAAATTGAGAATAAAACAAATTTCTCAAAAACCCTTTTCTGATTCACAAATTTTACTGTTTTTCATAGAAATGCTCATCTGCTCTGGAGTGAACAGGTGAGAGGAGGACTGTCTTATCTGATACAAATACATCAAGTAAGTTTACAAAATGTAACCAAGGCTGAAATGCTATCACTGTTTTGCACAGCACTCAACTCCAGCAAACACTGCAAGATGACAATTCCACTTCAGGTGTATGCAATTTTACCATCATTGAACATGCCTGTACCACGGTAAGATGTTCATGTGCTAGCAGTAAATCCAAGGCAACATTTTGCCCTGGCTGTACTATATATTGGTAAAACCTCAGAAACTCAAAGCTTGCTTCATTTCTTCTTTAGCCATCACAACTCACAGCAGGCAACTTGGCCAGTCTCCTGAAATGCTCTGTAGAGAGCAACATGCCAGATAAGGTGGAAGTTTGGCAGCTTCTTTTCCAAAAAACTTCTCCCGTGCTCCGCCAGGCTCTGGGCATGTTCGCCACCATGGTATATCCAGTGGGATCATTTCAGAATACTATTGCCTTTTTAGTGTCATCTCTACATCCAACCAATTTTTGCTCAATTTTTAGGCCCCCAACACCATGAACTCAGCCTATTCCAATTCTCTTGATGCTCTGGGAGAGGTGGTGGTCAAAAACTTTACTCAGGATCAACTGAAGAGTGAGGATGCAATTAGAAGGGGGTTTCAGTTTGAGCTCCGTCCGTTCCTGGCCTCTCCATCAACAAATTTCCTCTCCTGCCTTGGCACATACAACTTCAGTTGCCAGACATATCAGATTGTGTAAGTACACGCAAGACATTTTGCATGATCATGCACAATATCTACAAGAAATTTGTAAATTCATTTGATGTTGAAATCCTTTGCCCAAAATTTTTAGCATTGAGGCATTCAGCAACCAAAGCCACCTGATGGACGACGACAGGAAGCGACTAGTCTTAACCCACTTCATCAAACCGTTCCTCTCCAGAAAAGATTTGCCAGGTAAAGACAAGCTCTCAGGTCATACATGGTAAACAACTGATTGCAATCCATTAAAACGAGAAAGTGTTCTGACCTCCTGATATTTTTGCAGACCCAGGCTGTGTGTCATCTGCCAATGGTAGTCAGCTCTGGCTACAGACCAATCTTGGAATTTTCTCTGATTTTGCAAGCATAGAGGATTTGCAAGCCCTTAACCCCAACTTCTCCAGCGTGAGTAGCTAGCGGCTTTGACTGGTTTTGTAAGGGCTCAAGACTTTTCTGCCCTGAAGTGTTACAAGAACTTCTACCTGAATCCTTTTCCTGTACTTTTGCAGGAGCAGGTCCTGTCAGAACTGTCTCCCTCCCAAGTAGCACAGTTACTGCAGAGCTCAGACATCAGAAATGACACAAAGTTAATCGATCGAGTCTTTGATCGACTGGAGAAGGGAGAAGCTGTTGAAAATGTGGATGAATTCTTTACACAGCTTACCAAGCAGGAGCAGGTAAGCTAACCAATCAAGTGGAAAAACAAGCCCCATTTTGAAAATTCAAATGCTTATATGTTTCATCCAAGTTATGATATAGAAAAGAATTGATAGAACTTTACCCTTTTTGCAACCTTTGAAAAATACTGTATGAGGACTTCTAATATAGCAACTTAGCGGTCTTTGATCTCTCTCATTTAATCATGTGTAAGGCCCCAGAGTTCCAAGCTGACGTGAGGGATCGCATCATGAACAGGACCTACATGATCATCAGTCCCTCTTTCCAATTGTTCACTGCTGTGGACTTTAAAGCTTGGTTCCAAGTCAAACTGGTCCCTGTCCTTGCAAGTTTCACTCCAGAAATGCTCCGAGGTGTAACTACCGGCATGAACTGCACAAACTATCGTATCATGTGAGTTGCATTTGAAGAACAACCAAGACTTGAATTCTCAAAAAAATAAAGAGTACTCTTAAGGAACGGTGTCTGAAAGATTTGTGCCAATCTTTGCAGTGTGAGAGGAATGGGGAAAGTTGTCACTGCCATACCTCAGCAAAGACTACAGGCAACCGTTGATGTTTTACTGAAATACCTAAAAGACTCTGCTGATGTCATCAACCAAAAAGGTAGGGCCGTCTTCAATACTCTGGTCACTTTGCCATAGCTTTGTAGAATGCAAAAAAAGCCTTAAAAGAGTTATTGAACAAAAAACAGACACATTTGAAGAAAAAAAATGTTCAAATATGCATACATGTTCCTCAGTTTGCAGACAAGGAATCGAGAGTGATGCCCAATGGATTGAAGAAAACCTGGGTCCATTTGGTCAATACGCAACATATTCTGAGCTGAAGTTCTTCAACCTGTCTCAGGTGAGTGAACAATCCTACTCCAGATGTTTGTCAAAAGCAACAGCAAAATCTCTACTTTGCGGCAGGTACACACACTGGCTGCTGTGACAAGCGGAATAGAAAAGAAATGAACATGTTCTTTTTCATTCTGTCATCAGGCAGCGCTTGTGGATGTTCTTTCCCCCGCTCAGAAAGCTGAGCTACTGACAGATCCAGAAAGTGGTGCTTTGGAAGATGCCTCCCTTGTGAGGGAGGTCCTTACAAACCTGACAGAGTCCGGGGATACAGAGCAGCTTAGTCAGTTTTTCCAAGAGTTCACAACGTCCCTGCAGAAGGTAAATGCCAAAGTCAAATTTCACCATTTCTCCCAAAGTATCTCCTTTTAAAATATCTTTGAAAGTAAATGCCATATAACTCCTGCTTTGGACTTATGCTGTGTGTTTCAAAGAGGTCAATTGTAAACTAAAAATCGTATGTTTCGAATGGCTGTCGCTAAATGATGGCCAAGAAATCTTTTGTCCTGGTTGTCATAAAACCTGAGTCTGAAGCTTTGCCACAGACCTTGCTGATAGTCTCTAGGATTTTATAAGAACCCTTGCTGAGCTACAAATGGGATTCTTTGCTTTGCAGAGAAACACCACCTTCATCCAAAATCAAGCTGTACGAGAGACCATCTTAAACCTGACTTTGAACAGCCTCGCTCCAACATTAGACTCCTTTGAAGCAGGAGACTACAAGCTGTGGTTCCAAGTCTATTTGCTCCCTGTAACAGCAAGCCTCCGCCCTGAGAGCCTTCGGGTGATACCTAGCAACATCAGCTGTGAATCCTACAAAGCTATGTAAGACATCAGCCTTAAGATAATAATTTGAATCTTCAGTTTTAATCCACAAACAAACCCTGGTTCCCTATCTGTCCCAATAATACCTTTTTTTTTCCATTCTTCTCAGTGTCACGGGTCTAAGAGAAAGCCTAAAATTCCTTCCACTGCCCATATCAATGAATGTGAGATCTAGCTTGGAATTCCTACAGAAGACCTTCCCAGGTATGCATTGAGAAGACTTTGCTGACATCTTTCCTCAGAAAAGCCTAGTACCACTGATGGCTTAAAATGCACATTGATACTATATCTGAATTCAATTGTCTTTTCAACAGGCTGTGCAAAACGTGATTCCTTGACGGTAAGCCCAAGTTCAAAGCTGTATTTCACAGAATACACACCCTACATCAGTTTCATTTCACAGACTAGATGGTGGCACATTACTTTTATAAGACAAGTGATAGCCAGATTGAATTATGTTGAGTGGTATTTGACACTAATCTCATGATTGTTGTTTGTTTGTCCACAGTGCAAAGAGACACATGTTGATGGTAAGTCTGCTGAATATCACTGGTTTATAAATTGAGAATAAAAAAAACAACAAATTTCTCAAAAACCCTTTTCTGATTCACAAATTTTACTGTTTTTCATAGAAATGCTCATCTGCTCTGGAGTGAACAGGTGAGAGGAGGACTGTCTTATCTGATACAAATACATCAAGTAAGTTTACAAAATGTAACCAAGGCTGAAATGCTATCACTGTTTTGCACAGCACTCAACTCCAGCAAACACTGCAAGATGACAATTCCACTTCAGGTGTATGCAATTTTACCATCATTGAACATGCCTGTACCACGGTAAGATGTTCATGTGCTAGCAGTAAATCCAAGGCAACATTTTGCCCTGGCTGTACTATATATTGGTAAAACCTCAGAAACTCAAAGCTTGCTTCATTTCTTCTTTAGCCATCACAACTCACAGCAGGCAACTTGGCCAGTCTCCTGAAATGCTCTGTAGAGAGCAACATGCCAGATAAGGTGGAAGTTTGGCAGCTTCTTTTCCAAAAAACTTCTCCCGTGCTCCGCCAGGCTCTGGGCATGTTCGCCACCATGGTATATCCAGTGGGATCATTTCAGAATACTATTGCCTTTTTAGTGTCATCTCTACATCCAACCAATTTTTGCTCAATTTTTAGGCCCCCAACACCATGAACTCAGCCTATTCCAATTCTCTTGATGCTCTGGGAGAGGTGGTGGTCAAAAACTTTACTCAGGATCAACTGAAGAGTGAGGATGCAATTAGAAGGGGGTTTCAGTTTGAGCTCCGTCCGTTCCTGGCCTCTCCATCAACAAATTTCCTCTCCTGCCTTGGCACATACAACTTCAGTTGCCAGACATATCAGATTGTGTAAGTACACGCAAGACATTTTGCATGATCATGCACAATATCTACAAGAAATTTGTAAATTCATTTGATGTTGAAATCCTTTGCCCAAAATTTTTAGCATTGAGGCATTCAGCAACCAAAGCCACCTGATGGACGACGACAGGAAGCGACTAGTCTTAACCCACTTCATCAAACCGTTCCTCTCCAGAAAAGATTTGCCAGGTAAAGACAAGCTCTCAGGTCATACATGGTAAACAACTGATTGCAATCCATTAAAACGAGAAAGTGTTCTGACCTCCTGATATTTTTGCAGACCCAGGCTGTGTGTCATCTGCCAATGGTAGTCAGCTCTGGCTACAGACCAATCTTGGAATTTTCTCTGATTTTGCAAGCATAGAGGATTTGCAAGCCCTTAACCCCAACTTCTCCAGCGTGAGTAGCTAGCGGCTTTGACTGGTTTTGTAAGGGCTCAAGACTTTTCTGCCCTGAAGTGTTACAAGAACTTCTACCTGAATCCTTTTCCTGTACTTTTGCAGGAGCAGGTCCTGTCAGAACTGTCTCCCTCCCAAGTAGCACAGTTACTGCAGAGCTCAGACATCAGAAATGACACAAAGTTAATCGATCGAGTCTTTGATCGACTGGAGAAGGGAGAAGCTGTTGAAAATGTGGATGAATTCTTTACACAGCTTACCAAGCAGGAGCAGGTAAGCTAACCAATCAAGTGGAAAAACAAGCCCCATTTTGAAAATTCAAATGCTTATATGTTTCATCCAAGTTATGATATAGAAAAGAATTGATAGAACTTTACCCTTTTTGCAACCTTTGAAAAATACTGTATGAGGACTTCTAATATAGCAACTTAGCGGTCTTTGATCTCTCTCATTTAATCATGTGTAAGGCCCCAGAGTTCCAAGCTGACGTGAGGGATCGCATCATGAACAGGACCTACATGATCATCAGTCCCTCTTTCCAATTGTTCACTGCTGTGGACTTTAAAGCTTGGTTCCAAGTCAAACTGGTCCCTGTCCTTGCAAGTTTCACTCCAGAAATGCTCCGAGGTGTAACTACCGGCATGAACTGCACAAACTATCGTATCATGTGAGTTGCATTTGAAGAACAACCAAGACTTGAATTCTCAAAAAAATAAAGAGTACTCTTAAGGAACGGTGTCTGAAAGATTTGTGCCAATCTTTGCAGTGTGAGAGGAATGGGGAAAGTTGTCACTGCCATACCTCAGCAAAGACTACAGGCAACCGTTGATGTTTTACTGAAATACCTAAAAGACTCTGCTGATGTCATCAACCAAAAAGGTAGGGCCGTCTTCAATACTCTGGTCACTTTGCCATAGCTTTGTAGAATGCAAAAAAAGCCTTAAAAGAGTTATTGAACAAAAAACAGACACATTTGAAGAAAAAAAATGTTCAAATATGCATACATGTTCCTCAGTTTGCAGACAAGGAATCGAGAGTGATGCCCAATGGATTGAAGAAAACCTGGGTCCATTTGGTCAATACGCAACATATTCTGAGCTGAAGTTCTTCAACCTGTCTCAAGTAAACTCCTGACTTGTGTTTCATAATTGCTGTAATATATTTGCAAATGTATCCAGAAAATAATTAGTTCACTTACAATCATCCCTCCAATATCTATATTAATTGCAGGTCGCTATCCTGGATTCGTTCTCTTCCGGACAAAAAGCTGAATTTCTTCTTGAACCTGACAACCTGTCCAATTCCAGTCTGGTTATTACTGTGTTGGAACGTTTTACTGCTTCAGCATCTCTGCAAGACCTTGAGTCTTTCTTTACTGTGTTTGCTGATGGATTATCAAAGGTAAATCCAATGAATCACACGGATATAGTGAGTTTTTTCTTTTTATTTAACATGTCTTGAATTGTTGTTTCATTGCCATTGTTTTTCTTTCAGCCAAACCAAACTGCAGTTAGTCCCAGTGTGCGGGACAGTATCCTAAATTTAACAATTACAGCCCTCGTGCCAAACTTCTACATGCTGAATTCTGATGGCATAGCAAAATGGTTCCAGGTGTATCTTCCTCTCTTCCTACCAAGTGCCAACTCAGCAACATTTGAAATCATTCCAAGAAACATTTCCTGCAGCTCCTATCAAAATATGTGAGTCAAACTTTAACCCAGTCCTCACAAATGTTTATTTTGAGTCGATGCAATCAACTGGTTTTCCTTAGATAGAAAACTTTGAATCAATTTGACTGGATGATCTGGTGAACTGTAAAGTGCCTTGAGAAGACATGTGTTGTGAATTGGCATTATATAAATAAACCGAATTGAAATTGAAATTTTTTAACCGCTTCATTGAGTTAATATAATTTGTTGTGTTTTCAGTGTGAAAGGTTTCGACAACATAATCATCCAGCTCTCTGAGGCACAGAGCCAACAAGTTCTAAGATTCGGATTGGACTATCTAAAGGTCCAGTTGTCCTCAGGTGAACTATATTTAATGACAGTGTAACTTCACATTGTCTGGTGTATATGAAAAGATGTTGTGCTTCATGTTCAGGGACATCTAAACATTTGATATCTTGATGCTTAGGATTTTCCTGTGTGAACTCTGGGGGTGACACTAACAACAGAGACTGGCTTGAGGAAAATTTTGGTCAGTTCCGTCTTCAGGCCTCTTTCAAGGATTTTCTGTCCTTAAAGAAAGACTTTAAAGGAGTAAGTACTGCATTTTAGACTCAGACTTACTATATATTTTGATTTTTCAAACATGTTTAAAACAAGGTGATGAGACAACCCCAAAGCCTTGCTTCTTGACCCCTACATAGATGCATGATTCTATGGGTAGATGAAGAGCATAAATAAATATTTTTTCTCATCGATATTATATAGGTTGGGCATTTATCATATTGTTGGTCGTTATTGTGATGTATTTCTTTTCACTAGAATATTTTAAATTTTATGTCACAGCAATAATTTATGAAAAGTTATGTTTAACCCCTAAAGCCCTGATGGTCTTAAGAGTTATTTCCGCCTGAAATTACATATGTGGATTAAAGCAAGTACATCTCCCAAACTATAAATTGGAAACACAATTGTTTGTATTTATATGACAAAAAGGCAGCGAGAATTTTTTTTTAAGTGGAACCACTTTTTTAAATGTCACCATGTTTGATTTAAAGGTGATTAAACAAAGAAAAAAAAATGAAAATATTTAGCTTCACCAATTTTTTTCCAAATAAACACACCATCTACACCATGAAACCCAATTTAAAACTCTGGATTTACCTTCAGACTTTATAGATCTTGACTATGACTCAAACAAATTTGGAATGAATAAGTTGAAGCATGTTAGTTCCACAAAGGTTTTAGTGAGCAGTGTGCTAGGTGGAAATGTGATTTTGGCACAGTGGGGTCAAAAGTGGCCAAATTGTGCCAAATGCATTTTTCCCATTCATAAAAGGGAATCTGAATGCAAAGCCTTTTCTCCAAGGATTTACTCGTTGTTTTATTGGAATTTAGCATTGAACACACAATAATATAACCTAACTGAATAGAAAATTAGACGAATTGTACAATTTTTGACACCAAACAGGGATATTTAATTTAAAAAGGATTAGGAATCCAAAACCTTTACAGAAATGTAAGAAGAAATTAGAATCAAAAGCTTCTGCCAAGAAAAAGTGCAAAAATATTTATTCAGACAAATTATTATGCAAATAAATGTGCTAAAAATGTTTCAATCTGAAGATACTTCTTCTTTTCTGGAGCATCATTGCTGTAAAAGCAATCAAATATATGTTGAAAAATATATTTCCTCTGCAAACAACAATAACACTGTAGTTACATCTGACAATGACTTCCAATCATAGTAGGAACAAAAATCTAAGGAAATTATGATACATCAGGAATAATATATGCATCTATTCAGATCTTTGCAGAATAGACATATCACCTTGAAAAGAATGATCTCAGCAGGGGACTTGGCCTGCTGTATTTGTGATGGTCATCTGGACTATAAAAATAAATAAAAGTAGTTATTACAACAAAGTAGATAATTACACACAATAAAAATGTATTGGCGAGATGTGGGTATTATAAAAGTTTCGTATAACTTTCCCTGAATCAATCTCGCATACAATAGACGGTTAGGGAGGAGAAATATATATACAGCAGCGTTTTACAAATACAGCTTCGGTGCTATTTTTCCTACTGTTTTTATTTTAATGTGAGCTCTTTTTCAAAAATAGCAGAGACATGCTGTAGATATTGTAGAGATACTACAAATAAAAAAATAAAGTCCATGCAACTCACTCATAAACCGGATCACGAAGCAGCAAGTCCTCATCTTCTTCCTCTTCACAATCCAGGCTGCTGCTGTCTGATGATTGCTCAATTTCACCTTCACTGGTCCAAGATTCCCTCCAAAGCTTCCAAATCGGCCACTTTCCTCTTCTGTGCCATCATGGTTTATTAAAATAAAATGATGCAGGGAAAAGTGAGCCGAAACGGGATCCACGGAGCAGAGCAAACTTGAAGCTGCCGTGCGTAAAGTGAACTGAGCACAATGCTTATATTCTGAGAGCTTTTTACGCACACAGTAAGCATATGTTACGCATGCCTTTAGCATCACCTGAAATAGTTAGTCGTTGGAAAGGTCTGACCCTCTAGTTTCCAATGATGCCGGCCATTAGGAGGCGTGGCTAAAAATGAATACGAGCTGTTGCATTATTCGGGCATAGTCAGACATGTCGGGTGGAATTCTATTTGTTTACACAGCTATAAAACAACAAATTATTTTTGTAAAAAAAAATTTTTGAAACATGTTTCAGAAAATTGAAAGCCCCATTTTGAAATGTGTGTGGATGAAACACCATGTGACTGTGTTTGGGCGATTTATATAAATACATAAACATGAACCGGTGTCAGTTGGGCCCTGTACCGGAGCCATCCGGCTAAGGGGTTAAAAAATATCTAAAATCTCAATATTTTGAAATAAATAGATAAATAAATTTGAGTCTATGTCTAAATCTATCTGCAGCAGAAGGAGAATAATCGCTTTCAGAACTTCAGTGGCTTCTATAACGAAAGGTCTGCTGCCAAACTGCAGCAAACAGTTCAGAACTCGGTTCTATGTTTCTAAACTGGTTCCTGTTTTTTTTTTTGTCTAGCCTGAGGTGGCGGATCTTCTCACCTTCAGTCAGCTAAAGGAACTTGCAGCAATCCCTTCACAGCTAAATGGAACACAAGATGTCACAAATATCATGAGCGTCATCCAGCCACCAGACTTTGCTGCTTTCTTTGATTCCCTCTCATCAGCGGTTAAGGTAAACAAAACCAACATCTTGGTCACTTCACAGTGATAAAACTATTTGTTTTTATGTAAATCTTGCTCTAAACGTATCGCTGCTAGTTTACTCCTGAACAAATGAATCCAGGTGCTTTTCAAGAGGCTTATAAACCGCAAGAATTATTAAAACAGACCAAGATATTCATATTCAGTCAATATTTGTTTTTGTTAATAATTTATAACAATAAGATGACGCCTTAAAAGCAGGAGCGGCAGGAGTTTTCCCTGGGTGGGCTATAAATTCAAAATAGACTTAAACCAAGAACCAATCAAACAGATACCAAGTTATCACACCAGTATATTTATATGAATACCAACAACAAAAAACATTATAAAAGCACTTTATAAAAACAAAACATAATTTCATGTACAGGTTTTTGTACATAAATTTTGCCCTTCTGAGGCTTTCTGAAGGTAACTCTGTGTTTTCTATTGTCCAATATCGTGTTACAGACCTAAAAAATTTCAGCTTTATATTATTTTAATATATAAAAACTATTTTCTGAGAATGCATGTATTTATGAGCAACTCTGCAAATGAACAAACATCTAGAACAAGTAGACTATTCTCTAATATTTTTCATGTGAATCCCAGATTATTGATTCTTCTTTGTCTTTTCTAAAAAGTGCTTTATCAATCATCAGGATCTGAGCCAGTATGGAGAAAGACAGCTAGGACTGATTTAAAGGAGGCAGTGAAAGCAGGATAAAGCTTTAGCCTCGCTGCATGCAGCTAGCCAAGCCTTGGAGCTAAACCAGGTCCTGGAAAAGGACGTTCCTTGCACCATTTCTCTCTCTGTCTCTCTCTCCAATGCGTCTTCACTCAACTCGACCTGTCAATCACACTTCCTGTCACCTCAGGTGGCAGCTTAGCCACGCCCCGAGCTCTCCTATACCTTTCTATTGCAGAGGAGCTGCTGGGAATGAACAACTTTTAACAAGAGTCAATGGGCAAAGATTCCTGCGCCCTAGGGCGGAAATACATCACCAATCCGACGAAAAATGAAATGACGCTTCACTAGTCATTTAAGATTAAATATTTATCTTGCACATCTAAAAAATATATATAAATATATTTCGAAATCTTTTACATTTTAACAAAAAATGTAATCATTGAAAATTATAAAAAAAATATATATTTGTCTTAATCAGAGTCATTGGGTGGGTGGAGCAGCGCCCTAGCGCCCTCTATTGGCCAGCTGCCACTGGTCAAATGTGATATTTTGGATCCAGTGTCCTTATCAGTCCTGCGATGGACTGGCAACCTGTCCAGTGTGTATATGGAGGATTTCTACTGCCAAAACCCAAGAGCACAACATTTCAATTTGTAAAAAGAATTTAATCTTCTTGTACTCAAAACTTGTAATGCTCAAACTCAAAACATATGCTTTCTTTTTGCAGTCTGCAAATAGAATTCATAAGATGCGTCGTAACCAGTAACAGTAAAGGGTAGCTCGTATTAATGCATGAATGTTGCCTCCTGTACACAATTTAATATAATACAATTAGCATATGTTGCATTTAGTACAAGCTAGATGTGAGAAATCCAATTAGCTTTTTACCTTCAGACAAGTAATTAAGTGACAATAATAAGATCGTAGCAAACAATTTCAACTCTTTAACACCATAAGAGCAGTTTACTCTTGATAATATCATATATTATATGGCGCTTTTTTTCTTACTTTTTAAGGGCCAGTAATGCAACTGTTTCTAAAGCCAAAAATATTAGCATGAAGATGTTTTTTTTCTCTAGTGAGTTAAATTACAGTTATAAGCATCTTGTTTGATTCTAGTACCTTTTTTGTTTTACCCTGATCAAATTTTCCACCAGGCCCAGCCTGCCAACTACACACAGGAGGTCAAATCTGCCTTCCTCCATGTGCTCTTTGAGAGAGGTGACCTTTCATCTGTCAGTGATAAAGACTTCCTGCAATGGCTGATGCGACTGGAGCCCTTGCTTGTTGATCTCTCTCCAAATTTGGTGAACCAAGTTTTTGGCTTTGCTGCAAACAGGAGTTGTACCATCAAACAAGAGATGTAAGAAAACAGTTTGCAAGAAAACAGTGATTGAATTGGTGAATTTTGTTTAAATATTGTCTACTTCATTAATTCAATGTGATTTATGCAGGATAAACATGCTTGACACAATACAGATAAGCAACAACACAAAAGCAGAGATCTACAAAAACATCCTCCTCCTCCTCCAAGGTTTGTCTATGAAAAGTCTGCACACCATATTAACAAAAAATTATTTGCTGCAAAGTTTGTTGTTTGTCTGACCCCATATATGGCAGTAAAAAACTATATTTTCTTTACAAAACAGATCCAGAGACCCTGAAGTGTTACGATGGTGGAAGTTTTTATCTCTTCCTGAAAAACAGCTTCCTCAGCTTTGGATTTCCAGACGTTTCAACATTCATATCTCTTCTGCCACCAAATCGCAAGTCAGAGGTAAAAGAAAAAAAATAGCAAAATTCCTTGGATTATAGGTGCAGATCGACTTAAGCATCAAGGCACTGAAATACAACAGAGGTTTAAAAAACAAACTAATTTTTCTGTTCTTAGCTCTTGAATACCATAAGCCCATCGGAGCTGCATCAGTTCCTCAGTCAGCCTGATGTCATCGACAATGGTTCAGACATCTGTGTCATCTTCAGCAACTACAACAACACCGCTGCCTTCCTACAAACGGTATGTCTTTCTGGTCAGTTAGTCTGTTGATACAGTAGTAGCCATTCAAAATGTCCCCTCTTTCCTTGATGGGTCCTTGGCTGGTCCCCTATAATTCCTTTTTTAACATCAATCTTCATACTAAAATATTCTTTCTGTCATAATTTGTGGACATTAAAGGGGTCATAGAATGAAAAACAGAGTTTCCATTGTCATAGATGAATAACGATAGTTCAGAGTACACCTCCTTTCTCTGCAAATCTCACAATTCACCATAAAACAGGCGAATCCAAATGAAGCACCGAGTTGATGTCAATTCGGGGATGTTGCCTTATTTGGTTCTGGCCTTTACTTTTTTCACGCCCCGGTGGGGGCGGGTATGAAGTGTTGGCTGCTGGGCCGCTGACTGGACCGGACCTCAGCCTCATTGAGCCGCCTGTCCTCAGCCGGAAGAGGGGGGCTGGGGGGAGGGTAAGGCAGGCGGGGGAGAAGCACGGGGCCAACGGGTCGGGTTCGGTTGCTTGGCCACCCGCTGGCTCCCTGCCCCCGTCCACCAGGGTTCCCGGACCAGCGCCAGAACTGACGACTCGATTCTGCTGCACTGCAGTCGACCAAAATCCCGGACAAATTTGAAATTCCCCCGGGACATTTTTTTTAAGTCTGAAAAGTAGGACATGTCCAGGAAAAAGAGGCCGTCTGGTCACCCTACCATATCAACAATCTGATGTTTCAGTGAGTGAGTGCTTGTTGCTATGATGCGTCTTTGCTCAGCAGCTTGGCTCGTTATAAACCAACCAATCAGAGCATAGCTAATCTAAATATTCATGATCAAACCATAAAAGGAAGTAACCTGTGGTTTCATTCTAGGGCTTTTAACCAGGCTGCATTAGGGCTCATAGAACAGCTAATATGCCATTTTCAGACCAACCAATGTTACACACCCTATTAGAGACCTGAAGGACCAGATACCCTATAGAATCATTCTATGACCCCCTTTAACATCTAAAGAGAAGCGCCATCTCCTGGTCAGACCCTGTAATTCAGTGAAAAAGTGGAGTCAGAGTAAAAAAATATGCACGCCCAGGAGAAGGCCAGCAGCTGGAAGTTACTTGCCATTCAGATGGCGTTTGACTGGGAAGAGCCATTTTGAATGGCTGCTACTGTTTGTGTTCTCTTCACTGAGTGATTAATGGCTACGGCTCCTGCAGGAGGACCTCCCAAATAGCGTGAGGAGGATCATCCTCCCCTGTGTGTGGCCTTTGGCTCTGAGCAGTAACAAAGGGTCTGAGGTTGATCTGTGGTTCGACGTACGGTTGAAAAACTACCTGAGCTTCCTCACCAAGGACCTTCTGAACTTCACTGTGGTGCAGAACGCCTCATGTCTCTCCTTCCAGAGACTGTAAGTCTGTTCCTTACGTGGTCAGATCCTGAACAAAGGGTCACATAAAACTAGATCTAAAATGTTTTCCTGCTCCCCAGGGTGTCTTTCATGGGAAACAACTTTACCTACAACAGTTCTGAGTTTGGTCGGGAAGATGTGTACCGCACCATCAGGAGCTACCTGAGAGCTGGTGAGCCTTTGGAGTAAAAGTGTGACATGGGATAAATATATGAAGCACTCTCTTAAATTGAATTCTTATGTTTCTAATTCATCGGTGTGTATGGATTTGAGATCAATCATTCAGAAATGTAAAGATGAATGACTCATCATCACATAAGACACTAAAAGTTACATTTTTTGTGTCATGGCATATTGACAAATGAAGAAGATCGAATTAGATTACTGGAATTTCCTCCAACATCAACAATCCTTGTTCTTCTACAGGATCTGGAGCCAGGTGCTACGATCCCAGAGACCCAGAGCTTAACTCCACCTCCTGGTTTTTCAACTACATCGGCAGCTTTGTGACATTCATCACGCTGGATGATCTCACCAGCTTTGTCTCCACCTCTCAGGTATTTTCTCATACAAACCTGAAACCTCTTGATAAACAATCAAAATGCAGGTTTTGGTCATTCCGGATCTTAAGGTTTAATTTAAATGTCCCATTTTACTTGTTTTTTTTTTTTTAAGCTGAATGTCTTCTTGGGCGACAAGGCTAATCTGGAGCTCTTTACCAACCCAGCTATCCCACAAAATGTGACAGATTACTACATCTTGCAGCTCTTTCAGTTCAACTCATCCTTCCAACTCATGATGTAATTATCCAGTGTTTTAATCAAATACATGTGTAACTGATTTTCTTTCACTTTACTGAGATCATTGAACATGCCACCTATCTTTCAGGCTTCCTGGAATTTGGTTGTGCTCCCCGGAAATCCCAAGCTCAGCATTTGCATCTCTAAATGAAGCAGAGACCATGGTCATCTTGGACAAGTTAAAGATATTCTGCAATGGATCAGAAAATCCTGAGGTACCAAATCAACCCTTTTTCATCCATTTTAAGATTTCTGTTGGTCTTACTGATACGGGAAAACAGAAATAACTGCAAATGTTATCTAGAGCAGTTTAAACCCTAGATGTTTAGCAGACGACTTCTGAGCTATGCTTTCGGACACTGGTGAAATTATTTTACAATAAAAAAAACCCTTCCTATAGATCTGGGTTCATATAAACCAAGACGTTTTTGTAGTATTGAGCAGAGCACCAAAGGATCCTTTATTAAATAGCAAACCAAAATGATCCATTATATTGATTTTAAAAGTACCACCAACATTAGTAGCCATTATAAAAATTTTCCCACTATCGTTGATGGGTCCTTTGCTGGTCCTGGGCTTGTCCTTGGCTCGTCCCCTACAATTACTTTTTAAACATCAATATTTGTACTAAAATATTCTTTCTGTCATGATTTGTGGACATTAAGATCTAAAGAGAAGCATCATCTCCTGGTCAGACCCTGTAATTCAGGGAAAGGGTGGAGACAGAGTAAAAACAAATGCACGCCCAGGAGAAGGCCAGTGGCTGGAAGTTGGAGGGGATTTTGCTGGGAGCTGCAGGGAAGTGGGCTGCCATCCGGCTGGCACTTGACTGGGAAGGGCAATTTTCATAAGCCGCTACTGTTTAGTTTCTGTAATATATGTCAATGTACGCTGGTTTGCTGCGAATAGAAATTTAGTTTGCTGCCATCACTGATGCCTGTTATTTTCAACAGAGATCCGCAGCTCTGGCATCCAACATCCAGAACATCACAGAGCAAACCTTCCAAGATCTAGGAAGTGCGTCTTCAGGCCTGACAACAACCCAGATCCTCTCAGTGTCCTCCACAGTCCTGGTTTCCTCTCTGTCCAGTCTGGGCTCAGTAGAGACGTGGGGACAGGACCAGGCCAACGTCATCGTCCAGTCCATCACCTCCATTGGCTTTCAGGTACAAGCCAGGTCTCTTTGTATCACTGTTACATCCATCAGTGTCAAAATACATCTTGGTTTTAATGAGTTTACATATGATTGACAGATAAACACCGCAGCCTCCCTGGTGTCCCTGGGAACTCTTATTGCTGGTGTTCCTTCAGAGTCAGTGGAGAAGATGTCGGCTTCTGAAGCCATCACTGCCTCCAAGAACCCAGCGATTGTTTCCAACATGCTGAAAGCCCCAAAGGTTGTCCAGCAGACCTTTGTCAGAAAGGTAAACATTTCTCAAAGTTAATCATGAAGCCTGTCTGAATTCATCCGCTGAGCATCATCGTGTGATTAAAAACGAAACAACTGCCACTTCGGCTGTAGTTAAGATCATGGAAAGAGTCTTCAAAATGACTTGGTCCTCCATTGTATATGTGCAGAAATACATATGAGAGATACACATACAAGGGGCATTCAATAAGTAATGCCCCTGAACCACTTTTAGTTGTTTGATCTAGCTGTGCAATTATCTTTATCTCTATAGATTAAGTGGCCAATTATAGCTCTAAACTAATTGTGGTTTCTGATTTACATCTGTTTGAAGTGAGTCAAGTCTGAAATTGAGCCTTTTGAGTGTCGAGTAGTGATCCCGGATTTGTATTTGAAAGGATGTACACCATGGGAGAACTTTGATTTAAAAAAAAAGTAGCTTATGGTGATGATCAATTAATCAATCAATTCCTTTACTGTAAACTAAGCACAAACCGTTCATCACATTCATCACATACATCTGGTTGGGGCTGGGGTTGGCCCTGGGAACTATTTACTCAGGCCATGCAATATGGCAGAACGCTGCCGTTAGCTCCATCTTATTGCTGCCAATGGCCCCACTATAATGCTGCCTTTATCTCTGTGGAAAGATAGGAGCCACATTGGGGAGGGAGAGAGGAAAAAAAGCATATTTAAAACTTTATCCTTGACAGGATACAGTTTGAGATATATAAAAAAAAAACCTCATCACAAAAAAAAAGGAAGCAAAGCAGAGATTCACATCGGAGGCTGTAGCCACATGAAAGTCAATCTCACATTTTGAGCATCAGTTGTGTTTGTAAGTTAAATGAGTTCTATTTGTCAATGAATGCTGTCCACAGGACATTGTCCTTGATAAGATGGAAGTTTATCAACCGGGCACTACAGTTCTGGATGCATTCACAGATGTTTGCGGGTAAGGGGGGGCAGAACTGGCAGGTCTGGGCCCTTTCGCCATAACATCCAGGGGAGGTTTGATAAGGAGAAGCCTAATCCGAAATAACACTTATTTTCTTGACAGCAGGCTGCACTGCTCGCCACTCAACAGGCTGCCATTTCCGATTTGACTCAGTTCAAACACCTGTAAATCAGAAACCACAATAAGTTGAGAGCTGTAATTAGACACTTAATCTATAGAGATAAAAAATAATTGCACATGCAAAATTTCTACGGATACGGATATTGGGATTTTGGCCGATATCCGATATGCCGATATTTTAAAACTCATGTAGCCGATAACCGATATCGATACCGATGTTAAAGCTGAACAAAAATAAGTAGTCATTGAAAATAGCAGTTTTGTTATTCATTTCTGACACTTTGAAAAATAATATACTCAAATATATTTTCATATGCTGATATCAAATAGATTTTTAAAAACGCCGTATCGATCTATTTCACTTTCAAAATCTCGTGAAATTTCATCGTTCTGTTACAAACTCTCGTGATATTTTGCAAATTCTTGTGAGATTTTGTTAGTAAAATAGATCGATACCGCTTCAATATATCAACATATAAAAATATGGCAACATTTCGTGAATTTTCGGGGGATTTCGTAGCATAACGATGACATATAGCAATATTTCATTAGTAAAAGAGATTTATATGGTGTTTTTAAATGGCAATATATCAGCATATGAAGATATTGGGATATTTTAATGTATCAATATTTTTTCCCTCGTCTTTAGAAGTTTTTAAGTCTGTAAAAAAGAAGTTTTTGAGGAAGAAGAAGAAGTAGTATTTTTATTTAATTTTTTTTTTAGACTTTACAAACTCGGAAGCTGATCAAATATCGGGTTAAATATCGGTGGGGTGGCCGATGTCCAATATTCAGTTTTAAGGCCGATACCGATAGGGGGCCGATTATATTGTGCATCCCTAAAAATTTCAGCTGGATCTAACATCTGGACGAGGAGCAGGGGCATTACTTATTGAACGGCCCTCTTATTTGGTCAAATAAGAAATCAATGTAGTTATAAATTCCCCCCATTGTCTTATAAGTGAATACATCTGATGCATTGGACTCTTCTTCTCATGCAGATCATTTCTGGGGTCTCCAGTCCATCTGAGGTGGTAAATAATGTCCCTGATTCTTTGGCAACTGAGATCCCTCCCACGATGCTGATATTCCCTGATGGGGCTGCAGACATCAGCGTGTTAAACAAGAAGACATGGACATCCGATCAGGTCAGTCCTGTGTCTTCTTCTATCGCAGAAGAAATAATAACGTGAAGCAGATTTATCCCGGCTGAGGTCAGCAGTAATAAGGATGCCAAAGAATAAGCTTTTGAAGCAGATGAAATATTAATATCCTGTTTAAATGAAGATAAATTTAAGATAGTTGTGTGATGTTCAAACAAGTCCGCAAGCAAAAGTAATTGTTTTCTAGATAAGAAAGCTGCTTTTGCCAAACACTCTGAACTATCCCACATAGTTGCAAAGAGATAATGCCCAAAACTTTCTCCATACTATGAGCAGCACTCATTTTTTTTAGCCTTTTTACCTTGAAGCCTTAACTTGATCATTCCACATTCTCTGTTCAACCAAACAGATCAATTTTCTCTAATATTTGACTGACTTGTGTCTTGTTCTTATAGTCCACCATATTCTTTCCGATCCTGGGTGACAAAGACCTCGATATTGAGCAGTAAGTGACCAAACCTAACAAGTTTTGTTAAGTTTCTCGTTTGCCTGAAAATGTACCTGTGATTTTAATTACTGAGCTTTTCCTTTTTTTCTAAAGGCTTTCTCGATATTTCCTGCAAGGCTTCACATGTGGCACAGTTAGTAAAATGAAAAGATCTCGAATCAGACAGTTGATTCGTGCATGTAGGCCAAGAAAAGGCAGAGATAAGGTGGAGCTGGAGGAACCACAGGTAAGTTCTGTAGAAACATTTCCAAGGCAGCCACTGTAAAAAATAAAATAAAAAAAAAACTGCTAATGAATCCCAAAACTATCGATAAACTCTGAACTGTAAATACAGTCCATTCATTTTATTCTAATATCAAATCTTTTTCCATTGGAACCTGTAGCTGACCTGCATGTACAACCTGCTGAGTGACAACATCTCCCAGAACTTCACAGATTATCCTTCAGACATGCTTCTCTACTTAAAGTGAGTCTAGAGTCACTTCATTACTGTTTCAGTTGTATTGCTAAAACAATTAATTGGATTAATTAATCATCAACTAATTTAGTAATCGACTAATCATTAATTGGAGTATAGAGACAGTTAAACATGCCTTTAGCTGACAGAGCGACCCACTTTGAGCAGGAATTATATCAAAATTGTAACAAAAATATATAAACATTTTACATTTGAGATAAAAAAAAAAATACAGATGTTTTTTTCTTTCAATATGCTCTATCCTACGACGGAGTATTAGAGCCAGGCTAGACATTTTTCTTTTTCTTCTATTTCGAGAATAAATTCGTAACATCATGAGAATAAAGTCCTAAAATTACGAGAAACAAGTCGTATTTTATGTCAACTCTTCCAAGAAGCCCTTTCTTCCCTAAAATGAGGAATGTGGAGCATCATGTGAAGTTCTACTTTAGCATCGGTTTGATAAATCAGGAAATCTTTTAGCAGCAGCATCAAACTGGGCAGGATGTCAAAGTGGACTCTGGTTGCTGATTGGTGGAGCTGCTTGGCTGTCATCTGCTGGGCGGAGCTCCAAGCTTTCTTTCTGAAACGGGTTGTTGAATGATGACTTTATTCTCGGAATAGAAAAAACAATAATCTCTAGCCTGGCCCTAATACTCTGTCGTACTATCCAGAATTCCTTAAGTGGAAAACTTTTATTTTCACCTGTTTTACTTTTGTCAAAAATCTTTTTCTATCCAATTATTATAAAAAAAAAAATCAACAGATGAATCGATTTGCTAAATAATATTTAGTTGCAGCCTGAGTCAATTGCTTAAAATAGTTCATATTTCTTCCCTTTAATATCTTACAACCAAACAGCACCAGAAACATCCAGAAAGGAAACTGCAGGTCCTACCTTTCGGCCCTGGGTGCTGCAGACTTCACTGTGGCCTCCAGCATCTTGAACAAAGGCTCAAAGAAGTTTAGTGAAGCTGGGACCTGCTTGGTGAGTAGCAGTAAAATTAATAATGAAGATAGAAAAAAACCATATGCCAATAGACATACCATAATATTCTAATTTATATTAGAAAATGTTAAACATATGCAGCTGATTAGAGCATTAAGTCATATTTTCCCTGACTAACTCCTTTCACTGCTTTAGGGGATCAGTGGGGCTGCCCTGAACAGAGACAACGTGGAGGTTCTGGGGAACATGGCCTGCAGCCTGGAAGGACCCGACATCGAGAACTCAGATCCTCTCATCCTGGAAAAACTTAAAGCCTGCAAAGACCTGTCTGACAGCCAAATGATGGCTGTGGAAGCGCAGCTGCTCAGTGGAAAATCACAATATGGGTACAAAAAAGTATTCTTTCATCTAGTCTGCATGGGGAAAATAATCACTGCTGAAGTCTATGATTTAGGGACTTTTTCTTAAGCTGTCCTGAGAAAGACCAGGTCTATGTTAGGACAACTTTTTGTTTTAAATAGCGGTTACTAAGGGAAATCAGGCCAGGTTCACATATGGAACCCAAAGGGCATTAAGATAGAGTGACCGATGTACGGAAACCTTATTCCTTTATCTGCTGGGCTCAAATCCCTTTGCTGCATGTTTCCCTGACCTGCATGCTGCATGTGGTAAAAAAAAAGAAAAAAACGTAAACAAAAAGTAATAATTAAAATGCAGGTCAGAGGGAAAGGTCACTCAGTTTTCCATTTCCATTTTAACCTGTTAGAGTCCATAAAAGTGTTTATTACTCAGTACAGCATACAGCTAGAATTACAACATTGTTCTGAACATATTTCTTCTGTTTGAGGAAAATCTTTACCTTTTGGAGTGATCCAGCCAGAGAGCCGATTTAAATGCAGTTCAATTAAATTCAGTTTATTTCTATAGCGCCAATTCACATCATGTCATCTCAGGTCACTTTCCAGTTCACCAGATCATCCAGTCAGATTGATTCAAAGTTTTCTATCTAAGGAAAACCAGCTGATTGCATCGACTCATTGACTCTTCAGCAATCCCTCACACTAAGCATGCTGGTAGCGACAGTGGAGAGGAAAAACCCCCTTTGAACAGGAAGAAACCTCCAGCAGAACCAGGCTCAGTGTGAGCGGCCATCTGCTGAGGCCCACTGGGGTTCAAGGAGACAGAAGCAGCGTAGAAAAAGAAGCATAGATACAAAAGGCAACTGTCAACCAGCTCCACAGGAACTGTCCAGGAAACACACAGCCAGGGAGGCGAGCTCCGAGCCAGCTCCCATGTCAGAGGATGAAGAGAGCACATCCAGTTAGTCACGGTCAGAGAAACAGGACTACACTGGAAAACAGGCCAAGCTCCAACATCTAGAAACAAAGGTGTTGATGGCAGCAGCACAGCTGATATTTCTCTCCAGGATGGAGTCACAGCCAAACAGGAACAGACCAGATGAAGCTACTATGAGAAAAAGCAGAGAGAGCAGAACGTTAGAGATTGAACTAACAGATTCTGCAGAGTGGGAGAATAGAGATAGAATGAAGCAGAATGATGAAAAAGGGGTCCCTATGTCCTCCAATCTGTTGAGGAAGCATCAGAACAGGGTTATGGCAAAGAGGCCTTCAAATCTCAAAGTAGAAACATCCAGAAAAGTGCTAAAAGATAAGAAAAGATTCTAAATGATGTGATGTAATAAGAATTTTTTCCTTTTTAATGGGATACAGACTCAAGAACGTTTAAAATCCAGTGTTTCTGTTAAATATGCCCATCGAACCATCTGGGTATGAAAAATTCTGAGCCCACGCACATATCAGAATACCACATTCTTTAAGAGACTCTTTAACCCAAGATGATTGTATTTAAAAAGATTTTCTTACCCAAATGTTATCCTGGACTTATCATGTGACACTGGAACCACATACATAAAATAATTATTTGCTTTTCTGTCCAAGTTTTTGTGGCTTAAATTATAAAAACTATTTGTTTTCCATTTTTAGAAATATCACCACCTGGACCAAGAAAACACTAGAGGACCTCGACATTCTTCCCCTGTACTTCTCAACAAACCTCTGGGGGCACTTAGACCGTGTATGTCTTCATATTACGCTGCTTTACTGTTACTGTGTCTTAAAAGTGTATTTAAAATTGTTATTATCAGAAAAGAGAGACCTGTATTTTCTTCACCGTCTGAAAAGATCAGGTTCCAAAGCATTTTTTCTGCGTATTTCAGGAAACAAAGAGAAGGTTCCTTAAAGGTTTCATGCCGAACTTGAGAAGAAGAAGAACTCAGAAGAGGAAGCTAAAGAGGCTGTTCAAACAGCTCAGTACTCGTTTGGCAAAGCGAGCAGCAGGTAAACAGTTTATATTCTATGAATACATTTGTCTTCAGACCCAGAGTTAAGTTTACCAACATTGTAATGACTTTACATGAATGTTTTATGTTACTTTGAGGTAATTTGTAAAACAAATATTTCCTTTTATTGCCAAACAAGCAGCAAACAGAAACCCCTCAATCTCCCTTATTTATTTTAAAAGGTTGTAATTCAGAGGAGATCACCCAGGTGACCATTAGCGACCCAGCGTTCCCCTTTGGCTATGATTCGATGCAGTTTGACCTCTGCCTGGACCTTTCTGTGCTGAAAGAAAACCTCTATGCTATCTGCCAGAAAGTGGATGATGATGAATTCCAGAAAATCATTCTGAGGAAGCTCAACCAGGTAACTTAGAGACAAGCAGCATGGTGTGCTTTCAGAAACCTTGGGACAAACTGACCCAGCAGCTATCATGACATGGTAGTCATTGCATTGGGTTGAAATACATAGATGTGAATTAAATTGTATTAAAATATCAAGACTTCAGTGTAAATGTAGCATGTTGCTGTTGTACAGTAACTTTATGATCTCTCCATTAACAGACTTACCCATCTGGAGTTCCTGATCAGGCAGTACAGCTGCTTGCCTCAGTATCTCGCATGGCAACACTTGACGACATCTCTGGGTGGAGCATCACTAAACTGGATACTCTGGCCGCTCTCCTGGAACCTGAAGATGGAAGCTGGGAGAAGGAGAAGGTGCAGCAGAAAGACTGGAAACACCTGAAAAACGTTCATTAGGCTGGTTCTAATCTGGTGCTTTTTCTTCATGTTAACTTCAGAGCCGAAAAATCATCACCAAGTACCTGGAAACATCTGGAAATTCACTGGGCAGCGCTGAGCTGGACGCAATAGGCTCCAACCTTTGCTCCTTGGAAAGCAGAACGCTACAGAACATCACAACAGACAGTCTGAGGTTGGTGTCTGCATGCATAGAAGTAACAAACAAGTTGTTTAGAGTTAAACCAAACACCCCTTTTTCCTTCCTTTTGCAGAAATGCCAGGCTTATAGATGTGTCATCATGTTCAGCTGAGCAGAAGAGAGTGCTCTATGAGATCAGCAACAGCTCCTACAGCGTTTATCGTGATAATCCCATTACCTTTTACAACCTGGTTAAAGGCTATCTAGGTGAGAAATCCTGCTAACTATCTAGTTATCCAACTGAAAACAGTTCAGTGAGATAACTCTCTTGCCGTTTCTCAATTCACAAGAACGCGAGTACGGACTCTTGTCCTCGCCAAGTATGTTATTGAGAAGAAGACAGCAAAATGTATGGAACACAGAAAAGAGAACTTTTAACTAGGGATGCACGATATAATCGGCCCCCTATCGGTATCGGCCTTAAAACTGAATATCGGACATCGGCCACCCCACCGATATTTAACCCGATATTTGATCAGCTTCTGAGTTTCTATAGTCTAAAAAAAATTAAAAATACTACTTCTACTTCTTCCTCAAAAACTTCTTTTTTACAGACTTAAAAACTTCTAAAGACGAGGGAAAAAATATTGATACATTAAAATATCCCAATATCTTCATATGCTGATATATTGCCATTTAAAAACACCATATCAATCTCTTTTACTAATGAAATATTGCTATATGTCATCGTTATGCTACGAAATCCCCCGAAAATTCATGAAATGTTGCCATATTTTTATATGTTGATATATTGACGCGGTATCGATCTATTTTACTAACAAAATCTCACAAGAATTTGCAAAATATCACGAGAGTTTGTAACAGAACGATGAAATTTCACGAGATTTTGAAAGTAAAATAGATCGATACCGCGTTTTTAAAAATCAATTTGATATCAGCACATGAAAATATATTTGAGTATATTATTTTTCAAAGTGTCAGAAATGGATAACAAAACTGCTATTTTCAATGACTACTTATTTTTGTCCAGCTTTAACATCGGTATCGATATCGGTTATCGGCTACATGAGTTTTAAAATATCGGCACATCGGATATCGGCCAAAACCCCAATATCGTGCATCCCTACTTTTAACTTAATACTTCAAACTCTGTGAGCTCGCTGATCTCTGTGACCTTGAAGCTGCTGCTGCCGCAGTGCATGCTGGGACAGCTGTCAGCCTCGAGAACGGACAAGTCTGCTCTGATGCATGCTGGGTAAAGAGGGAGGGGCGAGAACAACATCCGGGGACTTTGTCCGTTCTCGGTATTCTTGGTCTTATGAATTGGAACAGTAGTAGGGCTGAGGATGCTGATGTTTTTCGAGTACGCGAGCACATGAGAACACACAAGTAAACATATTGAGAAATGGCTTTTTATTCCATGTTGGCAGGTGGAGCACCGCAAGCAGATATTAGAGCATTATCAACACAGAACATCAGCATGAGTGTCAACACCTTCAGAAGTCTGGATGTCAATGTGATAACAGTAAGTTGGCATGTGATAACAGATAATGATTGTTTGCATGTGTGTAAGTTCAGAAGAGCTTAAAATATCTCTGGGTTTGGAAATCACATTTGGTTTTGGAGCAGAAAAGCAAAACAACTCTCCCCCTTGGTGTCCTTTTTTAACACAGAATGTAACTGTGAACGACGTCCGAGGGCTCATGGGTGAAAACCTGCCAGATCTGAAGCTGTTTGAGAATGAAACGGTGGTTAGAACCTGGGTGAACTTACAGCGACAGTCTGATCTTGACACACTGGGCGTGGGTCTAATCAGCACCAGAGTAGATGCGACCACAACAGGACCTGGCTCCAACGTGAATGGAAGCACCGCTGCATCACAAAACAGCACAACCGGCACCAACGTGACTCAGAATACTGCAAATGGAACTGTGACAGAAGGTACAAATAGAAATTTTACTCTTAAGGAATTTTTTTCTCTTATATGTTGATGGTAGGTTGTGATCTAAACTGTAGGCCATACTCGAATAGAACATAATTCAACTTAATTGTCATTACACTATGTTATGAAAGACTACCTCTCACTCTTGCACATTTTTCTTTCTTCTTGTTGCGAGAGGATAGGGGCCGCAAATAAATGGTACGAATTGGGACTAGAGGAAAGAGTGAATAGAAAACAAAAAACTGGCACCTGTAGGAACACACAGTGTGGTTTAGGCTTACCTTACATTTCCGAACAGAGTTCCTCAACCAGCTGACATCTGCTGAGGAAGGGAAAGACAAAAATCACCCCCAGGTGTACCACCAGCCCAGCTAAATGCTTGACCAGTGCCCTGTCCCCTCCATCTGTGAACCGTCAAAGGTGCCAAAAGAAACAACAACAAAAAAGCCATCAGGAGATGGAGATAAAACAGGAACATGTAACAACTATCACAAGTACAGAGCAAGAAAATTTACTTTACAGGTGTAGCCATTCTAAATTCCCCCCCTTTCCTTGATGGGCCCTTGGCTGGTCTCCTACAATTCCTTTTTAAAAATCAATATTTGTACTAAAATATTCTTTCTGTCATGATTTGTGGACATTAAGATCTAAAGTGAAAACGTCATCTCCTGGTCAAACCCTGTAATTCAGTGAAAGGGTGGAATCAGAGTAAAGAAATATGCAAGTGGGGGTCACTCCAGTGGCTGGAAGTTGGAGGGGATTTTGTTAGGAGTTGCAGGGAAGAGGGCTTCCATTCGGCTGGTGTTTGATTGGGAAGGGCTATTTTGAATGGCTGCTACCATAACCCAGTGGGAGCAGTGGACTGCCATTGTGCGGCACCAGGGGAGCAGTGTGGGGGTTAAGGGTCTTGCTCAGTGACCAAGAGTGGCAGTTCATGGGAGTGTAGCTTGAACTCAGAACCTCTGGGATCCAAGCGCAATGCCCCTAACCACTAGGCCGCCACTCCCCTAGCAACTCCCTCTAATGTGCTACTGGCCTCATTGGAGCCAAACCTGGTGCACTAGAAACATTTTTCCCCTTTTTTTCTGCAGCCTTTTAAACAGTAAAGATTGTTATTTCTGTATTGGAATTTTTTAGATTTCCAACCGTTGATGTTATACGAGCTTAAAAAACAATCATAAATCAAACTGATCGACTGAAAATGATCAAATAGATTCCCAGTTTGTGTAGCAATGGTTTGATAATGAATGGTTTGATAAAATGTCACAGGCCTTTTACTGAAGCCGTTTTCCTTTAGAATGTACATTTTTAAATCAAAATGCACTTGTCTAACTAAATGTATTTTTGTTAATAGGAAACACAAACAGCTCGAGTCCGGCCCCAGTTGGTACATCCACACCATCACAACGTAAGCTTCACTAACAGACAATTATTTAAAGTAGACTTTAAATTAGAAACTTTTACTCTAATTTGATTTTTTTTTTCTTTTCATTTCCAGCTGCAGCTACAAATGGTGTTCTAATGCCGACAAAATCCCCTGCATTGGTTCTCCTTGGAGTTTTGCTCACAGCTGCTCTACAAATACTTCTACAGCCGGCCTAAAGAGGCCCTGCTGCGGCAGCTATTCTTGGGTTTTTAAGCAAATGTTATCATATTATAGTTCTAATTACAACTGTAGCTGTATTATTTATGCACATGTAGAAAAAGAAAATTAATTTCCACTGTTTCATTTCTTTCAAATTGCTTCTTGCAATTAATATTTTACTAAAGAATCAATAATATGTTACTTTTTTTGGTGGGCAAAGTACAGAAATAATGCTTTTTAATAATAGAAATGTATCTTATTAATCAATATTCTTTAAAATATAATTATTTTATTCCTGTACCTTGAACAGAAATGCTAATATCTAAATAAATAAATGCAACTTAACATAAATGTTTTGCTTTTTGTCTTTTTATACCTGACATCCATCGCCCAAAATCTAAAGCAGACTTTGACTGTAAATCAACTGAAAAAAATCAAATAATACAAAAATATTTATGTACCAATATATAAAGGAGTGAACTTCAGAAAATTCTAAATTTATGTTTTGATAGCTTCCAAGAAAAACTGAACAGGAATCCTAAGCTACAGCTTGTAAAATGATAACCGATAGATGTAAAGTGTTATGAAAAATAATTTAAAAAGTGGAAAGAATTTGATAGTTCAGCCCCATGTAAGCAGGTCTCATCTGTGAGGAGGAGTACAGAAAAATTAGCATAAATAACATTTTTAATTTTGTTTTTTCTCCTGAATAAAAGGTAGAATTAATACTTGAATTTGTAATTATTTAAGGAAACACTTTCCACAAATGATTTCATCCTGTTAATTTTTTTAGCTCTTATATATTCCTAAATATTAGCTAGGTTATTCTTTTTTTAGGTTAAACTTTATCATTCTTCTACATTTATATTTTTTATTTAGGGTTCTAAGAGAACCTTTTTCTGAAATTATCCATTAAAGTTTGATTAGGAACCAATAATGGGTAAATTGTCAGCTTCACAACTGCTGTTATCATTATGTCAGCATTACTGCTTTTACAGCTAAGTCTGGAAATTCCCACAATAATAATTCTACATTGGATACAGAAAAGAAAGCAAAGAAGCAAACTAAGCATTCAAGCATCAATATGTTTTATGTTGTAAAATAAAATGGTATAGGTGCTATATAATATTTCGTATAATTCTTTTGAGTTCTTGTAGTTTGAATGTCCAAAAAGCAGCAAAAATCCAAAATAGCAAATACAGAAATCCAAAATCTAGGAAACATCAAAGAAAACACACACATGGAGCCAAGAAACAACAAGGAACCAGCAAACAGTGACTGACCATGAGGTGTATAAATGGGAGACCAGGCTAATGAGCAGATTGGGAGCAGGTGAGGGCAGAGGAGTCTAGAAGGGAGCTAAGAGAAGGAGACTGACCCCCAGATTCCACATACTCTGTCAGCGCTCCGCTCTGCCCCGCTGACGTACGTCGTGCGAAGCGCTTGTCTTTCATGGAAATCAATGAGAGCTGTTCCACATCCACCGCTACTCCTCCGCAGGTCTCCGTCCACGTACGTCTTCTCCGTCCGTCACCGACAAATTACGGAGCCGAGCTATTTTTTGCTCCGGTCCGGCCAGGTCAAGATCCGCAATTGCAATCGCACCAAACAGGAAAAAGAACATCGACAAATTCCGGTTCGTCAAATTAAAATATAACAGCAACAGATTGGTGACTAGAAATTATAGCACAATTCTTATATATATAAAAAAAAACTAACACCGTTTATTTAAATGATTGGATCCAAACTATTGGTTATTCACCAACGAGGAAGCAGATTTCTCATCTCCATTAAAATATTTATTTTATACCGAGGGACTTAAAGTTTAATTAAATCCATTCAAAAGAAGCTTCTTATTACAGGAATGAAAAGAGATGCTGAGTTGTAGAGAACAAGTTCATAAAAAAAAAAAAGCAGTTTTGAATTATCCTTATCCCCGTTACAAAAATCTACAAATATATATATATATATATATATATATATATATATATATATATATATATATTTGGGCAGAAACTGAACATATGCTGGATATGGTGGGATTTTTTTAATATGTCATATTAAATTAAGCGCTCACAGGGTTCATACAGGAATGACTGACTCTAATTTAATGCTATTTTAATGCTATTTGAAATGATTTTAATGCCATCAACAAGAACCATGTACACAAGTTATTAGTGTACATGAAATATGGAGCTGTAAGCACAGTTACATGACTCCTGTATGTATGTAAACACACACACACACACACACACACATATATACGTATATATATTCCCTAGATTTTTCTCCGCCTCGAGCTTCCTTTCCAAACATACGGCTTTATAAACAGTTCCACGCAAATTAATAGCGATATAATATATCTGACGAAATTGTTTTTAGAAACATTTTTATTAAAGAATCATAAATGCAACGATAAACATATTTAATTAATTTTAGTGCCAATTAAGGCCTTGATTAAAAAAAGAATTATGAATTGTAATTATTTTTAATGATCCGCGGAAACCCTGGTTCATCTGGCGCATGCCCTCTACGATCTCCAAGGAACTCAGAGCGGAGGGGACGGAGCCACAGCGGCGGCTGTAGGCTTTGCTTTGAGCAGGCGGTCTGGAGCGCAGCGGGGCGGAGCGCAGACGGAGTATGTGGGATTTCGGGGTGACACAAGAGGGCAACTGAGGGTAAACAAGGAATATATAAGAACTCCAAAATATAACCAAAAACAAATAGAATAACACAAAATAAAATTAAACCATAAACTAGAAAACATATAAACATGATTCCGTAAAAGTACGGAAGAGGATTAGGGCCACTGGAAAAAAAAGTTAACAGATTTTTTTTATTTTATTTCAGTATAGTATGGGGAAAAAGTCAGAATTCTGACTTTATGTCATGGTAAACTGAAATAAAATTTAAAAATCAGTTAACTTTTTTTTTTTTTCAGTGGCCCTAATCCTCTTCTGTAGTAAAAGGCCTAATACACACAAGGAATACAGTGGACAGGATGCTTGAACCCTTGCACACAGAAACAATGGAAATCAGAGGTAAGAGGAGATCCATGCACCAAGAAATCTTGGCAATAACATCTTTTTCCTATTTAGATAAACAAGCTCAGAGCACGCAACACAGATTTTTACACAGATTTCCAAGTGCATATCAGGCTATCATGCGCACACTCAGCGATTGGATGCAACCAGTTCAAATGCATTGGCTGTGGGAAAAGAAGGAAGGACATCATTATCATATTAGGAAAACGCGCGTTAAATACGCGCGTTGTCTGAGTCAGAACGCGTGTATTTAACGTGCGTTCTAACGGCGCTTGTTGGTTAAAGGTTAAAAAGCGGCGTAATCTCGGGAGAACGCGCGTTTTTTGCGGGTTAATTTCAATCTTAACGCGACAATTCAATGCGAAAAGTGACCTTCTTGGCTTGCCATACTTGGGAAAGCCAGAGCCAAAACACCACACACGCACACACACCAGCTAGATTTCAAAATAGCACTTGGTCGTGTACATACAAAGGTATAAATACTGCGCCATTTCAGGGTAAACTAGCTGTGAGATGTTAGCGCTGTATGGTATTATAAGACAGCTGTTGAATTTCGACTAGTCAATAAACCTTTTTCTCCTTCCGGAGGACAAATAAGGTGAATCATCTCCAGTGTTCTTTCTGTCTTAATGGGATTCTACCATTTTGAGCCCCAACAATAGTAAACTAGCTCGTGGGAAGTAAGAAATTAAGCGGAATTAAGCACTGAGCTGGATGCACAAAGTATACGTCCTTTTTTTTGTGAAATCCAATTTTTTTAAAGGACGCAATGATGTCACAACCAAGTGTGCTCTGTGTTTACGGAAGTAAACATGCATGGTAGTACTGGAGTGTGTGACCCCTGACGGACGTTAAGTAGTTTATGGGAATGCAAACATGTGGACCAGTCAATAGGTTCGGCAGGAGTACAATGAAACTGAAGTGAGTGCAGAATGAAATAGCTGGAGACAGGAGTTGCGCAACAATAATAATTGTTATTGGTAAGCAAAATAGAAAAAAATATAGAACATTTACAATTTCAATAACAATAAACCGGCAACAGGAAACAAAACAAATCCCCATTCCCTGAGCTCACTGTTTGTTTGTTTTAGTCGTTAGTCAAGGCCTTCTATAGTTCAGTTCTTTTCCTCTCCGTCAGTGTGAGTTGTTACCACTTTGTTAACACGTGAGGATGAGGATCTTCAGATGAGAGTTCGGTTCAGTTCTGGGTACAGGCTTGCATCCCCTTCCGGAGAACATCAGGTATCCAGGAATCCGATTCGCAGCTTTCGTAACCATCAGAAAAAACCTAGCCTGCACAACAATTATGGTATCATTGTATGCAGCTCAATATTTCTTCTCTCACACAGCTATAGCTTAAGTTTTTATCTTCTTTTTCCCATATTATGATTTAGAAATAATAACATTTTACATGCATGTTTTCCTTACTCACAGTATCTTTTGTTTTACATGAAAACTTTTATGAAATAACTTTTAACTCACAGAAAACAATTAAATGAATTTCTCCTTTTATCTGTTTGTTTTAGATTAACTGTGAAATTATGATAAATCATCTTAAACCAATTAAATGATTGATTTTTAACTCATCTTTCAGGTTTTGTTAATCATGACATGAAATGCAGTAATGTTTTCTCAGCATTACTTAGGATTTCTATAAACTCACAAAGTAAGTAATAATAATGTACATTTAACATGAAATAAACAGTAAGATTAACCAATAAACAGTAGAAAATAATCACAAAATGCTTCATTAAAGTTTTGAGAACTCAATTTTCACTTGATGAAACCACACATTAACCAGAATTAGCATTTCCAGTACTTTTAAACTATAACATTTCAACATTTCACGATTAGCATTAGCATGAGCTAATCTCAACATGGCACATATAGGGTTTCAACTCACCAAGTTGAGGTTTCAGCACCATAGGCGGATCTACTGGGGTGGCATAGGGTGGCAAATGCCACCCTAAATGACAGCCTTGCCACCCCTGCTGCCACCCCAGTTGGCGGTAGGGGTGGCGAGGCTTATAAATTATGGATCATTTGAGAATTACCGACCGCTAATTTCCATTGTCGGACTGCAGTGAATGCAGCACGAGATGACGCGAGAGCGACTGAGACTGATTGTTTTGAAAACCGAATGGGGCAAAGCGAGGGAGCCAGGGGTGATGGGGAGAGGAGAAACAGGTAAAAACTGATTAACTATCTATCGACAAATGAAATCATAATGAAAGCACAATGTTGCTAGCATAGCTGCAATGCTGATTTACAGATGATTAAAATCAGGTTGCAGAACGTTATTTCTCTAACTATGATGTTAGTTAGGCCTCACGTCTGAGGCTCATAAAGACATATTTGCGGTCAATTATGACAGAAAAGAGACGATCAAGTTTGGTTGAACCTAGCATTGAATCAAAACGCACAAAAGCATTGGATCTAAATACATTTGTGTAGCGTTTTGCTGAGCAACATGGAAATCGCCGCATTCAGCTGTTATAGTCATGTTAACTTTATGTTATGCTCTCTGGTGAGCCTTTACAGAGCTGTTACATCTGACAGTAAAGTAAAGTAAAGTAAAGTAAAGTTAAAAATGTGATACTGGTGTAAATCCTGCTTAACATGAAGCAGTATTGTTTCTTTTTTTGTATATAAAGTATGAACCTATCCAGAAATGACCTGTATGAACCTACTCACAACGTTTTTTGTACATTTTCAGACTGGAAGCAAAAACATATTTTTATGTTGCTTGTTTTCAGATTAGTGGTGATTTTGATGTAACATGTAACATTTATGTTGATTTTTTTGATACAGCAGCTCTATCTACAGCATATCTACATGCATATCTACATACAATGCAAGGGAAATGTCCCTTTCATGTTGCCGTAACTGCTGTATGTCAGGTTACTGAGGAACAAATGGGGTAAATGTGTGTTCAGAGTAATCAATACATGGATGTCTGGTATCTTGTTTGGGTGCCTTGACCCATTTATTTCTACTGTGTAGTTCTGCTCACTTTAGTCCAGCTCAGTCCATAGATCTCTGATGGGAAACTTTTTCTTTCTATAGTTTCTTCTTGTGCAAATGCTGCAAAGCTGCCTCTCTGACAATCAATGTCACACATCTACCACTCAGCACCTGTGTCTCACCTTAATACCTTTCCTGTGATAAGGCCCCATTAGAAGTAGTGTTATCATTCTTCTATCTCCTATTAAGGGAGATCACATTCTACAATGTATTTCTAATATGAACTGTTTCACATGAAACACTTACTGTGCATACTATTCTCACCAAACTGTAATAACTGTGATTAAATTCAGTGTAAACAAATGCCATATGTTGCCACCCCTCAAAAATTCCTGGCCCCTCTTGCCACCCCATAAATATCTTTCTAGATCCGCCCCTGTTCAGCACGAGAAACCGCAAGAGACCTAGTCATACAGCCTCTCTAGATGGTGCTCAAAAGTGCAAAAATGACCGCAACTTGTTCGTGAAAAATAAACGTTTTTTTGTGTTTTTTTTTTTAATTAAAACTCTAAATTAAAATATTCTACAAAGAGTAGGAAGAGAAAAGTCGTTTTCTCTACTTGGTTACAAGTGCATCTAGCAATCTTTCCCAACCTCAAAAACACAATCTTTTTTTTCGTGTGTTCTTTTTAAAGTTCCTCCGAGACTTAACAAACAAGTCCGTACATCAGCCATGTCCCCTTCAAATTTAAAGCGACACATGGAATTAAAGCATCCAAGCTATCTTGGGAAATATCTGCTAGTGAATGAGAAACATAAGAAATCATTTTTATCCAGAACTTTTTGTCAGAACCTGAGGCCGTTTCTCAATATGCATTCTTGAGCGTTCTCGTGTGCTCGTGTACTCGTGACACGTCATCAGCCTCAGCCCGAGTGCCGTTCCAATTCTCGAGAACGCCAGATCGAGAACGCACCAAATCCCCGGATGTTGTTTTCGCCCCGCCCTCTATATCGAGCATGCATCAGAGCAGACTTGTGCGTTCTTCAGACTGACCGCTTCCCCAGAATGCCCCGCGGCCGCAGCTTGATTCCAGACAGCGCTCGCATTGTTAAGTTAAACATTCCCTTTTCTGCTGCTGTTGTTCTTCAAAAGTACGTTTTGAAATCGTTTGAGGCGATAACATTATACATTTAAGTACGTACTCGCGTTCTCGTAAATTTTAGAAATGGCCTGAATGTCCCTGAATGATTCTGAAGTTCTGTGTGATTTGGCTAAATAAAGGCTCTACTGCACATCCAGTAAACCTTGACTGCATCTAGTATTTTCCATTTCTCTCTATTAGGATCAGACATTTAAAGGGTAAAACATGAAGATCTATTGTGGAGGATATTGGCTTCATTTACCAGATTAATTTTAAATATCTAATTTATAAGTTTGTGAACTTAGTTCATTTTTTGAAAAAGTGAACAATGAATGTGAGCTATTTGATTTTCATCTATGAACAGGCACAACATTGTCCACAGGAGAGGAGCCTGGTAACTGTAAAAGAAGGCTCTGGTTCTTCACCTTGGAGCTTTCTTTCTCCGGTTCTTTTTCCTGAAAAGAGATCACTAGGAACAAACTCTTTAAATAACTCTTCATAACTTATATGTATTACATAACCATTAGACATGACAACAGTTTTTGATAGAAATTGTAATATTACTCTGAGATCAGAGAAGTTGTTTAGAGTTTACAGAAGGCAGCTGCTCACCCCTTGGCTCACCTCTCAGAAAGTGGCCCAGATAAACAATTTAAGAGGCATTTTATACATCTCCAGTCTGCCACATCATCACATCATTACATCATATACGTTAGCGGATGAGGAGACATCCATAGCTCCAGCCTTATCAAAATACAGTATAACTGTCATGGTTTTGGTTATGTTGTGCTTTACTTTGCTTCTTGTTTTCTAGATTTATTGGTTTAATTCCTATTTTGTTGTAATTTCTAGATTTATGTTAGTTCTTGTTTTTCTGCTCTCTGTTGCCCTCTTGTGTGTGTGTGTGTGTGTTCCTTTCCCCTTGGCTCCCTCGTTGTCTCCTCACACCTGCTCCTTGTCTGCTCGTTAGCCCTCCCTTTGTCTCTGTCAGCTATATATGCTCTCCCTCTGCTCTCACTCTTTGTTGGTTCCTCTGTTGTTGCTGGTCCTGTCATCGCTGCAATCGTCTCCCCTCGTCTCTCCCTGGCTCCTTCTACGTGTTTTCCCTTGATGTCTCCATGGTTCTGGTCTGTTACATTTAAGTTGGATTTTTGGACTGCCTTTGTTAAACATTTTTTCATTAAAACTACAAGTATTCACCTCAGCCTCTCTGCCTCTGCATTTGGGTCCTCTAAACCTCAACCAAGACGTGACAATAACACTTTGTTCTTAGCTGAAGGACGCCACTCTCCTTCCACCCCCAAATATTTGCCACGTACAGAATGGAGATTATAACTGTATAACCGGACAGAGGAACTGTCTTAATTAGATAAACTATTGTGGAAAACATCAGTTCTAACACGCAACAGGCAGCTAATATTAAGACGTAATAAACACACATCATCAATTATAATTATCCTAACATAACTAAGAGGGCTGCTTCCCATTCTACAGTTAGATATTCTGGGAACCACTAATAAACCTGCAGACAGAGAGCCAAATGCTGCGTTAGGAACATAAGGAACAATGAGATTTCTAATGGAAGCTTTAAGTCGGGGATCAGGAGGCTGTGTAATTATAGAAGATGGTGTATACAGAATATGAGAAATGCAGGAGGATGCAGAAAGCCGCTCGCTCTCTTTGCATACCTGATTATTTAGCAGTTAGAAGTACAACAATATCCTTCTTTTTTATATATTGTATGGATGATTCTTACATTACAGTAAAACATCAAATAAAGATGACTCAAAATGAAAAAAAAAACAATTAAACAAACATACACACATAAATTAATCAAGTGTTATAAAACTTTATTAGGAACCACAGGATCAGAAAAAACTGCTTTAGTCCATTACTTCTACTGTCATAAAACGTGTGGATTAAAACTACCCAATTATGTAGCATTATGTTAAAGCCTCTCTAATCAAAGAGCTCTATTTCTAAATTGTTTTAATATAGACAGCATATCAATTCACAGAGGGGCTTAGGATGTCAATAGAGCACACCTTTTTATTCCAGCTAATTTGTTAATCAATATATACACACTGTGTACATTTACAGTATAATACCAGTAGTGCAGATAAATAAACAGTGGGAAAAGGAATTAGAAAATAAAATGGCTACACTTTAAAATTACCATCAGAACCATCATTTATAAAAGCTAAAGGGACCATTTATTAATGATTAAGAGATAGTTAATTAACATTTGGTTCAATTTTAAAATGCATCTAAATAATTTATAAACGGTAAATAGATAATTTAGTAAGGTATTAAGGCCACTAATGTTGGGGTTAAACTAACTTGGCAGAGAAGCATTAATTATTAACCTTCTATAAGTGGTATAGATGCAGTCTATAAATTATTATCAAACATTAATACACAATCTGTTCATAATTACCATTTATTAAAATGGTGGTTATGATGTTATTGCAGTGTTACCAATAAAACAAACCTCTATTGTTGCAATTCTATAGACTGAATACAAACAAACAAAATATACACAAGAAACTATAACGCATAAACCTAAAACTTCAGGTCTGTAGAAAAACTTACATCAAAATAAGCACATATAATAAATCTGTGTGAATTGGAACATGAGCCTTTTTGTGACATCATCACACGCTGAGCTGCAGTTCACCTCCTGTTATTAATAGTCTCCAGATTAAACCTTTAATAATAAATTACATTTTTTTTTTAAGTAGGGTAATAATGATTAAAATGTAATGTAATGTACATTAAAATAATAATAAAAAAATAGTGAATAGGCTGTATACAAGACATTATTAAAATATTGTTTAGCAGAATGTTATTTCAGCAAGTACATAAAGTACATAAAATAAAACAAGTCAGTCAGATTAATGCAAATCAGATGAATGTTTTGTACAAAAAAGAAAAATAAAATAACGCCATAATCTCTTTTTATTCACTGGATTGCTTATAGACCGTCAGTAGTACATGTTGCTTAAGCCATATTGGTACTCCCTACTTAGACCACTGATCTCTATTTATTCATAGAGATCAGTGAGTTAGACTGATCCATCAAACTCACTGCTGTTGTATGTATATATATATATATATATATATATATATATATATATATATATATATATATATATATATATATATATATATATATACATATCAGGCAGTAGTGATAGATGTGGCAATCCCAAGCGACAGCAACATCAAGAAGAAAGAACACGAGAAGCTTGAGAAATACCAAGGGCTGAAGGATGAGCTAGAAAAGATGTGGAAAGTGAGAGCAGCAGTGGTGCCAGTGGTAATTGGAGCACTGGGGGCTGTGACCCCCAAACTGGGAGAGTGGCTACAGCAGATTCCAGGTAAAACATCAGAGGTCTCTGTCCAGAAGAGCGCAGTCCTAGGAACAGCTAAGATACTGCGCAGAACCCTCAAACTCCCAGGCCTCTGGTAGAGGACCCCAGCTTGAGGATGACACATACCACCCCGCGAGGGGTGAGAAAACAGTTTTATATAAAAATATATATATATATATATATATATATATATATATATATATATATATATATATAAAAATATTTATAGGGAGTACCAACATGGCGACAATTGGCTATCCAGTGAATAAATAGGCATCAATGCGTACTTCCCACACAACTAGGTCGATAGCAGACTGCTGTAGATGGGCTAACGTTAGCCCTGGATGGAGTTAGCGGTTACCAAGAGGCAGTTTGTCATGGTCGTGTCAACATCAGAACTTTTATAATACTATAATAATAATAATTCAGCGATAGTATCTAGGTGATTGCTTTATTGTATGTCTCATACCATGTCCGTTGGTTGTGCTGTTCTTTTTACATCTCTTTGCAGGTGATGAAGCAGACTGAAAATGTTTTACCATTATCTCACTTTTATCTCCTCTTTCTTTCATCTTTTCTACTTTTTTTCAGTTTTTCCTCTTCTGTTCTATTTACATTGCAGTGTCCATATAATCTGTGAAACTCCCTGCATAATTATAATAAACCTATTTATATGCATGAAACAAGCGGTACACTATGGCGATAGCCGTACTGTTTCCCTACTGTTCCACTTGTGAAACAGTAGGGTCCGTTTACTGATTTATCACAGGCTAAATCAGTAAACGGACCAAATGTTAAGGCTAAAAACTAACAACTGGACTGGCGGGATGTGCTCTCTTTGTCCTCTGACATGGGAGCTGGCTCGGAGCTCGTCTGCCTGGCTGTGTGTTTCCTGGACGGGGCCGCCTTTGGAGCTGGTTGACAGTTGCCTTTTGTATCTATGCTTCTTTTTCTATGTCTGCTTCTGTCTCCTTGAACCCCAGTCGGCCTCAAAGGGAGTTTTTCCTCTCCACTGTCCCTACATGCATGCTTAGTGTGAGGGATTGCTGAAGAGTCAATGAGTCGATGCAATCAGCTGGTTTTTCTTAGATAGAAAACTTTGAATCAATCTCACTGGATGATCTGGTGAACTGGAAATTGCCTTGAGATGACATGTGTTGTGAATTGGCGCTATAGAAATAAACTGAATTGAATTGAAAAGTATAATGTTCTCACCTTAAAAGATCTGAAACTGTACTTTTTGTAGGACATAGCAGCAGAAAAGTGAACCTTTAACTAAACGCTCTGAGCTCCATGAGGACAGCATCTCTGTTTTGTGTTCTTAACAGTTGGAACAGTGTTGGGGCTGAGGCTGAGGATGTCACACGAGTGCATGAGAACGCACAATTATTGCTGTGAGCCGATCAGACACAGCCTTTGTATATTGAGAAAGGACCTCTGTTTCCTCTCTCCCTGATTGGATTAGCAGTGTTGCCTAGCAACCAGTGAACCAACAGAATGACAACACTACATAAGGTGTTTGTTTCCCTTTGTTCCTGCTATAGTTCTCTTTAAATAACCACGGAAAAAGATGCTCTTGCTTGTATTTTTTCCTTTTTTTTCAGCTACTAATTCTAATATTTTTTGTAAAACCATCGTTTATCTCAGTGGAAGAAAACACGCCCAAACTATGTAAGACTTTTATCAGCTGAAAAAGCTGCAAGATTATGATAACGCTTCAATCAGAGAGAGAGGAAACAGGGATTACAAGCAGGGAAAGTATGTTTGGGAGTGCATTCTTCATGAAGATCATCACTTTTATTTTATTGGCTGGAATAGTCACTGGATTTGCCAAAAACAAAAACAAAATAAAATTCCACAGGTGGGGCAACAGGTTTGCCAGCTAATTTCTGACTCAAGCAGTGATAAAGTTTAGTCATGAGGAGAAGGAAGATATCCCTAAGAAACCGTTAAAATATGAGAGTAGCGACAAAAATTTGATGAACGCAAGAGAGTATCAGAGAGAAAGTCTTGAATGCAAGCATTACGGGTTCTGAGTACAAGCAGAGTAAAATCCTGCCCTTTTTGCAGCAACAATCCTCCACGCTGAGTGTGCTACAGGGAAGTCTAATGACTTCATTATGGTCAGAAGGCTAATTTGTTTGTTGGAAAGAAAAATGTCAAGCAAATGAAACAATTAGAAACACAAAGCATGTGTACAGTCCAAGATGCAGGCCGTCATAGACTGTGGAAACGTAAAACTTTGTCTCATATCATCACCATCATGGGATCGCAAGGCGTGCTTGTGCCTATCTCCATCTGTCTACTGGCAAGAGGTCTTACATCATTGCTTCTCGAAAGATTAGAGCAAAAGGTATGTTGCAGTGCTGCCTAATTAGCAATGATGCAATTAATGTGTTAGAGTCCTATGTGATCTTTAGGATTTAAAAGGACCACATGTCTTATTTGCTCTGTTCTGTTGACATATGTGGACACCACCGATCGCTGGTATGTAGTCATGTCTGATCCTCTGCGCTGATGTCTAGCCCTTCTATAGATGGCATTAACCTTCCTTTTAAAATACTGCCCAGAGAAGACATAGAGAAGGGGATTTAGCATGCTGTTGAGAAAACCCAGATATACAGAAACCTGTGATCCAATGTCGAGAGTGTTAGACCAGAGCGTTTCATCCAAAACGTTCAGATCACAGAGGGTCTCTAGGAGGGTCAAAACCTGGAAGGGAAACCAACACAGTAGAAATAACAGCGTTACGGCAAAAATGAGCACCATAGCCTTTGTGTCTTTGAAGTCATGGAAAGCTGCATTTTCCGTCCTCTGAGACAAAGCCTTGATTATTTTCCAGCTGCTGAAAACAATGACGAGAATCGGAAGCACGAAGCCCACCACGTTAATCAGAATATGATTGGAAAACTTCCAAGAACTGTCATTGGCGTAATCTAGTATACAGGCAGTTGTATTGAGCTCCTCAATGAATTTTATCTTCCTGTGAATCATGGTTGGCAGACTGAGAAACAGCCCCAACAGCCACAGGATGAAGCACATCATCTTAGCATACCGATTCCGTCTTAACCACCTCGCCTTCATGGTTTTCACAAGGGCTAGGTAGCGATCGATGCTAATCATGACCAGGGTGTAGATGCTGGTGTAGTAATTGATGACTATAATGGAGTTGATCAGTTTGCACATAGCATCTCCGTATGACCATTTGAACTTGTTCAGGATATTCATCGCCCAGAAAGGGAGGCCACACAATAGGAGGAAGTCTGCCAGAGCCAAGTTACTCAGGTAGGTTTCTGCCACCGTCAGGTGGTCCCTTTGGGCTACAAACACTGCTAGGACGAAGCTGTTGAAGACGAGCCCTAAGATCGACAGGATGAGGATGTAAGGAGGTGCGATGGCGTAGATCATCTGCCATTCTGGGGTGTCTGTTAAATCTGACCGACCATATGAAGTGTTTTCAGAGCTCGCTGAGGCTTGGGTTGTAGGCAGGATCTGCTCCAAAAGCTGGGAAACAAAATAAAATGGAAAAACACATTGGTGTGATGTTTCAGGTCATAATTTGTACCTCACTTACATATGCACATAATATATTTCACTTACACTGTATGGATATAAATTCTCCAATTAACTCTTATTTTCTCTGGCTGTTAATTTCGGAGTACTATTCTAGAGTTATCCCTCTTCCAATCTGCTATTTTCTTTCCACACTGAATTGTATGATTTTCTTCCTTATTTTTTTATTTATGTATTTTTGATAAGCTTTTTCAAAAATAAAGTTTTAATCCTACCCTTAAAAATAAGTAGACAGGGTGTCTGCCTCACAGATTACAAGCTTTTTCGATTAAGCTTCTAGTTAGAGTGGCTCAGGTTATCCTGAGCTATCTCTATAGTTCCGCTGCTATAGGCTTAGACTGCTGGAGGACATAGGGACCCCTTTTTCATCATTCTGCTTCATTCTATCTCTATTCTCCCACTCTGCAGAATCTGTTAGTTCAATCTCTAACGTTCTGCTCTCTCTGCTTTTTCTCATAGTAGCTTCATCTGGTCTGTTCCTGTTTGGCTGTGACTCCATCCTGGAGAGAAATATCAGCTGTGCTGCTGCCATCAACACCTTTGTTTCTAGATGTTGGAGCTTGGCCTGTTTTCCAGTGTAGTCCTGTTTCTCTGACTGTGACTAACTGGATGTGCTCTCTTCATCCTCTGACATGGGAGCTGGCTCGGAGCTCGTCTGCCTGGCTGTGTGTTTCCTGGACGGGGCCGCCTGTGAAGCTGGTTGACAGTTGCCTTTTGTATCTATGCTTCTTTTTCTATGTCTGCTTCTGTCTCCTTGAACCCCAGTGGGCCTCAGCAGATGGCCGCTCACACTGAGCCTGGTTCTGCTGGAGGTTTCTTCCTGTTAAAAGGGAGTTTTCCTCTCCACTGTCGCTACAAGCATGCTTAGTGTGAGGGATTGCTGAAGAGTCAATGAGTCGATGCAATCAGCTGGTTTTCCTTAGATAGAAAACTTTGAATCAATCTGACTGGATGATCTGGTTGAACTGGAAAGTGACCTGAGATGACATGTTAGGAATTGGCGCTATAGAAATAAACTGAATTGAACTTTCAGATCTCTGTTGGCGGTTGCTAACTAGCTTAGCCACATTACTTCCTTTTTTACCCCTGTGCGTATGCACAGTATTGTATATCCATTGTTATTTTAGATATACACAAAGGGCCTTTTTTTAATAACAAATTGAGGAAAAACTAGATTTAAACACACAAACACAAAATCAAACAATACACCAGGAGTATGTGGCAATCAGTCAAAAACTTTGTATGCAACTAGAGGGCGCTATTGGTGTAAATATTTGAATACAGTGAAACCACAAAGCTATGCACCTTTACTTGCAAGTTTGTGTCTGAACTTATATCAGGTTATCTTAAGCCTCTCATAACAATACCTTGTTTTTTTTTCAGACAGACATTGGGGGAGAGGCAAGTTCACGCAGAACAGGTATCCTATCCAACAGAGACATACGAAAAATTTGGCCTCTTACACACACATTCTAACAACGGTACAGAGAGAGGCTCATTACTCTAACATGCCTGTTTTTTGGCAGAGGGAGGAAGCTGGAATTTCCAGAGAGATCCTTCATATAAATATTGAGATCATGCAAACTTTGAGAATAAAGAACAAAATTCCATTTAAGTTCATGACTTTCTTTTTGCATAGCAGTTTTACTAACAGCTGCGCCAGCGTGCAGCCTCTATGAAAGTGAATTTACTTTTTATTGAAGCATCACAACTGAAAAATTTTGTTAAAAAAAATACAACCCTCAATGAGAGTATATTTACTCTGTGGATTAACAGAGTAACTATTGATACAGTAATTAAAATCCATGTTGTGAATATTTTTGCAGATTTGCATAATTTTGCACTGCAGGTAAATATAAATATCTTACTGACTATTTCTGTTTTCACAGTCTGTCCAGATCATACTCCAGCGTTTAGATAATATAAAATACATCATTACCTAACTTAGATTTCCAAAGGCCTGTTAGTGACTTAGTATTTAGATTTAGAGAAACGGGACAGCTGCCTTTTAAGGCCAACTTTGGACTTCACCGTTAAATGGTTTAATGACCCCCTCTCTGTTCTGTTCAGCTCAGGTTTTTCTGCAGGGTTTTAGATAGAAGGATCTAAGAATGAATGAATGTAGTGGAAAGCGCCTTTGAGGTCCTTGGACTTGGAAAAGGGCTTTAAAAGTACAGATCATTTTCTATTTAAATACACCTTCTACAATGTTGATAAAAATCTATATGTGACCAAATATTAAAGTTCCTCTCAGGGTCACAGTAGATATACTAAAACTCCAAATGTATACATTTGTGACAGTAGACAGGGAAAGATAAAAAAAAATAAAAAATCAGCAGGCATAGTGAGCATTTGTTGACCACAATAAGTAGCAGCCGTTCAAAATTGCCCTTCCCAGTTAAAAGCCAGCCGAATGGCAGCAAAATCCCCTCCAACTTCCAGCCACTGGCCTTCTCCTGGGCGTGCATATTACAGAGTCTGACCAGGAGATAACGCTTCTCTTTAGATCTTGATGTCCATAAATCATGACAGAAATAATATTTTTGTACAAATATCTATGTTTACACTGCAAAAAAATTGAAATCTACGTAAGTTATTTTTTCTTAAAATAAGAGCATTTTTTCTTGAGTTGAGGAGGAAAGTGAGACATTTTGCCAACGGAACGAGACAATTTACACTTAAGATAAGAAAAAACAATTGCTTTGTCCTATTTGAAGAGAATATTATCTATTTATCTTATTATAAGAGTGAAAATACTCATCCCATTAGCAAACTGTCTCATTTACCTACTCAAATTAAGGGTAAATACACTTAATTTAAGACATTTTTACTTATTTCTAGACCATTTTTCCAGTGATCTAAAAAGGAATTGAAGGGAACCAGCCAAGGAAAGTGGGGAAGTTTTGAATGGCTACTGCTGTATGTCACTTTAAACTGCAGTTCTCTAACATTAAAAATGGAGATTTATTTAGATCCCTTACCATCCTCCTCATGTTCATGATGAGGAAAAAGATTGATCCTCATTCAGCTTTGTAACCAGTGGCAGGAATAGTTGGCCTCAGTGTCATTTCATTATTGTCCTTTAGGAAAACGGAAAAACATAATTTTTTAATGTTGTGTCATAAGTCATGACATCAGTTCTAAATATTGGTGGAGTAAGAATCAGTTCCACACTCAGCAAAATACTTCCACAAGGAGATGTAATGCTCCCCTGCCATTTTTGCTATGAAGGCATTGCAAACTCCACACACACTCTCTATATAATGTTTGGCTTGAGGTTTTAAGGACCTAAAGGCAGAGGTGATTTAGATTTAATTAAGTACTCACAGTCAACTGAGGCAGGAATCCAAAAATTCAACATAACAAATACAGGAAAAAAACAAACAGAACCTTGGAGACATCAGGGAAAGTATACATGAGGAGCCAGGAAAAGACGGAACCAGCACTGAGGAACTGCACAGGGAGAGTATATATCAGTGGCGGCTGGTGAAAAATATTTTTGGTGGGGCTGATATAGCCTAGTGTATGTCTCCAACTAATCCAGAATAAGAATTCAAATAAACAATTAGATAATAAATACAATTTAACAGTAATGATTTAATTTACTATATAATAACAGTAACAGTGATGATTTTGGTCACAATAACCATGACATGAAATGTTCATATCCTACAAAAGGGATGTTCTTCTGGCAAACGGGTACAAATAAGGATCTCAACGAATTTGGTGGAAGCTGCACTTCGCTCGTTAAATTCGCCATCGTCCCTCTAATTGTCTGCACCTGCGCATTGGGTGCAGAAGCCTGTTAAAGGAATATTACACCCAAAACATGATTAGCCTTCATTTTCTACTCACCCCCATGCTGAACAACACTCTGGAGTACTTTTTTGATATCTCAAATGCATCTGGAGATCTGGGAGGCCTCTTGCTGTCTGCTGACATTCAAATAATGGAGGTCTATGGCGCCCGAGGCAGAAAGGTCCATAAAAGTCCACAAAAAAACGTGTCAATATTCCTCCATACTGCTCGTCCAATGTATTCCAAGTGTCCTGAGTGGGTAGCATCCAGAATTTACTCGAAACGAAGTCATTTAGAATGTTTTTAGAGCATAAACAGTAGTGTATAGGATTTCCTGAAAGCGAGTTCACGAGTCTACGGAAACCGCGGCAGACCAACCCAGATGAAAGTGCGCATTCAGCTCGGCAAAGAACTCATGCTCTTCCTCAACACTGAAGTCCTCAGACATTTTTCTTTCGTTGTTTCTTTCTTTGCACAGGTAAACGGCACATTTCTTCTTCTACGCTTACATTATTGGAAGAGCAGACGCTGAATGCGCACTTTCATCTGGTTTGGTCTGCCGGCTTCCGTAGCGTCGTGATCGCGCAGGTGCGCGCTTTCAGGAAATCCTATACACTACTGTTTATGCTCTAAAAACATTCTAAATGACTTCGTTTCCAGTAAATTCTGGACGCTACCCACTCAGGACACTTGGAATACATTGGACGAGCAGTATGGAGGAATATTGACACGTTTTTTGTGGACTTTTATGGACCTTTCTGCCTCGGGCGCATAGACCTCCATTATTTGAATGTCAGCAGACAGCAAGAAGCCTCCCAGATCTCCAGATGCATTTGAGATATCAAAAAAGTACTCCAGAGTGTTGTTCAGCATGGGGGTGAGTAGAAAATGAAGGCTAATCCTGTTTTGGGTGTACTATTCCTTTAAAGGGCAGTATTTTCAGAGCCCCAAGACCATAAAATTCTGAGACGCTGATTGGCCATTAAATTATTAAATTGACCTAGCAATAGTACATGATTAGCAGATTCTCTGCACATGTGGGGCAGTCTGATCAGAGCCCCAAGACAGAGACGGTAGGAGTCTGTCTGTGGAAATCCACAAATGAATGACAGTAGGTAGGGAAATGTAGTTATATAATTTGTTTTACTTATAGGTACACACTCTAGAGAGTAAAACTGACATTTATGAGTTAATTTCTAAAAATATATTTTACATTTCTCTCTTCTTATCAGGGAGGGCGGTGCCCCAGCGCCCCCTATGGGCCGGTCACCACTGGTACATATGGGAGACTGATCAAAGACAGGACTAATGAGCTGATTGGGAGCAGGTGTGAACAGAGGATTCTAGAAGGGAGCTAGGGAAAAGGAGACGAACACCAGAGGGAAACAGAGGGCAATCAAGAAATACTTAAGAACTCAAATACATCTAGAAAACACCACAAAATACCAATTAAACCAATCAAACTAGAAAACAACGAAAAAACAAGGATCATGCTAAATAATATGAGGAGTTATTTTATGCCTTTTAACTCATAATTTTTATAGAGAGTGAAGTGAAAGTTAGTGAGTTTGTGAGGTTTAGTTTATTACACTCAGTTTCAAAGGCAACTTCACCAAATTATAAAGAAATGTATGTGTATTTAAAGACAATAATACATGTTTTTTTCACCTTTCTATCTATCCATCCATCCATCCATCCATCCATCCATCCATCCATCCATCCATCCATCCATCCATCCATCCATCCATCCATCCATCCATCCATCCATCCATCCATCCATCTCTCTAAATTGTTGTCCAGCAGTCTTTTAAAGTCTTATGCTTTCAGTGGATTAAACTAAGCAAAGATTTGATCAGTTTGACGTCCAATAGGTGTACTTTTGATATTCAGACACCAATAAAGAGACATATTAGAGGTTCTTACCTTCATTTCCACTAGTTTGCTCCTCATTTGGTCAATTGGATAATTAAAAAACAGCCCATCTGGAACAGGTCTGAGCTATGTCGACTGAGCTTAGCGTGAGAGGACACAGGAATGAAGAGGAGAGATCTGCTCTGACTAGTTTTGTATACTGCTGAATTCTTCTGCACTCTTCGCCAAGGAGTTCAATAAATCATTTTGTTTGGAAAAAAGTCAGTTTGTTCTAACCTCATCTAGGAAGTGCAATATGAGCTGGACACAAGCTGCAGTGTGGGAGGATGCAACAACAAATGGAATATAAAAAGTGTGATTGCCAACAGGTTTTTCATTGGTTTGCTTTTTTGTCACAGTTAGACATTCAAACCGTCAAACAGGTTTTAAAGAATAAATTAAGCCAGGATAAATGTTTAGCATAATGTGAAATAATGGTGGCCCCTAAAATTCTTTGGATCTTGACAAAAACAGTCTTTTTTCCTTTTTATGATTAATGCTGTTTGTGCAGACTGTGTAACGATTCCACTCCAAAAAAGGAGAAAACCAGAGATAAAAAAAAACAACAAAAAACGCTAGAAAACAACAGTCTAACAAATTGTAACATGGGACCTCACACTGCAAAAAATTATCTAAAAATTAATGAAAATTTCTTGAAATAAGTGTATTTACTCTTAATTTGAGTAGGTAAATAAGACGACTGGCCAATGAAATTAGTACTTTACCCTTAAATTAAGATGGTAGATACTATGCATTTAAATTTTAGACTGCAGTCATTTTTTTCTGTTTATAAATTTAAATTGTCTAAAGTGTCTCACTTATCAGCTCAAATCAAGAAAAAATTTGCATTTTTTAAAAAGAAAAAAATGACTTACTTAGAAATATCTTTTTTGCAGTGCACAAAAACAATGTAAATATACAAGTAATAATAACAATATAAAATGCAGGGAAAAAAGAGGTGGTTAAGGGAATCATAACATTTTGCATGCAGGGTTCCTGTTGTTGGTAAAAGGTATTCAATTGTACAGTCCAGTTAAATAAAGGCAGATCGATGAAATTCACTCAGTCTGAATTTTATTTTACTTTGCAGTAAAAGAGAACAAAACAACAGTCCTTACAGCATGATGTTTAGACCTGCTCAGTTCTAGACAGAGTTTGTCTGCTTTACTTACAATAATGGAAAAACTGTGGAGGTAGTCAGGGTCAAAACTAATTACAGACACTTTTGTTAAACAGATACTGATACAGTTGACCATAATATTCTTTTAGAAAGACTTGAATATTTTGTTGGAATTAAAGGAACAGAACTAGACTGGTTTAAATCTTATCTATCTGATCGAATTCAGTTTGTTCATGTTAATAATAGATCTTCAACATGCTCAAAGGTTACCTGTGGAGTACCACAGGGATCAGTGCTAGGACCAATTCTCTTTACTTTATACATGCTCCCAATCGGTAGAGTTATTAGACAGCATGGGATTAATTTCCACTGTTATGCTGATGATACCCAGCTATATCTGTCTATAAATCCAGATGAAGCTAACCCATTACATAGATTACAGGCATGTCTTGAAGACATAAAAACCTGGATGACTGTTAACTTTCTGCTTCTGAATGCAGACAAAACAGAAGTTATAGTCTTTGGACCAGAGTCTCTGAAAAAGAAACTGATTAGCCAGTCACTTCATTTGGATGGGATTAAACTGATTTCAGATAATAAAGTAAAAAATCTTGGTGTTATTTTTGATCAGGACCTGTCATTTAAATCCCATATCAAAGAGGTTTCTAGAATTTCCTTCTTTCATCTGAGGAACATTGCAAAAATGAGCAATCTCCTGTCCAGGGGTGATGCTGAGAAACTAGTCCATGCATTTGTTACTTCAAGGCTGGACTATTGTAATTCTTTACCATCAGGAAGTCCACAAACTGTAGTTAAAAGCCTTCAGCTGATCCAAAATGCTGCAGCCAGAGTTCTAATGAAAATTAAAAAGAGAGATCATATCTCGCCTATCCTGGCTTCTCTTCATTGGCTTCCTGTTAAATCAAGAATAGAATTTAAAATCCTCCTTCTCACATATAAAGCCTTAAATGGCCAAGCTCCATCTTATATCAGAGATCTGATTGTTCCTTATGTTCCTAACAGAGCACTTCGCTCTCAATCTGCAGGTTTACTAGTGGTTCCTAGAATTTCTAAAAGTAGAATGGGAGGCAGATCTTTTAGTTATCAGGCTCCTCTCCTGTGGAACCAACTACCAGTTTTAGTCTGTGAGGCAGACACCCTGTCTACTTTTAAGGCTAGGCTTAAAACTTTCCTTTTTGATAACGCTTATAGTTAGGGTGGCTCAGGTTATCCTGAGCTATCTCTATAGTTCTGCTGCTATAGGCTTAGCCTGCTGGAGGACATAGGGACCCCCATTTCATCATTCTGCTTCATTCTCTCTCTGTTCTCCTATTCTGCAGAATCTGTTAGTTCAATCTCTAACGTTCTGCTCTCTCTGCTTTTCCTCAGAGTAGCTTTGCCTCGTCTGTTCCTGTTTGGCTGTGACGTCATCCTGGAAAGAAACATCAGCTGTGCTGCTTCCATCAACACCCTTGTTTATAGATGTTGGAGATCGGCCTGTTTTCCAGTGTGGTCCTGTTTCTCTGACCATGACTGAGTGGATGTGCTCTCTTCGTCCTCTGGCATGGGAGCTGCCTTGGAGCTTGTCTGCCTGGCTGTGTGTTTCCTGGACGGGGCCGCCTTTTACAGCTGCTTTTTGTATCTCTGCTTCTGTCTCCTTGAACCCCAGTCGGCCTCGGCAGATGGCCGCTCACACTGAGCCTGGTTCTGCTGGAGGTTACTTCCTGTTAAAAGGGAGTTTTTCCTCTCCACTGTCGCTACAAGCATGCTTAGTGTGAGGGATTGCTGAAGAGTCAATTAGTCAATGCAATCAACTGGTTTTCCTTAGATAGAAAACTTTGTATCAATCTGACTGGATGATCTGGTGAACTGGAAAGTGACCTGAGATGACATGTGTTGTGAATTTGGCGCTATATAAATAAACTGAATTGAATTGAATTGAATTAAACAGTAACATGTTATCAATACAATTTGAGAAAGATTTTGGCTTGTTATGGGAATAGTAATTTTTATCCCAAACACTCCCTAATATAATAAACAAAACATCTTTCCCCTAGACACGTTGTGGCCTTGCAGAGTGACGCCCTCCTTCTCCTGGGCGTGCAGTTTTTTTTTACTCTGACTCCACCCTTTCACTGAATTACAGGGTCTGACCAGGAGATGATGCTTCTCTTTAGATCTTAATGTCAAAGAACAGTCAAGTGTCAGCCAAAGAAATATAAGTTAATATGCCCTCCGTTGTGAAACATTGTCAAAAAGTGTGCCACCCAGCATTAGTGCCACTTGGACCCACTCTGCAATGTGAGGAGAGAGGACACAGAGGACACCACATTGGGATGGGTTATATATATATATATATATATATATATATAAGTATAAGTAAGAAGTCCAATAAATAGCCACCATTTTCTGCACTGCCAGATTACTGCACTTCTTTTGAGTTTAAAGAATCTGTACTTGCCTTATTATCAAAATGGATAGATCCAAAATTTTAAGACCTGGTTACATCGACACTTTTTTACAGTGAGAATTAGAATATGGCTTTTTTTTTTTGGATCAGTCTCTGTCAGTCTCAGCTCATCTTTAAAAGAAAGGCCTGCATGACATGGATCACAGCTCTGATTGTTCTTCTCCATCATCCTTTCATTCAATTGTGTCCGTATCTGCAGTGCTGTTATGCTGAAAGATCACACCTTGAGACTAAAAACTTAAAACAAGAAAAAATGTCTTACTAATCATTGGTTTTGGTTTCTGTATGCATGATAGAACTTGATTTTGTATCAAATCTACTTTAGATAAGTTATAAAATCTATGAAAGAGTGCTCTAGAAAGAATAACTTAAACTAAGTAAAATTATCTTAATAAGAAATTGTCTTAATAAATGAAAACATCTAATATCTGAACTTCTAAGAACAATATTCTTTCTTTATTCACGTCAGATTCATTAGGTTAGGAAATTTGTTTTTGTAGTGTAGCCTATGAATGCTTTTGTTTGCAGACATGTATTTCCCTCCGTTAATTAGAATCCTGCATTTGTCCCTGGTCTGGTTTCTCTGGTTAATATTTTTTTTGGCCAGCAGCTGAGACTGGGCTGATTTTGCTGCCAATCAGACGGCAGGAGCAAAACATTTCTGTTTCCCTGGCAACAGGATCCGTTGACTGCATCCCAGTCATTATTCTCTAAGCAGAGGCAGAACATCATATACATATATTGATATCTTTTTATTTATTTATTTTTTTTAGCGTTGTTTGAGTTTAGAGGGGGGGTGGGTTATATTGTTTTGAGCTTTTTTTGTTTTTAGAACAGGTGGCAGTGATTGCTTTGTTATCTATGTAAGTTTTTGCTCCCTCTGCTGTTGTAAAGTATAACACCACTGCTCTAAAAATAAATCTCCATCTGAGCCAGTCGCTATTAAAGTTTTGGCACACGAAACCCAGCAGCAGACAGACCACCAGAGGCCAGCAGGTTATTAAACTGGTGGATATTATATGGCCGCAGAGGCGGTCCCAGCCCATTCAGTGCCCCTGGAAAAAATGACCCCCCCCTCCGACCACCACAGACTTGAAATTCGAACATATGTTAGAGTCCCTGGCCCTTCTTCTAGTACTTTTATCCCTGTTTGAGTGTAGAGGTAATTTGTGTATTGCAGTAATTACTTTGATAGCGCTGTAAGTTTTTCCTCCTTCTGCTGTTGCAAAGTATCAATGTCACTGCTCTGAAAATAAATCTCGATCTGAGCTAATAGCTAATAAGTTTCGGCACATGAAACCTGGCAGCAGACAGACCATCAGACGGTTATTAAACTGGTTGATAATAAATGACCTCAGAGGCGGTCCCAGCCCATTTGGTTCCCTGGGCACATTTTGATTTCTAATAAAGGGGACACATCTTTGCCTTGACATACGATACTCAAAGTTTACTAGAAGATTTCTTCTAGTTAAAAAAAAAAATTAGAATTAAAGCCTCCTTAGTATCATTATAAAATGAAATTAACTCAATAAAATCTCCCTCTATAGACTTCTCAGAAGGTAATATACACTCACCGGCCACTTTATTAGGTACACCTGTCCAACTGCTCGTTAACACTTAATTTCTAAGCAGCCAATCACATGGCGGCAACTCAGTGCATTTAGGCATGTAGACATGGTCAAGACAATCTCCTGCAGTTCAAACCGAGCATCAGTATGGGGAAGAAAGGTGATTTGAGTGACTTTGAACGTGGCATGATTGTTGGTGCCAGAAGGGCTGGTCTGAGTATTTCATAAACTGCTGATCTACTGGGATTTTCACGCACAACCATCTCTAGGGTTTACAGAGAATGGTCCGAAAAAGAAAAAACATCCAGTGAGCGGCAGTTCTGTGAGCGGAAATGCCTTGTTGATGCCAGAGGTCAGAGGAGAATGGCCAGACTGGTTGGAGCTGATAGAAGGGCAACAGTGACTCAAATAACCACCCGTTACAACCAAGGTGGGCAGAAGAGCATCTCAGAACGCACAGTACGTCGAACTTTGAGGCAGATGGGCTACAGCAGCAGAAGACCACACCGGGTGCCACTCCTTTCAGCTAAGAACAGGAAACTGAGGCTACAATTTGCACAAGCTCATCGAAATTGGACAATAGAAGATTGGAAAAACGTTGCCTGGTCTGACGAGTCTCGATTTCTGCTGCGACATTCGGATGGTAGGGTCAGAATTTGGCGTCTACAACATGAAAGCATGGATCCATCCTGCCTTGTATCAACGGTTCAGGCTGGTGGTGGTGGTGTCATGGTGTGGGGAATATTTTCTTGGCACTCTTTGGGCCCCTTGGTACCAATTGAGCATCGTTGCAACGCCACAGCCTACCTGAGTATTGTTGCTGACCATGTCCATCCCTTTATGACCACAATGTACCCAACTTCTGATGGCTACTTTCAGCAGGATAATGCGCCATGTCATAAAGCTGGAATCATCTTAGACTGGTTTCTTGAACATGACAATGAGTTCACTGTACTCAAATGGCCTCCACAGTCACCAGATCTCAATCCAATAGAGCATCTTTGGGATGTGGTGGAACGGGAGATTCGCATCATGGATGTGCAGCCGACAAATCTGCGGCAACTGTGTGATGCCATCATGTCAATATGGACCAAACTCCCTGAGGAATGCTTCCAGCACCTTGTTGAATCTATGCCACGAAGAATTGAGGCAGTTCTGAAGGCAAAAGGGGGTCCAACCCGTTACTAGCATGGGGTACCTAATAAAGTGGCCGGTGAGTGTACATGCCTTATTGGACCTAAAATAAATAAAATATATTTAGTTAATTTGCTGTTTGATATGCAGCATTTCATGCAGCATTTTAAACTGTTTATTGGCGCCTGGTAGAAGCCATTATAGACATTATGCTATGAACTAACCACTTGGTGAAGGAGGTAAATATGCTCGTTTAGCTACCCGGACAGTTAGCTGGACCTTCACCAGGGAAAGGTTCCATTAAAGTTCCATTAAAATCTAGACTTTTGGTTTGACCGGCTTTTATATTCATAAATGGCATTTTGGACCAAAGCCTTAAAATAATAAAAAACAATATCAGGAGGGCACTTTTTGGTTCAGGGGGGAAAGGGCAGGTGCTCTAGCACCACCTAGTGTCTATCTGTGTAGTTAGTTGAACTTTATTGATCTCAAAATTGAAAAATTACAGAAATTCACTTCTTTTTTTTTTTTTTTTATACAGTGTCCTGTCTGGCAATGTGGCAATAAGAATAATTGTCTTGATGCCAAAAAGAGCCCAACAGATTTTACTTTCACAAGTGTAGTAGTATGGCTATTGCTATATTGCTCCACTTGTTTCATGCATATAAATTGCTTTATTATAATTATGCAGGGAGTTTTACAGTTTATATGGACACTGCAATGTAAGTAGAGCAGAAAAACTTACATCTTAACCCATCCCCCTGGGGAGCAGTTGGCTGCCACTGAGTGGCGCCCGGGGAGCAATCGGGGGTTAAGGGTCGAGCGTCCCTGCTGGCGCAGTCATGTTAACCAATGAGCAACAAGCAATTTATTGTCCATTGAATCCAGCCAAGTCAAGATCAATAATTGCAGTCGTATCAAACAGGAAAAATAACATCAAGGAGATCCGTTTTTTTTTTCTAAGTGAAATAGCAAAGGGGCTCAGGAGGCCCACAGAGGTGGAGGCTTTTCTTCTGAGCTGTTAAGATAAATGTATGCTAGGCTGATCTGTCTGCCTGTCATTAAAAGTCATTAAAGGTCATAGCGAGGGCTGAAAAAATGAATCATCATCTGTTTTGAATTATCATTCAAAACAGATTTATCTTAATGAATCAATTACTGAAATACTCAACTAATTTAGTAATCAATTTATCATTAAATGAGTCCGGTCATATTCAGAATTCAAACTTCTGAAAGTTCTTTAAATATGAAATGATTCCATCCTGTTCAATAAATGATCAGTGTTTTTAATTCAGAGTAATTTTCATGTGAATGTGCTTTACTGGAGGCATCCATGTTTGTCAAAGAACACTACTGCCACCTACTGGTTAGTGACGTCACGGTGCGGTATCGGCTGTTGATCAAGTCCCAGTGCTGTATCTGGTGTTTGTCACAACGCGCTATTATCCAAGTCATCTTGAAAACATTCTTCTTCCAAATTCCTTTTTGATAAAGCTTCTAGTTAGAGTGGCTCAGGTTATCCTGAGCTATCTCTATAGTTCTGCTGCTATAGGCTTAGACTGCTGGAGGACATAGGGACCCCTTTTTCATCATTCTGCTTCATTCTATCTCTATTCTCCCACTCTGTAGAATCTGTTAGTTCAATCTCTAACGTTCTGCTCTCTCTGCTTTTTCTCATAGTAGCTTCATCTGGTCTGTTCCTGTTTGGCTGTGACTCCATCCTGGAGAGAAATATCAGCTGTGCTGCTGCCATCAACACCTTTGTTTCTAGATGTTGGAGCTTGGCCTGTTTTCCAGTGTAGTCCTGTTTCTCTGACTGTGACTAACTGGATGTGCTCTCTTGATCCTCTGACATGGGAGCTGGCTCGGAGCTCGTCTGCCTGGCTGTGTGTTTCCTGGACGGGGCCGCCTTCGATATTTACCATTAATTTGAGTGAGTAAATTAGATAGTTTACCAATGGAATGAGTATTTTTAGTCTTAAAATAAGATAATTAAATAATATGCACTTGAAATAATACAATGGAATTGGGTTTTCTTATTTTAAGTGAAAGTTGTCTTGTTTCTCTTTTTACCTCCTCTATCCAAGAACAAATGCATTTATTTTAAGAATAAATGACTTATCTAGATGTATTTTTTTTCCAGTGTAAATAAAAAGAAAAAAAAATGAAAACAAACACTAAAAGTTTTTTATCCTAGTTTCCCTTCTTTCTGCCTTATCTATCACAGTAAAATGGAGGACCTGAGGAGGCGGGGACAGAGAATGAAAAATAAAACCAAAGAGTTTTCTTTCAGACACGGTCAGACAATCCAACCTTTTCCCGCCCCTCTGGGTTTAAACCACCGGATCAGCGGCACAAACCTGCTTTGAGCTGCAAGATAAAGTTTTTTCCTCCATCCTGAACATGAAACATCTAAGCAGTGTGAACACTAAAGGTCGTCTTCTGTTTCACCTCCATACGGCCAAGGGGACGCAGAACCACGATGGGATCTGTAACCTTTTCATCTTTGACAGATATGGCTCCAGAAACGGGGAGGTGGGGGGTGGAGGAGGGGGGGGGGGGGGCAGTTGGGCTCAGCTGCCTGTAAACTCCATCTTCTTTCTCTATTTGAGAAGACATGCAGCGGAGGATGTGTGGTTTTATTGCTTTTTTTTCTTCCTTTTAGAGGATTGCGACAGAGATAAAGTCCATTCAATGATGCTCCTAAATCAAAAGAGCAGGGCCCGTCCTTTTTTTTTAATGCTGTGCTCCTATTATGGAGAAAACACTAATGAAGCGTATTCAGGGAAGCAGCAGCAGCAATGTCAGGGGGTGATGGAGCCCTCAGGACTGCATTAATGCTCTCTGCTCCCTGTCACACTCTGCACGGTGTTCAGTCACCCAGACAAGAGGAGACAGGGAGAAAACACCTCATTCTGGAAATAGATGGGTTCTTTCTATATTGGTTGTCTATGAACAGGAAATGTTCTGAAGAACAGAAGATGGCGGCGTAGGAGAGGAGCGTTAGCTTCTTTATTTCAGTGGATATGAATCTGTTAGCAACATTTTTAGCTGTGTTGGTAAACAATTATCAGAAAGACTTGAAAAACCATCTACAAATAAGTAAAAATGTCTTAAATTAAGTGTGTTTACCCATAATTTGAGTAGTTAAAGGAGAATTGAATGAGTATTTTTACTGTTAACATAAGATAATTGGATAACATGCACTTGAAATAAGGTAATTGTGTTTTCTTATTTTAAATGTAAACTGTCTTGTTCCATTGACAAAATGCGTCTTTTACCTCCTCAATCCAAGAACAAATGCACTTATTTTAAGAAAAAACTACTTATCTAGATTTACATGTTTCCAGTGCTCAAGAGAAGGAGAGAAATTAAGTTTCTGAAATAACTGCCATTAAAAAAAAAGTGGTATCAAAATCTTCTGACACAGACTGCTATCACCATGGCAGCAGCCCACTAAAATCTTCCCCTCATCCCTGCCTTTTCTTGCCCTTTTTAGAGCAGCATCACCAGGCAATAACACAATGGTGGATGGCAGCTGCTAGGCAAGATGCTCAGGGAGTAAATGCTCCCTCCTTCAGCAGCTGTTTCAGAGCAATAATGCCAGGTTTCTCTAGAAGGTTTCTCCTCTGATGCATATAACCATTGAATTTTTTTTTTTTTTTTATCATTCAAAACAGAAAACCTTTGTGTCTTTACTGAGATTTTACGTAACTGATCAACAAAGTTCCCCAATATAAGCCTCCAGCAGACTTGATACTTAATGCTTCTACTGTATTCTTCAGAAATACATGTGACATTACTACACCTACACAGTTGGACAAAATTGCTGGTACCCCTGAATTAAAACAGGCCTGCACAGGAAAAAATCGACATCTAGATAAGTAATTGTTTCTTAAAATAAGTTAATTTTTTCTTGAATCGAGGAGGAAAGTGAGACACTTTGCCAATGGAACAATACAATTTACATTTAAAATAAGAAAAAAAATGCATTGTCTTCATTTAATTGCTTATTATCTAATTATCATATTTTAATATTAGTCATTCCATTGTTAGATCGTCTTATTTTCCTACTCAAATTAAAGGCAAATATACTTAATCTAAGAAATGTGACCAAAGGGACATTTTAAATCAAGGTGTGTCAAATTGTTAGCATCACAGATGTCTATAATTTTGTAATTAATCAGTGGGCCTACATTATATATATATATATATATATATATATATATATATATATATATATATATTGTAGAGCTGCAGGCAGGCCAGCTGACAGCTTTGCTATGTTAAATATGGAAGTTATGTCCCCCTGAAGGCAGCTGCGCCTCAGAACTTCCCTACCGGTTCTTTACCTGGGAGCAAGTTATTTACTAGTCTTAACTCAAACTGGGTAAAACCATATAAAAAAGGACTATAAAACAGGAGTAAAAAGGTAACAGTGTTTATTCCAGATCAGGTTGTTACACGACAGACAAATGGCTTGGAGTTGGCACAGCTGTGGGCTCATGAACGTCAGCGAGCGTCCGGCAAAGACTGAGCCCCGTACAAGGTCATCTCCTGCTTCTCCTACCTCATGAGTCCATGTTTTGCATCAGATGGATGCTCAGCTGTCCATATCAGAAACTGACACGCCATGCATGCCTTGAACTTCATGCATCTTGCTTCTTTACCCCAGGTTTACACAGCTTTCTGTATTTTATGTTGGATATTTTCATCCCATCTATTGAATTTAAGGAAAAAAGCGACCATACAATATATGACTCAACAGAAATTCTTTGCGTTACATCTTGACGGTCAAACAAAGTAAACAGTAAATTAAACTAAAATCTACCTCATTGGCCGCTTTCCCTTGAGAGAGAATTAGAATCTTCAGTCCTTTATCCAGTGTCCTTATCACTGCTGACTTAGGCAGAGGAATCAGTGCGGTGTCTGTCTGATAGTTTGTTCCAGAACTATGTTACAGATCCACAGGTACCGACCCTTAAAGATAACACTCCGTCGACCCGCGGCCGCAACGTTTTGGTTCCCCCTTTAATTAAGACTCGTTCCTGTTGGGATCTGGAGGTCTGTCCACCTTTCTCCAGCAGAGGGCGTTCTAGGTCTCCTGGGGCTGAAACTGACCATCACACCTGCAGCTCATGAGCTCATCAGGAGACCAGCATTTAAGGAGGGGCAGAGCTACAATCCGACGCCAGAGTGTTTGCCAGTTATGGTTAGCGAACCTGAGCCAACCTGCCTGTCTGAATCTCTGACTCCCCTGAAGCCTGAACCTGAACCTAATCAGCTTTTTGTCCTCTCTGCTTCTCAGGAAGAACCTGCCTGGAAACCTGAAGACCTGGAAGGGTTTCTCAAGTGTGAAACCAAGCTGTCTGTTCTCAGAAGAATCCTGGAAATCTAACTCAGTCTGAAACCTGCCTGCCCGCTCTCAGCATGAGCTGAGGGAGAAGCTCTGAACCTGCTCAGTAAGATTATCTGCTCTGCCCTGCCTCTGCCTAGCCCTCTGCCTGCCTTCAGCCTCTGACCTCCTAGTTCCCCCCTTCTACCGCTCTGCTCATCTCTGATCAGGTATAGACCTGCAAACACCCAACCTGCAAGTTCACTGAAAGACTGCTAACCAATCTGTCCCTCTCTGCAGTGAAAACCAGTCGTGACCAGACCCGGACCCAGTTATTCCTGAAATCATTGTTCTTTATTGTGATTCATCTTCAATAAACTTTGTGAACTTTCTCCCAGCCTCTGAGTGTTCTGCATGTGGGTTAGATCCCTGAAAGCCAACATGACAGATCCCCCGTATCAAACAAACAATATACAAGAAATACATGAAATTATGCTTTTAATATTTAACCTTTATTACTAAAAATGTATGTATTTATGAGCTCTATATTTTTAACTTAAATATTTATTAATCTATTATTTATTTATTTATATATTCTGTATGCCGCCCATCCAAGCATCCGAGGACTCCGGTTCTTTAACTACAGATGGTTTCTTTATTTATGCACTTAAATAGCTAGCGCAGCTAGCAACAGGGTGCACCGTAGACCACCGTAGAACTACAAACAGACAATAAACAAAACAATGAATTTACATCCACACAGTCTGTGGATAAAATAAAATAAAGTTGTAGTATTACAGTCTACTGACCACTTTGCCCGCTTGCAGCTCTGAATGGGAGGGGAATCACTTTAGCTTTGAAATATCTTGCCTTTTAACCAAAAACCGTAACAACAGCTTCAGAATGCATCAAGAAAAAGAGGAAGTCAGAAAGACCGATAACAAAAGTGTTAAAAGAAAAGAGGGGAGCCTCTGGTGGTCAAACTAGGTACAGCTGCATTACACAAAAAACTAAATCCCCAGCATTTACATTCTGACTTCGATGGCAGCTACAGCACTAGTTGATCTTTTCTATACTTCATCAGAGGACAGCGAGCTCGGCAGGCAGAATATGGCCTTTTCTCACCTGCTGTATATCAGCCAGTCCCTAACCCTTTTTTTCCATCCATCGTGGGAGGTAGAATAGGTTAGATACTTTGGGGATTCTCTTCCCCCTGAATCTGCTTCTTCATTAGCCATCTCTGAGAAAGGGCTTCCTTTCACACTCGATCAGAATCAGTCATTTTTGGCCACAGCGCAGGATCATTGAAATTAACGGTGTGATCTGTCTCTGACCCACAATGCTCAGACTTTCAGATCGAGGCAGCAAGCCCCTCCACCTGCACAGGTCGCTTGGTAGGGATGGAGCTCTGTCTCCTCCCCTATGAACCGGCGACAGTAGAACTGCTACGCTGTCCTTGCTCCCCACCTCACCTGGCTATCCTGCTCGGGTCTGTCTGTCACCCTGCACCTGGACCTTTTCCATCTTTCTGCTCTTTTGGTGCTAATCTCAAGTATTTCTGTGAAAGAAAATGTTTTCCCCCCTTACACCAGCCAGCGGATGCTATACTTTAAAATCACATTTATACAGGCATTGCTTCTTACCTGGCTCTGAATGTGCATCATTCTTCTGCAGTTCTGTTCCTGGACCTGTTCCTGACTCATTCTAATTTTATTTTTAATTATTGCTCATAAAATCCCTCAAGCATTTGGTCTCATCTTTCCTTTTTCTCTTTTTTCTGTGTGCCAGACTTCTGAAAACCTTACATTCAGCAAAAAGTTTAAAAGTAGCTGCCTGCCGTTGTCCTGGTGAAACCATGTAATGTTGAAATGAGGGGAGTTCTAATGGCACCTTATTTAAAGAAAACATATTACATATACATTTGGGCCCCCCTCTGTCCTGGGACTGGGAAAATGTACCTGTTTGCCCCCTCGCCTGTCGGCGGGCGTGGTATGGTGACATGGTATGGTGACATGGTATGTATCACACTCAACATGGACCAGGGAGAGTGAAAGAAAGAATTGTCTCAGGATATAAGAATGGAATTTAAAGACAAGCACATTGAAGGTAAAAACTATAAGACGATTTCCAAGCAGCTTGATGTTCCTTTGAATACAACTGTCACAGTCTTGGTTTTGTTATGTTTATTTAGAGTATTCAGTTTTACTTTGCTCCTTGTTTTAGTGTTTAATTATTATTTTGTTGTTTTCTTGTTAGTTCCTGTCTTCCAGGTGTTCCATTTGTTGTCCTCTGCTGCCCTCTTGTGTCCTCTATCCCTTGCTCTGTTTTCTGCTCTGTCCTCACCTGTTTCCAATCCTCTCGTTAGCCCTCTCTTTGTCTCTGTCCCCTTTAAAAGTTTCCCTCTTCATTTCCTGTTTGCTGGATCCTCATCTAACGTCTGTCTGCTTACCTCGTCTCTCCCTGGCTCCTAGTTTTTGGTTTCCCCTGATGTCTCCTTGGTTCTGGTTTGTTTGTTATTTTTGTTGGATTTTTTTATTCCTGCCTCTGTACCTGTGAACCTCATCAAACCCACCTAAATTCACCTCTGCCTACTTGGCTCTGCTTTTGGGTCCTCAATCCAACACCAAATCGTGACAACAACTGCTCATATTTACATTTATGTAAGATCTGTCGGCAGTGGCCATCCTTTCTGGAGCATCTGTCCTCTCTGTCAAAAATCTTTATCCAAAACATTTTAGATCGTTTAAATGACTGTGGTAACAGCCAACAGAATCAACAAAGACTCCTGGATAAATGTTGAAATGCCTTAAAAAACTAAACTAAAGTCCAGTTGCCCTTTAATTTGTAAAAAAAAAAAAGATAAAAATCATAGCATCCACTCTTTCTATTTAAATCTCTATAGTTAGAAAGGACCCAAATGCAAAGTTATCATCAAGTTCTAGAATTTTAATGAATACGATGTTTTCTGTGTTCACACCTTCATATGTTCTGGATTTTATTACAGAGAGCTTCCGCCTTTAGCTACCTATGTGTAATTTTTTTTCTTTTCCAGGAGGCTGTAGTTCCAGTTTGACCAACATCGTTGATGTGAGTCTCCATCCCTTAATAATCTCAGTAAGGTTGAAGGCTGCCTGGATTCAGCAAAGCAATTATGAGCTGCTTCCTACTGTAAATCAAGTTCTTGCTATTGACAGGTGTTGAAAGAGTGAAGGAGGTAGGAAGAGGAGGTAGGAGCTAATTAGAGGTCCAGATTGAGCTCTTGATCCACTGGGGGAATTCAGGCTTAAAAACCATCGTACTGTAACTCCTGTTGCTGCAGCATGACAGCCGTTTACAACGCTACCTTCAGCCTCCATTGGACCAGATGATGACCTTTAAAGCAAAGACAGTAAGTCCATGTCTGAAAAACTGAACAACTCCCCGATAAAATGGTTTGGATCATGGATCGGTTGTCTTAGTAACTTAAGGAGAAAAAAGTGGTATCTATGTTTGAATCTCACTAATGTCTGCTTGTTAAATAGCAAATGGTTATCTCTAAATTTCATGCAAGAACTGTTCGTACAATAAAATAGATTTTAAATCGTTCGTAGAAAAATTTAGGAGAAAATGTAGTATTTTCCTAATCTTCTCTCTGGTACAAATAATTAATTTTACAAGTGAGTCTTGGACAGAATTTTCCCATTTATTGGGCTGCATGATCATTATATATTATGCAACTCTGCAGTTAGAAATCAGAGCTCGATCAGAGATCAAGCTACAATTAAAATAACATGTAAAGAGAAAATGGATGTTCAGGAAAACTCCTCTAACGGTAAGACTTTCGTTCATTTCACTCCAAGGCAGCTCCTCTTCTTTGTTATTACTGTAAATGTGGATAATTTGGGTTTGGGTCTGTCTGACTTTGTCAAAGACACCAATTCACTATTAAAGGCAATATTTCATATTTACTTTACTCTATTATGCTATAACCAATGATCATGCTCTGCTCACACTTCTAAAGAAGTTTTTTTTTTTTTTTAAGAAGTTGCATAAAACCTCAAGAAACCTAAAAAAAAATTAAGCTAAATGATTATAATAAAAAAAAGCAAAAGTAGAGCTGTAATTTAGACTAAAACTGTTCAATTCAATTCAGTTTATTTAGATACCACCAATTCACAACACATGTCATCTCAAGGCACTTTACAGTTCACCAGATCATCCAGTCAGATCATCCAGTCAGATTAAGTTTTCTATCTAAGGAAACCCAGCTGATTGCATCGACTCATTGACTCTTCAGCAATCCCTCACACTAAGCATGCTGGTAGCGACAGTGGAGAGGAAAAACTGCCTTTGAACAGGAAGAAACCTCCAGCAGAACCAGGCTCAGTGTGAGCGGCCATCTGCTGAGGCCCACTGGGGTTCAAGGAGACAGAAGCAGACATAGAAAAAGAAGCATAGATACAAAAGGCAACTGTCAACCAGCTCCACAGGCGGCCCCGTCCAGGAAACACACAGCCAGGCAGACGAGCTCCGAGCCAGCTCCCATGTCAGAGGATGAAGGGAGCACATCCAGTTAGTCACAGTCAGAGAAACAGGACTACACTGGAAAACAGGCCAAGCTCCAACATCTAGAAACAAAGGTGTTGATGGCAGCAGCACAGCTGATATTTCTCTCCAGGATGGAGTCACAGCCAAACAGGAACAGACCGGATGAAGCTACTATGAGAAAAAGCAGAGAGAGCAGAACGTTAGAGATTGAACTAACAGATTCTGCAGAGTGGGAGAATAGAGATAGAATGAAGCAGAATGATGAAAAAGGGGTCCCTATGTCCTCCAGCAGTCTAAGCCTATAGCAGCAGAACTATAGAGATAGCTCAGGATAACCTGAGCCACTCTAACTAGAAGCTTTATCAAAAAGGAAAGTTTTAAGCCTAGCCTTAAAAGTAGACAGGGTGTCTGCCTCACGGACTAAAACTGGTAGTTGGTTCCACAGGAGAGGAGTCTGAGAACTAAAAGATCTGCCTCCCATTCTACTTTTAGGAATTCTAGGAACCACTAGTAAACCTGCAGATTGAGAGCGAAGTGCTCTGTTAGGAACATAAGGAACAATCAGATCTCTGATATCAGATGGAGCTTGGCCATTTAAGGCTTTATATGTGAGAAGGAGGATTTTAAATTCTATTCTTGATTCCCACATTTAATCATAAGTTCATCTTGAAAAAAGTGATTTGGAAAATTGTTGGGTTTCTTTTAAAAATGTTTTTATTTTATTTTGTAATCCTCTCACATATTTTATTATATATATCTTTATTATTCAACAGAAATTTAGACATAACTGTCTGATTAAATCATACTAAACATTAAATTAGATGTTATAAGCCAACAATTACATAGTCTCTGAGTAGCCAAGGTAACGCTCTACCCACCTCCCAGCATTTTATCAGCCAGCTGTCCCTCTCCACTGGACAACAGTGTGATGTGTCACATTATGAGGCTGCAGGGTCAGAAAGAGGTCAAAAGAAAATATCCGTTTTCTTTTCACTACACCGCCTTGTCCGGTCTGATTAATACCAGAGTAACACTAATGAAATTAGCTTTTAGCACTGGGGATAAAATGGCCTCAGTCTGCAGAGACCTATAAATGAAGACGGTAGATTTCTCAGGGAAAACATCATCTAAAAGCAGTAATTGCAATGCATGAGCATGAATCCCAGCCAGGCTCTATGGCTGTTCATTTGTTTAAATGATAAAACTTCCACTAAAACCTTTAAACTCTTGTGCTATCCTGTTGCTCTTGATGGAAGTGGGTGTGTACATCGCCCCAAGATCTTACTATTCTTGCATAAAACATTGGAAGCAAAGGGAAAACTGCCTAAAAGTATATCCTTCCAAAGTTCTGAAAGGTGAAGGGTAAAATAACTGGACAGTGAATCAGAAGATCTCCTGACATAAAATGACATCACTTATTGCTTATTTTCTGTTTTCTTCTAAGGTTTACTCAACAAATATTAGGATTTCATCCTGCCTCTAAAAGGGGACAAGAATAAACAGATGTGGGTTTACTAAAGTTAGTTTACCTCTGTGGCTTTAGATGACAAATTGTGTTTATTCATTCATAACTAGCTGTCAAAACAAAACATGGAGAGAGAAGCGGCTATTGGTGAGAGGTGGAGAAAAACCAAAAAGAGATATTTTGTAGGATGAGGAACAGCTGTGTTAGAGATGCTGTCTGGAAACAGAGGAACCATGGAGACAACAGACTGCAGAAAATAAAATACTCAGACCTACAATTATTACGGGAAAATAGAGAAAACAAACATACTCTCTGCCAGGAAGGAATGAAAGTGTTTTTTCTTATTAAAAATGTATGATATAAATAAAAGTAAAGTATAATATAATAATTATATTCATATATAATATAATTCAAAGTAAATAGTAAGATGTCTGACAGCATAAAGCTAATGGCAGGATTGATGTATATTATCTCCTGCGTTATTTTCAATATACACACATTAAATAAGATATGACACAGAAAATGTAACATTGATCAAATATGCCATGGCCTTGGTTGCACGTCTCACCACTGGCTCATTCGATGGCTCTCTATGTAAACGCAACAATCGATCTCATGAACTGGTGTCAGAACAGTAATCTCCAGTTAAAGTCGTAGGGAAGCGGCTGTTCCAACCGCTGCATTTCCGAATTCTCCCGAGTGGTGCCCGACTTTACATGAGTGAATAAAGTGAATGTGATTGGTCGTTTATCAGGGGCGTTGCTAGGCACAAAGCTTTACTGGGGCACTGGCCCCCTACCGCATATGCCCCTCCTTCCATACACAAATACAGACAAGCACACTGCCCCACCCTGATACATTCCTACCAAAATTACCAGTTGAGATAATAAGTATAAGAGCATATTTGTTTTAACAAACATGAACATTTTCAACATTGCAGCTATAAAAAATAAGACATCAACAACTTTGACAAAATAAAAGTTTCCTTATACACATTCTGACGTAATCATTAATTCCTAGGTTTCAGAGTTTTAGTTCGGGGGAAATTTTTACTCATCCTGAGCTAAGTTTTCCTTTTATTTTTTGAGCATTAAAGTGTACCTCCTATTTTTCATTTTTTGCAAAGCGGTCAATCACTAGACTGTGACTCAGCTTAGAAAGTTCTTCCTTTTCAACTGATAAAATAGCCAGATGATGGAGCCTGTCTTGTCCCATTGTGTGGATCCTTCTCAACACACTGAATGACCTTTCACACCTCCAGCTGTTGACTGGGATGGTGAGGAGATCTGGATGACCTGCGTTAATGTTGGGAACATGATGTTATCAAGCAAGTTGAAAACACACCGCATATCCTTGATGACAAGGCTTTCTTTTTCAACCAGGAAAAGCTTTCAAACCATTTTGAATTAAATGAAAGTTTTTTTTACTCCAAATTTGTCCTGGGGATAGTGGGACAACTTCACTTGTTTAGGACCATCATGCTTTCCCCCTAAGTCACTAATGTCTCCTTCTTGTTTGTGGACGCTGGTTATTGCATCCTCATCACCTTCATGGTCCTGTCTCTCTCCTGTCTCTCTCCTGTCGTCTCGCCTCCCTTTCCTACTCCAGCACCTTCATTCTCATCCTCTACAGCAAACATTAAAAAACGTAAATCTATAATTATGTAAATATCAATCCTATTGCTAATAACGTTCCTAATGTAACTGCTTAGCTTAAATCACTAATTCATCCCGGGACCTTACCTCCCTCTCTCATCTTGTTTTACTGCTTCCCTGTCTCTGCTTCATGTGAGGAATTTCCTGATATCCATCTACAAACCAATGCGGTAATTTTCAGTTAGTAGCCTATAAATCATCTGGTTTCACTGGGAAAATAATAAAATTGACAGGTAAGAAACTTTACCAGAACTAAAAATGCGTTGTGGCCGCACAGTGTCCCATCCAAAACAGTTGAGAGCAGCTGGTTAGTTTACCTGCAGTTCATGCAGTGACATGCGCTGACGTGGGGGCGCTAATTCATCCTCAATTTGGAGTTACCAACACACTTGCTGCGCATTTGAGTAGAAATATACGTCTCATCCCGTAGGAATTATCTAAATTGATGCATTAAAAAAAATGTAATACTGTTGCAAATATTCATGAGACTTATACTGGGGCACAGCTCATTTATACTGGGGCACGTGCCCCAGTAAATGGGGTCTGGCGACGCCGATGTCGATTATCATGGGGGCGGGATTGTTGTGGCGGAAGGTTCACAAGCCATTTTGGCTGTAGCTGGTTTGTCGGAAGCATCTTTGTTACGGCTGTCGCCGTCATATTTGTGTTTTCTCTTTATTTTCTTTATTTTCCCTCTTTCTCACCTCTACTAAGTAGGCTGCATGGCCCTGTGGAAAGACCCGCCTACTTCCTGATTTCAGTCCCATCCATTGGCTCCCTCAGTTCCACCTTCAACAATGGCTCATCACCACCTGCAACCACCTCCTGCTCATTAGGACCTCACCTGTTGATTGAGGCAGCTTGTCACAGCCAGTTGACTTGTGTGCCTTGTGTGAACCAAACATTGTTGGTTAGCAGCTGCTTGTTTAGTGGAGTAGCTCTCTTATCTTTTTGGTTACCCATTTGGGGTTTGTGCTACTTAGCTTGTGTCAAGTATTTTGTTCTGTTTGGCTAATGTGCAAACTTTACTAGCTTGATGCTAGAAAGAGGATGGAGGTAGGGCCAGAGTCTGGACTGATTGCATCACTGAGTATTTTCTTTGTTAGTTACATTAGGTGTAGTGGGTGCTGTGCTCTCTGTGTTTCTTTACTAAGAATCCCCTTTTGGTTTAAATCTGTAGTTAGGCACAATCCTCCTTTTGAGGAACTCTTATTTAACTTTGTTTGTTATTTTCACAGCACCCTCACCCACCCTCCTTCTGTTTGTTTATTGCTTGCACCTCTTGTCACCAAATAAATAATAATTTTATAAGAACTTACCGGTTTCTGCCTATATGTTTATGCCCCCACTTCCCTAGACATACAGGGGGGCCGTAACAATCTTGCTAACCAGTTAGCAACTTAGTGCTAGTAGGTTCCCAATGGGAAATTCCATTGGGACCAAGTAGCACTAAATTGGTGACTTAGAAACGACGCTGTCAAGGAACGCTATGGACAGCGGAAACATGCAAGAGGAGGAGAGTTTAGTGTCGGAGGTCGTGGATGAGTCTCCTCCGTCATCCATTTTTTATTTAGAGGAGGAAAGCGGGGACGAAGATGTTGTGGAAGAGGACGCCAGGGCGGCAGAAGCTTGGTTTGGTGTAGAAGGCTTCCAGCCGTACATGTTTGAGCCCTTGCCTCGCAACGCTGCCAGTTCTGTTAGCTCTACGCCTGCCGAAGACACAGACGTCCATCCCCGTGAACACTGGGACGCAACTCAATGGGAAAGAAAGGATTCTGATTTCAACCGTTGCGTATATTAGCTGCGACATATGAATCAAGATGCTATGACCGAAAAAATATGATTGACAGCTGACCGTTGATATATGATTGGACGTAGAACTAACTAGCCTGCAGAGGATAACGACAAAATAACAGATTTTAAAACAGGTTTTTCTTTTTAAATAGACATTTTCTAAATTTTGGGACAATATAGTCTGATAAAGATTACATTTATATACATGTTTAAGCCAGAATGATTTCACATTTAAATATGACTTCCCTACGACTTTAAATATTAAAACTCAGTGTTACTGAATGTGCCTTTTGAAACTGGCCTATCCCAGGTTGTGATGTAATTTACGTAAATGCTGTCGCCATCTCTACCCTGGGCAGCGATGGTTCGCTTAGGACCTGACAACATATTAAACAGTTTTCTTACAAAGGCAACCATTTTATATGTTTATAAAAACATTAAATGTTTAAAACTTTTATAAAAAAAAACACTGATCTGTTTTAGAATAAATCATTTGGCATTAGTTAGACAGTAACATGACTGATATTGGAAATAGTGTGCTTCACTTTTCTAGTTCAAAATAATAATTTACATTCATGTTGAGCCATCATAGCTAGGATTACTCTGCTAACGGTGTTTATGTTGCTAGTGTCAGTGTGTGTAAATATCAGGCAATCTGAGGGTAGGAACCTTTGTTCTGTATGGTGTTTGGAGGAGGGATATAATAGAGGAGGAACCTGCTTGAACAGTGATTTATCACGAGTGCCTTTCCTAGCAGAACACTTACCACATCGTCTCTTACTGTGTTCATTGTTTGCATTCATGGACAGCTTTGAAAGTTCAGCAGAGAAAAACAGTTTACATCAATACCGAAACTTTATTAGTAGAATTATGTTTTTACAAAAGGAGCATTGCTTATGTGGTTTACAAGTCTAAATATTTCTACCTCAAACATTTATTAAAAATAAACAGATTTAAAAGTCCTTCATTAAAACATGTAAAAGTACACCCATATTTAACATGTTATTACATATATATACAATAGATATTAGAGCTGTATTTACATGATGTAAGAGACACTGTAACTCGTGTCTTTTTTTCTCTTTTGAATTAATATTTCAACAGGTATAATATATAAACCATGAGTTCAAAACTCCAAAGGATATTGGATTTATGTTGAAATCACAGTAGAAACTTCAGTCAGTGGAGAGCTACCATGTGTATTTTCTGTCCAAATTTTCAATCCAAAATCAGAATCAGTTGATGATGTGTGCAAAGAGTTGGCGATACACAGCTGGCCGACTTCGCTCATTAAAACCAGTAAAAGTCCCAGAATCAATTCTTCCTGTAGTTCAAAAGTAGCGTCGCCTGGTTTGAACTAAGCCCAAACTTTCAGTGAGCAAAGATTGAAGCTTTATGGCTCTGATCTCGATATGACTGCAGATTAATTTGTAACATTTTTGACATTAGAAGCAGCGTTTTTCTCTTTGGTTGCAGATTTATGCTCCAGTCTCTGGTTTAGGTCAAAGTTTAAGTATGACAGATGTTGTTCAGCTGTATGGAGTGAATTTAGTTCCATTATTGTTGCAAGTAAAACAAATGTTTGTAAGTGAAAAAAAAAAAAAAAAAAATTGCAATCCTAAAATGAATATTTTTAACTTTTTGTGGTAAATTCTTTTATTTTAATCTTCTTTTGTTATTTTTTAGATTGTTATTTGTCCAAATTTATACATTAGATTGCATTTTTTTTAATCTTCTCATCTTCAGATTCTTTACATTTCAAATTGCATTTTAAAGTCGTAGGGAAATGGCCGTTCCAACGGTTGCATTTCTGAATTCTCCCGAGTGGTGCCCGACTTTACACAAGTGAATGAAATTAATGTGATTGGTCGATTATCAAGGGGCCGGGATTGTTGTGGCGGAAGGTTGGCAAGCAAGTTTGATTGTGGCCGGTTTGTTGGAAGCATTGTTGCAAAACAGTTAGCAACTTAGACAGACGGTTAACTTAGACAGATGACCGTTGATATATGAATATATATATGATATATGAATGGCCGAATTTAGGTTTTCAGTCTGCATAAGAAAATGCAACAATATTGGAACAGAATTCCCTCCATACAGCTGCCTGCATCTTTCAGAGAAAGGCTTACGCCTCCTTTTCTTACTTCGTAAAGCTTATTTTTTTATCAAGAGCATAGTTTAACAGTTTGGTTAATAATGCAAATAAGACAAATTCAGTCTTACAATTTTTACAGACACACAATTAATGGAGTCACTACTGAAACTTATCCCAAAGATAAATCTATATGTTTGAACAGCTGGAGCTACAGCAGCAGAAAAACTAACAAGAAGAAGTTAAGAAACATCAGAGTTTCAGCACAATATTCCTGCTGAATGTGACTTTTTTTTGCTCCGAGGACCAGTTTAGTGATGAATGCTGTCTGACGTTTTACTTCTAGGGATGATCCTGCACACATTATTATTTATTTATTTTTGCTGACCTGCTTTTCTAAATGACTAAGACTAAAGATGGGATTCTCTGTTCATTAAGGTGACAGTCGGGCCTGTTACCGTTCCACGCACACTTGGCCTTACTCTCAGGCAGGAAATAAATTAAGTCAAGAGTGAATCTCGTCTCACAATCAGCAACATGTTCACTCTGCAGACTCGGCAGTTTTCCGTTAACATCTGCTGATTCCTTCACCTCCTTTTCTTTTTGTTCTTATATAACTGCGGGACGTGTTTTCAGCTCTTTAGACAAACATCTGCACATTTCTAACACCAAACACATCAGGGCCGGCCAAAGGCACCAGCAAACTTAGCGACTACTTGGGGCCCCAGGGAAACAACCCAATTGTTTGTTTTTTTTGGGCATGTATAAGGATTTCTATATAAATATAGTAAAAAAAAAAAAGAAAACTACAATAAACTGATACAATAAACTGATAAAATTGTGGATTGTTTACATCAAAATGTATTTTATAAAAGAAAGATAAGATACATGAAATACTGGTCTTGTGCTCAGAGCGATAGATAGTCAGGAGTGGACGAGTGCAAACCTTTTCAAGACAAACATTGCAGTTGGAACCAAAAATTATAAACATTTGGAGACTTTTACTGTAAATAAAATACATACTAGCTTATTGTATCACTTTTAGTTACACTAGATGATGCTAAACAGCACTAGCAGAGCTGGAGTGAGTTTATAGACAGTATGAGAATGATCTGATCATTGATTACAGCAACAGATATTATTGGTAGAGATGAAGTGCACTTAAATCTAATTTTGCTTTTGATGCTTGGGCCGGCTCGCGTTCCTCAGCAGATGGAGGGCGGGAAGTAAAGCAGCCATGGATCTACCAGCTGAAAGAATGTCTCTGTTTTGTGCTTTTTATGGCTGATCCAGTCGTTCTTCATTATGGTAAAAAGGTAAAAAGCTTGCAGAAAAATGAAAAAAATTGGACTTTAAATGTGTGATCAGATCATCTGGCTGCTAATGCTGGTGTCTGCAGCAGCTGCTTCATCGGCACTGGGAAGCTTTGCTGCATGTTTTTCTGTTTGTTGGTTCTGTTTAACATTAGGATGCTGTAAGATGCTAATCTACTTACCAATGATTATTAAGCTAATATTTAAGCTGCCTGGGCTCTTTAGCATCACACCAGTAGAACGGGCTTCAATGGTGTAACCTGCATCTGTGAAATATAACCATGGGGTAAGATAATTATCAATAAAAATGTATGCTTAGGTGTTGCAATTGGTAAATTCAAGTAAAATTCAGGTAAGATTTGTATTTGTTCCTTGCTGTCAGCACATACATACATTAGACAGTAGATGTTTCATCTGTGAGAATAAAAGTTTAAACGTTATGAATGCAAGTTGAAGATGTAAAAGTTGGCAGAAAATCAGGTACAATTATACATTCATGATGGAATATCTACAAGCTCTGATTGAGCTATTACCCTCCTTACCAGTCGGTGGCAGTAATGCACCTAAAGGTTGTACTCTAACCAAAAACAGGACCATCTATCAAATGTTATATTATGTCTGCAATCAAAACAACGGCTGTGTTCGAATTCATGAGCTGCGTCCTCAGAAGGCCAGAGTCGAATGCCTGGGTCCGATGTATCCTCGCTATCCTTGGATATCCCAGGATTCATTGCCAGACCAAGCCTACTTTAACAGCTATTTTTCACAATTTGCTTAACTAAGTATTTTTTGTTGTTGAATATTAAAAGATATTTTGCAGATATATTCTTATACATACATTGTTTAGATTTACTTATATCTTTCTACCCCTTTTATAGTATAGAATAGAATAGAAAATCCCTGGTCTTTACAGCAGCAAAAAGATTATAGAAAAACAAAATGGTCACACAAATGTGGACCTTAGATAAATGCATAAGAATTACATAATAGGGGAGAATAGGGCTCGGGATCCGCGTTGCATTGTGGGATGTGGCGGCCATGTTGAGGGCTACGCGAACGTAAACATAGCTCTGATACAACGTTGTTGTTGAAAGAAGAGACGTAGAAGTAGAGAGAAAAAAGATGTTAAAATCCCAAAAAGGATCTGGAATTTACCGGGACACATTAAATAGAGAAGCCAGGGACCGGTATGTTGACAAAATCAGCATTATTAATAATTTGGATCCATATGAAGTTCCAAACAATGAGTGAGCGCCTATACTTCAAAACAGTTCCGAAGCTACAAGTCCTTGGAGTCTCATGTGCAGTTCATGAATGGATGGGTTCAGGAGCTGCAGATCATAAAGCCAGCAAACAGTGGGAACACAGTAATCCGTACGAAGGTAAGCTGTGATCAGAAGGGCTCTGGAACCTGCTAGTTTAGTAACTGCTAACCGCTAATGCTAACAACGACTCACGCATGTAATGTACTTTTAACTAGCTGCTATGTGTTTCAAAGGTGTAGTTAGTAACGTTAACTGCCAACCCTCCGGGTTTCTCCCGTATTTGAGCATTTTCCCGCTGCCATTTTTATTATTTTCCCGTAAAAGATCCCAACTTTGAAGGAAAGAAACACTGTAGGCTATAAAATAAAATTGTGCATCTTTAACTTACCAGAATGAAAATGCAGGGAACACACTCTCATTGTAATTGGAATACTGTGGAAAGTTATGTTCGGTCGTCTTACAGCCGCGATCCAATCTAGCAGACGACTCTTTATCTCTGACACTTGGTCTCCGTGGTTACGCCTCCAGGCAGGAAAGCGGTGGAAAGTTAACCCATTTTCTATGTTTCCATGGCGATCATGTGTTGCGCTGTTACTGCCCAAAATACAGCACCGGTTTACCATGGTTGAAATCAAGTTAAAGTGAAATTAGTCAAATTAAAACACGGCTGAGAGGGAGAACAGTACGCGGTAGTCGTAGGCAGTAGTCTGAGCCGCGGTAAAAGAGGCCTTCAAGATGGCGGCGACGCAAAGTGCTTACATCATGATGACCAAGCCCTATTGGGGTGCATCACTGCCATCCACTGGTAAGGAGTGTAATCCGGTTCATCTGGGGTTGTAGATTTGTACTTCTAAAGAAGTGTCCGCTGCTGCCTTCTGAAACAAGGGAGGCTTAACTGATTAATTAAATCCAAACATCACGTGTTGCATTAACACATGTTGAAACGTATCAAACTCACCACTACAAAAGTTGAAAGTAGCTGTTGAAAGAATAAACTCCAGGAGACCATGGAAACAGATCAGCACAAGACAACTGTTCTGACTGAATGATGATTTTTCCCTCTGAACTCATGAGGAAAAACTCCTCGCTGTCCTGCTTCACGACCCGCCCGGCTCCACAGACCTTCTAAGAGGTTTAGCCTCACAGGAAGGGATGTATTTTGCTGTGTTAACCTATCAGGGCTCTACTTTCTGTCTGCTTACCTAAACAGACCGAGGCTTAAACCTCAGCTGGGCATCCTGCTACCATAGAGTGGAGAGGAGATCGTGTCTGAGAGCGGAATAAACAGCTGATTAATGCGCAACATGCTCATGAAATCAGCAGCATTTTAGCACAAATTTAATTCAGTTTAATGATGAATTTATTAAGTTTGTCTATGTATATTTTTCCAATATTTTTAAAGCCTCCCTAGTATTCAACTAAAAAAGATTCTAAAGTTGATTCTTATTCATAAATTTGTGATTTTTCCTCGGTTTGATGCAAAGTTGTTATTTGTAAATTCTAGACTCATATTCTCAGAAATCTGATGTCACATGTACGTATGTAGAGGATTACAACGAGGAACAAATATAACTCCTAAATTCATAACTTAATTTTAAAGGAGAAGTCCGGTTAGCAAGGAAAATTCAATGGATCATTATCTATGCCTGAAAGTAATATGTTCGTGTGATTTAATGAATTTAGCTTTAATCAGTAAAAAAATAAGAACAATACTTTTCGTTGTGATCACCGAGTCTGGGAGCGGCCATTTTTGCCCAAATCTAGTAACCCCTCCCTCCTGCCATCTTCCAGCAGTGACGTCACGGTGCGGTAAGCCTAGCGCCATTCTCCCCGCTTTACAAGCTAAATCAATGGGAACTACTAGACACATCTGCAATCAACAACAATTATTGAAGATTTCCAGAGGACTTCACCATTGAAATTCACCAGAGCTATAGTGAAACTGACAATGCCCACGTGCATGGCAGCTGGATGCTGGAATACATCGGGTAAAAGTGAAAAAAAGAGTTATTCCACCTTTCTGATTCCTGATCCTCCACGGACGGGTTGGTCGTTGGATCGCCAACTTGAAGAGGGAGGATTTGCCATCGAACTTCTGGCCAGAGAAAAAACCCGTAATATGTAGCCCACATTTGGAAGAAGAATGTTTTCAAGATGACTTGGATAATAGCGCGTTGTGACAAACACCAGATACAGCACTGGGACTTGATCAACAGCCGATACCGCACCGTGACGTCACTAACCAGTAGGTGGCAGTAGTGTTCTTTGACAAACATGGATGCCTCCAGTAAAGCACATTCACATGAAAATTACTCTGAATTAAAAACACTGATCATTTATTGAACTCAGACACCTTTGCATACATTTTTCTATTTTTTTTTTTTTTCGTTAACGTAAACAAGACTTTGTTGATTGTTGGTTTTGTGTTTCTGAGGTTCTGGACCTACCTGCTGACAAGAAAGCTATGCTCTCCCAGATTTATGCCTATTTAACTTTGATAAATTATTTCTCTGGTTTAGGTCGGATAAACTGAGATTTATTTATTTTCCATTACAGCGGAGTAGTTTCTCTGTGTGGGCAGGATCGTCACAAACAATGCAGCTCTACAGTCTGACGTAATGTGGTTTGCAGCGACGCCGAAACAGCAGCCTGCTTTGTTTATGGCTGTTGTCAGACTCAAAGAGCATTGCCAAGAAAAACTGTAGGATGAAGGGCCTAACAGTTTGCGATATCTATGGCTTTATTTGACTCAAGAACTCAGTTATTTTGAAGAAATATTCACATCCAACACATTTGTTAGTTTTGTTTTATGTTTTCATTGAAACTTTATGTAAATCTGTCTCCATTGATAATTTACTTCATTCCCTCCATCTGAAATTGAGTATCATCAAACAAATCATGATACTAAGACCATCCAATTAGTGGAAAATGGTTTGAACCAAAACAGGCTATAGAGCTTCTAGTTTTACTTGTGCTTCTCATCGTATTTAGCTTAAAGCTGTAGATCCTCACTGAACTAAATATCACTGCAGCCATTCATTCAGAAACGGCCATGATTGTTGAATGACAGCTTCTTATTTAAGTTGGCAGTGCAGAAACTTTCAGTTTTGTGTAAGTAGTTTTTTTTTCTCCAAGCTTCAATGTCGTACAGAGGAAGGAGGCTTCAGCCTCCAGGACCTCAATGTTTTTGGTCGTGACGACGCGTGGTAACAGTTAGGGGTCAGAAGAAAAACTTCTTCATTCACTCTTTCTTCACAGTCAACGGCTGCAGAAACAACTGCATTACTCACTCACACTCACCATTCAAGTGACAACAAAGTGCTTTGTTGTTTTAAAAATGCTTACACCGCGAGAATTCATTTATAATTAGATTTCTGTCTTAAGATAAATGTACTTTTTCTTCAATTTAACAGGGAAGTGAAAGAAGTTGCAACTGAAGATGATTAAGATGATGTTTAAAATAAGTAAAAAAAATATTCCATTATCCTATTTCAAGAGCATTCTAACAAATTATCTTGTTTTAAGGATAAAACACTAATTTCACTAACAGATTATCTTATCTGCTTCTTTTCTATCTCTGCTTCTGTCTCCTTGAACCCCAGTGGGCCTCAGCAGATGGCCGCTCACACTGAGCCTGGTTCTGCTGGAGGTTTCTTCCTGTTAAAAGGGAGTTTTTCCTCTCCACTGTCGCTACAAGCATGCTTAGTGTGAGGGATTGCTGAAGAGTCAATGAGTCGATGCAATCAGCTGGTTTTCCTTAGATAGCTTAGAATGAACTGGATGATCTGGTGAACTGTAAAGTACCTTGAGATGGCGCATGATGTGAATTGGCGCTATAGAAATATACTGAATAGAATTGAATGTAGATTAAGCACATTTGACTTATTTTTATATCAGTTTTTGCAGTGTAGATTGACCAGGTCTAATCAGCATTTTCAGTCTACTTTAAGCTTCATTTTAATAGCAAACTAAAAGCAAAGGTAATGTTTTTAAGTAAAAGAATCTGCAGACCAACCAAACAGATATCATGCAAGTAATCATCTTCTTGAAGCCATTTGTGTCAAATGTTTTATGAATCATAATTTCCAATAATTTAGTTTTTTCCCCCCTCTAGACCAGATATATTTTAAATAATTTAGAACTAAAATATGTAAATTATATATATTCAGAATTGTTTAAATTACTTTAGTAACTTTTAGACTGTTTAACTTAAACATTCGATTGATTAACTTTCCTATTGTTCTAAGTTGTAAGATAGGTTTAGCTGCTGTCCGTATTTTGATGGAAATAAACAACGTATATTTTCAAAGAATAAAGTCAGAGGTACGTTCAGGAAACAAACCTAATGATCAGTGTTGAAAAGTTTGGTTCTGGAACATAGAAGATGGTGACACATCTTAAACATAAAGACTGAATTAAAAAATCTCACTGATGTCAAATGCAGGAGAATCACGACGGATCTCTTAAAAAAAGAACGATGGATGCTTATAAATCATTGTTAACAACCTGGACTTCAATTCAAACATGTCTCTGTTCTGTTTATATTTCCAGACATGAAAAAAGGATAAAAACAAAAGCTGGATGTGTGGCTGTAAAGTTTGTCTGGTGTATCAGAAGGTGCAGGCGTAGACTACGCCCACCACCACTATGTTTCCAATGGTCGCGATGATGGCGATCCAAAGCCAGATGGCGTCACTCGACATGGGCTGCTGCTCATCAGGCGGGCCGTGCACCGAGGCTGCTGAGGCTGCGGCGTTGACGCTCGCCGATGAGTTGAAGAGCGAGTGTTCGCCGCTGTAGTCATCATTGGGTGAAGAGTCCATGAAGGCGCCAGTCATGACTGGGATCTGGAAGGGGTGGGAAAATGGAGAGAAGCGTTACATCCCTGGTGTTTGTAAAACACATAACTTTTCTTTTCTTTGCCTTGTAATTAAATAAGCTGTTTGAATTGCTTTAATTTTATAACACTATAGACAGTTATTGGTTCTAAAGGCTATAACTGTTAGCCTCGTGAGACCATCCTGATCTCGCGAGCTTTCAAGGTTTCACTCGCAGATCAGTCTGGAGACTCTCCGTTAAAGAAAATTTGGAGCCGCTCACCAAACGAACGTCCAATCAGCGTTGGCTTTGAGGCGGGTTGAGGTGTGACGCAACGAGAAGCGCGACAGTTCAGTCTAAAGAACATGGCGGCTTCAGCCGATGAAACTAGCGTTAGCGTGGCTATTGAGCAAGTTTTATCAGAATTACAGAGTATTTCTTCACTGAAAGAAGAGCAAAACACTGCTCTGGAGGCTTTTCTCAGAGGAAAAGATGTTTTTGCTCTTCTCCCGACTGGTTTCAACAAGAGTTTGATCTATCAATTGGCTCCTCTTCGTCGTCGCTCTGTTAGTACGTCATATGCTTCGTTGATCTGATTGGTTTATTTGGCCCGTCTATCACCAACATAGGCCAATCAGCTAACCAGTATTTTCGCCCCTTCCCAAAATTACTTCAACGGAAGGTTTCCAGATGGATATGCAGAGCAAATCCATCTGGCGGAGTCAGGTTATATAACTGCTTCCAAAGACAGTGACCGGTCCAAAAGACTGACTGGTGTCAAAGACGGTCACTGGTTTAAAAGACTGTTAAAGGTTTTAATGACTGTTCAGAGTCCCAAAACATGTTAATGTTTCTAAAGACTGTGAAAGGTTTTATGCACTTTCAATAGTTTAAAGACTGCCTCCATCTAAAAAAGGATGCTGGTCCCGAAGAAGGTTTGTGTTTCTAAAGACTGTTACTCACACCCGCCGACAGGAGGGGGGCAAAGGGGTCAACTGTCCCAAGCCCATTCAGAGGGGGGCCTGAAATTGACATTCTGACCATGAAAAATACAGACAGAATGAATTTTTCATAAAATATTTGTGATTAAAAAATTTAATATTAGTATATCTGCATTAGGTTTATGTAATATGTTTTATTTAAATAAGGGGGGCATAGGAATTCCCCCCAGCGCAACATTAAATGGTTTGACCAGGACAACAGTGAGCTGCAACTTTTAAAGTTCGTTTTGCCACCTCCTGGTTCCTAACCCTGACTCCACCAGATGGATTTGCTCCACATATCCATCTGGAAACCTTCCATTTAAGTAATTTTGGGAAGGGGCGAAAATACTGGTTAGCTGATTGGCCTATGTTGGTGATAGACGGGCCAAATAAACCAATCAGATCAACGAAGCATATGACGTACTAACAGAGTGACGACGAAGAGGAGCCAATTGATAGATCAAACTCTTGCTGAAACCAGTCGGGAGAAGAGCAAAAACCTCTTTTCCTCTGAGAAAAGCCTCCAGAGCAGTGTTTTGCTCTTCTTTCAGTGAAGAAATACTCTGTAATTCCGATAAAACTTGCTCGATAGCCACGCTAACGCTAGTTTCATCGGCTGAAGCCGCCATGTTCTTTAGACTGAACTGTTGCGCTTCTCGTTGCGTCACACCTCAACCCGCCTCAAAGCCAACGCTGATTGGACGTTCGTTTGGTGAACGGCTCCAAATTTTCTTCAACGGAGAGTCTCCAGACTGATCTGCGAGTGAAACCTTGAAAGCTCGTGAGATCAGGATGGTCTCACGAGGCTAGCTGGTTCCCAAGAATAGGAAGCAAAATGGGAATTTTTTGAAAAAAGTTTCATGGTCATTTAATGGTTTCATTGTCTGGTCAAAAACATAGAACATCAGACCCACAGTCAAACACGTTGGTGGCTGTGTAATGGCTGGTGAAGATTCTCAGTCATCCAGGTCTTAGATATTCCAAAAAAGTAAAAAAAAAAAATAGTCCACTGGACGTTGTTTTCAAGTTTGAAGACGTTTCGCTTCACATCCAGGAAGCTTTTTCAATTCAAAATGTCAGAAATTTTAGGCTTTGTAGAGTGTTTTGGATTAGAAAAAATGCAAATCGATCCAGACGAGCGGGTCCACCCCTTTGGAACAGGGGTCGTTTGAGTCCTTTGTCAGCCTGTGAAACCCGATCCATGCCTATGTCTCTGAAAGAGGGTCGTTAGAGGGAATTGTTGGCCTGGCTGAAACAGGCGAGGTGTTTTGGTCCCCTCTATGGGGTTGGGGTTGCGATGATAGCAGGAAGGAATCAACTCAATTGCTGCAGTATAGATTTTTAAAAGTGTGATGGCACTGTATGGTTCTCCTTTGTTGACACTGTACCAGACTCAGTATTTAAAATACAATTTTATGAAAGAAATTAGACAAAAAAACAACTTTCTAAAAATACCTAAGAGGCATGTTGGGCAGTGAGATGCACAGCAACTGTTTGTTCCTCGCTTGTTTGCTCTATCATTAAACCTCCGCCTCCTCACGAAAACATCGGAGCTGATGAAGACACGCCTGGGCTCTTCCCTCACTCGCTGTTTTCAGAGCATTCAGCCGCCCTCAGTTCCTCAGCCTCTGGTGGTGAATAATAAGATGACACACGCTGGGGAACGCCTGCTGCTCACATGAACATGATGGAGGAGGACAGGCGAGCTAGGAGTCAGGCAACCTGGGTCTCCTCCACACTCACTCACTGTAACTGCTGATTTGTCCACTATGTCACAACATTTCTTCTTCTAACGCACACAGAGACATGCAGCGTTCAAGGTCAGTGGTGATCAGCAGTGCACGGAAAGACAGTAAAGATGTCAAATCAAAAATATTGTTTTATCAGGATATTTACCTTTCTGAGAGTCTCCCAATCTTAGAATATGGTCTAAAAAAATAAAAGATATTTTAATTTCATAAGTATTTAAAAGTTGTATTTACTCCTTTGTGATGAAAGCATTTAGTTTCCTCTGATTTGTTGGGCAAGTTCTTCCTCATACTTTAACTCAGCTACCAGCCAATAAATATGAAGAATTAGATTTGGTGTTCATCACTAACATTTAATAAAACTTTGAATTATAAAACTGTCTAGCTGATTATCTGGTTCTCAGAAACAACCTGTAACAGATTTGAGAAAATCTTACCAAATACTAAAATAAAACCACACTCTGAAAGTCTCTATAGTTCTGCTGCTATAGGCTTAGACTGCTGGAGGACATAGGGACCTCTTTTTTATCATTCTGTCTGTATTCTCCCACTCTGCAGAATCTGTTAGTTCAATCTCTAACGTTCTGCTCTCTCTGCTTTTTCTCATAGTAGCTTCATCTGGTCTGTTCCTGTTTGGCTGTGACTCCATCCTGGAGAGAAATATTAGCTGTGCTGCTGCCATCAATAGATAGGAGATCAATAGATGTTGGAGATCTGCCAGTTTTTAAGCTTAGTCCTGTTTTTCTGACTGTGACTGGCTGGATGTGCTCTCTTCATCCCGTGACATGAAACATCTCTGTTCTCATACACCTGCTTATAAATATTAAAATAAAATTCAGTGCTAATGTTTCCTTCCAAGGTCTGAGCGCCAAAGTCTTAAAATGATGGTATTAATAACATTCTTCTAATTCTCTGAAATTATTTTATTTCATAGGAAACCATCCATGAACAAACAGCTGATCAGTTAAAAAGCACATCTCTGCTTTATTTAATATTTTTTTTAAACATTAGAACAAAATTACCATTATGTATGAGCTGCTTGTTATTTCTTAATCCAAAAAGTCTTTGATTAAATTCATTTTCATTTGATTTGATTTATTTTATTTTGAAAGGGTCAGTTCATATTAAGGACATTAAAGTTCTTTGTCATAAATGTCCCAAAAGGTGCAGAGTGAAAGAACCACATTGCAAAGACAATAACGTCTGTGATACCTTAGAGTCTGAGTCAGCAGCATTTGAACATGACAGAAAAAGGAGAAAAGCACACAACATATAACAACAAAACAAACCAACAACACCATAAAATAGATCTAGAATGATCCGGTGACTTTACACAGCCAGGCAAGGATCTATCAAATAAAAACAGTTCTCTACACTCTCCTAACTTCCAAACGTTTCCCCCCAATTCAGCCCTCCCCGCCCAGAAGTGTCAGTGCAACACCGTCTACCAGAAGTTCATCACAGATCATTACAGTTTAAACACACTGCAACGCTTCTCCCAGCATGCATTGCAGCTCTGACGTCACACCACAGGTTATAGTATTATTAAACAGGTTTTTGTGCAAATGGAAATTCTTCTCTTATTCTCTCTGTAGCTAAAACGTACAACAAGGGAACACATCCACGTCCGTCACGCTTATTCTAAGTGGGGTTGCAAGGGATGCTGGTGTCCATCTCCAGCTCTACGGGTGAGAGGCGGGTCCACCCTGGACAGGTCACCAGTCCATCACAGGGAAACACAGAGACAAACAGGACAAACAACCATTCACACTCACACCTAAGGAGAATCTAGAGAAGCCAGTTAACCTAACAGTTTTGGACTGTGGGAGGAAGCCGGAGTACCCGGAGAGAACCCATGCATGCTCAGGGAGAACATGCACACTCCATGCAGAAAGAACCCGGGCAGGGAATCAAACCGGGAACCTTATTTCTGCAAGACAGCAGTGCCACTGTTGGAGTTATTATGATTTCTGTTGTTTTTATCATTTTATTCATTTATCATTTGTTTTTCTATATTTTACTCTCATCAGTGGAAATAGTGTATGCAGGTCATAAGACGGTCAAATGTTTTGCCAGAATGCTTTCCGGTTTTTCATTTGAGAAACACAGAAGTTGAAGTTCATAACCCCCAACACCTTTTTTAAAAGCGTATCCTGAAATCAGACAAGTTCCCTATCTTAAAAGTTCATGCTATGTCTAAGAGATTGCGTAATCGAAACTAGTGCCTGCTGTAATGTGTTGTAAGTTGTAATGAGATGACTGCTCAATAAATAGCCCTGCAAGTGTCGAGCCAAGCGAAGATGCACAGAGTGATCCTACAGCTCTGTCTATCTTCCACTTTGCAAAGCATGGTCAGGAAAAATCTTACAGTCTTTGTTTCATTTTCTATTGGTTAAAGTTGGGGAAACTTAACAACCCTAACACCACCCACTGGGCCACTGAGCAGCCCACACACCCACTTATGGAGGCAAGTTTGTTTCATTGTCATTGCAACCAAATTGAAATTTGGAAAAAGGCTGTTTAGAAATGTCTCTTTGAAAACTTCTTAATTAAAAAAGGTTTTAAGAGTAATGTTGCTCTTTTCACAGATTAATTTTTTCCATATTCTATTTTTTCACAGATTATATTCTCTTCCCTTCTGGAGCGGGCTTTCCTCTGGAGCGAGGAGCAAAAGCACATTTCTTTTGGTCTGCATGAACATCAAGCTCAGCCAGCTTAAAAGCAGCACAAACAAATGTGCTTGAGCTGTTTATGTTTTTTTACTGGTAGAGAAGCACGTCTGAGAGATTTCCTTCTGACTGCTAGTAAACAAGAAACTCCATGTTTTCCTCCAGGAAACAAAGCACCAGCAGCCCGATCTCCTGCTGGGAGTCAGATTGGACTTTTAAGTCGATGCTGCAAGCACAGTCGATAGAAAAACAAGACTTTTGTTCTTTTCTGCCATCACAGCCATTTCAGAACTTTAACAGCTCTGCTTTGAAAAAACAGACTGACTTTCAGGAGTCAGTGTGATCAATAATTGTACTGATACTTAAAAAGGTTCAGCCTCTGCTTTAAGAACCAAAGTTGAAGCCTCTGATCTGAAAGTTTCACAGATCAAACTATTTATTGTTCAGTGTGATTTTAGGACCGAGAGTTTCTTGTTTGAAGATGCATTTCTATTGGCAAAAGGGCACATTTGTTTTGGGCTTGAAGTGAAGAAAATGTGATCTATAAAACACAATTTGAAACATTTTGAAATTAAAAGTCCTTTACAAATTAATCTGCAAGATCTATATTCTAGGCTATTAAACACACAAAATCCTGAGCAATCTCTATAGTTATGCTGCTATAGGCTTAGACTGCTGGAGGACATAGGGACCCCTTTTTCATCATTCTGCTTCATTCTATCTCTATTCTCCCACTCTGCAGAATCTGTTAGTTCAATCTCTAACGTTCTGCTCTCTCTGCTTTTTCTCATAGTAGCTTCATCTGGTCTGTTTCTGTTTGGCTGTGACTCCATCCTGGAGAGAAATATCAGCTGTGCTGCTGCCATCAACACCTTTGTTTCTAGATGTTGGAGCTTGGCCTGTTTTCCAGTGTAGTCCTGTTTCTCTGACTGTGACTAACTGGATGTGCTCTCTTCATCCTCTGACATGGGAGCTGGCTCGGAGCTCGTCTGCCTGGCTGTGTGTTTCCTGGACGGGGCCGCCTGTGGAGCTGGTTGACAGTTGCCTTTTGTATCTATGCTTCTTTTTCTATGTCTGCTTCTGTCTCCTTGAACCCCAGTGGGCCTCAGCAGATGGCCGCTCACACTGAGCCTGGTTCTGCTGGAGGTTTCTTCCTGTTAAAGGAGAGTTTTTCCTCTCCACTGTCGCTACAAGCATGCTTAGTGTGAGGGATTGCTGAAGAGTCAATGAGTCGATGCAATCAGCTGGTTTTCCTTAGATAGAAAACTTTGAATCAATCTGACTGGATGATCTGGTGAACTGGAAAGTGACCTGAGATGACATGATGTGAATTGGAGCTATAGAAATAAACTGAATAGAATTCAAAATGAAAAGTCGATTTCTCTTTCTAATAATACTAAAGTCTCCACTTCACTTTTTTTTTATCAAATATTAGATTTAATCTGGACTAAAAATGTATATTTTTAATACATTTCATGCTTCCTTTGAAAAATCCTTATGACTGAGTTTCTTGTAGAAAGAATGACTTTGATTGTAAGGCAGAGACATAAAATAAATTCAATATGTCCTCAGCACATTACTGTAAAGAAACAAAATGTAGTTATTAGCTATAAAATCAGTTGGATTGTTCTTTGTCGTAAAATTAGCTTTTTATGCAATCTCACTTGAACCTCCTCAGAAATGTTACTATGACTCTGACAGCAAAGTGCAAACACACATTTTTAACATTTCATGTTATTGAAAATTATAATTAAATATAACATTTTGAATATGCCGTGCAAACTTCATGTCAGTGAGCTGATTTAGAATAAGAATAAACTCAAAAGGACAATAACAGGGATCCATATGATTAAACGTGGTAGGAGGAGGAGTTTGGCTACAGATGGACATTATGTAAATAAAAAACAGATGGCGACTTATTTCCCCAAATGCATATTCCACACCTCCTTTGCTTTTTTGTGATGCCTGCATCTGTGCGACACGTTACGCAGCAGCAACCTCCAACCAAAAGAGCTGTGGAGATGTAAAAATGCCACCTGCGCCGCTCCCACAGCTTCCATTTATCCACCAATCTTAGATGGAGGAGCAGAGCAGCTGGGTAGAGGCAGAAAAGGCTGTGATTGCCTCCTGTGTGGCGTCTCCCGCCAGCAGGTGTCCTTAACAGGACAATCAAACGTGCCTGAGCTGTTGAGGAAACCACAGCCTGCCTCGTCACAAAAGCCAGAAATCAAACTGATGTGTTCGATTTCTACAGTTACTGATAGAGAAGCACGTCTGGGAGATTTCCTTCTGACTGCTAGCCAATAAAAACTCCATGTTTTCTTCCAAAAACAAAGCACCAGTGTGAGGATCTCCTGCTGGGAGTCAGATTGGACTTTTAAGTCGATGCTGCAAGCACAGTCGATAGAAAAACAAGACTTTTGTACTTTTCTGCCGTCACAGCTATTTCTCAACTTTAACAGCTCTGCTTTGGAAAAACCAGACTGACTTTCATCTGCTTTAAAGGAGAAGTCCGGTGATACTCAGAATTCAAACTTCTGAAAGTACTTTAAATATGAAATTATTACATGCTGATGGTACGGATCGTAGTACTGGGACACTGGGACTGATCGGGTTTTGATACGGATGGTAGTTTATGCTTGTGGCAGAGTTACCCATAATGCAACAACACTTCCAAATAAGTGCCACAGCTGCATCAAAGCAAAGTTTGGATGATGCCCTTAATTGTGAGCTAAATTAGGTCCATATATTTTTAAAACGTCAACAACCGGATGCCGTACAGGCTTTTCCTTAAAAAAATTCTTTATTCGTAGCGTCTCACACTGGGAAAACAATCTAGAAATAAGTAAAAAAGAATCTTAAATTAAGTATATTTACCCTTGATTTGAATAGATAAATCAGATAATTTACCAATCAAATGAGTATTTTTACTCTTATAATAAGATAATTAGATAATATGCACTTGAAATAAGACAATGCAATTGTGTTTTCTTATTTTAAATCTAAATTGTCTTGCTCAATGGGCAAAATGTCTCTTTTACCTCCTCGGTTCAAGAACAAATGCTCTTATTTTAAGAAAAAATGACTTTTCTAGATTTAGATTTTTTCCAGTGCATATGTCGTTATCTGATTGGTTCTAAGCTTCTTCCACTGACTGTTAGTCCCGCATTTGAAATCAGGTTTAACCGACTTCTTTCCAGCCTCCTACGCTGTTTATACGTGTCGGTCTCATTGACCCGGTGTAGGTACCAGATATGCTCGGCTCCAATCTGGCGTCCATCCTGGTCTTTCTTGGATGAAAAAGTTTTTCTGTTTTAATTCTGGATTGCTTTTTTTTCTTTCAAATTTACAATTACAATTTTTTTGCAACAATAATGGAACAACACTCACTCCATACAAAAACAAGTTATTAGGACAGACCTAAAAGTAGAAAAAAAAACATGTGGGTTAACGAAGACTTGATTAGAACAGATTTATTAGTCAGAGATTTACAGACAGGCAACACTGAAGACAGCCGAAACATGCCCAGTCATACTTATCCTGCAGTTTGAGTTTGTGCTTCAACAGACCGCCAGAAGGAACCTGCAGACATGATGGTTGCAGCTGAATAAATTCATAATATAGGCCTTTATACACAAGTTTTAGCCTACAAATGTGCAGTTTATGTCATCACAAACCAGCGACGTAAATAAATAAATTGAGGCTAAACCATAAATAAAACTTAGAGGATTTAGCTCACCGTCTCTGCATCTAGAGAAAACAACAGATTTGGCCCCTTCACGCCGCCGATGGCAGCATATTGAACTGGTCATGTCATAAATCCTGAGGATTTGAGGGAACCTTGTTCACCATCTCTGCTGTGTTAAAACCTCTGGTTACAAGGCTGCTTCTTATACGTCAGATATACGGCTTTGCTTTCATCGATTTTCTCCAGTCTCAGCGGCCAGGCAGCATTTTTAAATAAATCTTTCAACTCAATAGAACAAGAGCAGCCCAAGTGATTTTCTCCTGACACCTCGATCAATCTGTCAGAGCTCTAGAAGTTTGGCTTCTGACAGAAAAAAAGAGTTTATTACACTTCTCCAATAACATGAATGAGCAATAAATCACCTTCATATTTTTCTCTGAACTATACACGAACCTGAAAATACTTCCTGTCCCATTATTGTGACTCATGGTCGCAGCAAAGCGAAATAAGGAACAGAGCTGGAACAGACTGTGGGCTAAATGCTAATAAAAGATGCAAAAAACATCATTGTGGTCATGGTAATCTGAGCTAATCATTAAGTCCAGTTTAGCTGCAGAGCAGTGTAGAATTACCTGCACCAAGCTGTTTTTTTTTTTTTTCATTTCTACAGTATCTTAGACCAAAACTTTACAACCTGTGGCTGTTAATAACTTCTGGCAAAAAAGTCTTTTGCCAGCAGATTGGGAATTTTTTTCTTTTCTTTTAATAGAACTTTCCCGTTCTTTAAAAATTAAAGATCTTGTTGAAGAAATATGTGAAACATAAGGAGGAAAAATACAAGTGTTGTTCATCGGTACTCCAATGATGCTGTGTTTTAGTTGGTAAAACAAAAAACTGACCATTGGCTTGAGAGAACAAGTGTTGGTTTGTATATATATATATATATATATATATATATATATATATATATATATATATATATATATATATATATATAACAATATATATATATAACAGTAAACAAAAGTTCATCTCAATACTTTGTTATATACCCTTTGTTGGCGATGACAGAAATCAAACGTTTTCTGTAAGTCTTCATAAGGTTTTCACACACGGTTGCTGGTATTTTGGCCCATTCCTCCATGCAGATCTCCTCTAGAGCAGTGATGTTCTGGGGCTGTCGCTGGGCAACACAGACTTTCAACTCCCTCCAAAGATTTTCTATAGGGTTGAGATCTGGAGACTGGCTAGGCCACTCCAGGACCTTGAAACGCTTCTTACGAAGCCACTCCTTCGTTACCCGGGCAGTGTGTTTGGGATCATTGTCATGCTGAAAGACCCAGCCACGTTTCATCTTCAATGCCCTTGCTGATGGAAGGAGGTTTTCACTCAAAATTTGACGATACATGGCCCCATTCATTCTTTCCTTCACACGGATCAGTCGTCCTGGTCCCTTAGCAGAAAAACAGCCCCAAAGCATGATGTTTCCACCCCCATGCTTCACTGTAGCTATGGTGTTCTTTGGATGCAACTCAACATTCTCTCTCCTCCAAATACGAGGAGTAGAGTTTTTACCAGAAAGTTCTATTTTGGTTTCATCTGACCATATGATATTCTCCCAGTCATGGTCTGGATCATCCAAATGCTCTCTAGCAAACTTGAGACGGGCCTTGACATGTACTGGCTTAAGCAGGGGGACACGTCTGGCACTGCAGGATTTGAGTCCCTGGCGGCGTAGTGTGTTACTGATGGTAGCCTTTGTTACTTTGGTCCCAGCTCTCTGCAGGTCATTCACTAGGTCCCACCTTGTGGTTCTGGGATTTTTACTCACCGTTCTTGTGATCATTTTGACCCCACGGGGTGAGATCTTGCGTGGAGCCCCAGATAGAGGAAGATTATCAGTGGTCTCGTATGTTTTCCATTTTCTAATAATTGATCCCACAGTTGATTTCTTCACACCAAGCTGTTTACCTATTGCAAATTCAGACTTCCCAGCCTGGTGCAGGTCTATCATTTTGTTTTGGGTGTCCTTTGACAGCTCTCTAGTTTTGGCCATGGTGGAGTTTAGAGTGTGACTGTTTGAAGTTGTGGACAGGTGTCTTTTATACTGATAACGGGTTCAAACAGGTGCCATTAATGAAGGTAATGAGTGGAGGACAGAGGAGCCTCTTACAGAAGAAGTTACAGGTCTGTGAGAGCCAGGAATCTTGCTTGTTTGTAACTGACCAAATACTTATTTTCCACCATATTTTGTAAATAAATTCTTTAAAAATCAGACAATGTGATTTTCTGGATTTATTTTCTCATTTTGTGTCTCATAGTTGAGGTATATCTATGATGAAAATTACCGGCCTCTCTCATCTTTTTAAGTGGGAGAACTTGCACTATTGGTGGCTGACTAAATACTTTTTTGCCCCACTGTATATATATATATATATATATATATATATATATATATATACACATATACCTGCAAAGCATTATGGGATTCGTTGTGACAGCAGCCCGATGCAACAGTGGCGACAAATAACAAAGATGGCGCATGCGGAGAGGCGAAGTTACGTGACCGACGGGGAGTGAAAAGTAGTGATCATCTGTCCAAACACTCAGTTAACCGAGTCCACTATATAGTCCCCACTCAGTATAAGAGATTGAGGGATTTGGGGGTTAGGGCGGACCTTCGGACACAGTTAGTTTTTTATCTTACTTACTTACAATAGTGGAAAAGCTGTGACAGTTGTCAGAGTCAAAAAAGATCACAGATACTTTGGTTAAAGAGTAACATGTTATAAATAAACTTTGAGAAAGAACCTGGCTAACTATTTGAATGCTATTTCTTGTCCCAAACAACTCGTCTCACTTTGTGGCCTTGAGGCTCCGAGGCCTGAATGAACGAAACTCAGCCATCATACATCGATATATGTAAAAGAAAGGCAATAGCAGCTTTTTCCACCACAATATACAATATTTTTGCTTTTATTTATCTTTCATTATGTATGATATCCCTTGATGACATACGGGGACACATACTTACCTACTCCCCATAAAACCATAAAACTAGTTCTGAAAAAGGTATGAATTCTGTATTTGTCACATTTTATGTCAGTATATATGGGAATAATTTATCAGTGTTTTTTGTATCAGTGAGTGATTGATATACTAACAATTTTAATGTCAAATAAGTTAGGACATTCTTGTTGAAAGTTTAGGAAGTAGGTTAGGTTTAGGAAGTACGCCATCTTAGGAACAAATCCCCTCAGGAGGGGTAGCCAATGATTTTCTGAGGGTTGCCAGGCTCCCCCTGCTCCCCCTTCTAGCCCCGCCCCTGATTAATAGGCCAGAGTTTTAGAACTCCTATCCCAGAAAATGAAACACAGAAACTCCCATCACCCACTAGAGCAGGGGTCGCCAACGCGGGGCCCTCAAGGACCACATGGGGGGCCCTCAACGCCTTCTGAAAACAGCAACTCAGCAGTTGAAATTTTATTTTATTCTGTGACTCTTCTGTTTAATCATTTATATAGCATTTCATCATAGTAATCATAAAGGGCATTTTAGCATTTATAGAGATTTTAAAATTATAATGTTTAAAGGAAAATTTGAAATTAAAAGTTAACAATAAAAATGTGTTTAATTAGGATGAAGTTTAGGTGAACTCTGACCCCTCTTGTTCATAGTTCAGTATTGGTAGCCCTTCCTATGATTCAATAGCCATGAAGTAGCCCTCAGCCTTGAAATGGTTGGTGACCCCTGCACTAGAGAGTCCATGACATATGGGTACAGGATGTTCTGGTGAACTGGGATGTTATAGTTCAGGTGTTCTCCCAGTTAGATGCTATATGCCGGAGTACGACAACAGAACCAGTGATCTTTAAGAGGCTCAGACTCAACTAAACTGATTACTCTTTGCTTTATTGGTGTTTTTCATTACGCAAATGAAGCTCCTTGTTTGACTTGCCTCTTCCTTTTCTTTGCCTACATGTGAGAATGAAAAGAGGGATGACACAGATGTGTGTCCTCTGCACATTCCCTCCTCTCCCCTTGTGTAGCGTCTTCATTTAAGAGATTGGAACATCCTCTGTAGGTGCACAGAGCAAATCATTATCAGGTGAAAGGAATAGACTAAAAGCAACGAGGCATTATTTACTGAGGCATAATCAAAACTCCCATCTCTGTTTATCTTTAGCTTTTATGTATTTTGTTTAGACCTGTGTCATTGATTTATAACTCATAAGTGGTCAAAGCTCTTTGTTCAACCTTGAGCTAATCTGAGTAGAGTCGACTTGCATGAGCCAGCCCACTGGCTGTTCACTCCTTCCCTTCTGTTTCCACACTTGGAAGATTATTTGGATCACGCAGAAAAGCTAAAACCAATAGTTTTATATTAGATTAAAAACATTTAAAGATTGTTTAAAAAAAATTTAAATAAAGTTGATTCCACTTTGAGAGATGCAGGCTTTAGACTAGGGTTCCCAACTCCCTGAAAAGAAACAGGGACACCTGATGTGGGTGCCAGCTCACCCGATTGCCTTCACCCCTCCTGGCATTTTTTTTTAGCCCCCCTTTGTGTTTGAAGAGATTTTTTTTTTAAATATATGACTCAAATCTACATTGAATTATGTGCATATTTGTGAGTGACATGAGCATATGGAAAAAAAATTATTATCCAGCAATTAACTTTAATGCAAAATAACACTTTAAACCTAAGCCTGTCCTGCTTAACTTTATACTGTAAAAATGGGATATAAAACAGTTAATAAATATTGCCCATTTTTGATGCAACATCAAACTTGTGCAAACTTGTAAACATATTTGTCAGCCTAGTAAAGTATTCCGACCCGCCAGTGGCCAAAATAATTTTTGCCTCCGCGTGGTCTAGCCTAGAACTGTCGGGCCAATCACAACGCAGAGATGTGTTTTGAATTTCTGGATGCAAAGCAGGCGGGGTTTTGTGGGCGTGTTGACAAAGCTGCGCGACGCCGGATAAAGCACAAGGAAGATGGCAACAACTATTGAACAGTTCTTGTTTGACTCAGCTTTGGAATCAGTTTGGGAAGGATTAGACTTTGGGTTTTCATTGAAACGTGAGCAGGAAGAGGCTCTATGCTCATTCATTTTTAAAAAGGACGCATTCGCCGTTTTATCAACAGGCTTTTTGTTTACACTCCCCCACCAACTTCCTTTCGCGCTTCCTACGTCACAGTCAGTTGCGCTCATTGGTCAGAGCGTTGGCCAATAGGCACAGACGTGGTTTGAAAAACAACGGGTTGTTCTTATCAACAATCTTCCGATGACCCATGCATCGGGGCCAGACTAAATTACACATTTAATCTCACATATGGTCTGGTTTATCAGGTTACATATCGGTGCCTTAAATGAAATGACTGTAGGCTACAGTTGTAAAACAGAAAAGAAAAATCATTACCTCAATGCCTCATTATGTGGCGATAGCCTACTTTTTCCACTTGTATTTCCTCTGAGCTCTTGCAGCAGTGAGGAGTTCTTTGTCTTTCATTGCTGCTGCTCTGTTGTCTCCCGCTATCTTCTCCTTTTGCAACACTTGGCTCGACCGATGAGATGAGGGGATTCTGGATCGTTACATATATGTTGTCAGCTCATTTGTCACAACGCAGGACAGGGCCTGGGAACGAGTTTACTGTAAGTTTTGTATCTAACTTACCCTTGTTCATCATTTTCCATTAGCTTTTTACTGACTATTTTTTTACTCTCACAGTAATATGGGACAAAGTGCGTTCCTTTTCCACTGAATACGGGAAAGGTAGCATCTGGTTCATATGTCACAGCCAATATACGCAACGGTTGAAATCAGAATCCTTTCCTTTCCCATTGAGTTGCGTCCCAGTGTTCACGGGGATGGACGTCTGTGTCTTCGGCAGGCGTAGAGCTAACAGAACTGGCAGCGTTGCGAGGCAAGGGCTCAAACATGTACGGCTGGAAGCCTTCTACACCAAACCAAGCTTCTGCCGCCCTGGCGTCCTCTTCCACAACATCTTCGTCCCCGCTTTCCTCCTCTAAATAAAAAATGGATGACGGAGGAGACTCATCCACGACCTCCGACACTAAACTCTCCTCCTCTTGCATGTTTCCGCTGTCCATAGTGTTCCTTGACAGCGTCGTTTCTAAGTCACCAGTTTAGTGCTACTTGGTCCCAATGGAATTTCCCATTGGGAACCTGCTAGCACTAAGATGCTAACTGGTTAGCAAGATGCTTCCGACAAACCGGCTACAACCAAACTTGCCTGTGAACCTTCTGCTAGAGTCCTGCAACGGGTCGGGTACCCGCGGGTCCCCGACAGGTCACCCGCTAAAATGCTATTTTGCGGGTGAAAAATACATAAATAAAAATAAACAGGTCGGGCGGATATTTTTTTAGTGTAGGTGAGTAGTTGGTGATTTTTTTTATGCGTGTGTGTTGTTATGGACCTCAGAAATGTTCTATTAATCAGGCAATGGGGTCACCCTTGTTGTAGCTTAAAGCCCTGCCGGCAGTGTGGGCTTCCCTCCAAAAAGGCCACAGTCAGTGCATACACGTCTGCTGCAGTGTTAATGGCGCTGTTCTGCAGCGCAGCGTACTATAGCCTATTAGTTGATGTGTTAACGGGTCGGGTTGCGGGTTAAATATCAACGGGTCGGGTCGGGTTCGGATTTGAATTGAAGATATCCGCGGGTGACGGGTCGGGTTCGGTAGTCATCCTAACGGGTTCGGGCGGGTGCGGGTTGGTAAAACTCGACCCGTGCAGGACTCTACATTCCGCCACAACAATCCCGCCCCCTGTAAAAATAACCAATCACATTCACTTTATTCACTCATGTAAAGTTGCGCACAACTTGGGAGAGTTCGGAAATGCAACAGTTGGAACGGCCATTTCGCTACGACTTTAAAAGACCATGATGAAACAGAAATCGTGATTTTATATTAAAAAATTGTGATAATAATGCCCACCCCTACTAAAAACATTATTAACCATGCCGAGCTTGGTTCCTTATGACCATTTACCTCCCAGGCTAGCACGGTTCTTCACCCCCTAGTGACGATCTAAGGTACCGCTGCTCTGTAGAGGTAAACAAGAAAAGCAACATGGCGGTGCCTGTAAAATTCAGGAAGTTTGCGGAGAGTCAGGAAAAGAAGGCAGCTTTTGGTGAACTTACCTAACGGAGTCAGCTTTTTGGAAGCGGATATGACAAACGATGGTCTAATCAGGGCTTACAGATACATGTTAGAGCGGTTTGGTTGTATCTGGCACGGTCCGGTTCAGTTGTGCGTGCCATTTACACTCATCAGTTACCTTGGCTACCGTGCTCAGACTGACCTCGGGAAGGTTTCTGAAGGGTATTGGAAATGTTGGCGGAATGTGGCCTTTTTTAATTGAGTTAATTTCGGATGCTACGTTCAGTTTAAGCGTAAAGAAAGATGCATTTTAAGTTGATGGTTTTCGAAGGAAATGGTGAGCCATTCACATTGATCCATGCTGGCTCAGTCCTCCACGTGTTTTTCTCTCTTCCTCTAATCGAAGCCATTCTAGTTTATGCAGTCATTGACTCCGTGGCACTTTGTTAGAAAAAGGGGTCAAGTCTAAATTGATGGATGACCGAGCAAAAAGGGAACACAGTCAGATAAGCATGCCTGAGTCTGCCGGCTCTGTCAGCAAACCCCAGATCGTAAGAAGACTGATGTCAAAAACTGAGCGGTCAGTGGGTCAACTGTCTCCCTTTTTGGGAGAAATAAAAACATGGTCTCCATAAAATAAACCTGAAAACTACAACAATTAAGGCAACTTTTTATTCAGTTATGTTCGTTTGTGTCAATATCTGGTGAATAGAAATACTTGAATGAAAATACTTAATTATTATTTGCATATGTTATTGGACAGTAACTTAAAACGTGATATAATTTCTAAATCAACTATCAAATCATGGAATTGATTGCAAAAGTGTCTTGGGATAAAAAAAATAATGTGAGACAACATTCCAAAAAGTTCGAGGTTTCATACAGTAGCCCAACAAAGCCTTGCTTTGGCTTAGAAAACATGCAAAACACAGAGCAATGCTAAAACAAAGAGCCTTCATTTCTTTACTTCTGAAACAGTTTTCTAAATAAAAACCAATATTTTACAGAAAGTACGAGGACATCAAATAGAGATCTTTAATCTCCAGTTAAGGTGAGAGATCCCAAAGCCAGGTGTCGAATTCAAACAGATCCTAACACCATAAGAAAGTTAAGCTTGAGGTTGTTGAATGTATCCAACTGCAAACAGGAAATAGAGGCTGGTGAATAAGTCTGAACCCCAGAAATCAGCCCTGGGAATCCTTCCCATCCATCCTAACCCTAACCCTAACCCTTCCTCAAACAACCAGAACACAAAACTTTGATAAAAACCAAACCAAACTTCGCTGAAGTAACAGCATCAGAGCACACAATTAAAAAAAGACACAACCAGCTGATAAAGAAGGCCGTTTCGATTCTAGCAACTCCTCTAGAACCTCTAGTGAAGAAGATTATGGACAACCATGAGCATCCTCTTCATCAGACCTTTAAACAACAATAGAGTGTTTTCAGTCAGAGGCTTCTCCCAGAAGAACCTGATCCTGAATGTGGAGAAAATGTGGAGAAAATAAATGTGGAGAAAATATTTTAAATACCCACCAGTTCGGACCAACAGATACAAACACTCCTTTATTCCCTCTGCTCTTCAGCTGCTAAACTCTACCAGGAAAAGCAGATAGCCATATGTTGCATGCATTCAGGTCTATGCTCTCATTTGCACATATTTATTTACTTTTTATTATTTTTTACAATTTATGTGTTGTATTTACAAAATATGTGTCTCTTGTGCTCCTTTTTTATCTGTGATTTGTGAAATGTGAATAAGTGTGTGAAAGATGTACTACTACTGCACAAAATTGCCCATACTGGGACAAAGAAAAGCTACTGAACTGAACTGAACTGAACTGAAAATGGAGATTATCATCGATTTCAGCAAGAACCAGCCTTACCACGCTCCACTGCTCATCACCAGCTGTAGAGGGGGTCAACAGAACCAATTCCTGGGGGCGCACATCACAGACACCCTCACCTGGACTGGAAACACCACCTCACTGGTCAAAAGTGCACAAAAATGCTTGGACTTCCTGCGGAGGATGAGGAGAGCCCCCTGCCCCCCCCCCCCATCCTCCCCACCTTGTACAGAAGCACCATAGAGAGCGTTCTGAGCAGCTGTCTCACTGTGTGGTGTGGAGGCTGCAGCGCCTCAGACTGGGAGAAGGTGAGAACAGCAGAGAGGATCATGGGGGCTCCTCTTCCCTCCATTAAAGACGTTTCATCCCAGCGCTGCGTGTCCCGAGCCCGTGACATCATCAATGACCCCCAGATTGATTCAAACTTTGAATCGACAGTTCAGTCTAAAGAACATGGCGGCTTCAGCCGATGAAGCTAGCGTTAGCGTGGCTATCGAGCAAGTTTTATGGGAATTACAGAGTATTTCTTCACTGAAAGAAGATTAAAACACTGCTCTGGAGGCTTTTCTCAGAGGAAAAGATGTTTTTGCTCTTCTCCCGACTGGTTTCAGCAAGAGTTTGATCTATCAATTGGCTCCTCTTCGTCGTCGCTCTGTTACGTCATATGCTTCGTTGATCTGATTGGTTTATTTGGCCCGTCTATCACCAACATAAGCCAATCAGCTAACCAGTATTTTCGCCCCTTCCCAAAATTACTTCAACGGAAGTTTTCCAGTTGGATATGCGGAGCAAATCCATCTGGCGCAGTCAGGTTACTAAATCTAACCATTAGCCAAATACATTTTGAGGACCAGCAAAATGTCAGCACTTTGCAACAACTGGTTCTCAATCTGATGGTGAAATTGGAAAAATGGTCCTCACTCTGAATGTATGAATCTATGTATAGCAGAGACAGACAGAGGAGAGACAATAAAAAGTGTTTCTCTTTATCTGTGTTAAAAAAGATAAGCAAAACTTTGAAAATAATTCTCAGTTTTGTTTTCTATTTTGATTAACAAAGAAATTGCATTTCTTAACAAGGACAAATATGGTCACATTTTTCACAAGAACACCAGATAGGAGTTATTGCACCATAAAATGCCTTTACTTCTTAGTTACAGCAGTCGTCATTCAAAATTTCCCCACTTTCCTATGCTGGAAAGTTTGAATCAATCTGACTGGATGATCTGCTGAACTGTAAAGTGCCTTGAGATGACATGTATTGTGAATTGGCACTGCAGAAATAAATTGAATTGAAAACCTTTATGTCTGAAGCCTGAAATGTGACGAAGGTTTGAAGCATTAAAGGGGGATAAATACTTTCACAAGGCAGTGAAGCTGCCCTAATTGTCGTCTTCTGTCTTTTTAATAGTTTTGTGGTGCTGCCTGCAGTTGGCTCCAAGTCTGCTCATCGCACCCGGTTCAGCCTCAAAAGGACTATCTAACACTAACAGGGTGATGCTCAGTGTTTATAACCCTATTTTATTAGGATCTGGTGTTTTTTTTTTTGTGGTGGTGGTTAAATGTCTAGAGTCTGGGTGACACTTTAAAAATCAATCTCAATGAACTCATCTCAGGTCTATAAGTAGAGGAATACGAGACAGTCTGATTGGGGAACAGTTCAGACCCAGACAGCAAATCTTTCCCTGTGTTTTGACTCTCATTCACACCTCTGACATCGTCATGTCTGGCCTTCAAAACTCCGCTTTCCCAAAGCTTCCATAATTTCAGACGATAAGAGGAGTTTCATCTACAATAGACTGAAAAGACTTTTCCTCAAGGGCAGCCCGACTTCTCCTCAGGCTCACGTTTCTAAACCACATCATTTCTGCATCCCACAATTTATTGTTTGACATCTTCAAATCCCTAATCTTAAACACAGACCAGAGAACCTCTACAACCTCAGCAAAGAACAGAGGAATAATCTATCAAATGAATAATTGCATGTCATAACTCTAATTCATCTGCTGCTTAACAGCAGGTCTTATTAATTACTGCATTCCACAGACAGACTATTGTCTAGTTTTCCCCTGGGGTGTGATATATAAATATTTACATTACTGATTATAAATTTCTACCACACCAGCAACTTCATTTGCAAAGTAAGACAATACACACTATTATGCTTGTTTATAAAACAGGCACTTATGACTGAATCCAAGAATCTTTCATAACAGCTTAAACAAATTAAATTGTCATTAGATTTATGTATTTTTTTGCAATGAATCGTAAACCAGCTCTGACCCATCCACTCATGGGTGTTATGGACACAGTAACTCACTCACAGCTGTGGACTGTGGTACGTCTTAAAAATGTTTCAACCACAGCACCGTAACGTTTTCACCAAAGGTATAAAATCATTTCTTTGTTACTTTTCTTTTTCAGGATAATCACAGTTTGAAGAATCTATCACAGCCTTCATTTCATGAGACAGCAAGCTTCTTGTTTAGAATAAATTGAATATAAGCCTGCATGTCTCTTTTCTTGTCATCCTTTTTCTTTTCTTGTGTAACTGTAGCCCTCTGTTTATTTCTTCCCTGATCTCTTCCTCTCCTGTCTAACAGCCTGCCTGCTGCTGTCACCGGCTGGGAGTCTCATGGCGATTGTGATTAATTATCTCCCCTGGTGAATGTAAGGATACCTGGAGAGGCGGTATCTCTGTTTCATTTGGTTACACTAATCCTGGGGCTTTTCAATTATGGCGACTACGGTGTTTCCTTCATTACTCGGCCAAGCTTCATTTTCATGAGGAAATGCAGGCGAGGTACAGAGAAGCGTTTAAGCGGAACACAAAGGAGGCATCGCATGAATCGATAAGTATGATGGGAAAATCAATGTAGCTCATTAACGACACGTCAGGAAAAAAACAGGGATCTTTGATGGCTGTTTTAGAGATAATATCAGAAAACCTCCATCACACACACACACCTACTCGTTCTCCTATATGTAGTGAGGGTCATGTGTTGACTGCCATTGATTGTCAGTCATTTTCAACCCTTTCTATTCCTAAAACTAACCCTAAACCTAACCATTACCAATGCATACCTCAAACTAACCCAGTTGACACCTTAGCCCTAAACCCATAGCCTCGTGAGAGCATCCTGATCTCGCGAGCTTTCAAGGTTTCACTCGCAGATCAGTCTGGAGACTCTCCGTTAAAGAAAATTTGGAGCCGTTCGCCAAACGAACGTCCAATCAGCGTTGGCTTTGAGGCGGGTTGAGGTGTGACGCAACGAGAAGCGCGACAGTTCAGTCTAAAGAACATGGCGGCTTCAGCCGATGAAACTAGCGTTAGCGTGGCTATCGAGCAAGTTTTATCGGAATTACAGAGTATTTCTTCACTGAAAGAAGAGCAAAACACTGCTCTGGAGGCTTTTCTCAGAGGAAAAGATGTTTTTGCTCTTCTCCCGACTGGTTTCGGCAAGAGTAGCCTGGCTTGTGGTTGTGTTTTCGTCGTCGGTCTGTTAGTACGTCATATGCTTCGTTGATCTGATTGGTTTATTTGGCCCGTCTTCCCCTTCCCAAAATTACTTCAACGTAAGGTTTCCAGATGGATATGCGGAGCAAATCCATCTGGCGGAGTCAGGTTACTAAACCTAACCATTAGCCAAATACTTTTTGAGGACCAGCAAAATGTCAGCACTTTGCAACAACTGGTTCTCAATCTGATGGTGAATTGGAAAAATGGTCCTCACTCTGAATGTATGAATCTATGTATAGCAGAGACAGAGAGAGAAGGAGAGACAATAAAAAGTGTTTCTCTTTATCTGTGTTAAAAAAGATAAGCAAAACTTTGAAAATAATTATCAGTTTTGTTTCCTATTTTGATTAACAAAGAAATTGCATTTCTTAACAAGGACAAATATGGTCACATTTTTCACAAGAACACCAGATAGGAGTTATTGCACCATAAAATGCCTTTACTTCTGAGTTACAGCAGTCGTCATTCAAAATTTCCACAATTTCCTATGCTGGCCCTCGGCTGGTTCCCCTACAATTCCCTTTTAAACATCAATCTTTGTACTAAAATATCCTTTCTCTCACGATTTGTGGACATTAAGATCTAAAGAGAAGCATCATCTCCTGGTCAGACCCCGTGATTCAGTCAAACGATGGAGTCAGAGTAAGAAAATATGCAAGTCAGGGTCACTGTTAACCCTTTAAAGCCCGATCTAAGAATAAAACAAAACAGAAAATTTATTTTTTTGGGTTTGAAATCCTTATTTGGCCTTTTAACAAAATATGTAAAAAGAAAAAACAGAAATACATTTTTGATATTAATAATTTATTACTATGCGATAAGTCAAGATTATTTTTTTGTGTAGTCTTCTACTGGTTGTTATCAGGTATATCTGATTGTGTACAATAGGATTTTGAGCAAAGTTTTTACCATTAAATTATGCAAAAGGTGTCAGATGCAAAACATTTCAGAAACCGTATGTATCAAATATGATACATTTGGCATTATAGGGTTAAGTTTATTCAATGATGATTATAAAGTTAATGTTTGTGCATATGGAACATTGGAGAAATGAGATGCTTCACTCTGTTTAGTGCAAACTGTCATGCAACGGTGGTAGAAAATTGCTGATGTTTGTGCAAGGCTAATCACAGTTATGAGGAGACCACTCTATTCTGTGATTCAATCAGAGGAGCATTTTGTCCTATGACCTGATCAATTGCCTTTTCAGAAGAACACTCTATTTTGTAACCCAACCCATGTGTTATGATCTGCTAATAAAAAGGCTTCTGCTGAGGAAGCCCACCAGAGAGTAGATGTAGCTGAACGTAGCTCTCTCCTTCTGCAGAAGCCGTTAAAAAATCCCTCTTCTGTGTTGACTCAGTTTCTCTTTTATGAACCTACATTTTTGAACCCAACAGTCACTCCAAGTGGATGGAAGTTGAGGGGATTTTGCTGGGAGTTGCAGTGAAGTGTGCTGCCATTCAGCTGGCTCAGTGGCAGCTACAGCATGCTTTTTGATATGCCAAAAAGGCCTACCACCAGAGGTTCTGCAAGAAACATGCAGAGATCTGACCATGAAAATTGATTAACCTGCCTGTATGCAGGGGTTTTCCCTCCCATGATGGTTCCTCCAGTTCCTTCATTTCCAGCCTCCCCTATCTGAGACATTCACAGCTTGGATGTTTCATCTTCAATCGTGGCTCTGATGCTCTCTAGGCCTCTGGCTCCTTCTGTATGTTTACTGTATAGTCTTTGGATACTGGATTTGAGGGGGAATCCATCATGCATGATGAGCAGCTTTCATCTTTTACCATCAGTGGCCTGAATTTCTTCCTTTTCAAAAGCATGCAGATGTTTCTCTACATGGTTTTTGTTTTCTAAGTCAGTCTTTTTTTTTTGTGTTATTTAATCAGAAGTTCAGGACTAACTGCAAGACTGAGGACCTTTTAACCGACACATTGAAGGACCTTTACGTCTTCAACTGCCAGCAGCATAAAAACACAACTGCTGTGAAAATAAATGAGTCTGCTTTTGTCTCCTGTGTGTCTGTAGTTCACAGTAAAGCACACGTACACCGCTGCAGGTCGGTATCAGCATTTCTAACGTGGTCAGTGCAAGTGTTTTTCCTGCGGGATGAGGGTGGTCGGGTTAGTGCGAAGAATTTGTCACACGTGTGTCACGTTGGCCTAGTTTCAGCCATGATTGCAGGATGTGTCAAGAAGCTACAGTGACCCATCCTCCTGCACGCCCTTTTACTTCTCTCTCACTGTATATTGGTGTAGAAATCCAACATAAAGCCACTATAAGCCTGCAGAAAATGTGAAAAAGGGCAAAACAGACAATATTTTTATAAATGACTTAAAAGGTAAAAACATTCAGATACAAACAAATGGTGCTGAGCCTCAGACACATATGACAGGAAGCAATTTTTCAGGACTTAAAAAGCTGCAAAACGTAGTGACTTATTAAATGAAGAGAAATGATCCCAAAGCAAAAAATAAATTTAAATATATTTGCAGTACCTGATTGTTTGAACAGCAATAAGCGCTGCAGGGGTTATGAAGGCATTACAGACAAGGCTATTAAATGCACAACAAGCATGATAAAAAAAATTTTTACTGCGGCGCATTAAAGGATATTTTCATAATGTGGCAAAATTATATCTTGCACTACTTGTTTAATCCATTCATCAAACTATCTGCAAGAAAAGAAGAAGGAAAAAAATAACAGAAATTCAGCAAAATGGTTTCATAAGGCTGCATCTTCTAAGGTTCAGCCATAGATGCAAATTCATCTATCCTCAGTGGAACATTTCTGATAAGCAGTTCAAACCCATCACATCTACCAGGAGAAGTTTGAAAGCCAACATGTGAACTGATTCACAACTCCGAGTGCATGTCATAAAAAATTCAAGAAGCAGGGGAAAAAATCGGTGTACTCCTCTGCCACTCATGCATAACAGCAGGCATTCCCTATGATTTCCATATGTAATGTAACTGACTCAACAGTAAGTGCTTTATTCATCAGCTGGGCATTAAAGTTGCATGAACCCTGAAATGAGAGAAACGTATTCAGATTTGTCTTATATTAAATATAGTGGGGGGAAAAAAGCTGCATCCTATTGGAAAAAATAAACCTGTTAGTTTAAAACATCAGGCAGCTGGATGCAGGTTCAGAAAGCAATAATTTTAAGAGATTTCACCTTTAAATGGGCAGCAAGGAATGCTGGGAGTGGTATTTAGGGGTGACGGTGCTGGCTGCACCCTGGGTTTTCCTCCGTGACCGATGGGATCAATCCGGAAGGTTTGTAAAGATGGGAGACGTTAAATCTTAAAATATTTCAACACTTTTTTACAAGTGAATGTGGCACCAATATACTGTGAGACTGAAATGCAATAAAATGTCATATAATTAGCTGTTAAAACGATGGATGAGCCAGACTCCCCTGAGTTTCTCTCCCTCTGTATGTTTACAAGGCCTAACAAAAAGAGCCACGTCTTCTAAGGTTTTGGTTGTAAACATTTCTAAAGTATAGTATGAATTAGTGTAACCTTACTTTGCCCTGATTCCCCTAAATAACAAAAGAAAAAGAAGAAAATTTTTAATTGGGGTAATTATCAGCTAAGCAAGCATTGTTTTCATAAATCCACAATCTGCCAAAGTCTCACAGACATCGCATTTAATATAGACAGACTTAGCAGCAGAAGCAGCAGGAGCAGCTAAAACGCTCGTGCTGCTTCATTTTTGATGCTTGTACAAGTTTAGTTCTGATGCGTGGCTGAAGCATCTTTGTTGCTCTAGCTGTGCGGTCCTAAAGTGGCTCTGATGCGCATTGGGCGGAGCTGCCCTATTCTGTCTTTGCCTGGAACAATGGCAGCTATATAAGCTGTGATCAGCGGGTAAAAAGTAGTTTGAATGTTTTTAAGTGAGAAAGTCCTCCTGAAAATATCGTCAGTGGAGCCAGTTCATCCAGATTACCATCCTGCCTTCAGATATTATTTCTCTGTCAGAGCCGCTCAGATCCGTGTACATCGGCGGTAGGGGTGATTCACATGTCACAATGCGATTCTATCACGATGCATCACGATACTTGAAATATTGCGATGCATCGCGATACATTGCGATATTTTCACTGAACACTGTTAGAAAAAGATGCAGCCCTTACCAGTGGCTGACTGGCTGGGTGTGATCTGGATCGTGTCTTCAATTGATACATAACTGAAAGCAACTGAATTCATACATAGCTGTATTTATTGAAACGACTTTTGGAGGTGTTGCCATGAAAACAAATACTGGACAGAAATATTACTATTACTGGCGTAGACACACTGACAAAAAGATCTTAGCATTCATAAAACTTAAAATAACAAAATAAGGATAATCAGTGCTGTTTACATGGCCTCAGTGGTCCTTTAAACAAATGGAACGAAAACATTCAAATTACGTGCGTCATATCAATTTCATTTTTACCTTCTTTGATTTTAAAGCCAAAATAAATCCAAGCATCTGACTTGAAATGTGACGGAGCCGCGGGTGGAATTTTCATAGTGTCCTCCATGTTTTATTTCATATGACTCGTCGCAGTATCCCAAGGCCGAACATGCTTGTGACACAAAGCAGCGGCGTCAACACATCCTCAGCGACATCTGCTGGACTGGAAGTTGTATTCCACTTGGTTTGGCTGATGTGCGCCAACCATTCATGTATTTTATTTGTTCTTTTTTTTTATTTTTTATAATTGATTCTTGCCTTCAAGAATCGATGCAGTAGATCACAAAAATTAGAATCGCGATGCTTCGATTTGACGATTATTTTGCACACCCTAAATCGGCGGTGTGCTGTCACTGGGTTTCCCGTTCAACAGCAGCCTCTGGCCCGGTCGCCGGTTTCCGCTATTGTTCACGGCGGCTGGAAGGCGGTTTTCATGTACGTAATTTCAACTGCAGGCATCAGAATAACAAAATCAAAGATATTTAGCCAGCAGGTTTCTACATTTGAAGTTAATTTAGGCGTTAATAAACTGTTTCAGAGGAGCGATCATAGCGCTCTGCATCCGCAGTGCTGTGTCTGACTCCCTGCCAGCTCCCAGATCAGCTTCTCGGATAGATGTGCGGCCGCTGCTTCTGAAGAGCGTCGGCCATTGACTTTGCATGTAAACTAGTTTTTTCTGCTGCCTCTGCTGCTTGCGGTCTGAACTGAACTAGCATAAGAAAAACTTTTTTGTCATTGTGGGTGTATACAGAACAAAATTTTGTTTTGTACAGCATGGCATTTCCATTTCTTAAAAAGCAGCAGTGATCAAATGTAAACATTGGGAGAAAAAAAAAAACATAAAAACAAAAATATTTTTAGTCCATGTGATAGACACCCTGTCTTTTATTAAGAATAAGCTGCAGAGAAAAAGTCAGCGTTATTGGATTTGATCCTTACAGTAGTAGCCATTCAAAAATGTCCCCACTAGACTGATGATGACCGTGGGTTTGCCACAGGTCTTCCGGTTGTACCACTGTTTGCAGTTGGTGAAGTATTTCTTGTCAGTCCTTGGGTCCTTGGCTGGTCCCCTACAATTAATTTAATTAATACAATTTAAACATCAATCTTTGTACTAAAATATTCTTTCTGTCATGATTTGTGGACATTATGATCTAAAGAGAAGCGTCATCTATTGGTCGGACCCTGTAATTCAGGGAAAGGGTGGAGTCACACTAAAAAAATATGCATGCCCAGGAAAAGGCCAGTGGCTGGAAGTTGGATGGGTTTTTGCTGGGAGTTGCAGGGAAGTGGGCTGCTATTCGGCTGCCGTTTTACTGGGAAAGGCTAGTTTGGATGGCTGCTACTGTACAAAGTCCCTGTAGACTTATTTCAGCACGTTTCTTTAATTGACAGGCTTCCAGATTTTTTCTGTAACAGTACTTTTACATATATCTTAAACATAACCCTTCCTAATTTGCTCCAGATTAGGATTCTGATTGGATTTGGCAAAAGTCTGACTGAAACACATGAACCAGTTTTCGGGAAGGGCAGCCCAACTGGACCGTTAATATGTTCAGATTTTGGATAAAGAGGACAGATGGTTTAATTCAGAGTAATTTCCATGTGAATGTGCTTTACTGGAGGCATCCATGTTTGTCAAAGAACACTACTGCCACCTACTGGTTAGTGACGTCACGGTGCGGTATCGGCTGTTGATTAAGTCCCAGTGCTGTATCTGGTGTTTGTCACAACGCGCTATTATCCAAGTCATCTTGAAAACATTCTTCTTCCAAATGTTGGCTACATATTACGGGTTTTTTCTCTGGCCAGAAGTTCTATGGCAAATCCTCCCTCTTCAAGTTGGCGATCCAACGACCAACCCGTCCGTGGAGGATCAGGAATCAGAAAGGTGGAATAACTCTTTTTTTTCACTTTTACCCGATGTATTCCAGCATCCAGCTGCCATGCACGTGGGCATTGTCAGTTTCACTATAGCTCTGGTGAATTTCAATGGTGAAGTCCTCTGGAAATCTTCAATGATTGTTGTTGATTGCAGATGTGTCTAGTAGTTCCCATTGATTTAGCTTGTAAAGCGGGGAGAATGGCGCTAGGCTTACCGCACCGTGACGTCACTGCTGGAAGATGGCAGGAGGGAGGGGTTACTATATTTGGGCAAACATCGCCGCTCCCAGACTCTGTGATGGCGACGATATTATTTTTATTTTATTTTTTACTGGTAACATATTAGTTTTAGGCATTTTTTTTTTTTATGTTACAGCTGCATCCAGTATTTTCCATTTTTGATTGACTGATTGACTTTATTGATCTCACAGTGGAGAAATGTACTCCTTACATCTTCTCAAATTGTTCTTTCTATATATTATGATCGTATCATAATATAAATGGTGAAATATGAGGTTCAATTGTACGGTGGCTGAGAAGTGCAAAACACATTTACAATTCAAAAACACATTAACAAATAAAAAACAAAATAACATTTGAAGAAACAAAATTATATTTTATGAAACATTTAGTTTCACATTTTAAACAAGTTAGATTTTAGGTGAGAGAAAGTTTCATTTTAGAGAAAAAAAAATACATTATAGGGAAACAAATTTACATCTAAAACAAAATAGAAAAAAAATACATTTGTTTCATAAAATATAATTTTGTTTCTTCAAATGTTATTTTGTTTTTTATTTGTTAATGTGTTTTTGAATTGTAAATGTGTTTCGCACTTCTCAGCCACCGTACAATTGTGGCTTAATTTACCAAATGAACTTCAACTACTTCATTTATAGGTTTATGAACTTAGTTCATTTAAAAAAAAAGTGAACAATGATATTCATTTTCATCTGAGCGAACTGAACTTTCAGCTTGTTCTTTTTAACTACAAAAAGGCACAATATTGATCACATCCATAATCGTTACGCTCATTAAAATACCAAATATCTGCCTAATTCCAGCCTAATTTTAACAAATTTCAACATAGACAGTAATTGTGTTGAAATAGGCTGAACAAAACCCTGGGGTGGGAGAGATGTTGGTCAAAGAGCTGATAATCACTATTGTTGGGGTGGGGGGGGGGGCAACACTGGAAATTCAACTTTCACACCACAGAAGAGGAGGAGTGTCAAGCGGAGCCGTGAGGGAGAAATCCTCTAGTGATGTTCTCTGGCTTTTCACCAGGAACACTAAAGTGTTTTCAACTTGCCATGTTAGTCACAGAACAATCCATCTTTTATATCATACATAGATGGACGCTGAGCTAAATGTTCTCTCTGCCTGGAGCCAATTCAGGGTCCCTAAAGTGGAGAAAGACCTGAAAATCAGGAGAGAAAGCAAAGTTTCCCAAAACAACAGCTTTCATAAAGTGCTGTTTGCAGAGACCTGAGGGGAAATGAACTGCTCCAGATGAAAAGGCAGGACTTTCATTATTGCTCTCTTCAAATAACCTCCAATTACAGCAACCAGAAGGTCTTTAAAAGGGTCAGTCCAGGCTTAAAGACGTTGTGAAAAGATAACATGATTATGTAATTCAATATGTTCTGCAGCCAACAACAAAGACGGTCATGATTAAAGCTTCACCCTGGCTGTTCTTTCAAAAATATAGCTTAACCAGAAAATAAGCAGATTTTTAAACGACTGAACTCACTTTTTCTATATTCCTGCTCCATATAAGGAGGCAGTGGTGCACAAACAAATCTTTTTATCGTGCCTCCAGCTCGTCTCCTTGTCTCAGTACCTTTAATCATATCCTCAGCTGGCAGTGGCCCTGAAGGGCTTCTGTTTTCAGATCGAATTTGGCACGAAAGTAAAAAAAAAAAAAGCAAAGAGGTCTTGTCAGGTCCCCTTAATGTTATTCAGGGACTCCTGAAGTTGATCCCTCTGAATCTGACAACTGTCAACTACCCCCTCCTTCGTCTCTAAGTAGTGGACATCCATGCCAGTGACTCACAGCCAAGGCTTTTCTATGGAGTGAAGTTTGTTTCATTATTGCTGCAAACAAATAACAGGTTTTGTAAACAGAAATTTGATCAAACTGTATCCAGGAATATAACTTTTAAGGTTTTAAGACTATGGCTGTTTTATCAAATGTTATGTTTTTGAACTTTTTCATTTTATTATTTTTGTAGCCTGGGTGGAAAAATAACCAATGCATTAAAAAAAAAGTCTAAGTGAACATTAATAAATAGTTTAATTTACTCAATATAAATAGTTTAAAAAGAAAAAAAACATACATTTTTTGGGGGGTTAATTTTAAATGTTCATCATGTAAACATATTTACAATATGTTTAAACATCTGTTTACACTGTATTTTAATAAAGTTTCATTTGAGAAATGTAATTTCCTACACAGAGATTTGTTTTGAATGTATCATGAGTGGGTTGAGGGAGTGCAGCGTCTCCTGTATGATGTACATTTGTTTAAGAGTTTAAACCAGTGGTAACCAATTAAAACACAGCGGGGTCCGAATAAAGAAAATCATCAACCAGTAAAGGTCCGGAGACATTTTTAATTATAATCTGTTACTTTAAAGATAATTTAACTCTGAAATAAAACTTGTTTTTTTATGCCTCCATGTTATAAATTGAATTTTGAAATTCCATTTTAAAATCTAAAGTGTTTTTTTTTAGGTAGAGAACAACAATCGTTCAGTTTGGTTTATAGACTATTTCCTGATTCCCATATTTTCTCAAACACCTGAACTGACTGTTTATTATTTCTTTCCTTTTTTCCGTCTTAATATTGGCAGTGGGCTTTAGGCTGCCCTGCAAGGCTTTAAACCTGGGTTTAACCAGAGACTAAGCCATTCTCAAGCACATATCAAGGTGCTCATTTTTAGCCTGGATCCAGATTTATTGTTGATTCTGTTCATGGTGGAGAATCCTGCTTCACAGCAGCAGGTTGAGCCAAACATCCTCTAAATGTGCAGGGTCTGGCGATGTGGTGATAAGAATAATTGTCTTGATGCCAAAAAGAGCCCAACCGATTTTCCTTTCGCCATAGTGTTCTGCTGGATTTATGTATATACATTTCTTTATTATAATTCATGCAGGGAGTTTTACAGATTTTATGGACACTGCAATGTACAGGTGCTGGTCATAAAATTAGAATATCATGAAAAAGTAGATTGATTTCAGTAATTCCATTTAAAAAGTGAAACTTGTATATTATATTCATACATTACATACAAACTCATATATTTCAGATGTTTATTTTGTTTAATTTTGATGATTACAAATGACAACAAATGAAAATCTCAAATTCATCATATCAGAAAATTAGAATATTGTGAAAAGGTTCAAAATTGATGGCCCCTGGTGCCATACTGCCACACTCTAATCAGCTAATTAACTCAAACCACCTGCAAAAGCCTTTAAATGGTCTTTCAGTCTAGTTCTATAGGCTACACAATCATGGGGAAGACTGCTGACTTGACAGTTGTCCAAAAGACGACCATCGACACCTTGCACAAGGAGGGCAAGACACAAAAGGTCATCGCTAAAGAGGCTGGCTGTTCACAGAGCTCAGTGTCCAAGCACATTAATAGAGAGGCGAAGGGAAGGAAAAGATGTGGTCGAAAAAAGTGTACAAGCAAGAGAGATAACCGCACCCTGGAGAGGATTGTGAAACAAAACCCCTTCAAAAATGTGGGGGAGATTCACAAAGAGTGGACTGCAGCTGGAGTGAGTGCTTCAAGAACCACCACACACAGACGTATGAAAGACATGGGTTTCTGCTGTCGCATTCCTTGTGTCAAGCCACTCTTGAACCACAGACAGCGTCAGAAGCGTCTTGCCTGGGCTAAAGAGAAACAGGACTGGACTGCTGGTGAGTGGTCCAAAGTCATGTTCTCTGATGAAAGTAAATTTTGCATTTCCTTTGGAAATCAAGGTCCCAGAGTCTGGAGGAAAAGAAGAGAGGCACTTCATCCACGTTGCTTGAAGTCCAGTGTAAAGTTTCCACAGTCAGTGATGGTTTGGGGTGCCATGTCATCTGCTGGTGTTGGTCCATTGTGTTTTCTGAGGTCCAGGGTCAACGCAGCCACATACCAGGAAGTTTTAGAGCACTTCATGCTTCCTGCAGCTGACCAACTTTTTGGAGATGCAGATTTCATTTTCCAACAGGACTTGGCACCTGCACACAGTGCCAAAGCTACCAGTACCTGGTTGAAGGACCATGGTATCCCTGTTCTTAATTGGCCAGCAAACTCTCCTGACCTTAACCCCATAGAAAATCTATGGGGTATTGTGAAGAAGAAGATGCAATACACCAGACCCAACAATTCAGAAGAGCTAAAAGCCACTATTAGAGCAACCTGGGCTATCATAACACCTGAGCAGTGCCACAGACTGATCGACTCCATGCCACGCCGCATTGCTGCAGTAATACAGGCCAAAGGAGGCCCAACTAAATACTGAGTGCTGTACATGCTCATACTTTTCATGTTCATACTTTTCAGTTGGCCAACATTTCTATAAATCCTTTGTTTTTATTGGTCTTCAGTAATATTCTAATTTTCTGATATGATGAATTTGAGATTTTCATTTCTTGTCATTTGTAATCATCAAAATTAAACAAAATAAACATCTGAAATATATGAGTTTGTATGTAATGTATGAATATAATATACAAGTTTCACTTTTTAAATGGAATTACTGAAATCAATCTACTTTTTCATGATATTCTAATTTTATGACCAGCACCTGTAAGTAGAACAGGAAAGAAAAAAAGAGGAGATAAAATGGGAGATAATGATAAAACATCTTTGGTCTGCTTAATCACCTGCAAAGAGATGTAAAAAGAACAGCACAACCAATGGATATACTATAAGAGATACAATAAAGTAACACCTTGATACTATCGCTGAAGTATCATAAGTAGTATTTTTTAATCTGACATGTACTCTGTGTGACCTGAAGATAAGAATATGGGCTTTCTGTATAGAAGTGAATCTCTAAGTACCAAGATATAAATTCTAAAGTGAACCCAGAGCCCCCTCAGTTAATTAGTGAGGGTTACATTTTTTTTTTACATTAAAATATTTTTTTACAGTGTATATTTATAAATGTCATTTTGTATACAAATCAAAATGTATACATTCTAGAACATGAAATCAACCTTTTTTAAAGGAATAGTACACCCAAAACATGATTAGCCTTCATTTTCTACTCACCCCCATGCTGAACAACACTCTGGAGTACTTTTTTGATATCTCAAATGCATCTGGAGATGTGGGAGGCTTCTTGCTGTCTGCTGACATTCAAATAATGGAGGTCTATGGCGCCCGAGACAGAAAGGTCCATAAAAGTCCACAAAAAACGTGTCAATATTCCTCCATACTGCTCGTCCAATGTATTCCAAGTGTCCTGAGTGGGTAGCGTCCATAATTTACTCGAAATTAAGTCATTTAGAATGTTTTTAGAGCATAAACAGTAGTGTATAGGATTTCCTAAAAGCGCGTTCACGAGTCTATGGAAACCGCGGCAGACCAACCCAGATGAAAGTGCGCATTCAGCTCGGCAAAGAACTCATGCTCTTCCTCAACACTGAAGTCCTCAGACATTTTTCTTTCGTTGTTTCTTTCTTTGCACAGGTAAACAGCACATTTCTTCTTCTACGCTTGCATTATCGGCAGAGCAGACGCTGAATGCGCACTTTCATCTGGTTTGGTCTGCCGCGGTTTCCGTAGACTCGTGAACGCGCTTTTAGGAAATCCTATACACTACTGTTTATGCTCTAAAAACATTCTAAATGACTTCGTTTCGAGTAAATTATGGACGCTTCCCACTCAGGACACTTGGAATACATTGGACGAGCAGTATGGAGGAATATTGACACGTTTTTTGTGGACTTTTATGGACCTTTCTGCCTCGGGCGCCATAGACCTCCATTATTTGAATGTCAGCAGACAGCAAGAAGCCTCCCAGATCTCCAGATGCATTTGAGATATCAAAAAAGTACTCCAGAGTGTTGTTCAGCATGGGGGTGAGTAGAAAATGAAGGCTAATCATGTTTTGGGTGTACTATTCCTTTAAGGCTGAGGGCCACTTCAAGGGTACCGAGACTTAGGAAGGGCGACCATTACTGACCCATGAGCTGCAAGGGTTAGCGTTAGCCTAAACTATGTACATCATCAACATATTTTTATTGTTTCTGTTAATTTCTAAGTTTATTTAGACATTGTTATTTTGAGCAACAGAATAAAATAAAATTTCAAACAAAGCCCACAGGTGGGTTGTTCTTTATTTAGAAGACTCTAAGGGGCCCCCCATGTGGTCCTTGAGGGCGTTGGTGACCCCTGTTCTAGAACATGAAAGCAACCTTTTTCAAATTTGAGTTTTAGGATTTGTATCCTTCTAATATAGAGCTTGTGAATAGACATCTCGATGCCTTGCATGTCAGTTTGCCTCAGAACCTGGCCGAAGCAAACACAAACAGCGATGGAGGGTGAAAAAAGGCAAGTCCTGGATTCATCATTACGAGTTAAAAATCATGGAAAACAGCAAAACGTGGAGAAAACAGAGTCATGGACTGATCCCTATGAACACAGAGAGGCCGAAGGACCTGGAGGAGCTTCCAGAGGTAAGACAAGGCAAGGCAATTTTATCTGTATAGTCCAATTCAGTACATGGACAATTCAAAGCACTTTACATGAATTAGAAAATAAAGTAGAAGAAAAATAAAAGCAAAAACTGTCATGGTCTTGGTTATATTGTGCTTTATTTTGCTCCTTGTTTTCTAGTTTTATTGGTTTAATTCCTATTTTGTTGTAATTTCTAGATTTATGTTAGTTCTCATGTTTTTCTGTTGTCCTCTGTTGCCCTCTTGTGTGTGTGTTTTCCTTTCCCCTTGGCTCCCTCGTTGTCTCCTCACACCTGCTCCTTGTCAGCTCGTTAGCCCTCCCTTTGTCTCTGTCAGCGATATATGTTCTCCCTCTGCTCTCACCCTTTGTTGGTTCCTTGTCTTAGCTGTCTTCCCATGCTGTTGTCCATGTTCCTCGTCTCTCCCTGGCTCCTCGTGTTTGGTTTCCCCAGATGTCTCCATAGTTCTGGTTTGCTTTTCATTATTAGTTGGATTTTTGCATTCCTGCCTTTGTTTACTTTTTGCCCCATTAAACTGCAAGAGATCTCCTCAGCCTCTCTGCCTCTGCGTTTGGGTCCTCAAACCACAACTAACCCTGACAAAAACACTTGTAAAACAAATATATCAATTGGACCACAAAAAAGCAGAACAAAGGCAAGTAAAAAAAAAAAAAACATGATAAAGAAAGTAATTCAGTGATTCATAGTTATCTTTATCAGATACTTGCTGTATATGATGTGTAGATCTAACATCCAATCAGTACCACCTAACTAGTTAACGTCTGATGTTCCCTCTAATTTTTCATGTTTCTGGGCATACACACATGACCCCCGAGTTTACTGAGGACCAGAGCGAGCACCATCGAAGTGCACATTGAGGCCACACGCCAATATTAGATTTGTTTTAAACCCGGGATCATGCAAAGAGATCCCAGCAGCAATTTCCATTCGTTTATTTTTAATTTAAGGGATTTGCCTACTTAGAATAAAGATAAGAATTAAAAAGCTTGTTGGTCATGAGATGGAGTATGCTATCTGTCTTCCACCTGACAAGTTCCATCCTGTGAGGCTGCAGGTGCAGAGATCTCAATGCCTCCTCATCCTGCATGCAAATTGCTCAGAAGTTATTTAAAATTCTGTATGTTCAGGTAGTAAAGGTTGAAGGTAATGTTTGTTAGTTTGCATTACAGCCGCCATGTGGCCATTTTGCCACATGGTATGGTGTCAAATTCCTGCCCAAAACCAGAAGAGTGTGTTAAACAATCACAATAGTGCTGGGCAGGAATTTGACACCATGTGACGGAGTTGTCTGTTGAGTTTTAAATTGTATGTATTACTAATGTATTGTATTAATGTTAGCCTTACTTTCCTTTTCCTAAGTGGTTACTCCACTTTACAGGCCGCCATTGTAAATAATTGTTCTTAATGATTTGCCTGTAAAAATAAAAAATAAAGGAGCATTAGGGCCAGAGAAAAAGGAAAAAAAAATTATGAAAAGGCAGGCGGGGGGCCACCGGTGTCAAGGCTACCATCACTGGGTCGGGTTTGGTCGCTCCGTCCCCCTCTGGCTCCCTGCCCCCTACCGCCGGGGTTCCCGGACCAGCCCTGGAGCTGACTGCTCGGTTCTGCTGCGCTGTAGTCGACCAAAATCCCGGACGAATTTGAAATTCCCCCCAGACATTTTTTTAGATCTGAAAAGTAGGACATGTCCGGGAAAAAGAGGCCGTCTGGTCCCCCTACCATATCAGCAATCTGATGTTTCAGTGAGTAAGTGCTTGTTGCTATGATGCGTCTTTGCTCAGCACCTTGGCTCGTTGTAAACCAACCAATCAGAGCACAGCTCATATAAATATTCATGATCATACCATAAAAGGAAGTAAACCTGTCGTTTCATTCTAGGGCTTTTAACCAGGCTGCATTAGGGCTCATAGAACAGCTAATATGCCATTTTCAGCCCAACCAATGTTACACACCCTATTAGAGACCTGAAGGACCAGATACCCTATAGAATCATTCTATCACCCTATTAGAGACCTGAAGGACCAGATACCCTATAGAGTCATTCTATCACCCTATTAGAGACCTGAAGGACCAGATACCCTATAGAGTCATTCTATCACCCTATTAGAGACCTGAAGGACCAGATACCCTATATAACCATTCTATCAGCCTATTAGAGACCTGAAGGACCAGATACCCTATAGAATCATTCTATCACCCTATTAGAGACCTGAAGGACCAGATACCCTATAGAATCATTCTATCACCCTATTAGAGACCTGAAGGACCAGATACCCTATAGAATCATTCTATCACCCTATTAGAGACCTGAAGGACCAGATACCCTATAGAATCATTCTATCACCCTATTAGAGACCTGAAGGACCAGATACCCTATAGAATCATTCTATCACCCTATTAGAGACCTGAAGGACCAGATACCCTATAGAATCATTCTATCACCCTATTAGAGACCTGAAGGACCAGATACCCTATAGAATCATTATATCATCCTATTAGAGACCTGAAGGACCAGATACCCTATAGAATCATTCTATCACCCTATTAGAGACCTGAAGGACCAGATACCCTATAGAATCATTCTATCACCCTATCAGAGACCTGAAGGACCAGATACCCTATAGAATCATTATATCACCCTATTAGAGACCTGAAGGACCAGATACCCTATAGAATCATTCTATCACCCTATTAGAGACCTGAAGGACCAGATACCCTATAGAATCATTCTATCACCCTATTAGAGACCTGAAGGACCAGATACCCTATAGAATCATTCTATCACCCTATTAGAGACCTGAAGGACCAGATACCCTATAGAATCATTCTATCACCCTATTAGAGACCTGAAGGATCCAGATACCCTATAGAATCATTCTATCACCCTATTAGAGACCTGAAGGACCAGATACCCTATAGAATCATTCTATCACCCTATTAGAGACCTGAAGGACCAGATACCCTATAGAATCATTCTATCACCCTATTAGAGACCTGAAGGACCAGATACCCTATAGAATCATTCTATCACCCTATTAGAGACCTGAAGGACCAGATACCCTATAGAATCATTCTATCACCCTATTAGAGACCTGAAGGACCAGATACCCTATAGAATCATTCTATCACCCTATTAGAGACCTGAAGGACCAGATACCCTATAGAATCATTCTATCACCCTATTAGAGACCTGAAGGACCAGATACCCTATAGAATCATTCTATCACCCTATTAGAGACCTGAAGGACCAGATACCCTATAGAATCATTCTATCACCCTATTAGAGACCTGAAGGACCAGATACCCTATAGAATCATTCTATCACCCTATTAGAGACCTGAAGGACCAGATACCCTATAGAATCATTCTATCACCCTATTAGAGACCTGAAGGACCAGATACCCTATAGAATCATTCTATCACCCTATTAGAGACCTGAAGGACCAGATACCCTATAGAATCATTCTATCACCCTATTAGAGACCTGAAGGACCAGATACCCTATAGAATCATTCTATCACCCTATTAGAGACCTGAAGGACCAGATACCCTATAGAATCATTCTATCACCCTATTAGAGACCTGAAGGACCAGATACCCTATAGAATCATTCTATCACCCTATTAGAGACCTGAAGGACCAGATACCCTATAGAATCATTCTATCACCCTATTAGAGACCTGAAGGACCAGATACCCTATAGAATCATTCTATCACCCTATTAGAGACCTGAAGGACCAGATACCCTATAGAATCATTCTATCACCCTATTAGAGACCTGAAGGACCAGATACCCTATAGAATCATTCTATCACCCTATTAGAGACCTGAAGGACCAGATACCCTATAGAATCATTCTATCACCCTATTAGAGACCTGAAGGACCAGATACCCTATAGAATCATTCTATCACCCTATTAGAGACCTGAAGGACCAGATACCCTATAGAATCATTCTATCACCCTATTAGAGACCTGAAGGACCAGATACCCTATAGAATCATTCTATCACCCTATTAGAGACCTGAAGGACCAGATACCCTATAGAATCATTCTATCACCCTATTAGAGACCTGAAGGACCAGATACCCTATAGAATCATTCTATCACCCTATTAGAGACCTGAAGGACCAGATACCCTATAGAATCATTCTATCACCCTATTAGAGACCTGAAGGACCAGATACCCTATAGAGTCATTCTATCACCCTATTAGAGACCTGAAGGACCAGATACCCTATAGAGTCATTCTATCACCCTATTAGAGACCTGAAGGACCAGATACCCTATATAACCATTCTATCAGCCCTATTAGAGACCTGAAGGACCAGATACCCTATAGAATCATTCTATCACCCTATTAGAGACCTGAAGGACCAGATACCCTATAGAATCATTCTATCACCCTATTAGAGACCTGAAGGACCAGATACCCTATAGAATCATTCTATCACCCTATTAGAGACCTGAAGGACCAGATACCCTATAGAATCATTCTATCACCCTATTAGAGACCTGAAGGACCAGATACCCTATAGAATCATTCTATCACCCTATTAGAGACCTGAAGGACCAGATACCCTATAGAATCATTCTATCACCCTATTAGAGACCTGAAGGACCAGATACCCTATAGAATCATTATATCACCCTATTAGAGACCTGAAGGACCAGATACCCTATAGAATCATTCTATCACCCTATTAGAGACCTGAAGGACCAGATACCCTATAGAATCATTCTATCACCCTATCAGAGACCTGAAGGACCAGATACCCTATAGAATCATTATATCATCCTATTAGAGACCTGAAGGACCAGATACCCTATAGAATCATTCTATCACCCTATTAGAGACCCGAAGATCCAGATACCCTATAGAATCATTCTATCACCCTATTAGAGACCCGAAGGACCAGATACCCTATAGAATCATTCTATCACCCTATTAGAGACCTGAAGGACCAGATACCCTATAGAATCATTCTATCACCCTATTAGAGACCTGAAGATCCAGATACCCTATAGAATCATTCTATCACCCTATTAGAGACCTGAAGGACCAGATACCCTATAGAATCATTCTATTACCCTATTAGAGACCTGAAGGACCAGATACCCTATAGAATCATTCTATTACCCTATTAGAGACCTGAAGGACCAGATACCCTATAGAATCATTCTATCACCCTATTAGAGACCTGAAGGACCAGATACCCTATAGAATCATTCTATCACCCTATTAGAGACCTGAAGGACCAGATACCCTATAGAATCATTCTATCACCCTATTAGAGACCTGAAGGACCAGATACCCTATAGAATCATTCTATCACCCTATTAGAGACCTGAAGGACCAGATACCCTATAGAATCATTCTATCACCCTATTAGAGACCCGAAGGACCAGATACCCTATAGAATCATTCTATCACCCTATTAGAGACCCGAAGATCCAGATACCCTATAGAATCATTCTATCACCCTATTAGAGACCCGAAGATCCAGATACCCTATAGAATCATTCTATCACCCTATTAGAGACCTGAAGATCCAGATACCCTATAGAATCATTCTATCACCCTATTAGAGACCTGAAGGACCAGATACCCTATAGAATCATTCTATTACCCTATTAGAGACCTGAAGGACCAGATACCCTATAGAATCATTCTATCACCCTATTAGAGACCTGAAGGACCAGATACCCTATAGAATCATTCTATCACCCTATTAGAGACCTGAAGGACCAGATACCCTATAGAATCATTCTATCACCCTATTAGAGACCTGAAGGACCAGATACCCTATAGAATCATTCTATCGCCCTATTAGAGACCTGAAGGACCAGATACCCTATAGAATCATTCTATCACCCTATTAGAGACCTGAAGGACCAGATACCCTATAGAATCATTCTATCACCCTATTAGAGACCTGAAGGACCAGATACCATATAGAATCATTCTATCACCCTATTAGAGACCTGAAGGACCAGATACCCTATAGAATCATTCTATCACCCTATTAGAGACCTGAAGGACCAGATACCCTATAGAATCATTCTATCACCCCATTAGAGACCTGAAGGACCAGATACCCTATAGAATCATTCTATCACCCTATCAGAGACCTGAAGGACCAGATACCCTATAGAATCATTCTATCACCCTATTAGAGACCTGAAGGACCAGATACCCTATAGAATCATTCTATCACCCTATTAGAGACCTGAAGGACCAGATACCCTATAGAATCATTCTATCACCCTATTAGAGACCTGAAGGACCAGATACCCTATAGAATCATTCTATCACCCTATTAGAGACCTGAAGGACCAGATACCCTATAGAATCATTCTATCACCCTATTAGAGACCTGAAGGACCAGATACCCTATAGAATCATTCTATCACCCTATTAGAGACCCGAAGGACCAGATACCCTATAGAATCATTCTATCACCCTATTAGAGACCCGAAGATCCAGATACCCTATAGAATCATTCTATCACCCTATTAGAGACCCGAAGGACCAGATACCCTATAGAATCATTCTATCGCCCTATTAGAGACCCGAAGGACCAGATACCCTATAGAATCATTCTATCGCCCTATTAGAGACCTGAAGGACCAGATACCCTATAGAATCATTCTATCACCCTATTAGAGACCTGAAGGACCAGATACCCTATAGAATCATTCTATCACCCTATTAGAGACCTGAAGGACCAGATACCATATAGAATCATTCTATCACCCTATTAGAGACCTGAAGGACCAGATACCCTATAGAATCATTCTATCACCCTATTAGAGACCTGAAGGACCAGATACCCTATAGAATCATTCTATCACCCCATTAGAGACCTGAAGGACCAGATACCCTATAGAATCATTCTATCACCCTATCAGAGACCTGAAGGACCAGATACCCTATAGAATCATTCTATCACCCTATCAGAGACCTGAAGGACCAGATACCCTATAGAATCATTCTATCACCCTATTAGAGACCTGAAGGACCAGATACCCTATAGAATCATTCTATCACCCTATTAGAGACCTGAAGGACCAGATACCCTATAGAATCATTCTATCACCCTATTAGAGACCTGAAGGACCAGATACCCTATAGAATCATTCTATCACCCTATTAGAGACCTGAAGGACCAGATACCCTATAGAATCATTCTATCACCCTATTAGAGACCCGAAGGACCAGATACCCTATAGAATCATTCTATCACCCTATTAGAGACCCGAAGATCCAGATACCCTATAGAATCATTCTATCACCCTATTAGAGACCCGAAGATCCAGATACCCTATAGAATCATTCTATCACCCTATTAGAGACCTGAAGATCCAGATACCCTATAGAATCATTCTATCACCCTATTAGAGACCTGAAGGACCAGATACCCTATAGAATCATTCTATTACCCTATTAGAGACCTGAAGATCCAGATACCCTATAGAATCATTCTATCACCCTATTAGAGACCTGAAGGACCAGATACCCTATAGAATCATTCTATCACCCTATTAGAGACCTGAAGGACCAGATACCCTATAGAATCATTCTATCACCCTATTAGAGACCTGAAGGACCAGATACCCTATAGAATCATTCTATCACCCTATTAGAGACCTGAAGGACCAGATACCCTATAGAATCATTCTATCGCCCTATTAGAGACCTGAAGGACCAGATACCCTATAGAATCATTCTATCACCCTATTAGAGACCTGAAGGACCAGATACCCTATAGAATCATTCTATCACCCTATTAGAGACCTGAAGGACCAGATACCATATAGAATCATTCTATCACCCTATTAGAGACCTGAAGGACCAGATACCCTATAGAATCATTCTATCACCCTATTAGAGACCTGAAGGACCAGATACCCTATAGAATCATTCTATCACCCCATTAGAGACCTGAAGGACCAGATACCCTATAGAATCATTCTATCACCCTATCAGAGACCTGAAGGACCAGATACCCTATAGAATCATTCTATCACCCTATCAGAGACCTGAAGGACCAGATACCCTATAGAATCATTCTATCACACTATCAGAGACCTGAAGGACCAGATACCCTATAGAATCATTCTATCACCCTATTAGAGACCTGAAGGACCAGATACCCTATAGAATCATTCTATCACCCTATTAGAGACCTGAAGGACCAGTGTTGGGAGTAACAGCGTTGAAAGTAACGGCGTTACTAACAACACTACCTTTTTTTAGTAACGAGTAATCAAAATTTTTACTCTTACTGTAACTATAACGCAGTTACAATTGCCAACACCCCGTTACTGCACGTTACTCAGGTCTTGAAATTAACCTTTTTTCATGATAGGACTCGTGCACGCCTCGTCATGAGAGAGGGGAGGATGGAGAGTGAGGAGGACTCCAGCGGCAAAACAGCGTTTTCCAGATGGAAATACCGGTGTTACGTCAAGCTGCGTTTCCCCATCAGATACAGTTTCCCCTGCATCTCCGCACAGCGCAGGCGGCACGATTCACCGCGCAAGCGACATGCTCGCTAAAGGCGCGTAACAGCCGCCCTGTGCTCACGCCACAGGAGAACTATGGAGAGCGTGAACGATCATTAGCCTATATGGAGAAAGAGAGAAAGATGGATGGATGGATGGATGGAATAGATAGATAGATATAGCTACATGTTGCAGTATCTATAACAACCCAAACACAGGATTTCAGAATTAGACATCCCCAGTTATTAATTTCATACACTCGCAAAAGTAATGCAATAGTTACTTTTACTAGTAACTAGTTACTTTTATTGTTGAGTAACTCAGTTACTAACTCAGTTACTTTTTGGGAGAAGTAACTAGTAACTATAACTAATTACTTTTTTAAAGTAACGTGCCCAACACTGTTAAGGACCAGATACCCTATAGCAGAGGTCTTCAACAGGGGGTCCGCGGAGGTACTGCATGGGGGTCCCGAAAGTCTTGGTTGATTACTTTTTTTTATATTCCCTCCTGCAATTTTTTGCACCAATTAAAATGTCTTTAAATCCACATTAACATGAATCCAACAGACTGTAGTAAACAGATAAATGGAGGCAGAAGATATCTTTCAGTCATCAATGCACACATTCAGAGACACACAGGAGCTCTTTCAAACCTGGGCACCGTTTCATTCACAACACCTGTCCCATCAACCAGGAATCAGATTCAGAAATACTTTAATAATCCCAGGGAGAAATTACTTTCGTTACATGACTCCATCTGTAATAGAGTGACTACAGTATAGGACCACTTTGATAGAACACAATTTCATACAATGTATAAAATTAGGGTGTCCCCGCTCCATCTCGCAATCAGTTTGGGGGTCCTTGGCCTAGAAAACGTTGAAGACCTCTGCCCTATAGAATCATTCTATCATCCCTTTGAAAAAAATGCGAAAATTCTTAAGTAAACGGTCTAAATTCTGCTCTGCAACAAGAAAAAGGTGGGGAAAAAAGAAACAGATTAAACAAAATTGGAGATTTAATTCAATTCAGTTAATTTATGTTGCACTAATTTACAACACCTGTCATCTCAAAGCACTTTACAGAGACAATATAGCCTGAGAACTAAGAACTGGCAAAATGTAATGTTTATTTATTTTTTTTTAAGAGTTAAAGACATTTATTAGACATGAATGTGGAAACCTGGATATCACAACTTCTTCATCTCACTACAGTATAAGTTATAGTGTTGATGGACTCTAATGCAAGAAATTTGCCCTTCAGAGTTGCTTCATTATTGTCAAAAAACAGACTTAAGGAAAACAAAGCCTTTTGTTGTTTTTCTTATTCAGCTCCTCAGCGGTGACTTTTGTTTTTCCTACACGTCTCTTTTGTCCGAAACAACAGAACTTCCAGGACCTGTCAGTCACCAGGAATACCTTTAGGCTTTTGCTGTCCTGTGAAGCATATCTATCAATCTAAAAGAGGCAGCGTCTGGCAAAAAGCCCAGAATGGGAATGAAATCTGTCCAAAAGACATCAAAGTTAACCTTACATTAACTTAGAAACCGAAAGCTCAGATTTATATTCCAAGGCACTTCCCAGTTAAATATTCTGGGAGCAGCACGTTACACAAAAAAAGATGCTCACAGAATAATTGATAATAAATTGTGTGAAAAAGGACCAGCTTGTGGCTCTCTGCTTTCAGTGTAGCTACTGCTGAGGAACGCCTCCAAGTTAAATCTCTGGCTCTGCCACATCACAAAGGTTTTCTGTTGGATATTTGGTAACTTTAGGGATGCATTTTCGGCTCATTTTTCTGTAGAGTAGCGATGTTTGAGATGATCTGAGTTTTGTGATACGGAGCATTACGTTGCTGGAAGTAGCCATTAATAAAGGATTTGGAAATCCCGCCTTTCTTAGGGGACAGTATCCTGCAACTCTTAGATTATTCCTTAGTTGAACACACCTGAATCGAACGGCTGAATTAGCTGCCCAGCATGTTGGCAGTGGCTCAATCTGAATACCTCAAATTGTAGCTCCTGAATGCTGTTCCTAGCTTCTCTCCCTTCACCTTTCATGGGTTCGACACTAAGGATGTTTTCCAAGATAGGAAAGGAGCACCAGACTGCTGTACTGAATATGGACGACCCTAAGCCTCATAGATATCACTATGGTGTAGGTACCAGATCTGCTCGGGCCCTACCCCTTCTTATGACGTCAACATATGGCAACTTCACTCGGACAAACTGTATTGCACCCGCTTCTTAAGGATCAAATATCTTTTGGAGTCTCAGTCTTGAAGGAAAGCACTGCGTTCTAATGCTGCGTTCACACCGGACGCAGCAAAAGCAGCAAAATCGCGTCTGCAGCTTCATTTTTGCTGCTTGTACCAGTTTAGTTCTGACGCGCGTTGGGCGGAGCTTCACTATCCTTTCTCTGCCTTGCAGCTATATTTGCTGTGATCAGTTGGAATAAAGTAGTTTTAATATGTTTTTAAGTGAGAAAATACACCTGAAAACTTCATCATTGCAGTCAGTTCTTGCAGATTACCATCCTGCCTTCCAATATTATTTCTGTCGGAGCCGCTCAGACCCCCACATACCAGCGGTGCGCTGTCAGTAGGAATCCCTTCAACAGCAGCCTCTGGCCGGGTCGCCTCCTCGCTGTTCACCGCGGCGGCTGGTAGGTGTTTTTCATCTAAATAATCTGATCTGCAGGCACCGGGATAATAAAAGTGAGCCTATTCTGCCGGCAGATTTCTGCATTTTAAGTTACCGTAAATTCTCTAATATTGGCCTGTATTCCATTAGCGGCCGGGACTCTAACATTGGCCGGTCTCGCTGTCAGAGGAGGTAAATAATGGCCGGTCTCTAATACAGGCCGGGGCTATAAACGTTTTTTCTGGGCATATCTCAACATTATACTTGTGGTAGTAACATACAAGTACCACAGCCCTGCGCAGCTGGACGACAGGCCCTGACTGCTGCCTGTCTGCGCGAGGAAGAGAACAGACACGCAGCAGAACATGAGGAGGAGCGCGAGTTATGAGGAGATTAAAGGGAGAGATGAAGAGGAGGAGGAAACTGAGGAGGAGGATTAAACAGAATTGGAGTATTTTTTTTCTTTTTTACTTCAAACCAAGCGAGACATGTAACTGTACTTTTTCAATAAATGAACCTAGTGTTTTATAGGTTCAAATAGACACAAAATCTCATTTTTATTCATTCCACTGGTAGTCTGTTTTGCTCAAATAGCAATAGAGGCCTGTCTCTAATTCTGGCCCCCTTCCAATAAAGGCCTGGACCGCGATGCACTTGAGTGAAATAAAGGCCCGGGCCTATATTAGAGAATTTACGGTAATTTAGGCGTCAATAAACAGTTTCAGAGGAGTGATCACAGCGCTCTGCATCAGCAGCGATGTGTCTGTCTCACGGTCAGCTCCCAGATCAGCGTCTCTGATTGGTTGATGCAGTGCGTCGAGCAGCAAAAGTTCAATTTTTCCATCTCGAGCAGCAGCGCGTTTGCAGCGCGTCAGATGCTTAAACGCTCCCGACGCGCTGCTTCAGCTGCTCAGACGCGCTGTGGGACCTTTTGTTGCGCCTTGACGCGCGTCAACCATTGACTTTGCATGTAAACTCGCTGCTTCTGCCGCGCCTGCTGCGTCCGGTGTGAACGCAGCATTATAGATATGATTATGGTGTAGGTACCAGATCTGCTCGGGGCCCCTCCCCTTCTTATGACGTCAACATATGGCAACTTCACTCGGACAAACTGTATTGCACCCTCTTTTTAAGGATCAAATATCTTTTGGAGGCTCAGTCTTGAAGGAAAGAACTGCGTTCCAAGACAGACTGAGCTCTGCCATTAAAAAGGTGACAAAATAGTCTCAGCTTATTTTTATTCTTTTTATTAAGATCTGAGGGCCCCTTTGGAATGGTGGTCGTTTGGCTTCTTTGTTAGCCTGCAATGCCCCATACCTGTCAATGTCCCTGAAAGGGGGCTGCTAATGGGAATTGTTGCTCTGGCCGAATAGGGGGGTCTTCTGTTCTCCTGTAAAGGGGTTATGGTTGTAATGATAGCAGGAAGGGATCAACTCAGTTGCTGCACTTTAGGTCTGTCTGCATGCGGACGGAAGCATTACTGCTCTACCCTATTGAAGGAACATCTTTCTACAATTCTGGATAATAGCTTCATTACGCTTAATTTTCTTAGCTTTATAACTAAAAGAAAAAGTAGCAAATTTAACTTTACATCATGTCTATTTATTTTGGTATGTGGTGAACAACAAGTTGGGGCAGCACCGAGTCCAACCACAAAGAAATTAACTGTCTGGATGAAACTAACCATCATATTTGATGGTCTTTATTTTTTAAGTACTAACAGTCCATAATGAAAATTAGCTCTATTTTTAAAATGTTTGAAGTAGAAGTAAAAAGTTGTCTAAAAATAATGAATCCAGTAAAGTATAGATAGTAAAAATTTCTACTAAGGTAAAGTAATTAAGTATTTCTACTTTGTTACTCGACACCTCTGGTAACAAACAACTGAAGATCTCCATTACAAAACCCATAACATATGAAGGAGTTTGTATTAGCATGTGTCACACATGAAGAAATCAGATTTTTGTTAAACTGAGGGTTGGGCTGTGCCTACATGTCTTCTCACACAAAGGATTGTGGGAAACCATATAGCTTCTAACGACATCTGGGGACATCAGGCGTAGATCTGGGTGATAAATTGACTATATACAGTTACTGTCATTCACTACGATGAGGGCCAACAATTTTCCCATTTCGGTAAATAAGTCTGTCAATAATTCTGCCGTTTTGCGCTGGTGGCTCGTATTTCCTTCACCTTTAAGATGCTGCAGCGTGTGTGTGACTCCACCAATCCAGTCAGAAGTAAACAAAGAGAATGGCGGATGAGCCCAGTGAAGAAGCGCCAAACAACAGTTAATCCCGTGTTGCCGAGCTAGAGCAGAGATGAAACTGTGCAGAGAAGATGTCGAGAGCAGGGTGTCAGAGTTGACTGTGCAGCAGGCAGACTTTGAGCGAGGGTGTGTGTAGTGGGATAAAAGTATTCAACTATTTGCTCCAGTTAAATAAATGGACATAGATGGATTTTACTCAGTCGGCACATTATTTTATCTTTGCAAACAGAGAACAGTTCATTATACGCCCCTTATTGCATAGTAATCAGCCCCGTTCAGCCTGAGCAGGGTTCGTTCCCCCTTAGTTACTGTAATGGAAAGTTGTCAAAGTCAAAAAAATCACAGACACTTTGGTTAAACAGTAAAATGTTACGAATAACCCTTGAGAAAGAATCTGGTTTGTTTTGTGAAGAAGGTAGATGTAGTCTACAAACACCCTCACCCAGGAGAGTTGTTTGGCCTTGCAGGTGAAATAGACTGACTGAAAACTTTTATAGTGAGCAAATAGCATAAATTAATTTATGAAATAAGAGAAACTACATTTTCCGACCACCATGTGCGAGTTTAAACAATACCCATTGTTCTCACTGCACGCTCAGCTTGGTGGCATGGAAATTACGCCATAGATGTTGAGCAAAAGAACCCTCCAAAAAAAGGTAAAAAACAAAACAGTGGACTTTGTTTTCCAAGTTTGAAGACCAGTCTGGACTACCCAGTAACACATCCAACCACCTAAAGGAGAGCCACGCTGTTGAGTTCAAAGATTTGCAAAAGGCTCTGTTGGAGTTATTATGATTTCTGTTGTTTTTATCATTTTATTCATTTATATCTTTTATATTGCTTTTAAATCATTTGTTTTTCTATGGTACTGTCATCAGTGGAAATAGTGTATGCAGGTCATAAGACGTTATGTTGTAATTGTTGACTGCTCAATAAATAAAGCCTTCAAGCATGGAGCAAGACGAAAGTGCACAAAGAGATCCCAAAGCTCTGTGTATTTTCCCTTTGCAAAGCCCGGTCAGGAAAAATCTTACACTGTCTTTGTTTATTTCTTAGAGGTTAAAGTTGGGGAAACTTAACAACCCTAACAGGCTCCATTAAAAGTTTGCATGAGAGGAAACCTTTTTCTCCTGTTCAATGAGACATTGTTGAATGTTTAAACATGAATGGGTACAAGACTTTGATATTTAATTGAAATCAATGTGTAATGTGATTTATTCAATAAATAAATTATAAATAGATCAGTTGCATTTCCTGAACATGCCTTTATTTTTACAAAGAGGAGCCGCAGCCTTTATCATTATCTAGGTAAAACTGTCAAATCTATCATGATATTGATTTGAGGTCATATCGCCCAGCCCTAATCAGGAGGTCCCTATGGTAACTGCATTGGGGCTAGAAAGCATTCTGCCTCCTGGTCCTTGCTCCTTCATTTATAGCAGCACTATTTGGATAGCACTAATGCTATGTTCAGACCACAAGCAGCAGAGGCAGCAAAAGCAGCTAGTTTACATGCAAACTCAATGGTTGATGTGCATCAATGGCTGCTGGACGCGCCACATCAACTAATCAGAGAAGCTGATCTGGGAGCTGGCAGGGAGTCAGACACAGCACTGCTGATGCAGAGCACTATGATCACTCCTCTTTACTCTTCTCTATGTTTTCTTTTGTCCTTTTTTCTATTCATATTGGCAATGTAATCGGCTGACTTTTAATGCTGTCTGAAACAGAATCAAAGATTTTCCAATCACTGAGCCCATTATAACTTAGCTGATTGCTCCTTCCTGTGTTTCCAAAAAGGCCAAAGTAAATAACCCAGTCCTTCTTTTCACTGTAGACAAGCCATGATCTGCTTATCTGTTCTCCATTTTTCATTTGGATGAAATAATAGCTGCATGAATCATGACAGCAGACAAGATAGAGGAGAGCAGGAGGCGGGGCTACCAATCTACTCGCTCTGGAGAGCAGAGTTCGCTGCTTTTAGATGTTGTCTCCAAAGTCTCCAGTAGCAGAAAAAAGTCTCTAGATTTGGCGCTAGGAGCTTTTTAGAAATCAAAGTGCTAGAGGGGTCTGAAAAGTGGCTAAATATAGCGACTAAAGCGCTAAGTTGGCAACACTGCTCTTTGCATGGTTTGTTTTCAAATGGTTTGCTGCTGTCTGTTTGGACCTTTCTGAACATGTGCAGCAAATGGACTGATCCAATATGGTGGACACTGAAGGGGGGGGCTGAGACACACCTAATATTATAAGCATTCTGATGGCATTTCAACTAGTGTTTTTATTAAAAACATAATTAAAGTCCTCAAATAACTAATAGCTCACTGGAAAAATTATCTAGAAATAAGTAAAAATGTCTTAAATTAAGTGTATTTACCCTTAATTTGAGTAGGTAAATGAGATGGTTTGCCAATGGGATGAGTATTTTCACTCTTAGAATAAGATAAATAGATAATATTCTCTTCAAATAGGACAAAGCAATTGTTTTTTCTTATCTTAAGTGTAAATTGTCTCTGTCCGTTGGCAAAATGTCTCACTTTTCTCCTCAACTCAAGAAAAAATGCTCTTATTTTAAGAAAAAATTACTTTCGTAGATTTAAATTTTTTTTGCAGTGCTGTAGCTGTAGCAAGCTTCATACACTACATGTAAAAAAAGTTGTCAGGCCCCCAGGAACTTGGGGCCCTAGGCAACTGTCTAGTTTTGCCAAATGAAAAATCCGCCCCTGCTCAGCTAACCATGGCTAATAAGTGTATTTTTTTTTCAAAGACATACTATCAGGCCCTGAAAGTTCAAGCTACAAACACTAAAGTAGCTTCATCCCCTGTGAATGAAGTCTGATTGAAAAGATGAAGAATAAATTGCCTCATTGAACTCAGCTTAGTATTTTAAATCTTCCCAGTGATTGTCAGCCATCAACGCTCATTTTGCAGTGTGACAGATTTCAGCTTAATGAGCAATGCCCTTCGTTTTAAACCACCTGGGTATTACTACTAAAATGAAAATGACTCCGAAAATTGTTCTGCAAATAGCATTTTCCCTTATATCTGTGATATAACACAGTGTTTTAACAGAGCGGGGGAGATAAATGATGGCAGTAATGGTTCACATGCTGCATGCTCCACATCTCAAATTGTACACTAACTGTTTAGTTTCAATAGGAAATTTTTATTTGCAACAGGTTTTAATACATGCATGCATTTTAAGCTGCAGTACTGTACTTCAAAAGTATTTCTTTTTAAATAAAGGACTCGTTCTTGATGACCTGCAGGAAGAAAATCTGCAAAAGTAAGGAAATGCAGCAAGTCTTCTTTTAAAGTTTTCTTTCAATATCTTCTGTGCTTAAAAGCCAGACCTGAGATTGCTGGCCAAATAAATCATCTCTTTTGATGTTATGACTTTGAACACCGGGGACATTGGCCTTACTTTACCTTCCCATCATTACAGGGAGACTCGGAGGAAACTTGCTTCAGTTAAATTAGCTACTTCGCATCTCAGAGGGCTGCATTATTTCTGAGGAAGGTGGAGAACATTGAAGTGTAAAAACCAACAAGGATTCGGCTCAGATGAGCATTTGCTTTGACCTCATTAAGTCAAGGAACAGACTGTGACAGAGAAGCTGTTTGGATGAATCCTGGAAGGAATCCTTAGTCTACTGGTTGTTACTTTATCTAATTTAATCAGTTAGAAAGTTACGCAATATATATATGATTTATATAAGGTTGATTACTATATTAACTAAATATCATCACTAGGCAAACCATATGTGGAAATACAGCGGCAGCATCTTTAGATTTTATCCAGAAGTCTACTGCGCACAAATGAGGCAAAGACCAAATTAAATCAGGTTTAATTAAACTATCAAAAAAGGAAATAAAACAGTTGATGCCTTTTTATTCACTAAATGTTAAAGGAGAAGTCAGCTCAGCAAGGAATGAACTGATCATTATTTATACCTAAAACTAATATGTTTGCAAGGATTTTAAGAATTTAGTAAGAAAATAAAAAAAATAATTTTAATCGCCATCACTGAGTCTGGGAGCGGCCATTTTTGCCCAAATATTGTAACCCCTCCCTCCTGCCATCTTCCAGCAGTGACATCACGACGCGGTAAGCCTAGCGCCATTCTCCCCGCTTTACAAGCTAAATCAATGGGAACTACTAGACACATCTGCAATCAACAACAATTATTGAAGATTTCCAGAGGACTTCACCATTGAAATTCACCAGAGCTATAGTGAAACTGACAATGCCCACGTGCATGGCAGCTGGATGCTGGAATACATCGGGTAAAAGTGAAAAAAAGAGATATTCCACCTTTCTGATTCCTGATCCTCCACGGACGGGTTGGTCGTTGGATCGCCAACTTGAAGAGGGAGGATTTGCCATCGAACTTCTGGCCAGAGAAAAAACCCGTAATATGTAGCCAACATCTGGAAGAAGAATGTTTTCAAGATGACTTGGATAATAGCGCGTTGTGACAAACACCAGATACAGCACTGGGACTTGATCAACAGCCGATACCGCACCGTGACGTCACTAACACATTCAAATGAAAAATGGAGCCTAGGCGGAAGTTCAACTGAAGAAACTTGTTGTTTTTTCATATATCCACCTGCAGCAAAGCCAATCAGCTTTGAACCAAACCTCCACAAAAGCCAATCGGCATCCATAGTTCATCTTAAAAGGCCTCCAATACGCACCTGTCTGCTCCTGTGTGGATGCGGTGGTTGTGGTGTGTGACTTCATTCAGATGACCCCGTTTCAACCCCCCTCCAGCCCCTCCCCCACCGTTGTAGCTAAAGCTTCATCAGAGCGTCATTCCTCCCTGACTCTTACTGCATTCCACTCCTCATTTTAAAGGAACAGTACACCCAAAACATGATTAGCCTTCATTTTCTACTCACCCCCATGCTGAACAACACTCTGGAGTACTTTTTTGATATCTCAAATGCATCTGGAGATCTGGGAGGCTTCTTGGCGCCCGAGGCAGAAAGGTCCATAAAAGTCCACAAAAAACGTGTCAATATTCCTCCATACTGCTCGTCCAATGTATTCCAAGTGTCCTGAGTGGGTAGCATCCAGAATTTACTCGAAACAAAGTCATTTAGAATGTTTTTAGAGCATAAACAGTAGTGTATAGGATTTCCTGAAAGCGCGTTCACGAGTCTACGGAAACCGCGGCAGACCAAACCAGATGAAAGTTCGCATTCAGCTCGGCAAAGAACTCATGCTCTTCCTCAACACTGAAGTCCTCAGACATTTTTCTTTCGTTGTTTCTTTCTTTGCACAGGTAAACAGCACATTTCTTCTTCTACGCTTGCATTATCGGCAGAGCAGACGCTGAATGCGCACTTTCATCTGGTTTGGTCTGCCGCGGTTTCCGTAGACTCGTGAACGCGCTTTCAGGAAATCCTATACACTACTGTTTATGCTCTAAAAATTCCTTTAAACTGAGCCGGGGATTCAAACAGGAGGTTAGGATCCAGTCTCCTTTGAGGACGTTGAAATTACTCTCTGAGCAAGGGAATCATCTCCACCACGACCCGTTCAAGTACAGCAGGAAATATGAGTGGCAATCAGCGTCTCCGTTCCCCTACACTGTCCTAAGTTCTGGGTAAACCCTGTTCCGCCCTCCACCGAGTCAGACAGACTCTGGAAAACCGACACACAGATTGGAGTCAAGGATCCTTCACTTCTCTGGAAACGTGAGTCAACAACCAGATCCTCTGCTTCAAATCAACGAATCAAATTTCCCACTGAGCCTGAACTAACCGCAGTGTCTTTAATTAAATCATGACACTATCATGTATTTTACATTTTGTAAAGATTTTATATTTAAAGATTGTTCTGACGTTTTGAATTGAAAAAGCTTCCTGGATGGGAAGCAAAAAATCTTCAAACTTGGAAACAAAGTCCAGTGGATTTATTTTTAAGTTTTTGTGAATGACAATGACCTGGATTACAGAGAATCTTCACCAGCAACAAGAGACCTTATTACAAGGAAAACAATGATTGGTTTAACTTGATTTTCACTGTTCTTGGGAAGCAGAAGATGGATGCAAATACTAAATGGAGAGGTTAATGTAAAAAGAAATTAAAAGGATTTGAAAAAGAAAGTAAAAAAGCACAAAAGTGTGAAAAGGAATTAACTATTCAATAAGGAAAGGTATTTATTATCAGATGTATGAATAGTGATATTTGAATCTCCAGATAGAAATAGGATTGGAAAATACATTTTCAGATTGCAGTATTCAATTCTGGATTAATAAATACAATTTACAATTCTTCTTGTCTGGTTAAACTGTAAAGTGCCTTGAGATTAACCTGACTCTGCCAGATGGATTTGCTCCGCATATCCATCTGGAAACCTTCCGTTGAAGTAATTTTGGGAAGGGGCGAAAATACTGGTTAGCTGATTGGCCTATGTTGGTGATAGACGGGCCAAATAAACCAATCAGATCAACCAAGCATATGACGTACTAACAGAGCGAGGACGAAGAGGAGCCAATTGATAGATCAAACTCTTGCTGAAACCAGTCGGGAGAAGAGCAAAAACATCTTTTCCTCTGAGAAAAGCCTCCAGAGCAGCGTTTTGCTCTTCTTTCAGTGAAGAAATACTCTGTAATTCCCATAAAACTTGCTCGATAGCCACGCTAACGCTAGTTTCATGGGCTGAAGCTGCCATGTTCTTTAGACTGAACTGTCGCGCTTCTCGTTGCGTCACACCTCAACCCGCCTCAAAGCCAACGCTGATTGGACGTTCGTTTGGTGAACGGCTCCAAATTTTCTTTAACGGAGAGTCTCCAGACTGATCTGCGAGTAAAACCTTGAAAGCTCGCGAGATCAGGATGGTCTCACCAGGCTACCTTGAGATGACATGTGTTGTGAATTGGCGCTATAGAAATAAACTGAATTCAATTCAATTCTTTAAAACTCTAATATAAAATATGTAACTCAATTTAATTGAGTTTATTTCTATAGCGCCAAATTCACATCCTGTCATCTCAAGGCACTTTTCAGTTTAACCAGATCATCCAGTCAAATTGATTCAAATTTTTCTATCTAAGGAAAACCAGCTGATTGCATCGACTCATTCACTGCAAAAAATTGAAATCTAAATAAGTCATTTTTTCTTAAAATAAGTGCATTTTTTCCTTGAATTAAGTAAGTAGTGGAGACACTGTGCCAATGGAACGAGACAATTTACATTTAAAACAAGAAAAAAACAATTACATTGTCTTATTTCAAGGACATAATTATCTGATCATCTTATTTTAAGAGTAAAAATACTCATTCCATTGGCAAACCATGTTATTTACGTACTCAAATTAAGGGGAAATGAGGATAAATTGAAGAAATGTTTACATTTCTAGATCGTTTTTGTAGTGTGAAGGCAATCTCACACACTAAGCATGCTTGTAGCGACAGTGGAGAGGAAAAACTCCCTTTGAACAGGAAGAAACCTCCAGCAGAACCAGGCTCAGTGTGAGCGGCCATCTGCTGAGGCCGACTGGGGTTCAAGGAGACAGAAGCAGACATACAGAAAGCAGCTGTACCTGCAAAACTTTTTTCTGACTGGAAATTGAACAGTATGATTTAAATATTTAATTGAAATAGTTGTATTTCTTCTTCAGTGACTCTGTTGCTCTTCCACAGACTAGAACTACATTCTTGTCAGACTGACAGTTATTAAAAAAGTTACTTCTAGATATATTAATTATTATGTTTTTCCCAGACTTTATGCTGCCTGATAGAAACAGTGTAAACACTTAAACTATCCCTCCTTCTAGGGACCTCTTATTATTCGATAAGCCAGGTCTTAGTAAGCAACCCTATTCGGAGATGAGCCCACGCCCCAACGCATTTCCATTTAAACAGCCTTGATTTAAAAAGATTTAGGAGCATGTGGCCCCGCTAAACAGCCCTTAGCAGAAAAAATAATGCGCCGGGCTTCTTAATAGCTGAATGGAGAGTGGCTAAGTATGGAGCCGAACAAACTGCTCTCTTCAAGGCAGCAGTTGAGGCGTGAGGCCAGGAAGAAAAGGCAACCACGTCAGGACTAAATGGAAATAAACCAGCCTTAAAATAGTCACAGCCTTGTATAACATATGAATATTTAAGGAAAAAATACCAACATTTAAAGATCTTTCCATTGGAGATTAAAACAGAACATTATGTTAATTGCTAATGCTCTAGAAATATTTTATTTAAGGCAACAACTGTAATATCTATGGCATTTATTTGTTATGCTTAGTTTAATACAGAGAATAATTAAAATATATAATTTCCCCTTAAGAATTTTTAATTTTCTCACTGCAAAAACCATCTAGAATGAAGTAAAAAAAATTCTTAAATTGAGTGTATTTGCCCTTAATTTAGGTAGATAAATAAGATGATTTGCCAATGGAATGAGTATTTTTACTCCTAAAACAAGATAATTAGATAATATGCACTTGAAATAAGACAAAGCAATTTTTTTCTTATTTTAAATGTAAATTGTCTTGTTCCATTGGCAAAGTATCTCAATTACCTCCTCAGTTCAAGAAAAAATGCACTTAATTTAAGCAAAAAGGACTCATTTAGATTTCCATTTTTTGCAGTGCTTATTATTTATTTTGCATCCATGCATGAGTCCATTTCTCCTTGTGCGCGCCCTGTTTAAAATGTGCTGTTCTCATAGCTCACACAAGCTCACTGCGTCCACATACAGCAGTGACTATATAGCAGGGGCGTCTCTAGGTTTAAGAGACAAGGGTGGCTTAGCCCCCAGAAGATAATGCGCGCGCCGAATTTTTTCAGTGCACCTGCTAAGGCGTTGTCTAAGACAAGGGTGTAACTTTGTGTTGAAAGTTGGTGGGGACGGCTCATAAGGAAAGGGAGCTACCTGCGCGACGCCTTTTTTTTTTGTTGGAAAGGATAAAGCCAAAAAAATGCGAATAACATTTATCAATTTAATGCTTACAGTTGAAAACATAACTGTTACAATATTCACTTATATATTTTGTACAAAAAATATCACATAAATCTAAACAGACAGTACAAATCAAAGAAATCAAATAAATATATCAATTTTGTAGAACATTTATTGACAGTCAATTTTGGGTCACTTTTTAAAATTAATTTACTTTTAAACCAGGACTCGGACAAGATCTTATGGGACCTTAAGCAGAATATGATTAAGCAACTCCGTCTTTCTGTCAAGAACATCCACCAGCAGGGTATCCAGGGGGGGATTTACCATTAGGCAATACTAGGCAGTTGCCCAGGGCCCCAAGTTCTGGGGGCCCCATAAAACTCTGTTTCCATGTATGGTTAATACAACTAATCCTTATTTGTGCACATTAATTATGTTTTTGATAAAAATCCTTTGGCTAAAATGCCATCAGAACGCTGATAAATAGAGAGGAAAAAGGGACAAGAAGAGAGGGACAAAACCTAGAACAAATAATGGATGTCTATTCTATTAACATTTCTCTATCTGCAGAATGGGTCTGTTTTATGGGTTTACTTCTCAGGGGGCCCCCTGCCTGTCTTTGCCTAGGGCCCCAAATTTCCTAAATCCGCCCCTTAGGGTATCAATACTGATTTGATAGAATCTGGGAGAGCGGACTATGTTCAACCATCCATTTTCTTTAACCTTATCCCTCAGTGGGATCAGGAGGTGCTGGTGCATATCTCCAGCCACGTTCTGGGTGAGAGGTGGGATCACCCTGGACAGGTCACCAGTCTGTCGCAGTATGTTCAACCAGCTTAAAAGTAATCGCTAATCAGATTTATTATTTGCACTTTTACTAAGTGAACTTTCTAACTCCCTTAAATCTGAAATTCCAATGCCAAAATTGTTTAAATCTTTTATCTTTGGACCCCCTGCAGAGTGACGTCACACCTGCAAGATCCTATCCTTACCTTCCTGCTAGATTGCAAAAAGCAGCTTGCTCATGAGTTGTCAACTTAACACGCTAAATCTTAAATGTACGTTTACATATAAAAGAAAAAGGGGCGCAGTGCTTGCTACTGAATGGCAACACTATCAAAGTCAGGAAAAAGTTTTAAGTGAAGCCGGGATTAAAACAGTAGCTACAAGAAGCTTCAAATAAAAGGTGTTCTTTATGTTCAACCTAAACACCAACTCCGATAGACCATCAGTATAGCAGGTGTTTAAATTAATCAATCACTGCTGCGAAAGCTTATAGCAGTGAAAGCTAATATACCACAGCCATCACTTAATAAACGCAAAATAAACAACCCTCTAAAAACGGAAAACTGTAATGGACCGAAAGTCCTGTTTTTTATGTGGGAAATTATTTGCGTGTGTTTTAGTATAATTCTGATATATTGGCGCTGTTGTCTGTTTCTATGGCAACGATACTGAATGTAGTGTAGCTTAGAGACCTGCATGGGTCGAGTTTTACCAACCCGCACCCGCCCGAACCCGTTAGGATGACTACCGAACCCGACCCGTCTGCTTTTTTTGTCGGGGTTTGTGGACGGTGAGCAGCGGGAGAACTTTTTTTATTTTCTTTCTGAGGAGCGGCATGAATGGGGTTTTAATCAGATATACACAGCACCGAAAGCAAAATACGTGTACAAAATATTGGTGGGGACATGTCCACACCGGTCCTTAAGGAAGTTACGCCTATGATTGTTCAGATTAACTTGTCTTCTTTATGGCTTTTATTCGGTGCTTTACTGCATTTGTTTTGGGAAAATATGAGGAAAAAATAAATACAGAAAAAAAAATATATTTTTTAAAATCGCAAAATAATTATAGGGTGGCTAATGCCAAAGAAAGGGTGGCTGAAGCCACCCTTAAATAGGTCTAACGACGCTTATGCTATATAGTGAACTTTACAGTGAACTCTGTTAACTGACCGTACAGACAGATAATCACTACTTTTTGCTCCATTGGTCACATAACTCCTTTCCCCCCCAGCGGACCCCGGCCATCTTTTTTTTTGGGTCGCCCTGTTGGATAGCACCCCCGGGGGGGGAAAGCAAATCGGCCCCAAAGAAATTCGGATTATCTCCCTTCTTTTTGGGGCCCTTTTTTCTCTTTTCTCACACACTTCATGGGACACTTTTTTCTTACCCCCTGGCCCCATTTTCAAAAAACCCGCCGGTGGGGGGAAAAAAAGGTAGCTTCATTTCCCACCGTCTGAAACCGTAGCCCCCAGCCTATATACCCCTTGAAAGTGTGCACAAAAGGGGGAACAAGCACGTAGGAGGGCCTTATTAAAATATCACCAGGATGTTTTGACAGTTTAGAGAACCCCTGTTTTTAGATGTTTCCATCTAAAATAAAATATTTTTCCTCTAAAACCTTTAAAAACCTTTTCCTATTATCCCCTTTAAAACACTTGTTTTTCTAAATTATCGCCCCGCCCTGAATAAACCCACAAAAACGCCCTCAAGGTGCCAAAACAACATACATTTTTTTTGCTTTGGGTTAAAGAAAAATGATTTTTTTTTAAAGATTTTTAATAAAAGTTAATTTTATGGCAGGGTTTTAAACACTCTCATTTAAAACATATTTCTTAATTTTGAAAAAAAGGCCCTTTTGTTAATAAATTTAAAAAACTAAGGGATAAGTTTTTTAGCCACCGGGATAAATGAGTATCCCCTGGGGGGAAAAATTTAACGTTAAGCCTGAAAGGAGAAAATTTTTGCTTGATTTAAAGGAAGGTAAAAAGTCTTCCAGAATAAAAAAACCCAGGGAATGGTGGGGCCCCCCCCATTCCAAAAGTGTCTAAAGAGCTTATCTTGGTTTTATGACTTTAGGAATTTTTAGATGCCAGGAAAGTTTCCCCCTTTTTCTTAAAAATTTAAAAAAAAAAAAACAAAAAAAAAAAAAAAAAAAAAAAAAAAAAAAAAAGGAAAAAAAAAAAATTTTAAAAAAAAAAACCCCCCCCCCAAGTTTTTGGAATTTGAAAAAGGTAAAATAAAAGGGGGAACCCCCCCCCCCCTTACCCCCCCCCGCCCCCCCCGTCTTTTGAAAAAAACCCCCCCCCCCGTTTAAATTTGGGAAGGCCCCGAGGGCCCCCCCCCCCCACCCCCCCCCCCTTTTTATAATGAAATGGATTAGTCAAGGCCCCCCCCCCCCCATAAACCCCCCCCCCCCCTTTTAAATTTTAAAAGGGGGAAAAGCCTCAAAAATTTTGGGCCCTCTTTCCCCCCAAAAACCTCCCCCCCAAAAAAGCCCCCTTTGTTTCCCCCCCCCGTCTTTGGGCCTATTCTTTTTTCCTCCTATGTCAGAGTAATAAAAGAATGCTCTTTTGTTCTCCTTTTTCTGGGAAGGTTTTGTGAATTTGTCTTATTTCTAAAGTTTTATCCCTTTGTCTTATTTTGGAAAAAAACTTGAAAAATACTTTTAGGGGTCAACACCCAAGGTTTTTTTTAAATTTCCCAAAGCAGCTCCCGAGTGGACCTGGGGAAGGGGGAAGAATCAGAACCCAAATTTCTTTTTCCAAAGAAAACAATGTTAGAAAAATTTTCCCCCCTTTTTTTAAAAATTTGGGGGGCTGTCCCGGGTTCGGGGGAGTCCTGGGGCCGGGGGCCCGTTTGGTCCTAAAATTAAACCGTTTCGGGCCCCGCGTTTCCCCGGTGTGGTAAGAAAATTTTTTTTATTAAATTTTTTTTCCAGTTGTCTAAAAGGGCCGGGTGTGTGGGGTGGGACCCGGGGCTGATTTGTGTGGGGGCGGCCCTCACAGAATTCAGATGTCCCAGAGGTAGTTTAGGATCCCCTTCCTAGGGGGGAGTCGGTTTTTTAAAGGTTTTGAATAATACAATTAAAGGGAACTGTGGTTAGTTAAAACAACCCTTTATTTTAAATTTCTAAATTTAAAGTGGGTTTTTTTAAAAAAAGGGTTTTTTTTGTTTGTTTAAATTTAATTAATTGATTTTTAATTTAAAAAGTTTTAATTTTTTCTTTTTCCCCTGGGGACCCCCAACCGGGTTAAAAAAAAAGTATTTTGGGAAAAATTTGTGTATTGGTTTTTTTGGGTTTGTAAAACCCGGAAGTTTTTTCGATCATCTCCATTTGGACTTTTTAATTATTTGGGGTTAATTGGATCGAAAGGTTGTATCACTCTTTCAAAAAAAAAAGGGCCCTAAAAAAAAATTATTTGATTTTAATACGGTTCAACGCTCCCCCCAGTTGAAAAAAAAAAAAACCCCCTTTTGTCATGGGGGATTGAGTGTAAAAAAATAAATTGGGGCCCTTTTTTTCCCGCCTGGGAGTTGCCCCAGTTTTCGGGAAGTGTGGATGAGAAGTTGAAATGAGAAAAAAAGGGAATTTGGTAAAATTAAAATTGGGGCCCAATTAAAAAAATGCGTATCCCATTTTTAGCCGGCTCCTTCTTTTTTCTTTTTTTTTTTTTGTCTTTTTGATGAATACAACGTTGTCTGTGTTTTGTGTTTTTATATTTTTTCCTTTTGTGTTTGTGGTGTGTGCTGTCTTCCCCATTTTATACTGTACCCTATGCCCCACACGCGCGCTTTTCCAAATTCGCCCTTGTTTGCTGAATTGTGCTGAGATTGTGGGGAAGTGATTTTTTTTTTTCCCAAAAATTGTGTTCGGGAAATATTGTTAAATATTTTTGCTGGATGTTTTTATTACAAATTTTTCTGTTAAAATGCTCTTCTGGGGGACGCGGTGTTTTCCGTTTGGGGGATGAAAGTTTTGTTTAACGGGCAGGGGGACTAAATTGACCCCCCTTATTTGCTTTTTGGGGAGTGCTTCAGTTCTGTCCCTATTTAACCCGTTTCCCGGGTTTTTGGGTTTTTATGGGAAATTGCTTTGGATGTTTTTTGGGTTTTAAAAATGAAAAGTACAAAATAACAGTTTTACAGAGTTTTTTTCTTTCTCAGCGGGTGAAATGTGTTGCATCAGTTCCAGGTTTGGGAGCACTAAAATGATAAAAATTGTTTATTATAAAAATTTTAAACATTGCAATCATTTAAAAATTTTGGGTTTTCCTGACAGGAGGGAACACCCTCACTGTTTTGGAACAGGAGAACATTGGGGATGTTTTTCTCCCCCTTAACAGTGTTTTTACACTGTTAATGTGGGACATTTTGAAAACGTAATGAAATGTTTTTTTTTCTTGTAGGCCCGATTTCGTGTGCACCCCATTTCCCCATATTACATGACCACTTTTAAGGGTTTTTTTGGGTTTTCCCTACAGGGGGTCTAGGTACCCTTTTTAATAACAGGGGGCTATAAATAAAATAGGGTTTTGTGTGTAAAATTTGGAGTTTTTAAAATTCCCCCCAAAACCCCCCTGAACAATATTAGAACAAATTGGATAATAATGTCTTTTTTATTTTTTTTTTTAAACCCAGGGGGTTTTTTATAATATTTGTTTTTAAAGATTTTTACGGGGATAAATTTTTGGGTTTTAAAAATCGGGGGAAAACACCCGGGCATCTTTCTTACAATGGGGTGTTGATGAGTGCTTGAGTGTGAATGAGAGGGGAATGTTAGGCCCAAAATTCCCTTTGAGGGGTTTTTAGGATGCTTATGTAAATATGACCTCAGTTTAGTGTGTAGCTGTGTGATATTTTTTTTATTTTAAACTTTTTTAGGAAACACTGAAGGGTTTTTGTTTAAAAATTTATGTTTTTATTACTGTTTTAAGGGAAATTTTTAAGGTAAATGACATTTCATATTTTTTTTGTCACAAAGGGTTGAACCCTGAATCTTTTTCTTGTGAAAGGTAAAATTTAAATATAAAACGAAAAATTTCACCCTTGGTTAAAGAAAGATCGTGTAGTTATTAGGAAATTTTTGTTATCCATTTTTGAAAACCAAATTTAACAAACTCCCCAAAATTTTCCAAACCCTAAATAAACTTGGTTTATTTTTTTTTTAGGGGAAAAACTGATTGGAAAATTTTAAAAATTTTAGAAAAGGGGGGGGTAAGTTTTTTCCTTTTTTTGTTTTTCCCCCTTAAAGTTTTTTTTTTGGAAATAAGAAAACCAGGGGGATGTTAAAAAGTAAAAATTTTACGGGAGGGAAAATTTTTAAATTTTTACATAATCTCATTTTTTATTTTGGAATCTAGATGGAAGTTTTGGAAAAAATGGTGGAACATCTTAGATTTTTTTGGTTTTTCAGAAAATTTAAATTATAAAAAAGTGAAAATAGTTCCAAATTGTTTTAAAAATGGAAAATTTTTAATTAAATCAACGGGGGGAAAAAGCAAAAAGTGCCCCAAAAAATTCCTGGTAAATTTTTGGATATGGTTAATGGAAAATTTTATTAATCCAATAAATTTTTTTTTTTTCGATTCAAAAATTTGTAAATTTAAATTGGTTTTCTTTAATGTAAAAGTCATATGGCCTTCCTTTTTTTTACTACAATATGGTTTTAATGTTGATTATAGAAGTTTTTCCCCAAAATTAGATTTGATCATCTAAAAATTGCACAAAACTTTAAAAAAACCCACCCTATCCCAAGTCTATTTTCATTTAAAATTTGTTGATAAATTTCTGCTTCACGCTTGATTTTGGGATTATAACATTGGGTGTAAATTTTTAAATTTTTTGGGGAAAAAATTTTTGGTTAAAACTGCTATAAAATTCCCAGATAAAATGTAAAGGTTTCTGAAATTTTAAAAATAGGATTTTTGTCTTGAAGCGGGGGACAATGATGAGGAGGGTTTGGAAATTTATTTAGAAAATATGCAAATTTCAAAAATTTATTTGCCCCAAAGGGGGAATTTTCCATCACAACTTTTATAAGAAACAGTTTTGGGCATTCTAGAGTTTGTTCAAATTTTTAAATTAGTTTGTGGGGTTTTTTTGATTTTAAATTTGTATTTTGATATTTGGCACAAGCAGAGTGAATGTCATCGAGGTATTGACGTTTATTGATTTTAAACAGAAAGTGTCTTTATTTTTTTTAAATTTTTCGGGCACATCCAAATTTTTGGCCCCCAAATTTTTTAACAAATTTTCATCTTTTCTTTTTGCAGTTCGGGTTTTGGGGCCCCCAGTTGGCCTTTGTGCTATAACAAAAACAAATCTAGCGCCAAAAGGGAGGGGGCCCCATCACAAGATAAATTTTATTTTATGTTTAGTGAAAGTAAAAAAAATTGTGGCAAATATAATTTTTTGCTTTTTAATTACTTTGTATTTTTTTTTTTCTCTGGAATTTTTTCTATTTCCTTCTATTGCTTGACCCGATTTGGGGGGAAAAGGGTTTTTTTAAAACTCAGAGATCTTTGGGAAGATTATTTAAAAGGGGGGGGAAGGCTTCTTTGATTACCGCCATCAGGCCGTGTTGTTGTGAACAAAGACTGATGTGTTGAACGGGGCCCAATTTTGGGGACTGTTTTTGGGAAACCGAACGCGGGTTGGGGGCTTACAAAAGGCCCGGGGAAAAGCGAATTTTTTCTCCTGCGTCCCGGGCAACAGATGTCTCCTTTGACTTTTTTCTTTTCCCTTGCCTGGCGGGGAAAAAAAAAGGGACCAACTTATCTTTTATTTTTTTAAAGGCGGGAAACCCAGGCAGTAGGGACCCCAAAGACCCAAAAACCCAAACCCCCCCTTTTAAAATAATTTTATTTCCTTTCTATTACCCCAAAACTTTTCCCCCAAACCCCTTTTTGTTCATCAAAACACCCCAATTTTCCCTCATCAAATAACTTTCCAACCCTTCACCCCCAAAATTTCAAATTCCCTAATTCACTTGGGCCCCTTTTTTTTCCCCTTTTGATCCTGGATTCTCCCCTTTCTATTTGTTAAAAAAACCCTTTCCCAAAAACCCAAACCCCTTTTCCCCCTTTTTAAAATTCCTTTAATTGAAAACCGAACCCCGGGCCCAAACCCCCCCCCCAAAAAAAAAAACCCCCCCCCTTTAGGGGAAAAATTTTTTTTTAAAATTTTTTTTGTAGTGTGGATCCCATTTTTTCCCCTTTTTTATTTTAAAATTTATAGCACGGGCGCCCGGGTTTTCTTCCCGCCCGCACCCCTGCCCAGTGTAATTTTTAAGGGGGTTGAGGAAACCCCAAATCCCCTTTTTGGGGTCAGAGGTTTTACGATGCATTTTTGGGGGTTGGGGGTGCCCCCAACTGTTACGACACTGCATTCCTCCATGATTCACTCTTTTTGGGCCCTCAAAAAAATGCTAGGGGTTTTTTTTTCCCCCTTCCTGCCTGAAAAGAAATGGGCGGGGATTTAATATTCAATTACATTTTTTTTTAAATATACCCTAAAATTGCATTGTGTGTTCCCCCTTTAAACTCCCAAAGGGAAGATGATCTAAATTTTATTTACCTTTAAAACAGAGGCTCCCAAACCCAGAAAAAAAATAAATTTTAAAATTTTAAAGGGAAATTTGAAATTAAGGTTTTTTAAAGTGGAGGGAGGGGGTGTAATAAAATTATAAAAAAAAAGACCCCAAAAGTTCTGTGTTGTTTTCATAATTTAATCAAACATTAAATTTTTTGATTGGGGTGTGCAAAATTGTAAACAGTAAGGGGACCCCAAATTTTTAAAAATTGCATCCACCCGTGTTAAAATGGGGCTAAAGTTAGTGGTGAAAAGCGGATTTCATTTTCCCAAAAGTTTATAAAATTTTTATTGTATTCCTAAGACAGAACATTTGTTCTGTTATAGAAACAGGGGGGGGCATGAAAGGAATTAATCTGATAGGGAAATTTTTAGTTTGGAAAACTCTGCATTTACTTTTCGGAAAAAGAGGGTTTTTGAAATTTTAAATCAAAATACATTAAAAGTTTTTACGGGTATTACCATTTATTAAAGATGAGTAACTATTTGGAAAAATGAAATATAGTAAAAGTTAAATTGAATATAAATAAACAAAATATTGGACTATTCAAATAATTTACATAAAATTTGTGTTTTTTTAAAAATAAGGAAGGTGATCAATTGGGGTTGTTTTTATCTCTATTCATATGTTTTTAAAATTTAAATGTTTTAATAAGACATCCCGGGGAAAGGGCTAAACTAAAGATTTTCATCATTTAAAAAAATTTTTGTTTTATTGAATCTCTCTCCAAAACTTTAAAAGGCATTGATAATTGATAAAAAATATAAAAAGGGTAATACATTTTCAATTAAATTTTTTATTAAAAAGGTTTTCAAATGGGAAAAAATTGGGTTTAAAGGAAAAAAGGGTTTAAATTTTGGGAAATTTTAAAAAATGATTGGAATAAAAATGGTCATTTTTTATATTTATGGGGGACTCATGTAAAGGCCCGGCTGATAAATTTTTTAAGGGTTTTTTAAAAAATAAAAATATGATGATTTAAATTAAAATTTGGGCAAAAAGGGGAAATTTTCAAAATTTAAAAGTTATGGAACTTTCTTTTTAAAATTTCAGTTAAGTTTTGGGTTTTTAAAAGAAGGAACTTTCTTTCCCCATGTTTTTCCCAAAAAAATTTAATTTTTTAAAAAGAAAGGGTCAAAGGATTTATAAAATCAACTCCAAAAAAAGAGAAAATTTTTAATTTCAAAAGGAAGACAGTGAAAGGGGTCCCAAAGTGTAGGAAAACAATTATTAACCAATCAAAGGGTTTTCTTCCCATATGCCCAGAAAAGGGCCCGGGTTTTTTCCAGGACCCGCTTTTCCCCTTTCCCCGGGGAACCGGAAAATTTTAAAAAATAAAAAAAATTAATTTCCCCCCTTTTTTTCAAAAAGATTTCTTCAATGATTTTAAAGGGGCCTGGCAGCCCGAATTTACAAAATACCAGACGTCACAGGAACGTCCAGGCTCGGGATCAGTTCGGGGAATCGACTGGGTGCGCCTGATGGTCATCAAAAGAAAGTGGTCTGAACCTCGCTTCGCCAGACCATACCGAGTCGTGGAGAGTACAACTCATGCTGTCCGTCTACAAGAGAGAAGGAGACACGTGGTTCCATTGGAGTCAGCTGAGGAGCCACGGCGCACGCTGCAGGGCATACAGGAGAATCTACAGTCTCAACCTGCGGTCGAGGAGTGTCTGAGGGCCATCACAGCGGGGAGGAGGATCTGCATTTCCGGGCAGAAGTCTGCCAAAACCACTTCATTTTCCTGAATTACAAGGCTTAAAAGGCCCAGACAGGCACAATAATCCTGTTCCGGTGTCCTTCCATTGAGAAAAGGAGATTGCACCCTCTCCTTAAACTCACTGTTAAATTGGCATAATACTCCCAATTTTCAGTGAGCAACGGACACTCAGGTGAAAACCTGAGGTTTACAACCGAGGAGGAACACGTGAAGGATCCAGCTACAAGATCATCATTAACTTATCTTCTCTTTATTGCGTGTTTTCGTTTTTTGCGAACTCTTCAAGAACATTCGTTTCTTTTTGCGCGTATTTTTGGATCGTTTCCTGACGAAGAATTCATATTCATTTTTGAAAGACTATCGAAGGAGCATAGAGACGAACTCTAACTTCTTATTGTTGAATTGTGAAAAAAAAGAAAAAAAGGTCTTTTGTAATTTTTATGTGTTTATGATGTATTTTTTATGTTGTTATTGTTTTGTATTGACAAATTGTAATTTTTGTGGCGAGTATTGTCTTTTGAGTCTGCTGAGCATTTTTTGGTAATTTCGAGATATCTTGCTTTGGTTTTCTAATTTTATACTTGGGCTAATATTTCTATTGTGTGTTTTCTTCTATTGACATAACTGAGTTTTATGATTTTTCATGTTTGATAAGTGAAATGTATTTTTAGTTTAGTTTTTACTGGTTAAAATTTTGTGGTTCATCAGGTGAGTATTAAATTGTTGGACAGCGCAAGATACATTTGATAAGTTTAGATTATGGAGTTCAGCTTTAGACACATGGCCTGGCAGGGGACCTAGGAGGTGCTGTTTAAAAAGGGGACTGTTATAAAATTGGGCTAATGTTTTAGTTTTTTAGTATACTAAATAGTTTTTTGGTTCCTCTATTAGAAGGCTTAATCATTTTATTTGTGAGGTCTGTATGTCTCAGACCTCAAAACGGGGACTGTTAAAGAAAAATGATTATTTTTTAGACTTTAATACAGTTAATCTTATGGCATGTGTAAACACTCTCACTTGAACATATTTCTTAATTTTGAACAAGGCTGTGTTAATGATTTAAAACTACTAATGGATAAGTATTTAGACCACCAGCCCATAGAATGAGTATCTCCTGGGGGGTGAATAACAGTTAAGCCTGCAGGAGAGATTTCTGCTTGGTTTACAGAAGGTCCAGGGATGGTGAGGCCCCCCGCATTCCACAAGCTGTCTGTGAGAGCTTATCTTGTGTTTTATGACTTTAGGAATGCTAGATGCCAGGACAAGCTTTCCGCCTTTTCTTGTTAAAACAAAGAAGCAAATGACCCCAGATGTTTGCAGTAAATAAGGGGAAGCCCTAGCAGTGTCAGAGATGGCGTTTGGTTGGAGGACCGAGGGCCAGCCCCTTTTTGAATGGATTAGATACAAGAGGATAAAGCTTTCTAAATAGAAGAAAAAGATCAGATTTTGCTCTTGCAAACTCTCCAAAGATGTCTTGTACGTCTTTGCTTTCTTTCCTCCTATGTCAGGTAATGGAATGTATGTCTCTGTTGTTCTGCAGTTTCTGGTGTAGGTTTGTGCATTGTCTTATTTCTAAGTTTATGCATTGTCTTATATTGGATTAAACTCTGTAATTCTGTGACGTCAACACGCAATGTTGGTTTTATTACCAAACGCAGCTCGCCGAGTGGACCTGGGGAAGGGAAGAATCAGAAGCAAATCTTTTTCCAAAGTTAACTATGTTAGAATATTTTCTTCCTTTACACATCTTTTTATTTCCTTTATTTAAATAGCTCACGCTTAATAAAAAGACCAATCTTCTCGACCAAGGGTGTAGCTGAAAACACAACCTGGTAAAGCACACATACTGTACTCCGAGTGTCCTCCAAATGTTTTATAGAGTTTTGTTAGATTAAACAATTTACATAAATATTACCTAAACATTTCTTAAAAAATAAAGCATTCTGTTTAGCTAATATGGAAAATGTGGAGTTCCTTGTTTATAGCCAACTGAGTGTGTGCAAGAATAGGTTGAAAAAAAAAATTAAGTAAACAAAAGACAATAGACATGATGAACATTTTTAGTCAACTGTAAAACCGTCAAAATATATTACTAACTAAAACCAGCAATGAGATGCATAAGGGCACATATTCACTTATTGAAACAATTAAATCTAAAGCCCTTACCAATTTGCATAAATTACAGTAAGGTGAATTAGTCTAATTAGGCGAGCCAGAGATGAAAATGGAACATTTCAAAAGTATTAAAACACAAAGCATGTTGCTCCTGATCATGGGTGGTTCTAGACAGGGGCCAGTGGGGGCCAGTGCCCCTGTAGATCATGCCCTGGCCCCTGTTATGACCCCTGTACGGAAGACATAATACTAATGATGATCTGCGCTGGAACACAAATGGTTACTGATTTGGATCTATTTCACTTTTTTTCTTTAAAAATTCAGTTTTACTAATTATTTAAATACAATAAGGTGATAGCTTCAGTGGTAATGAGATAGGATCCCAAATGTTTTTTTCAAAAAAAAAAAAAAAAAAAAATTCTATTCAGATTTAATAGAAAAGAGTAATTTTAACTTAAATTAAGTCAAAAATATGTAAAATTCACAAATTATGAATGTATATTGACCTAGTAAAACACAAAATTTTAATTAACCCTTTGATGCCTGTTGTTGCTAATAAGCAACAGACTGCTTGTATTACACTGCAAAAAATGTAAAGTACATTTTTTCCTAAAATAATTGCATTTTTTTTTTTCATTGAGCAAGTAAGTGACGTTGGAACAAGAAAATGTACATTTAAAATAAGAACAAAAAACAACTGTAGTCTCTTATTTCAAGTGCATAATATCTAATTATGTTATTTTAAGAGTAAAAATACTCATTCCATTGGCAAACTACCTCATTCACCTACTAAAATTAAGGGTAAATACACTTAATTTTAGAAATTTTTGCTTATTTCTTGATCATTTTTCGAGCCTATATTTAGTCTAGAACCGCCTCTGTTCCTGATTAAACAGAAATCCAGTTAGACTGAACTAGGATGATAACAGAAGCCTATTAAACTTTGAGAGGAAGGAGCTCATCAGTTTACAGAAACAGCAGGACTCCCCAATATTTGGCATAAATAATCCAGCTGGTAGAATCAATGCACAGAAAGCAGTGGACATAAGAGGCGATTGGAACTTGTTGACCAGCCACACCCATTAAATCACAAATTCATGCAAAGTTCAGAAAAGCCTCCAATCTGCCAGCAGCTTGCAGGAAAACAGTCTCACCTGCGCGGCCATGAAGGACAGATCCATGCTGTTGCTCCGCTTAAACAAAAGGCACTCAGTGAAGGATGCAAGCGTCTGCCTCTGGTTTCTCCTTCCTTCTTCCTCCTCGCAGCATCTACCAGCTTTCCGCTTCAGTCGGTCCAGAAGACGAAAACACAGCCTGCACAAGTTGACAGAGTTCACGTTAGAAGCATGATGCTGGATGAGAGGCAGAGAGCAGAGGATGAGGAGGGAGGAAGCAGCCGGAGTGATGGAGATGCGGGAGAGACACAGAGGAGGAGGAAGATGAGGAGGAGGGGGGGCTGTCACATCACAACGGAGGAGGTGCGAGTTCTCCAACAACAATCCTCCCTCCCTGCTCTTTTGTTTCTGCTCTGGATTATTTGTTTTTGCTTCAGATATTTCCTGTGATTCCCAGGGGCGCTATACCTTTCAAAAATAAAAATAAAATCTCAGAGTGAAATGAATTATTTTTCTATTCTCCCTCATTTTTAAGCAGTAAACAGCGAAACAAAGCATGAATATATTGACCAGTGCTGCATGGCGTCAGGTCTCCTCGTCTGTCACCAGCAGTTTGCTCGTACCGGGGGTCATTTCAAATATTGATAATGGATGAAACAGATCAATATATCTTTATAACCGTTTAAAAGCTTACATACATTTTTTTAGGGTGGGGCCCAATATCAGTGTCTTTCATGGGGCCCCAAATTCCTGGCAGTGCCCCTGGTTATTCCTCATAAAAACTCACAGCAGTGTCCACACCACTGGCATCTCCACACAAAGTGTAGGAAAAATAATAAGTTAAAAAAATATTGTTTTGACAGCAGCTGTTCTCATATTGAGCTGATAATAATAATTAGGTTAAGAGAAGCTATAAATATTCCTTTGTTCCTTCTGTTACGACTTTGTTGAACAAGGAATACTGCAGTTAACATGGGTGGTTCTAGACAGGGGCCAATGGGGGGCCAGTGCCCCATGATATGCGCTGGAACAGACATGATTACTGATAGGGCCTTTGGATCTATTTAATAATTTTTTTTCTTTAAACAATGCTGTTTTACTTATTATTTAAAACCAATAAGGTTATAATAAGGCTATCATATATATATATATATATATATATATATATATATATATATATATATATATATATATATATATATATATATATATATATATATATATATATATGTACATATACTTGCTATGCTTCTCTGATTAATGTTTTAATGTTAGTTTCTGGTAATTGTCTAAAACCTTTAAGTCTCTCTACAGCCTGAAGTAAATAGTAATAGCTAGAGTTTCTCTCTAAAACACTTCAGACACAATCAGAGCAGATTTTTGCTGCACAATGAGAATGACTTTAAAAATTGTCTGACTTAGAAGTAAAACCCAAATGTCTTACTCGGGAAAATTAACACAAACAGTAAAGAAAAATCAGAGTTCTTCCTTCTTATTTCAAACAACTGGTGACAAATATGTATGGTGATTAATAAGTATTAATCAGACCAATAAATCAAGTCATTGTTTACAAGTCTCAAGTTAGTCTAAGTTAGATTCAGGCCAGTCTGTTCTGAAAACCTGAAAATGTGTAATAAAAACAATTAAGGTAAAATAAATACATTTCGAAACTATAATATCTGCAAAAAAAAAAGGAAAATATTAAATTTGATAAAAAGGTTTGAAAAAATGAAAAATGGACCCCATGTTTTAAAAAAACAAAAACAAGTTAAATTATTTTTTTTTTTCATTAAAACTTTTCTCAAAGTTTCATTCCAGGGTAGCATTTTTCTAATTTTCCATGTACAAAGTGTATTCTCTGCAATATAGGAACAAAATTCCCTCCTATATTGTCCCAAAAAACTGTGAGGCTAAGAACACACCTATCACAACATTTTTTACTCCACAACCTTCCTGTTGAGCCTGATTCTGCCAGAGGTTTCTTCCCAAAGGGGAGTTTTTCCTCTCCACCATTGCTTCATGCTTGCTGATCATGGACAGGTTCATGCAAACCTGTGTTTATCCAAGCTGAACATCCATCTTCCAGGTCCCTGAGTGAAGCACTAGTATCAGCTCACGCAGTCTTCTGGATCTCACCAATACAGTTCAGGCAGATTATCTCACCAACCAGTGGTCTATTGACTGATCAACTTCATCTATCTCCACTCCACCACCAGTTTCAAGCCTGGGGGGGGACATCCCTGTGCTCATACACCTGCTTATGCATATTAAAATCACATTCAGCGCTAATGTTTCCTGCTGAGGTCTGAGCGCCAAAGTGTCAAATAATTGTAGCAATAAATTTCTTCTAGTTGTCTTTTTCTTTCCGTGTGAGTTTTTCAGATTGAAACACCTTTTCGAAGCACTGACAGATTACCGTAATATCTTATTAGCTCCAGGAGTACAACAGGTGTGAGACTGTAAAACTCAGCTTCTTTACAGATGATGAAACTGCAAACGTAAATGTCTGAGCGCCTGGTCTCCAGAGGAATGCATGGTTGGATTAACAAGGCAGCAAAAACAAAGCAGGCTTCTTACATTCACTGGAGCGTTCCTTCAAAGGGATTCATTTAATCTAATCAAGGCTCAATCCATGATTCATAAAACGTGTTTATAGAGCAACTTGTAGGGCAGTTTAAATACATTGGCATTGGTCCGAAAAGAAGAAAGTGGCCTAAATGTTTAAAGGACAGCTGATGTTTTATCCTGCAGACGTGGTGACTGTTGGAGTTAAGGAGAAGAAATAAAAGCTACTGGTCCAGGTCCTTAGATTTAACCTTTGCTGTGTTTTTTTATAGTTGAGTATAACCCCTGACACAGAAAGATAAAGACTTTCTCCCAGATCAGCAGTTGGACTCACCCAACCCTCCTTTTTTCTTTCTGCTGAGCAGACATATTCAGCTCAATCCTACAGAGTGAAGGATTTTCCATGATTTGAGTAGTTGGCTGTTCATTTTCCACTTTTTTTGCACTAATCCAAGATTTAGGTTCTCTATGAGCTAGTTTAGAGTACTTTTCCCCACTAATACTGCCAAAACAAAACAGGGAGATTACACCCTGTTCAGTATGAGAATTAGCCAGCTTGTCAGGAGCAGGGATTAAACTTCTCACTAACGTTCATTCATTTACACGCTCCACCAATGAAAGCATAACGTTCTGAAACCCACTTATAGAAAATTAAACCTGATAAACAGCCCATTTTAATATTAGAAACAATTAAGGTTATTTGCTCCAGGCTATATTTACTCAACTTTGTGATTCTAGTAAACAGACAACCACAGATTTGAAGGTGTGGAAAATATTAACCATTGCTTCAGGGGGAAATGGTCAATATCAGAGATCTGTTAAAGTCAACAAGAGCATAAAGATGCCAATGAAAGTGTCAAAATCCAGATAACATAGTGTCATATTGACAGAGATGGGAAGTAACGTAGATTTTTCTGATATTTTTACTTTACTTTACTACTTATTTTTATGGCGACTTTTAACTTCTACTCCTTACATTTTTACACAAATATCTGTACTTTCTACTCCTTCCTTTTTAAAAAATTGTCTCGTTACTTTAGTTTTGAATCATTTCAATGGAGTTACCGTTATTATTTTTCGCGTCATCAATACCAAATTCAATCTAATTGGATGGGAATCTACGTTGCATTTGACACACCGCTACAAGATGAATCGACAGATTCGGCGGTATTCATTGGCGGCAAATCATTGCAGCTTGGTGGCGGTGGCGTTAGCATAGTAGCATGGACGACGAGATGATTGAAAATGAACACAACGGAGATCTAGTCCTATTGGCAGACATCCATTTAAAATGTAGGCAACGGCATGAAAAAAGTGGTTTCTACTTTTACTTTTATACTTTAAGTAAATTTACAAGCCTGTACTTTGTTACTTTTACTTGAGTAAAGAAGTTTAATCAGTACTTCCACTTTTACCAGAGTATTTTTTAACACAAGTATCTGTACTTTTACTCAAGTACGGAAAGTGAGTACTTTTGCCATCTCTGCATATTGACCAATGACTTCATTTATGCTAAATGGGACATATTTCAAGATGTACATAAAAGTCCCATATTCTCAGTGTATTCTCATTATGAGTTCGTATGAAATCGTACGAAAAGTTATGCACCGTAATTTCGTACGTTTTGGACGTTTTTTTCATCGTACGCGCATGCGCATCTTACGCACCATTCAAGAACATAGAATATAAATTACAATTAGCCCTAACCCTAACCCTAAGATATAAAACAGCAAGTAACGTAGTTAGAGACATGAAGAAGTGATGATTGCACTGTTTTCCCCAGTTTTACGTCCGTCCGCGGATCTGCTTTTTTTTTCTGTCTGCCAGCGCATTTTAGGAAAAACGTCCAAAACGTACGAAATAGTGTGCATAACTTTTCGTACGATTTCATATGAACTGATAATGAGAATATGTTGATATCCTTACTTTTGCTGATATGGTTTGGTTGTATGATGGTTTATCTAATTTTACCTATAGATGGTGAGAATTTCATGAATGAAGAGAGACAAGAAAAAATTCTTGCCATAGTTACTTATCTGCTCTCACATCATGTGGTTGACGATATTAGATCTGGATTACTGAGATATATAGACAGGATTATAATCTATCAGAGATCAGGACTGTGTATTTTCCCTTATGCCATAAATGACACTTATTGTCCAGCAGGTGTCTCTATTCTGTTATTTGTTTGTTTTTCTATTCTCGTTTCAGGAAGCAGGTAGATGGGCTGCTAATTGAAAGCACCAGGTGGCTGATAAATACTGTCTGGACCAGACAGAAAAAGCAGCATCAGTCCACACTTCTCTCTGACTGGCTGAACAGTTCTCCCAAAAAATATTTTAGATAAAATAAACGACTGTTTCTATGGATCTGCTCATCTGTCTCCCATTTTGTCATTGCCTATGAGTGGGGCGTGACAAGATACAAAATCTATAGTCCAGAACTGATTGACAAGAAAACTCAATAACCAAAAAACTATGCGATACTAGCGAGGAATAAACCTAAAGAAGGACAAGGATCCTGCAATGAGTAACTGAACAGGAGGTCTATATATGTGAGACAGCACAAAGAATGAGGTAATCAGCTGATAGGGAGCAGGTGTGGATAGAAGTAACTAGAAGGGAGTTACCCCCTGATTCCACATACTCCGTCAGCGCTCCGCTCCGCCCCGCTGACGTACGTCATGCGGAGCGCTTGTCTTTCATGTAAATCAATGAGAGCTGTTCCACATCCACCGCTACTCCTCCTCACGTCTCCGTCCACATACGTCTTCTCCGTCCTTCACCGACAAATTACCGAGCTATTTTTTGCTCCACTCCGGTCCGGCCAGGTCAAAATCCACAATTGCAATCGCACCAAACAGGAAAAAGAACATCGAGAAACTCTGGTTCGTCAAATTAAAATATAGCAGCAACAGATCGGTGACTAGAAATTATAGCACAATTTTTATATATTACAAAAAAACACCGTTTATTTAAATGATTGGATCCAAACTATTGGTTATTCACCAACGAGGAAGCAGATTTCACATCTCCATCAAAATATTTATTTTATACCTAGGGACTTAAAGTTTAATCAAATATATTCAAAAGAAACTTCTTATTGCAGGAATGGACGAAGAGATGCCGAGTTTGGAAGCAGAGAACAAACAAAGTTCATTCAAAAAAAGCAATTTTGAATGATCCTAGTTATCCCCGTTACAAAAATCTTCAACAAAAAAATATTTGGGCGGAAACTGAACATATGCTGGGTGATGGTGGGATTTTTTTTTTATATGTCATATTAAATTAAGCGCTCACAGGGTTCATACAGGAATGAGTGACTCTAATTTAATGCTATTTTAATGCTATTAGAAATTATTTTAATGCCATCAACAAGAACCATGTACACAAGTTCTTAGTGTACATGAAATATGAAGGAGCTGTAAGCAGAGTTCCATGAATCCTGTATGTATGTAAACACACACACACACACACATATATATATATATATATTTTTTATTTATTTTTTTTTCTTTCTAGCTTTTTCTCCGCCTCGAGCTTCCTTTCCAAACATACGGCTTTATGATCAGTTCCACGCAAATTAATCGCGATATAATATATCTGACGAAATTGTTTTTATAAACATTTTTATCAAAGAATTATAGATACCACGATAAACATATTTAATTAATTGTAGTGCCAATTAAGGCCTTAATTTAAAAACAATTTATGAATTGTACATTTTTTTAATGATCCACGGTTTCCGTGGATCATTAAAACAGAGAGTGCAACAGAGAGTAACTCCAAAAATACAACTCTTCTTGAATAAAATGGGAGAACAAATAGAATGAGAAAAAATGATAAAGAAACTAATGACAAAAAAAACACAGAATAACATAAATCAAAGTTTAGCTGAAAACTCTAAAAGAAACCTAAAAAAAAAAAAAAAGTCCACAAAAGGCAGAATCATGACAGTTCTTTGCTCACCTTATTAAATACAAAAAATGCAACATACAAAAATATTAGTAGCTACAAGCACAAATAATCTAATGAATGAACATTAAACAGGCGATTATCTCTTCTGCCATCATTCTCAGATCATGTAGACCAGGGTTCAGAAACCAGGGTTAATATTGGTGTTTTTGATCTTAAATTAGCCTATACATACAAATCCACTACTTATTCAGATAGCTACTACAGATTTTAAAGGGATGAAATATCACTTGATTATTGACTATTGACTTACATTTCAAAACGAGACACAAATTGATGTGTCTTTTGACAGTCATTTTATCCCATAATATATCCCTTATAGCAGGGGTCTTCAACGTTTTCCAGGCTAAGGACCCCCAAACTGATGGCGATGGAGCGGGGACCCCCTAATTTTATATATTGTATGAAATTGTGTTATATTAAACTGGTTCTATAGTCACTCTATTACAGATGGAGTCATGTAATGTAACAAATTTTGCCCTGGGATTATTAAAGTATTTCTGATTCCTGGTTGATGGGACAGGTGTTGTGAATGAAACGGTGTCCAGCTTGAATGTGAGCATTGATGACTGAAAGACATCTTCTGCCTCCATTTACTTGTTTCCTACTGTGTGTTGAATTCATGTTAATGTGGATTTGAAGATATTTCAATTAGTGGAAAAAATTGCAGCGGGGAATATAAAAAAAAAAGGTTTAGGTTACAGCTATCCTATACCTGTTTGACCTCTTTTCTCTGGTTCATTTGTCATTTATGTTGAAGACTATCTAAAAATATAAGTCATGTTTTTAGATATTTTATGCGTCAAATCTTGATATTCTTTCTCTGACTTTTTAAAGAACTAAAAAAAATCTAGAGTCTATGTTTCTGTTCTTACTATTAAACTTATTGGAACAACAATAACAAAACATTTTTTATATAATCTTCTAATTTCCACTCTTTTGTCAGATATTTCACTTATTTTTACTCAGAAACGCAGATCTGCATTGATGACTGAAAGACATCTTCTGCCTTCATTTATCTGTTTATTACAGTCTGTTGAATTCATGTTAATGTGGATTTAAAGACATTTCAATTAGTGGAAAATATTGCAGGGGGGAATATAAGTCTAATTAACCAAAAATTCGCGACCCTCATGCAGTACCTCTGCGTACCCCCTAGGAGTCGCGGACCCCCTGTTGAAGACCTCTGCCTTATAGGTTCCTGACTTTATCTGTGCAGGTTTGATAAAATATCAGATATTATTAGCCCACCATGTGGCTTTCAAGCAACTCTGGTCCTTGACAGCTACATTATTAGTACAAAATGTATGTCAAGTCTGAGGTATTAATACTTTGGAAAACTATTCTATGATGTAGACTTGGTGTTTTGTCTTATGTATGCATAATGAGAAGACAGATCTGATTAAAAGATTTTTATATAATTCAAATCAGGCCTTTTGGGCCTTTTGATGTCAAATCCAGATTTCTTACAGTGGGATTCTAAATGTAAAACCAGATGGTAGAAAAGTTAGCCCCACGTGGCTCACTGATCCAGTTAGCAGAGCACCTCACCTCCCCACCCCAGCAATAATTTGGCAGCATAGTGAACTTGCTGACAAAATTAGAGATTAGACTGATTGATGATACAGTAGCAGTGTAAGAAATTATGTTGCAGGGAGATAAAAAAAGGCTAAAAAAAAACATTTGTCATTGCCTGTCATTGGAAAGAATATGGAAAAAATTTAAAATTTATGTTCAACGCTAAAGTTATTTCGATTTAAACATCATCGACATGTTGAAGTGTCTCTTTGTGTTTGTCTTGTGATGTTTCAAACCTGAGCTGCTCCAGTTTATTTGCTCCAATATGAAGAAGCTGGCAGGCATCCGCCAGCCCCAGTTCACAGCAGTATCAGCTGGTAAAAATAGACTGTTAATACACATCCAACGGGCTGCGGTCATGTGGTTTATTGTAACGAGTTGGACTAACGCCACACCACCAACCAGGCTTGTTATTAAACACTTGGAGGTGTCTGTGATGTGACGGATGTGCTCTGGCACGCCAGAGTCTTCCATGCCCAGAAAACACATGTCAGCATTAGTGTGATGCTGCTATGTTACAAGCCAGAAGTGTTAAGACCGCTACAAATCATTGACAAGGGTTGTTTCTACATTTTGCATGGATTAAGGTGTAAAAAATCAAGCAGTAAGGCATTGCAGGTGTTGCAGACCTCTGCAATCATTCCTGCATATATGGGTTGCTCTTAGAGAGTTAGCTCACGCAAATATGCACTGCAAATTTAATGCAAATACTTATTTGCATTTAATATATTATGAACCAACAGTTAAATTATGGTCAAAAAGTTAACTCTGCACAAACATGTAGTAAACTTCCATTCAAAATATAAGAAAATATCAATAAAAAATTATTTAACTCCATGTACAAGATCCGCAATCGAAATCTCACCAAATAGGAAAAAGAACCTAGAGAAGATCCAATTCGTCAAATTAAAATATAGTAACGACAGATCGGTAACTACAAATAAGAGCATAATGCTTTTAATCAAATGATTGGTTTTGAATTGAAAAAGCTTCCTGGATTGGAAGCAAAATGTCTTCAAAACTTGGAAACCAAGTCCAGCGGATTGTTTTTAATTATCTTTTTTTTTAAATAAATTATTGGTTACAAACTATTGGGGCTTCAACAGACCAGGAAGCAGATTTCTCATCTCGATCTAAATATTTATTTTATACCGAAAGGCTTAAAAGTTTAATTAAATCCAGTCAAAACTTCCAAGAGCGGATCTAGAAACTTCATAACAAACTTCCTATCCCAGGCATGGATGGAGAGATGGTGAGTTTGGAGGTAGAGAACAAACATAGTTCATACAAACCTGCTGGATTCTGATTGGGATTTTGTTTAATATGTCATATTAAGTTAAGTGTACATTTCCACAGGTTTTGCTCCTATGAATTTAATAATAATATCAAGGGAAAACACGTAGAAGGAGCCAGGGAGATACGAGGGGAGACGATTGCAGCGATGACAGGACCAGCAACAACAGAGGAACCAACAAAGAGTGAGAGCAGAGGGAGAGCATGGCTCTGTTCGAAAACCTAGGACGCATCCTTAAAAGACCGGATTTGAAGACCGATTACGTCATAGCGCGGTGCCGAGGTCTGGTCGGATTCCAAGAGTCCTCGTTATGCGGCCTTAAAATGCGTCCTTCTTTTTGCCCGATTTGAAGGACGGGTCCGATGTAGCCTCGGTATTCTTGGATATCCCAGGATTCATTGCGAGACCAAGCAAGCTGTGATCAGAGGAAAGGCTACTTGCCGCCGAACAGTGGTGAAAATTGGAAGTTCAGTTTAATTTAATACAAGTCGGTGAATAGTTCCGTCTGAAATGAATGAAAAATAGTTGTTTTAATGGTTATAGAGTCAGATATGTGGCGGTAATGTTTGGTTTATCTAAAGGTTTTAATCTGTTACTGATTAAATGGGTTTGGCTGGAATTAAAGGACAGATTCTAATATATCTGCAGAGAGGGGACTATAAATCTGATAGGATTTTTATCTTTTTATTGCTGTTTTGCACAATATGCTTAACTACGTATTTTTTGTTGTTGAATATTAGAGATTTTGCAGATATATTTTTTATAAATATATTGTTTAGATTTACTTATATCTTTCTACCCCTTTTATAGAATAGAATAGAAAATCCCTTTATTGTCCCACAATGGGCAGATTTACAGCAGCAGAAAGATTATTGAAAATGGTCACACAAATGTGGACCTTAGAAAAATGTATAAGAATAACATAATAGGGAAGAGTTAAAATATAAAAAATACAATACTGTAAAGTGTTTTAACAATATAAAACTGGAGAATAAATAACCAATATGCAGCTATGGACATTTTTACAGTAATGGATATTTGAAAATAGCAGCAACATCAGAGATGTGCAGAATGACAGCAGCAGGTTATTTAACTGACTAAGGTTTCTATCATTACATTTGATTTTATTTGTTCCTGCTCCCGGTGGTTGGAACCTTTATTCCACTCTGGATTCTTGTGAGTGTAGTCTTTGTTCTCTTCACAATAAAAAATAAATAAATAAACAGTTTTGAAAACTTCTGTATTCATTCTTTTCCTGCTTTGTGTGTCAACGTTCACGGTTGCTAAGCAACAGAGCATACGGAGGTAAAACCCTCCGAAGGGAGGACCTGGTCGAATTCACAGCCAAAACTCTTCCGGTCTCCTTATTTTCAAGGACTTCGAAGGATCCAGTCTAGGTAGACCGCGTCCTTGGAGGACACGTCCTAGGTTTTCGAACAGAGCCCATACATAGCTGACAAAAGGGAGGGCTAACGAGCTGACAAGGAGCAGGTGTGAGAGGAGAAAACGAGGGAGCCGAGGGGAAAGGAACACACACACACAAGAGGGCAACAGAGGACAACAGAAAAACATGAGAACATAAATCTAGAAATAACAAAACTGGAATTAAACCAATAAAACTAGAAAACAAGGAATAAAGTAAAGTACAACAGAACCAAGACCATGACATAACCTATGTGTCCCCCTTTTTTCTGGGTCCTATATTTCTTAATAAGTAATTTCTGGATGTATATGTCTGTTGCCCCCACTCATTAAATGTGAAAGAAATCACCTCAGCTTGTCTCTGCATTTGGGTCGTCTACAAACCACACAACTGGACAAAATGTGAGAGTTTGCCCTTAATTTCAACATAAATAAGATGATCTGCTAACTGAATGACTATTCTGATCTTGAAGTAAGACAATTAGGTATCATGCAATTAAAAATAGTTAAATTATTTTTGTTTTGAATGTAAAACATCTTACTCCATAAACAAATTGTCTTAATTAGCACAGTGCACAGCTCATGTCCGTAAGTGAAGGCAGGCGTCTGGTTTCCCTAAACAGTCTGGTGTATTTATATAAACAGAACTGATGCACAAAATCTTTTTCATGCTCCTACATATTTTCCTCCTTCTGACACAGTTTGCTCCTTTCAGCAGAGGCAGACAGAAATCTTTGCTCCACATTCCTAAAACCAACTTATCCAGATTCATAGCAAAAAAGAGGTTATTTGAGGATAAGTTTTAATACCCAGATACAGCGTTATAAGTTTTGATTTAAATGAGATACACATGATCTCCTGCTGTTCCTCCAGTCCTTCTGCTCCCAAACACATCATGCATAGTGCATGCTTTCACACTTAAAGTGTTTTTAGGTCATTTCTCCAGTTTCTTGTGCTCAATAGATAAGGTCTTTGTCTGCTTCCTAAACAGATGTATAGTCAAGATGGCAGGTGATTCATAATTGATAATCAGCTGAATACATTGAAATAAATAGTGTTTGGTGTATGTTTGAAGCTCAGATCTTGTTTGTTTCCGCTTTCATCATGTGTCTTAGAGATATTTATTTTAGGATTGATCACTTCTAACCTGGTTCTTTAGGCTCTGTAACTATAGAGGCATTTGTCACCTGAATATTGTTTCCTCGTCTGTTTTCAGCTGATATTTCCTTTTTTGGCCAGTCTGCCATTTTGCAACAAACCTACAGTATAAATGAAACCGTTTCACATTCAGAAGCAACACCCAGAAGCTTGTGTTTGTTTCTGCAGCTGTTAAATATTTATTTAGTCCTGATTTAGGCAGAAAGCTCCTGTTGCAACACAGAACCTCTTCGACCCTGTTTAATTCTGCAGGCTGGTTCCAGCGTGTTATTTTTCTTTTATCAAAAAAAAACTTAATTCGTCAGACAGATATAGTATATCCCTCCTCACTCATCACATCAATCTGTGTGTAGATTTTCATTAGTTTGTGTGAGCGAGTCAATGAATCCGGCCATTCATCAGCAAAATGGTGCCTGTGTTAGTCAGCAAAGCCAGATTCCTTTTTAAAGTTGACTTTTTGTGCGATGCAAATGTAAGGAAAACCAGGTAACTATCTCAAAAATATATTGGAGTATATTCATTTTGTTCAACTACTGTTTAGGGATATATGTTATAAAAAAATATGTTTATTTCTCAATATGGAATTTGTCTTTGAAGGAAATTAAAGGAAACATTTTTTGGAAATAATTGCATTTTAGCCTTTATCTTTATCTGATAGCCTAAAATCATGTAATCACTACGTAAAATTAGAGAAATATTTATACAAAATGGTTAAATTCAATTCAGTTTATTTCTATAGCGCCAATTCACATCATGTCATCTCAGGTCACTTTCCAGTTCACCAGATAATCCAGTCAGATTGATTCAAAGTTTTCTATCTAAGGAAAACCAGCTGATTGCATCGACTCATTGGCTCTTCAGCAATCCCTCACACTAAGCATGCTTGTAGCGACAGTGGAGAGGAAAACTCCCTTTGAACAGGAAGAAACCTCCAGCAGAACCAGGCTCAGTGTGAGCGGCCATCTGCTGAGGCCCACTGGGGTTCAAGGAGACAGAAGCAGACATAGAAAAAGAAGCATAGATACAAAAGGCAACTGTCAACCAGCTCCACAGGCGGCCCCGTCCAGGAAACACACAGCCAGGCAGACGAGCTCCGAGCCAGCTCCCATGTCAGAGGATGAAGAGAGCACATCCAGTTAGTCACAGTCAGAGAAACAGGACTACACTGGAAAACAGGCCAAGCTCCAACATCTAGAAACAAAGGTGTTGATGGCAGCAGCACAGCTGAAAATAAAGTGTTCATACAGGGTCCATCTCAGACATATAGGGTGAGATGGACCCTGAACTGGTTTTGGAGACACTGGTCCCTTCCTGGTCATCCCAGTGACAGTATTACGTGTGTTTTTAAATAAAAGTGCTCATATTATGCATACGCCAATTTGGCAGAATTCTGACTTCATTCTCCATCAGTCACTAATAAACTTTTTTCTAGAAAAACTTACTTACTTTTTTGCATTCAAGAACTGTATATCCATTCTGAGAACAGATGCAAAAAGGAACTCAGAGGACCAAAAGTTTAAATTAGAGTAGGGCTGCAACAACGAATCGATAAAATCGAGTTTTAAAAGCGTTGGCAACGAATTTCATCATCGATTAGTTGTGTCGCGCGATTAAAGCATCATCCGCCGCCACCGTCATCACATCCACTTGACTGAAACGGGGGAAGAAAAAAAAAAATACGACAGAGCGAACCAGCACCGCAGGAGCGCAGTGTTGCCAACTCAGCGACTTTTCAGACCCCTCCAGAGACTATTTTTCAAAAAAGCGACTAGCGACAAATCTGGCGACTTTTTACGGCGTCACTGGCGGCTTTTGGAGACTCTTACGTGAAAGCATGTATCATTCCTACTCTGCCGTGGGGCGTAAATTAGCTTAAGCAGCATTTATATTTTCTTTATAAATAAATTAACTTGCAAATTATGAGGGCAAGGCTTTTAAAGTTTAAATCTTCTGGCAAAGATAAAGTAAAGAAGATCCTGCAATTTATGGAAGTAAAGCAGAATAAAATCCAGCAAGATCAGTAATATGTCAATTAATTATCTGCCACATTCCCATGTAAATATCTGTCTTTGGAGGATGTGTTTTTTAGCACCCCTAGTTCTCTCATTTTTATTCCAAATACAATTTATAATTTGAATCACAGGGCTATTTTTATCTCTATGGTTCAGTATTTTCTCAAGTAGCAACTTTAACTGCTATACTTTCCTGTCTTAAAAGGCAGAACTCTTCTAGTCTAAAAAAACTCATTTGTTGAAATGGGGGGACCTATTGTTTGAACCCCTTAGGGGCTTTTAAAAACAAAAATGTTTTTTTTTTGCTCTTTATGAAACAAAGTACCCTATATTTTGTGGATGTACAGCAACATTTCTCATGTAAGTTTGCGTAGTTTTAACACAAACATTTATTTTTCATATTGCACCAGTACAGTTAATGAGCAACCTGTACTTGTGTGCTTGTTTGTTCTGTTTATTTTGGAATAAAGAGGTTAATATAAAAAATATTTTTTGTCTGATTCATCGATTAATCGAAAAAATAATCGGCCGATTCATCGATTTTTAAAATAATCGTTAGTTGCAGCCCTAAATAAGAGTTCAGCTTTCTTAAAGCTACTGATTGAATGCAAAAGTTTTCTAACCTTAGCAAATGTGTGAGAGTCAGGCCGGTCAGTGGGGAGGGAGGGAGCAAAGGAAGGGAAGAAGCTGCAGCCTTGACAGAGGTGGAGATAGAGGGGAGAATAATTTGCATAATCTTTTGAGCTAGAGGCACCTGAATAATGGAGGAAATTTATATGAAGGACGAGAAGAAAAAAATTATCTGCTGAGTCTCTGCTATCTGAGAAAACCATAGTCTATGTCTGTTAAACTTTTATAAGCCAGCAATTAAACATCAGAAATGTAAGGAAAAAAAAGTGTGAAAAAAAATCTGTGTGCTCGGACAGCCGCTGCTCTGACCAACCAGTCTGCAGCAGCAATATGTAAACATATCTGCCTATGAAGCAGAAGCTCTTGTTCTTCAGCTAAAACTAAATGAAAACTCTTTCAGTAATAGCTTAAATTTAAAACAAAAATGGTCTTTAGGCATATATATATATATCAGCAGTAGCTGTAATTACTGAAATCCTTTCACAGTCTGATCCTTGAGGGAAAAGTAGTTTTATTTTCCTCCAGATTTCCTTATCCTGATGCTTTGTTACTGCTCATCATGTACAGGCACAGACCTCTGCTAATTCCCTGGTTCCAGACATATTTCAATAACCGAATAGGACTCCTTCCACTGCCCTTATATGGAGTTCTTCAGGGGTTCATCCTGAGTCTTACGGTTTTAGATCAGACGTCCCTTCATTGTTGGCACTATGGCACCGCCCTATATATATATATATATATATGTATATATATATATATATATGTATATATATATATATATATATATATATATATATATATTAGGGATGGAACGGTTTTTGAAAACCGTCTGAACCGTTCGGTTCGACTGTCTCGGTTCGGTTCGCGTGTGTTGCGTTCGGTTCATGCGCTGCTCCTTTTTCTCATAGGCGAAGCGTTTACACTCCAGAGCAGAAGGTGGCGGTACTGCGACCAAAGCCAACCACCAGTAGTAAACAAGAAGAAGAAGAAGCGAAGCAGCGTAGCCGGGTGTAGCAGAAAAAAATCAGTTGTTGTGGAGAATTGTGTGGGTATGGCGAGTGGGAAAGAACAGGAGCTGGAAGACGCGCCAGCAGCACTTTATAGGTCTGCTGTATGGGACCACTTTGCATTTAGAGTGACCTACGATGACGGCGGAAAGAAAGCTGGGGATAAAAGTGCAACAGTGTGCAAGCATTGTGCAACATTGTTTTGTTTATGCTAACAGCAACACGACCAACATGTCATGCTAACCCCGAAATCCCTCATACTCCGTCAGCGCTCCGTCCCGCTGCACTCCAGACCGGCTGCTCAAAGCAAAGCCTACAGCCTCCACTGTGGCTCCCGTCCGCTCCGCTCTGAGTTCCTTGGAGATCGAAGAGAGCATGCGCCAGATGATTAAATTCAAAGCAGCAAAACATGCGGAAATGATCCAGGGTTTCCGCGGATCATAAAAAATAATTACAATTCATTAATTTTTGGGGATTTTTTCATTAATTTCATTAATTTTTATGGGATTTCGGGGTAACAATCAACATATACCGAACCAAAAACCGTGACCACGAAACCCTGAACCGATTTTGTGAACCGTTCCACCCCTAATATATATATATATATATATATATATATATATATATATATATATATATATATATATATATATATATATATATATATATATATATATGTATATACTGTATTTACCCCATGCACCATTTCCTCCTTTTAACACCTTCTTCTTTTTGAATATGTAGCCGATGTAACAAGCAAATTTCTCCACTGTGAGATCAATAAATCAATAAATTGAATAAACATTATATATATATATATATATATATATATATATATATATATATATATATATATATATATATATATATATATATATACATATATATATATTAGGGATGGAACGGTTTTTGAAAACCGTCTGAACCGTTCGGTTCGACTGTCTCGGTTCGGTTCGCGTGTGTTGCGTTCGGTTCATGCGCTGCTCCTTTTTCTCATAGGCGAAGTGTTTACACTCCAGAGCAGAAGGTGGCGGTACTGCGACCAAAGCCAACCACCAGTAGTAAACAAGAAGAAGAAGAAGCGAAGCAGCGTAGCCGGGTGTAGCAGAAAAAAATCAGTTGTTGTGGAGAATTGTGTGGGTATGGCGAGTGGGAAAGAACAGGAGTTGGAAGACGCGCCAGCAGCACTTTATAGGTCTGCTGTATGGGAGCGCTTTGCATTTAGAGTGACCTACGATGACGGCGGAAAGAAAGCTGGGGATAAAAGTGCAACAGTGTGCAAGCATTGTGCAACATTGTTTTGTTTATGCTAACAGCAACATGACCAACATGTCATGCTAACCCCGAAATCCCTCATACTCCATCAACGCTCCGTCCCGCTGCACTCCAGACCGGCTGCTCAAAGCAAAGCCTACAGCCTCCACTGTGGCTCCCGTCCGCTCCGCTCTGAGTTCCTTGGAGATCGAAGAGAGCATGCGCCAGATGATTAAATTCAAAGCAGCAAAACATGCGGAAATGATCCAGGGTTTCCGCGGATCATAAAAAATAATTACAATTCATTAATTTTTGGGGATTTTTTCATTAATTTCATTAATTTTTATGGGATTTCGGGGTAACAATCAACATATACCGAACCAAAAACCGTGACCACGAAACCCTGAACCGATTTTGTGAACCGTTCCACCCCTAATATATATATATATATATATATATATATATATATGTATGTATATACTGTATTTACCCCATGCACCATTTCCTCCTTTTAACACCTTCTTCTTTTTGAATATGTAGCCGATGTAACAAGCAAATTTCTCCACTGTGAGATCAATAAATCAATAAATTGAATAAACATTCAATTATAAAATAAAAATATTTATTAATATGTTTTTAAATGTGCTAAATAAATATTAAACATAGACTCGGGTTAAAAGTTGTCCAGTGCAGCAGCTCCTCTTCAATGCTAAAGATAGGAGCATCCTGGGGAGCAGCTCTCCTGCATCCAGACCTTAAAGCAGCTTTATTTGCTCACCACCTCCCTCCACAGTGCTGACATCACAGTTGTCTGTTAGAAAGTGTGTCTGATTGACAGGTTTGTAGAATAATTAAGCTCCAAGGCTAGGCTTACTGCATGCAGCGAGGCTAATGCTTTATTCTGCTTTCCCCGCCTCATTTTTACAACATCAGGATCTGATCCAGTATGAATTAAGACAGGTAGGACTGATTTAAAGCACTTAGCAGAACATTTTATAATGTTGGCATTCATGTAATTAATACCTAGTGTATTTGATTGTGTACATGCTGCAAATTTATTAGCGTGGCCTTTTTTTATTAAATTATTTTGTGAAATACAGAACCGAACAGCTACTTGAGACCCTGGACACCCCAGATAAAAAGTAGGGGTGCAACAATTGAATGGCAGTTTAGGAGATCATTGATTGGCGAAGAGGATTTGCATGGGATTAGCTGAAGCGGGAGGCATCACACTTCACGTGTTTTGCAGAGAAGGTGGTAGCCTCGTGAGACCATCCTGATCTCGCGAGCTTTCAAGGTTTCACTCGCAGATCAGTCTGGAGACTCTCCGTTGAAGAAAATTTGGAGCCGTTCACCAAACGAACGTCCAATCAGCGTTGGCTTTGAGGCGGGTTGAGGTGTGACGCAACGAGAAGCGCGACAGTTCAGTCTAAAGAACATGGCGGCTTCAGTCGATGAAACTAGCGTTAGCGTGGCTATCGAGCAAGTTTTATCGGAATTACAGAGTATTTCTTCACTGAAAGAAGAGCAAAACACTGCTCTGGAGGCTTTTCTCAGAGGAAAAGATGTTTTTGCTCTTCTCCCGACTGGTTTCGGCAAGAGTTTGATCTATCAATTGGCTCCTCTTCGTCGTCGCTCTGTTAGTACGTCATATGCTTCGTTGATCTGATTGGTTTATTTGGCCCGTCTATCACCAACATAGGCCAATCAGCTAACCAGTATTTTCGCCCCTTCCCAAAATTACTTCAACGGAAGGTTTCCAGATGGATATGCAGAGCAAATCCATCTGGCGGAGTCAGGTTAAGAACGTGGTGTCTTCCTCCAACAATATTCAAAATTAATGTCAGGGCTTTTGGTACAACACTGTTATGAAATGAGACAGACTCTTAATAAAGTCTATCAATATTTTTTTACTGGAATAGTTGAAAATAAGAGCTAGCCTTGTTGATCTGTTTCTTTTATAAAAAAACTTTATTTATGGACTTTATTTATGGACTTTATTTATGGACTTTATTTTGAAGCCAACCTCTTGAGGCTGTTCTCAGACTCTCAGCAGAGCAGCAAAAAAATAACTTTCCTGTTAAAGAAATGAAAAAAAATATATATATATGACATCTATTTAAAAACCGATCAATAGCTTTAGTTTGTTCCTTAAAGTGAAGTGAACAAATAACTCACATCAATATTTTAATTATCCCTATTGTTGTGTGAATGGGTTTCACAAAATGTCCAGGCTGCGTTTCGCTAAATCTATTATGTATTTATGTAATAGAAAATAAATGAAATGTTCACTTCAGCAACATGGTGCATAAATAGGCAGAAAGGAGGATAGATCTCGCTGATTGTTTTTCAAATTGCTTTGAGGATGTAATAAAGCAAACATGTTTTCTGTCCTTTTTCCCCCAAAAGGTAAATTATATTACTCTGTGTAAATCGCAGATCAAATTCTTTAGTTTAGTCTTAATTTGCTACAGGAACTTTTATATCATATTAGATGTATTAACTTGTGCAAAACGTTTTAACCTCGTCAAAAAAATAACCAACAACAATTTATATGTTTGTGAGATTTGAAAAATATATTTTTTGTTCTGTTAAACAGCAGCAAAGCATCTGTTTCCCATCAAAGACTTGTTTCTTCCCTCTGCCTTTCTTCATGTTTCTAAAGAGTTGAGTTTATTCCATATTTCCCAGGCTGACATAGAATAAGTCATAAACATTCAGCCCTGAGGTTTGTTCATGTTTCATATGAGCTTGTGATTCATGTGGAACACTAGTGTGCACACATGCTTGGCAGAGAAATCAAAAATTAGAGGGGCTCCTGATCATTTGTCATTTCCTTTTCTTTGTATTCGTATTGCTGGGAACCTTTTCTGCAGAAACAACATTAGCATAAGTAAACAAAAATCCAAAATATGAAAAAAATAAAGAAAACTGTCGTTGTCGTGTCATGATCTTGCTGCTGATGACTGGTCTGATTACACATTCCATTCACCTGCCTTTCTCCGCACAGTTTTCATTACTGCTCCTCCAATCCACCAGTTTTAGCCTCTATTTAACCGGCCTTCTAACCAGTCATCAGTGCCAGACTATTCAAGCCTTTGGTTAGAGTTCTCTATCGCACCTGATTGTGTTAATTTGCCTAATCCTGACCCGTTCTGCGCGTTGACCTCTGAGCCTGCCTGCACCCATTCTGATCTGTTTGCCTGACCTGTCTTGAGACTCCTGCTGGATTTCTACCTGCCTGTGTGCCGAATCTGGAACTGATTCCCGACACCATCCAGGATTTCCCTTCGGCACCTCCTCTGATCTCCTGGCTCTGACTAGCGAGCACTTCTCAGACACCAGCTTTGGCTTCGCCCTCTGGATTATCCTTTCTTTCTTCATCTGCTCGGTTCTGATCTCCTACCTGCTCTTCGACCTCTGGGACTTCAGCGTCTGGGACTCTGCACAGCGCTCGCCACGTGTTGCTGGCAGCTGACTGACTGGAACCAACCTCGTCCCGTGGACACGGACTGAACTTTTAAGACCAGGTTAGTAACTCACAGGTTCATTATCGTCCTCATTAGGCATTGTCACCAACCTGTGTTCACCCCTGCAGAGGTTACTGCCGTAGACGCCGACGCTGTTCTCTGCGTTCCGACTTAAACAAACGTTTCGTTAGACCTGTCTTACCGCCTCGAAAACTGGGTCCTTTTGTTCTGAGCTCTACAACCTTTTGTAGTTTCTTGGACACCACTTAGACAAGGCCTTTATCAGAGATGGCAAAAGTACTCACTTTCCGTACTTGAGTAAAAGTACAGATACTTGTGTTAAAAAATACTCTGGTAAAAGTGGAAGCACTGATTAAACTTCTGTACTCAAGTAAAAGTAACAAAGTACAGGCTTGTAAATTTACTTAAAGTATAAAAGTAAAAGTAGAAACCACTTTTTTCATGCCGTTGCCTACATTTTAAATGGATGTCTGCCAATAGGACTAGATCTCCGTTGTGTTCATTTTCAATCATCTCGTCGTCCATGCTACTATGCTAACGCCACCGCCACCAAGCTGCAATGATTTGCCACCAATGAATACCGCCGAATCTGTCGATTCATCTTGTAGTGATGCAACGCCCAAATGCAACGTAGATTCCCATCCAATTAGATTGAATTTGGTATTGATGACGTGAAAAATAATAACGGTAACTCCATTGAAATAATTAAAAACTAAAGTAACGAGCCAATTTTTTAAAATGTAAGGAGTAGAAAGTACAGATATTTGTGTAAAAATGTAAGGAGTAGAAGTAAAAAGTTGCCATAAAAATAAGTAGTAAAGTAAAGTAAAAATATCAGAAAAATCTACTTGAGTACAGTAACGAAGTATTTGTACTTCGTTACTTCCCATCTCTGGCCTTTGTTAAAATGAGTATCTTTGCCCCTAAAATAAGATGATTAGATAATATGTACTTGAAATAAGATAATTTAGTTTTTATTCTTTTTCTGAGGACAAATCATCTTATTCACAATGTTTCTAACTCACCTGCTGAAAACAAGGGAAAGTTCACTTATTCAAAGAAAATATGAAGAACTTTTATGTGAGTTTTTCCAGTGTAACGTTTGATGTCTCTGGACCAAAAACCACAGCAATCCAAAAAAAAACAACTACAAATTAATAAAAATGTTTTAAATTAGGTGTATTTAACCTTAATTTGAGTAAGTAAATAAGAGGAATTACCAAAGAATGAGACTTTTTACTCTTAAAATTAGATAATTAGATAATATCAACTTGAAATGAGACAATACAATTAGTTTTTTTTCTTGTCTCAAAAGTAAATTGTCTTATTCCATTGGCAAAGGGTCTCACTTACCTCCTCAATTCAAGAACAACTGCACTTATTTTAAGAAAAAAAAATGAATTTAAACTTTTTGCAGTGTAAGGTTTGATAGCTCTGAACCAGAAACCACCGTATGGGATGCTCAGTGAGCTCAAAAACGTTGGTTCCTGTCCAATGCTAACAACAATCAATTTGACTGTCCTACAGCCCAGTGTTAGATGATGATTTAAGGACCCTTTTAGGTTTTATCTGAGGTAAACATTGGAGTGGTAGATTTATTAGCGTAAAATTATTGCTGTCAGTGGCGGCCACTCTCCAGCTGACTAAAGGAAAAACTTCAAGGTTATCTTACTACTAAAAGCCTCCTCTGTTAGTCTGGTTTTCTTCTCCCTCATTGTGACAGGTATTGTTTGCTGAGGGCCGGTGATGAACTGAAACCAGACAGTGATATGACAGTCCTGTAATGGAGGTCTGATGAGTCATATTCCCTCAGGTGATAAGGCACGTGGAGGACCAATCAGCAGGCCTGAGAGCAGCCGTGTGAAGAGCTGACACCCTTATATCATTGAATAAAAAGATATCAGACTCTCGGGTCGGCTCATTTGGTCCGCATTTAATTTGCTTGCTGTGTCTCATGAACAAATAAATCAGGGAATGTAAAATCGTAGCTCAGCTTGTTTTTCATGAAAGAAAAGAGGCTCTATGCCTGCCAGTTTTCTCAAATTTCCTTTAATGTATGTAAATCAGACTTTTGGCTAGGTTCTCCCACGTCCTCCAGTTGCTCATATTCATAAGAAATTAATGGAAATGAGGTACTTCTTCAAAAAGCCTACGTCTATGATCGCCTGATTAATTTAGCAGATGTCTGTCTGGGTTATTAATCATAGCCTTTGGTTTATATTAACCATCTATGAATAAAATTGACATTCACATATTCCCCCATCATTTCCGCTCCCCTCCTCAGACCGATCGCTCCAGCCTCCATGGCATTCACATGGAGGAGAATTAATAATGAAGGAAACAAGCTGTTGCGGGTTTGGTCCGCTCTGCATCCACAGGCTTTCTGTGTCATGAAGCGAGGACAGATGGACCCAGTATTCAAGGAGAGACAGTCAGTAGGAAAGTTCAAAACGTTTATTAAATAAACAAAACAAAAAGCGGAGCTGTGGCTCACTGACACTGCAGGAGGGGGGGCGGGGCACCACCAAATCTCAGACATTCTGTAGTGGGAGAAACACTGGTAAGTGACCACGATTATCTGACAGAAGATTATCTGTGTTGGTTTAACAGTCCAGACCAAGAATGTCCCCAGTGCTGCAGTCCCAGAGGACATGCTGGAAGCTGATCCTGGTCAGGGATCCAGAACAGACAGGAACAGACAGGAACAGGATCCAGATCAGGCAGGAACAGAAACAGGTGGCAGGATCCAGACTTCCAGGCATCCACAGGCTCCCAGGAGGGTTCAGAGTCTGACTGGGACCAGAAGCATGACCAGGTGGTCACGCACAGGAGCAGACAGGATCAGGTGAAGACAGGCAGGCTCAGTGGAAGAGGGTAGCCGAGACAGGACGTGGAACCAGAACTTGATGCAGGACTTTAAACTGGTCTTCTCCCTGGAGCCAGGCTTACTGGATAAAAACTGAACCTCCCCACATAATGAGCCAAAAACCCAGAGGACTCCGCGGGGGAGGAACAGTGGACGATCAGGAGACGAGACAAACACTAAAACCCTCTTTCCACTGGCTGGTTGGATCCAGAACAGAAACCATAAAATAAAACTGAACAGAAAGACTGACAGAAAGACAAGTAATGATCTGGCCCTGAATGCTCAGGCTGAACTGAATATAAACCAGAGGAAACAGGTGAGGGGAATACATTATAATTCAGGCAGGGAGGGAAAACGACAGGTGAAAGGAATGACTAATTAAGGGAGAGCAAACAGGCCAGATCATGACATTCTCTCCATGATGTAAAGCTACCGGTCTGCTGGGCTAAAAATCTGCCCCGCTTTGAACAGCAGACATTAGGCTGCAGGGCCGACCTTTCCAATACCTTCAGCTGGAGATGCTGAATGTTTTTATTAGCAATAGATGACGGCTGAGCAAAGAGGGATGGAGATGGATTGGAGGCTAGGGTAGTTCAAGTGGATATCAATTAGGTCAGAGGTCGGCAACCCGCGGCTCCAGAGCCGCATGCGGCTTATTAATGCCCCCCCCCCCCCCCCGCTGCTCCATGGAGCTTTTTAAAAAAAGTTATGAAAATGGATAAAATCACAATTTTTTCTTTGTTTTTTTGTTTGTTTTAATATGGTGTGCAGGTGTCATGATCATGGATATGAGGACTTGCCCAATTGCTTATTTTATTCACCTGCCTTACTGTGCCTGGTTTCAATTACGGCTCATCTAATCCACCTCCTCCTGCTTCTATATACACGTCTTAGTCCCAGCTATCGGTGAGATTGTTGAGATAAGATTTTCCATCACTGGAAAAGCTGGTTGGAAAAAAAACAAAGGTCAGTGACCATGATAATCTGACAGAGGATGATTATCTTTAGACTGAACTGATACGTGGTCTATCAGTTCAGTCCATCTCCATAAAACGCCTTCACCGTTGTAAGCTGTATGCAACGTAATTTTGCTTTTTTATACACTGTGTATAGAAGATGACAATAATGGCCGTTTCTCAATTCACAAGAACGCAAGTACGGACTAATTTCTTCGCCAAGTAAATTCTTGAGAAGAACACAGGAAAGTCTGGACTGGGGGAGAACGAGAGCACGCAGCATAAATATGGGTCAATTGGAACAGAAACTGATGACATCACCACATTCAAAGCTAGTCTGGAGCTGCATTTCACCTCCTGTTTTTAATAGTCTCTAGATGATAATAAATTCTGACGTCTTTCCTTTAGTGGAGGAATAATGATTAACACAGTCAGATAAACACAAATCGAATGAACATTTTGCCAATTAAAACAAAAAACTCAGCATCAGAGGCATGGCGAGGCCGAAAGAGGGCTGCTGCAGGCGGGCAAGGATTAGACCTGGCTGCCGTTACCCTTAGAGCTCCGCTGGTTGCCGCGTTCCTCATATAGTGATGCTTAAAAGTATAATGTTCTCACCTCAAATGATCTTAAAACAAATTTTTATGGAACAACAGCAACAGAAAAGAGAACTTTTAACTTAATACTCTGAGCTCTATGAGCGCTGGAAGCTGCTGCTGCTGCAGTGCATGCTGGGACAGCTGTCAGTCTCAAAATGGACAAATCTGCTCTGATGCATACTGGGTAAAGAACAACATCCGGGGACTTTTTCCGTTCTCGGTCTGCTGTTCTTGTGAACTGGAACAGTACTAGGCCTGAGGCTGATGACGTTTCACGAGTACATGAGCACATGAGAACACACAAGTACACATATTGAGAAACGGCCATAGTTTTTCTAAGATTGCTTTCTTTCAAATTTCCATTTACAAACCACGTTCTTTGTTTGAAACAATAATGAAGTAAAATTCACCCTGATCACTTTGTTTCAAAAATGTAATTATATTGACATAATGACAATAAAGACTCCTAATTCTTGATTGAGGACTGGAGCTGGATCCACCCAGTTCACTAAACGCTGAATCCAGTTAAAGCATGAGAACTGGAATCTTAAAGAGAGAGTCAAAATTAAGTCCCAGCTTTTATAGCGAGCGTGCATGTTCATTTACAGCCATCTAATGATGGTATTGTTAACTTGTGTTTACATTTCAGCAGTTCCTGTAGTTATAAATTACTCTATTAACTCTGATTGATTTTGGTTTTGTTTCCCATGGATGGAAGAAACTATGTTTGTCATCTGTCTTTTGTTAGACTAGCCATGTTTGTTTGACTTCTTGCAAGATTAGATGGCTTTAGGGGAGGCGGCACTGGGACAAAAGGAGCATGAGAGAAAACGGAGGAACCATATGCTGCAGATGACTGCCAGGAGCCAAAAAACATCTTATGTCAAACCTCCAACATGTTGTCCGCCTGTATCTCTCCCCCATCCTGAGCATGATGTCCTCCCTGCACTACTCCTGGTCAGTGGTTATCATTTTCATTTTAGACCTCTTCTGTCAATTTATCCAACCATGTGCCCATTGTCCAAAAACCTACTTGGCCAAAGTATGAGAGCTTCTAAAGTGTTTCCTTTGGATTGAAAAGGCCAGAGGCAAGGTACATCCTGGACAGGTCATCAGTTCTCCTGTCAGTTGGAGTTAGACTTATCTTTGCATGGAATAAGGAGGCTTTGTCAGGCTGTGGCATCCAAAAGGGCCACTTCTTATAGTATTATATTAATTATTACTGACAGAGGACAGGAATTTAAACTTACAGAGAAAAATAATGCATGGAAATATTCAAGGTCTGTCTATAAAGAATGTTAAAAACCTTTTTAAAATAAATCCTCTAAAAAAGGAAGAGTTTTTTTTAAAGTATAAATATTTGTCTTTTCCAAATTTTCTAGAAGATTGTGAAAAATCATTGCATAGTCTCTGTTACACTGTGATACATCCATATCCATATCAACAGATCTGCACTGCAAAAAAAAAAAAAAAAGCATTGATGGTAATAAATCAGGCAGCATTACTTGATCATACCTGTCCCTTGTTTTTCTGGGGGATAACTACAGGTTTACCTCATCCCAGCCAGCAGGTGGCACAATCCTTTTTGTTGGCTCTACATCTCTGTTGTTTGTCAGTCTGTTTCCAGATCTGCTAATGCTAGTGCTAACAAAGCCAAATATTTAGGCTGAATCCAAACGTCCGCCCTAACCCCTACATAGAGCACTGTATAGCGGTGATGTCATTTAATATGAACGTCAGGATGTCTAGTAGTCTATGATGAAAAGTAGTGGACACAAAATTTCCCACAATGCACCTTTAAAAGTAGTTGATCGTCTATGGTGCCTAGATAAACAGATATATACCAGAATGCTTTGCAAAAGTTCTCCTTGCAAAGCATCATGGGTTTGTTTTGGAGACGAAAGGAAAAAAAAGACGTGGGGATCCTGACTCACGTGACCAACTGAGAGCGAAAAGTGGGGGTGATCTGTGCGTCTGGTGAGCTAACTGTGTTGGGCCATAAACCATGATAATACTTTTGGAAATTGAGAGGCAATGTCCATGCATCATCTTAAAGAAGTTGTGCTCCAGAGTGCTGCTGCCCTCTTAAAGCTTCTGCAAACCTTCCCCCTACTTGCTCCACAGGACACCTCCCACAGAATCATTCTGAGAACATCTCTCTTTCCGTGAAGCTGCCCGGGGTTTAACATTGGACGAGGGACAACATAATGGCACCAGGCCAAAGGCTCCGATCTCCATCATGACCTTGCTGCAAAAAAGACCATTTGCAAAAAATTTTCTCTGTGTTTCAGAAGTTACAGACCTGCACTCCAGGTAAAAGCCTTTCCCTTGGTGTTTGGCAGATGGGACAATGAACCCGCCTTCGCTGTGAGCCTGCTGTGCTAAGCTGCTAACTGCTGCAGGAAAGTCACACTTTCCAGAACGGACATGGGCAGAGGTATAAGATCTGGCACAGTTAGGGACAGATTTGTCAGGATTAGGTGGTGGTTTGAGGACCCAAATGCAGAGGCAGGGAGGCAGAGGTGAGTTTCTTGTTGATTTAATGAAAGGTAAACAGACAGCTGAGGCAGGAATCCAAATGTCCAAAAATCAAACATGAAAAATAGTCAAACAAACCAGAAACCGTGAAGACATCTGAGGAAAGCAATCACGAGGAGGAAGACTCAGTGAGACAGAGTAGGAGGAAGTTAGACGAGGAACCAGCACTGAGGAACGGCACAAGGAGTGTATTTATGGGAGACTGAACAAAGAGAGGGCTAACAAGCAGATTGGGAGCAGGTGTGAACAGAGCAGACTGGAAAGGAGCTATGGAAAAAGGAGAACACAAGAGGGCAGCAGAGGGCAACAAATAAAAACCTGAAAAATAACCAGAAAACACAACAAAAAGAAGAATTAAACCAATAAAACTAGAAAACATGGAGCAAAGTAAAACTGAATACTCAAAAGAAAACACAACAGAACCAAGACTGTGACAAGATTCTTGTTAAAAAATATGTATTTTTATGATTTTGATCATTTGATGTGTTTATTGTTTTTGAGCTGTTTTCTTTACAAGCTAAATAAGCTTTATTTAACTAGGTTTTTAACACTGATAAAAACGTGTTCATGGGTTTTCTCATATGCTCATTACATTTCCATTACCAAATTATGACCAAAAGTGATTTGTCATTTCATTTTCATTTATTGTTTATTTGAAAGGGGACAGTGTATATTAATAAACATTAAAACAATGTAAATATACCCGAGGAGTGCTAATTTTCATCGGTAGTCCCCCAGCCAGATATTAAAAAGACAACCTTAAAAATAAACACAAGTATAAAATCACAAGATTAAATTACAATACCAATTACATAAAAAACATTATGGTTAAGAAGTAAAATGTATGTAAAATGATTAAAAATGTATTGTAAAATTATTTAAATACACACTAATTTAAATGAATCATCATGTCTATCCGCTGCTAGCTATTCCAAAGAGGGTAAAGAATCATTTAACTAAAGGTTTTTGGTTCTTGATTAAGCAAATCATTTAATAAAACATTATTTGCCCAAATAATCTTTTTTTAATGGATTTGAATCGTGAAGTGGTTTGAAAACATTCCAATTGCTCTAAATTAGTGAAAAGCTCATTTGATCACATCCCAAATTCTTCCAGATAAACTTTGGTTCTCAAACACAACCTCCAGCTAAACTGTAATATGGTTTTCAAGCATGTTTTCCATTCCTTCTTGTACAAATTAGTTTAGTTTAGTTGAGTTTCACTAGTCTTTAGTCAAGAGTTTTTAACTGAAATATGTTTGACTTGGAGCTGAATGATTTTTGTCAATAAACTCTTATATATTAATGGAAGTTGTGGTGAATTTATTCTATCTATGTACAGAATTATGTGCTTGACCATGATTTGAGCTTTATTCACTCTTTTATTTGTTGTTCTAACACACAGCTAGTAGGGCATGTGTTAATAAACAATATATGTCAGCTTGAATAATATCTGATTTAATAAGGTTTTTACCTCCCCTACCGGGGTGGGCTATACATATATTAAAGTTGCACAACAATTAAGTTCATTATAAAGTCCACTATATAGTCCCCACTCTATATAGTGATTAAGGGTTAGGATTGATATTCGGACACAGCCTTAAACTTTACTGCTCTGAGGAAAAGCAGCAACTTCTTGTTGGCTTCTGAGCTCCATCGCTTCCTTATACAATCACTAATGTTGTTGATTTAAAGCTGAGAAAATGTAAAACTTGGACTCCTTCTGAACATCTCAAATTGTAGGTCCTACCTCCTGGTCCCTCAGCTTTCACGGTGTCAGCAGGTACAAGAACAAGAACTCTACTTAGGACAGAAGAAGGAGCCCAGGCCGCTGTGGTGAATCCAGACAGCTTTCAGCCTTACAGACATTACCACGCAAAATATACCCTTTCCACCCCCCGGCGGGAACCCCGGCGGATGCCTAAAGCTTTGTCTTATCTGCAGGTGTCTCCTGCATTGTTGACATAATTAGCCAAAGTTATCAAGTTATCTAATATGCTGCTCTAAATATTGCTTGTTGCTTTGTCTTCATATACAAGCTTTTGAAGACAAAGACGACTGCTCAACAACATAATAAATTTGGGAGCGAGTGCAGTTCCTTCTACAGTAGCTGCTGTGATGTAATCCAAGTGTGGCTGTCTAACCAATAAGAGTGATGGGTTAATCCTAGGAGCAACAGTCATTGGTTAAAATTTTTTTCTAGTGTAAACAGGGACCAGAGGGTTAATGGAAATGCTAAACAGAGAGGGTAATGTTAAGAGAAAATACAATTACAAAAGGATTAAAAAACATCCAAGGTCAAAATGAAATTGCACATTGAGAATGAATTAGGAACTTTGAGAGCATGTGGCGCAGTTGTTAGCGTGTACGACCCATGTACGGAGGCCTAAAGGTCTGGTTATCCTCCCGCAGCGGTGTGTCGCACTGAGCTTGTCGCATTTACTTTTGATTTAAGCCCAATTTTGAAGCATGGTCTGCGCTATATTATTCCAAACCACTACGCAAGCGGGCCAATCAGGAACTGGCTGTGGGTCTACATACGGCCGAGGCAGTGAATTAGAGCCTACTGTCAAAAAACGGGCCACAAGTGCTTTAAAAAAATAAAAATAAATAAAAAATTAAGGCAAGGTTTTTTTATTCAGATTTATAAATAGTTGTTGTTAAATCTCCAATGAGGAACGGGATTTGAAAACATTTTCAAACTGCGGTATTTAATTATGGATAAAAAACAATTTACAATTCCTCTTTAATAATTCAATGTAAAATATGCAGTTATAAAACACAATTTAAAAAGAATTTCTAATATATGATAGATATTCAAATGGTAGATATAAAATGGGTCATCCATAGTTTACTAGTTCATACTGAAATGACATATTTTCTACATTATGACTCACAGAAGATCAGGACGCAAACTGTTTAACTTGTTTAATATAGTAGTTGTTAAATAGTATCTGCTAGATTGTTCATTTTAATCATTATATACCAGCTTCAATCATTAAAGATATATATATATATGGGGAAGATAATTTGGTAAGAGATCATATTAGTTTTTTTTAGACCACATTAGTGCACATAAACCTCTGACTACCTTACTGGTTTCTCACTTCAGCTTCAGTCAGAGTCAACATGAAAAAATTCAAACTGCTCCTGAATTCATTACACATGCTCAGACTTTAATATTGATTTCCGTGTCCTTTTGGGACGGCCGTCCCTTCATTATGTCGCCTGAAAGAAAGCACAGTTTCTTTCTGTTTTTTGGCAAAGGGCTGGAATTCCCTCCAGAGAAACGGACAATTACCATCCATCTCAGCTGCCGTTTGCTGTATTTAGCAGCCTTGTTCTCTCCGTACAGACGCTGCTCTCTTCCAAACAGGCCTGCTGGACATAGACCCGGCCCATTTCTCACTGTCTTCAGCCGACAAAAGCAGAGACGTGTTGTTTTGATATGAGGAAATGTTTGACAAGATTATCCCGATCGCAGTATCTTTGTCCTTTAATTTTCCACGCCCTTGACAGCATTGCCTGTTGTTAACCATAGAAACCATGAGCTGTATCCAGCATGCCTCCACACGTCCTCACTGTGCTGTCACCGGTGGCACAAAGCTTAACCTTTCTCCTCTTATTGTGCACAGCTGCTGCTCCTCCTCCTCCCTCCATCCTGGCGTTCAGATTACGCCTGGCTGTGTGTTCGTGCAGGAGGAAGCAGGGGGTTATGGCTCTGTACTGAGTGATGGATGGCCAATGCAGAGTGTCACAGAGCAGTGATGAGAGATCCGAAGGCGAGAAGTGGCAGGTGATGATCTCCTTACTCCTAAGGCAGTAGGAGCACCTTGCTTTTTTCTGTTGCTCAAACCTTTAATGCACGACTATTACGGTCACAATAGAGGGGAAATCTGGTGAAATCTGCCTTTCTTTGTCTTCTTCTTCTTTTTTTTTGGATACTTATTCACCAAAACCACTTCTCATAAGAGTTGTTATTGCAATATGGAATCTTCACCTCAGCATGATCATCTGAGAACCGAGGTCACGGATCTGGAGCCCCCCCCCCACATCCAGCAGATTTCCCAGCAGATCTCCCAGCAGAACCACCTCTCCACACTCAGTTGTTTTTCTCCTTCCATTTGTACAGAGGGTTTTCACCTCCACTTTAGGGCTGCAGGCCATTTCAGTGCTGTCGCTTTGATCCCACACACCAGCGCGCCTGCTGTCGCTTTTGTCCTGGATGGTGGAGACCGTAAGAAAATGAAATGATGATACGGGTAGACTCAAACATCATTGTGCCGGGTCTGGAATCCAGCTGGAATATTAATCAGCACTGCACTTTTTGTCTCTCTCTCTTGGGTTGTATAACAGCCCATTCCCACATAATTACAGCATGATTACTCCATTGAAACGTTGCTAAGATGCACTTTGTAGATGCTCTATTGATTTTGTAAACAACATGCCTTCTTAACTCTAATTAATTCATTGCTTAAGATACAGAACATAGAGCGGATGTGTTTCTCTGCGTTATTACATTACGTGAAACCATCCCAACAGTTTCTGTTCTGCTCTCCTCATTTAAAGTTATTGATTAAAATGTCCCATATAATTAAAAGCTTTTCTGTGTCGCTGTTAGAGCTACAGGAGCGTGAAAATATCCAGGAAAACCAAGGCAAGTATTGACTGTTTGCTCTTATAAATTATTTTCCCAGTGCACAGATGTCTCTTTATTTTTTCCTTTTTTTTATCACAAATAAATGTTTTAGATCTTAGGGCCCCTTCTGTCCAATTCCTGCCGCTGATCCAGAATGCTGCTGCCTGCATCCTCACTAGAACTAAGAAAGTAGAGAAAACCCACCATTTTAAACCTGTCGCTATCCAATGTCAATAAACAATGACCTTATATAGCTAGAAGTAACAATACGGATCGATGTATTAATTTGGACATCTTTTTCCAAATTTTTTATTCCCTTCATCTAGAAACATGTTTTGCCACAATGGTCACAGAAATAACAACATAATAAGAAATAGGTATTCCATGAAAATGAAAGTCACACATTGTGTTGATTTTGAGCTTTCAGGTTCACGTTGATTCAAGGTTTTCTTTGTTTTCTAGTTGGTTTATTTCCTATTTTGTAAAGTTTTCTGGATGTATTTGAGTTCTTAGGTTTTTCTTGTTTGCCCTCTTGTGTCGGTCCCCTTTTCTATAGCTCCCTTCTAGAAGCCTCTGTTCACACCTGCTCACAATCAGCTCTTTCTTTCCCAATCAGCAGTTCCTCAGTGCTGGTTCCTCGTCTTTCCCTGGCTCCTCGTGCATGTCTTCCCTGACGTCTCCATGGTTCTGGTTTGACTTGCATTTTTAAGTTGGATTTTCAGATTCCTGCCTTGGTTACCTGTGAACACAACATTAAAACTACAAAAACTCACCTCTGCCTCCCTGCCTCTGCATTTGGGTCCTCAAAACCTCAACCATACCCTGACAACTGCTTTTTAAACACCTAAACAGAATAATATTCAAATAAACATGCCTAGACAAAAAGTATGGTACCTTTAACTTAAAGGCACTGTACCTCAACCACAGTGCTGGTTCCAAAGACGATGAACCAGCACTGAGCAACTGCTGGATGGGAAAGAAAGAGCTGATTGGGAGCAGGTGTGAACAGAGGCTTCTAGAAGGGAGCTATAGAAAAGGGGACCGACATCTGCTTTTTGCAGATGATGTGGTCCTATTGGTTTCATCAGGTCGTGATCTGCAGCTCTCGCTGGATCGGTTCGCAGCCGAGTGTGAAGCGGCTGGGATGGGGATCAGTGCCTCCAAATCCGAGGCCATGGTCTTGAGCCAGAAAAGGGTAGAGTGCCTTCTCCGGGCCAGGGGGGGTGTCCTGCCCCAAGTGGAGGAGTTTAAGTATCTCGGGATCTTGTTCACGAATGAGGGAAGAAGGGAGCGGGAGATCGACAGGCGGATTGGCGCAGCGTCTGCTTTGAAGCGGGCGCTGTACCAGTCTGTGGTGGTGAAGAGACAGCTGAGTCAAAAAGTGAAGCTCTCGATTTCCCGGTCGATCTACGTTCCTACCCTCATCTATGGTCATGAACTCTGGGTCATGACCAAAAGAACGAGATCGCAGATACAAGCGGCCGAAATGGGTTTCCTCCGTAGGGTGGCTGGGCTCTCCCTTAGAGATAGGGTGAGAAGCTCGGTCATCCGGGAGGGACTGGGAGTAGAGCCGCTGCTCCTCCACGTCGAGAGGAGCCAGTTGAGGTGGCTTGGGCATCTGTTTAGGATGCCTCCTGGACGCCTCCCTGGTGTGGTGTTCCGGGCACGTCCCACCGGGGGGAGGCCCAGGGGGAGGCCCAGGACACGCTGGAGAGACTATGTTTCTCGGCTGGCCTGGGAACGCCTTGGGGTTCCTCCTGAGGGGCTAGAAGAAGTGGCTGCGGAGAGGGAAGTCTGGGCCTCCCTTCTTAAGCTGCTGCCCCCGCGACCCGACCCCGGATAAGCGGATGGATGGATGGATGGATGGATGGATGGATGGATGGATGGATGGATCGATGGATGGATGGATGGATCGATGGATGGATGGGCACTGTACCTGTTTCTGCACAGTTTTGAACCAAGAGCGAGGAGAACAGTAGTTTGAATTGTAAGCCCCAACCCTAAACTTCTCCCATTGAGAGACTTTCCCCCCACTCCACGTGCAGACACCCTTCGTGAGGCAGACACCCTGTCTACTTTTAAGGCTAGGCTTAAAACTTTCCTTTTTCATAAAGCTTCTAGTTAGAGTGGCTCAGGTTATCCTGAGCTATCTCTATAGTTCTGCTGCTATAGGCTTAGACTGCTGGAGGACATAGGGACCCCTTTTTCATCATTCTGCTTCATTCTATCTCTATTCTCCCACTCTGCAGAATCTGTTAGTTCAATCTCTAACATTCTGCTCTCTCTGCTTTTTCTCATAGTAGCTTCATCTGGTCTGTTCACTTCACTCTGTGTACTCCGACGTCGAGGTGCTAACGTCTCTGTTAAACACTTTAAAAAACTCTGAAAATGGAATACGAAAGGTGGATTCTTGATTCTCGACGTCGGAGTACACAGAGTGAAGCGAAAAGACTACAACTGTGTAAACAGGCCCCATTTCCGTTTCCGGTGGCAGGGGAATATTGACTATTCCAACAGAACTCAATGGGATTTACAAAATGCTAAATAAAACACTACAGGAACGTTTTTTCTTCACGAAACTTTTTTTGGAACGTCATTGAACAGCGCTGACGACACGGTGAGTAGGATATTTAAAAAAAAGAAAGTTTAAGGTTGTTTTAAGGACATTATCGGACATGCACAATGGAAGCCATTCTAAAGCAGCCAGGGGGGATTCTAAATGACCCAAAAAGCAGAGACAGGACCAATTGTCAAACTTTTGGTGTCGATCATTCGATTTCATCCTGGACACTACAGAAAATGGGCTTAAAGTGTAAAAAACCGAACTTCTCCTTTAACGAAGAGCTGATTTTTTTTTAGACCTGTCTTAATTGATTTTACATATGACCTCTACAAGGACATCTTTTTAGTTTTGATTTCAAATTATGGTAATCAGGTCACTCTTTTTCCAGGGTGAAATGAATGTATCACGTTACTAAAACCAATTACAAGAACCACTATTTTTAGCCCAACTTAAATTTATGGTACATTTTCTCTAATGAACACGGAGCACAAATAATGCCAATGCACTCAGCAATACAAATGGCCACAGTAATACTTGGATGAATGTCTCTTTCAGGCTGTACCTCATCCATATGCATTGTGTTACCAATAAGAAGCTTCTGAGTTAATTCTGGTAGGAAATAGAAGCATTTTACAATATTTTGATGTTTTTCTCTCTAACTGAATAAGTACAGGATGCATCTCATTAAAGTTAGTAGATCCAAAGGGCTCAGAGGAGCTTCCAGGCTTAGGTGCTTTAAACGTATAGTGGAGGACTTTCGCGAATTTTTGAAAAGACCCGCCATCTCAACTTTCATAGAAAATCCACATGCACAACCCTATACCCGTTCCCAAGAGGAAACGCCTAATAAACATGTGCGAGCACGAGGAGAAATGGGCTCGTGCACGCTCTGTTTAAATGATGCTGTTTGCATCGCTCATACAAGCTTACTTTCCAAAAGAAGATTTGCAATTTTTCCGCTATGTCCGACTCACCCCAGGAAACAAAAATGGGGACGTAGGACGGCCTTACATAAACGTATCACCAGGATGATTGACAATTAGAAGGCAAAATTATTTTGATGATCCACCCAAACCTGATTCTGGTTTATAAACAGAATTATGGTTTGTCTGAGACTGTTTTTAGCAGTTATCAGCCTCAGTAGATGGCCACTCACACTGATTCTAGTACTGCTTAAAGAGTTTCTTCCCGTAAAAAGGGGAGTTTTTCCTGTCCACTGTTTCTGCATACATGCTATGTGTGAGGTACTGCTGCAGGAGCAAGGACACAATGCAGAGAATATCTAGTGTCTCTACAAACTTATCAAGGAGACTTGAATCCTGTAAAGTCAATGAATGAATGCAATTAGTTGGTTTCCCTGGACGGAAAACTTTGAACTAATCGGACAGTGATCTGATTAAACCGTTGTAAAGTCCTTACAGATTACAGTTGAATTAAGTTCATCATAGGGAACCACAGAGGTACCCAGGACAAACAACCAGGCCAACAAGGTTATTAGCAGTACTTAAGTTGAGGGGGCATGAGGGGGAATGGCATCCATCTTCTTAAATGACCACTCTGCCAACCCCCCATACCATCCCCTGGGACATTTTATTACTGAATGTGTAAAATGTCTACTATATATTAACAGTAATGGCAATGATATCGCCCTTTCAACATTTGGTGATGTGTGGGCTTATGTGTTAGCCTGACGTAGTCCGACTCAATTCTAGTCAGAATGAGTCTGATGCTGCTCCATAGAGCTGTGATTATGGGGCGTGTTTCGAACGAACCAGGAAAAAAAATGCCTCTGCACTCAATTGGATAGATCTACAACCAATAAGAGCAACGGAGTGCGTGACGTATGTTAAGCGAGGCATATTGTTGTCCACAAAAATCAAAGCGTGCAGTTTCACGCCTAGAATAAGAAGATGAGACTTGATCGCGTTTCTCTGTTCCTCTTTGAAAATTAATTTGCTGTCGATATCTTCTAGAACAGACCTAATAGCAGAATCTACTCACCCAAACTCTCCAGCGGCAGCCATTATTGTTGTCACCCTAGCGCGCTTTGGTCACGTGGTTGATTACGTTACTCTTGATCATCTGTCCATCATGGTATAAAGCCCGCCCTGACAATTTGATTGGATCGCCTGACAGTGGGCAATAACACTCGCGCTACTATGGAGCAGAGCCAGACCGAACTTCCCCGAACTCAAACCTTGTGGGCTGGACTAAGTTCTGACTGGCACCCAGGCTACTTATGTGTACCCTGAGCAAAATAAATAAAATCAAAGAAGTGTCCTACCACGACTATGAAGCTGATCCCAGTGGGAAATTATTCCCTAACTATGTAGGGGCAGTGATAGCCATGCTAACTATGTAGGGGCAGTGATAGCCATGCTAATTATGTAGGGGCAGTGATAGCCATGCTAACTATGTAGGGGCAGTGATAGCCATGCTAACTATGTAGGGGCAGTGATAGCCATGCTAATTATGTAGGGGCAGTGATAGCCATGCTAACTATGTAGGAGCAGTGATAGCCATGCTAACTATGTAGGGGCAGTGATAGCCATGCTAACTATGTAGGGGCAGTGATAGCCATGCTAACTATGTAGGAGCAGTGATAGCCATGCTAACTATGTAGGGGCAGTGATAGCCATGCTAATTATGTAGGGGCAGTGATAGCCATGCTAACTATGTAGGGGCAGTGATAGCCATGCTAACTATGTAGGGGCAGTGATAGCCATGCTAACTATGTAGGGGCAGTGATAGCCATGCTAACTATGTAGGAGCAGTGATAGCCATGCTAACTATGTAGGGGCAGTGATAGCCATGCTAACTATGTAGGGGCACTGATAGCCATGCTAACTATGTAGGGGCAGTGATAGCCATGCTAACTATGTAGGGGCAGTGATAGCCATGCTAACTATGTAGGGGCAGTGATAGCCATGCTAACTATGTAGAAGCAGTGATAGCCATGCTAACTATGTAGGGGCAGTGATAGCCATGCTAACTATGTAGGGGCAGTGATAGCCATGCTAACTATGTAGGGGCAGTGATAGCCATGCTAACTATGTAGGGGCAGTGATAGCCATGCTAACTATGTAGGGGCAGTGATAGCCATGCTAACTATGTAGGGGCAGTGATAGCCATGCTAACTATGTAGGGGCAGTGATAGCCATGCTAACTATGTAGGGGCAGTGATAGCCATGCTAATTATTTAGGGGCAGTGATAGCCATGCTAACTATGTAGGGGCAGTGATAGCCATGCTAACTATGTAGGGGCAGTGATAGCCATGCTAACTATGTAGGGGCAGTGATAGCCATGCTAATTATTTAGGGGCAGTGATAGCCATGCTAACTATGTAGGGGCAGTGATAGCCATGCTAACTATGTAGGGGCAGTGATAGCCATGCTAACTATGTAGGGGCAGTGATAGCCATGCTAACTATGTAGGGGCAGTGATAGCCATGCTAACTATGTAGGGGCAGTGATAGCCATGCTAACTATGTAGGGGCAGTGATAGCCATGCTAACTATGTAGGGGCAGTGATAGCCATGCTAACTATGTAGGAGCAGTGATAGCCATGCTAACTATGTAGGGGCAGTGATAGCCATGCTAACTATGTAGGGGCAGTGATAGCCATGCTAACTATGTAGGGGCAGTGATAGCCATGCTAACTATGTAGGAGCAGTGATAGCCATGCTAACTATGTAGGGGCAGTGATAGCCATGCTAACTATGTAGGGGCAGTGATAGCCATGCTAACTATGTAGGGGCAGTGATAGCCATGCTAACTATGTAGGGGCAGTGATAGCCATGCTAACTATGTAGGGGCAGTGATAGCCATGCTAACTATGTAGGGGCAGTGATAGCCATGCCAGTGATAGCCATGCTAACTATGTAGGGGCAGTGATAGCCATGCTAACTATGTAGGGGCAGTGATAGCCATGCCAGTGATAGCCATGCTAACTATGTAGGGGCAGTGATAGCCATGCTAACTATGTAGGGGCAGTGATAGCCATGCTAACTATGTAGGGGCAGTGATAGCCATGCTAACTATGTAGGGGCAGTGATAGCCATGCTAACTATGTAGGGGCAGTGATAGCCATGCTAACTATGTAGGGGCAGTGATAGCCATGCTAACTATGTAGGGGCAGTGATAGCCATGCTAACTATGTAGGGGCAGTGATAGCCATGCTAACTATGTAGGGGCAGTGATAGCCATGCTAACTATGTAGGGGCAGTGATAGCCATGCTAACTATGTAGGGGCAGTGATAGCCATGCTAACTATGTAGGGGCAGTGATAGCCATGCTAACTATGTAGGGGCACTGATAGCCATGCTCATTATGTAGGGGCAGTGATAGCCATGCTAACTATGTAGGGGCAGTGATAGCCATGCTAACTATGTAGGGGCAGTGATAGCCATGCTAACTATGTAGAAGCAGTGATAGCCATGATAACTATGTAGGGGCAGTGATAGCCATGCTAACTATGTAGGGGCAGTGATAGCCATGCTAACTATGTAGGGGCAGTGATAGCCATGCTAACTATGTAGGGGCAGTGATAGCCATGCTAACTATGTAGGGGCAGTGATAGCCATGCTAACTATGTAGGGGCAGTGATAGCCATGCTAACTATGTAGGGGCAGTGATAGCCATGCTAACTATGTAGGGGCAGTGATAGCCATGCTAACTATATAGGGGCAGTGATAGCCATGCTAACTATGTAGGGGCAGTGATAGCCATGCTAACTATGTAGGGGCAGTGATAGCCATGCTGATTATGTAGGGGCAGTGATAGCCATGCTAACTATGTAGGGGCAGTGATAGCCATGCTAACTATGTAGGGGCAGTGATAGCCATGCTCATTATGTAGGGGCAGTGATAGCCATGCTAACTATGTAGGGGCAGTGATAGCCATGCTAACTATGTAGGGGCAGTGATAGCCATGCTAACTATGTAGGGGCAGTGATAGCCATGCTAACTATGTAGAAGCAGTGATAGCCATGCTAACTATGTAGGGGCAGTGATAGCCATGCTAACTATGTAGGGGCAGTGATAGCCATGCTAACTATGTAGGGGCAGTGATAGCCATGCTAACTATGTAGGGGCAGTGATAGCCATGCCAGTGATAGCCATGCTAACTATGTAGGGGCAGTGATAGCCATGCTAACTATGTAGGGGCAGTGATAGCCATGCTAACTATGTAGGGGCACTTATAGCCATGCTAATTATTTAGGGGCAGTGATAGCCATGCTAACTATGTAGGGGCAGTGATAGCCATGCCAGTGATAGCCATGCTAACTATGTAGGGGCAGTGATAGCCATGCTAACTATGTAGGGGCAGTGATAGCCATGCCAGTGATAGCCATGCTAACTATGTAGGGGCAGTGATAGCCATGCTAACTATGTAGGGGCAGTGATAGCCATGCTAACTATGTAGGGGCAGTGATAGCCATGCTAACTATGTAGGGGCAGTGATAGCCATGCTAACTATGTAGGGGCACTGATAGCCATGCCAGTGATAGCCATGCTAACTATGTAGGGGCAGTGATAGCCATGCCAGTGATAGCCATGCTAACTATGTAGGGGCAGTGATAGCCATGCCAACTATGTAGGGGCAGTGATAGCCATGCTAACTATGTAGGGGCAGTGATAGCCATGCCAGTGATAGCCATGCTAACTATGTAGGGGCAGTGATAGCCATGCTAACTATGTAGGGGCAGTGATAGCCATGCTAACTATGTAGGGGCAGTGATAGCCATGCCAGTGATAGCCATGCTAACTATGTAGGGGCAGTGATAGCCATGCTAACTATGTAGGGGCAGTGATAGCCATGCCAGTGATAGCCATGTTAACTATGTAGGGGCAGTGATAGCCATGCTAACTATGTAGGGGCAGTGATAGCCATGCTAACTATGTAGGGGCAGTGATAGCCATGCTAACTATGTAGGGGCAGTGATAGCCATGCTAACTATGTAGGGGCAGTGATAGCCATGCTAACTATGTAGGGGCAGTGATAGCCATGCTAACTATGTAGGGGCAGTGATAGCCATGCTAACTATGTAGGGGCAGTGATAGCCATGCTAACTATGTAGGGGCAGTGATAGCCATGCTAACTATGTAGGGGCAGTGATAGCCATGCTAACTATGTAGGGGCAGTGATAGCCATGCCAGTGATAGCCATGCTAACTATGTAGGGGCAGTGATAGCCATGCCAGTGATAGCCATGCTAACTATGTAGGGGCAGTGATAGCCATGCTAACTATGTAGGGGCAGTGATAGCCATGCTAACTATGTAGGGGCAGTGATAGCCATGCTAACTATGTAGGGGCAGTGATAGCCATGCCAGTGATAGCCATGCTAACTATGTAGGGGCAGTGATAGCCATGCCAGTGATAGCCATGCTAACTATGTAGGGGCAGTGATAGCCATGCTAACTATGTAGGGGCAGTGATAGCCATGCCAGTGATAGCCATGCTAACTATGTAGGGGCAGTGATAGCCATGCTAACTATGTAGGGGCAGTGATAGCCATGCCAGTGATAGCCATGTTAACTATGTAGGGGCAGTGATAGCCATGCCAGTGATAGCCATGCTAACTATGTAGGGGCAGTGATAGCCATGCTAACTATGTAGGGGCAGTGATAGCCATGCCAGTGATAGCCATGCTAACTATGTAGGGGCAGTGATAGCCATGCTAACTATGTAGGGGCAGTGATAGCCATGCCAGTGATAGCCATGCTAACTATGTAGGGGCAGTGATAGCCATGCTAACTATGTAGGGGCAGTGATAGCCATGCCAGTGATAGCCATGCTAACTATGTAGGGGCAGTGATAGCCATGCTAACTATGTAGGGGCAGTGATAGCCATGCTAACTATGTAGGGGCAGTGATAGCCATGCCAGTGATAGCCATGCTAACTATGTAGGGGCAGTGATAGCCATGCTAACTATGTAGGGGCAGTGATAGCCATGCTAACTATGTAGGGGCAGTGATAGCCATGCTAACTATGTAGGGGCAGTGATAGCCATGCTAACTATGTAGGGGCAGTGATAGCCATGCCAGTGATAGCCATGCTAACTATGTAGGGGCAGTGATAGCCATGCCAGTGATAGCCATGCTAACTATGTAGGGGCAGTGATAGCCATGCCAGTGATAGCCATGCTAACTATGTAGGGGCAGTGATAGCCATGCTAACTATGTAGGGGCAGTGATAGCCATGCCAGTGATAGCCATGCCAGTGATAGCCATGCTAACTATGTAGGGGCAGTGATAGCCATGCCAGTGATAGCCATGCTAACTATGTAGGGGCAGTGATAGCCATGCTAACTATGTAGGGGCAGTGCTAGCCATGCTAACTATGTAGGGGCAGTGATAGCCATGCCAGTGATAGCCATGCTAACTATGTAGGGGCAGTGATAGCCATGCTAACTATGTAGGGGCAGTGATAGCCATGCTAACTATGTAGGGGCAGTGATAGCCATGCTAACTATGTAGGGGCAGTGATAGCCATGCCAGTGATAGCCATGCTAACTATGTAGGGGCAGTGATAGCCATGCCAGTGATAGCCATGCTAACTATGTAGGGGCAGTGATAGCCATGCTAACTATGTAGGGGCAGTGATAGCCATGCCAGTGATAGCCATGCTAACTATGTAGGGGCAGTGATAGCCATGCTAACTATGTAGGGGCAGTGATAGCCATGCTAACTATGTAGGGGCAGTGATAGCCATGCCAGTGATAGCCATGCTAACTATGTAGGGGCAGTGATAGCCATGCTAACTATGTAGGGGCAGTGATAGCCATGCCAGTGATAGCCATGCTAACTGTGTAGGGGCAGTGATAGCCATGCTAACTATGTAGGGGCAGTGATAGCCATGCCAGTGATAGCCATGCTAGTGATAGCCATGCTAACTATGTAGGGGCAGTGATAGCCATGCCAGTGATAGCCATGCTAACTATGTAGGGGCAGTGATAGCCATGCTAACTATGTAGGGGCAGTGATAGCCATGCTAACTATGTAGGGGCAGTGATAGCCATGCCAGTGATAGCCATGCTAACTATGTAGGGGCAGTGATAGCCATGCCAGTGATAGCCATGCTAACTATGTAGGGGCAGTGATAGCCATGCTAACTATGTAGGGGCAGTGATAGCCATGCCAGTGATAGCCATGCTAACTATGTAGGGGCAGTGATAGCCATGCTAACTATGTAGGGGCAGTGATAGCCATGCTAACTATGTAGGGGCAGTGATAGCCATGCTAACTATGTAGGGGCAGTGATAGCCATGCCAGTGATAGCCATGCTAACTATGTAGGGGCAGTGATAGCCATGCTAACTATGTAGGGGCAGTGATAGCCATGCCAGTGATAGCCATGTTAACTGTGTAGGGGCAGTGATAGCCATGCTAACTATGTAGGGGCAGTGATAGCCATGCTAACTATGTAGGGGCAGTGATAGCCATGCTAACTATGTAGGGGCAGTGATAGCCATGCCAGTGATAGCCATGCTAACTATGTAGGGGCAGTGATAGCCATGCTAACTATGTAGGGGCAGTGATAGCCATGCCAGTGATAGCCATGCTAACTATGTAGGGGCAGTGATAGCCATGCTAACTATGTAGGGGCAGTGATAGCCATGCTAACTATGTAGGGGCAGTGATAGCCATGCCAGTGATAGCCATGTTAACTGTGTAGGGGCAGTGATAGCCATGCTAACTATGTAGGGGCAGTGATAGCCATGCCAGTGATAGCCATGTTAACTATGTAGGGGCAGTGATAGCCATGCCAGTGATAGCCATGCTAACTATGTAGGGGCACTGATAGCCATGCCAGTGATAGCCATGCCAGTGATAGCCATGCTAACTATGTAGGGGCAGTGATAGCCATGCTAACTATGTAGGGGCAGTGATAGCCATGTTAACTGTGTAGGGGCAGTGATAGCCATGCTAACTATGTAGGGGCAGTGATAGCCATGCTAACTATGTAGGGGCAGTGATAGCCATGCCAGTGATAGCCATGCTAGCTATGTAGGGGCAGTGATAGCCATGCCAGTGATAGCCATGCTAACTATGTAGGGGCAGTGATAGCCATGCTAACTATGTAGGGGCAGTGATAGCCATGCCAGTGATAGCCATGCTAACTGTGTAGGGGCAGTGATAGCCATGCCAGTGATAGCCATGCTAACTATGTAGGGGCAGTGATAGCCATGCTAACTATGTAGGGGCAGTGATAGCCATGCTAACTATGTAGGGGCAGTGATAGCCATGCCAGTGATAGCCATGCTAACTATGTAGGGGCAGTGATAGCCATGCTAACTATGTAGGGGCAGTGATAGCCATGCCAGTGATAGCCATGTTAACTATGTAGGGGCAGTGATAGCCATGCTAACTATGTAGGGGCAGTGATAGCCATGCTAACTATGTAGGGGCAGTGATAGCCATGCCAGTGATAGCCATGCTAACTATGTAGGGGCAGTGATAGCCATGCCAGTGATAGCCATGCTAACTATGTAGGGGCAGTGATAGCCATGCCAGTGATAGCCATGCTAACTATGTAGGGGCAGTGATAGCCATGCTAACTATGTAGGGGCAGTGATAGCCATGCTAACTATGTAGGGGCAGTGATAGCCATGCTAACTATGTAGGGGCAGTGATAGCCATGCTAACTATGTAGGGGCAGTGATAGCCATGCTAACTATGTAGGGGCAGTGATAGCCATGCCAGTGATAGCCATGCTAACTATGTAGGGGCAGTGATAGCCATGCTAACTATGTAGGGGCACTGATAGCCATGCCAGTGATAGCCATGCTAACTATGTAGGGGCAGTGATAGCCATGCCAGTGATAGCCATGCTAACTATGTAGGGGCAGTGATAGCCATGCTAACTATGTAGGGGCAGTGATAGCCATGCCAGTGATAGCCATGCTAACTATGTAGGGGCAGTGATAGCCATGCCAGTGATAGCCATGCTAACTATGTAGGGGCAGTGATAGCCATGCTAACTATGTAGGGGCAGTGATAGCCATGCCAGTGATAGCCATGCCAGTGATAGCCATGCTAACTATGTAGGGGCAGTGATAGCCATGCTAACTATGTAGGGGCAGTGATAGCCATGCTAACTATGTAGGGGCAGTGATAGCCATGCCAGTGATAGCCATGCTAACTATGTAGGGGCAGTGATAGCCATGCTAACTATGTAGGGGCAGTGATAGCCATGCCAGTGATAGCCATGCTAACTATGTAGGGGCAGTGATAGCCATGCTAACTATGTAGGGGCAGTGATAGCCATGCTAACTATGTAGGGGCAGTGATAGCCATGCCAGTGATAGCCATGTTAACTATGTAGGGGCAGTGATAGCCATGCTAACTATGTAGGGGCAGTGATAGCCATGCTAACTATGTAGGGGCAGTGATAGCCATGCCAGTGATAGCCATGCTAACTATGTAGGGGCAGTGATAGCCATGCTAACTATGTAGGGGCAGTGATAGCCATGCTAACTATGTAGGGGCAGTGATAGCCATGCCAGTGATAGCCATGCTAACTATGTAGGGGCAGTGATAGCCATGCCAGTGATAGCCATGCTAACTATGTAGGGGCAGTGATAGCCATGCCAGTGATAGCCATGCTAACTATGTAGGGGCAGTGATAGCCATGCTAACTATGTAGGGGCAGTGATAGCCATGCCAGTGATAGCCATGCCAGTGATAGCCATGCTAACTATGTAGGGGCAGTGATAGCCATGCCAGTGATAGCCATGCTAACTATGTAGGGGCAGTGATAGCCATGCCAGTGATAGCCATGCTAACTATGTAGGGGCAGTGATAGCCATGCTAACTATGTAGGGGCAGTGATAGCCATGCCAGTGATAGCCATGCTAACTATGTAGGGGCAGTGATAGCCATGCCAGTGATAGCCATGCTAACTATGTAGGGGCAGTGATAGCCATGCTAACTATGTAGGGGCAGTGATAGCCATGCTAACTATGTAGGGGCAGTGATAGCCATGCCAGTGATAGCCATGCCAGTGATAGCCATGCTAACTATGTAGGGGCAGTGATAGCCATGCCAGTGATAGCCATGCTAACTATGTAGGGGCAGTGATAGCCATGCTAACTATGTAGGGGCAGTGATAGCCATGCCAGTGATAGCCATGCTAACTATGTAGGGGCAGTGATAGCCATGCTAACTATGTAGGGGCAGTGATAGCCATGCTAACTATGTAGGGGCAGTGATAGCCATGCCAACTATGTAGGGGCAGTGATAGCCATGCCAGTGATAGCCATGCTAACTATGTAGGGGCAGTGATAGCCATGCTAACTATGTAGGGGCAGTGATAGCCATGCCAGTGATAGCCATGCTAACTATGTAGGGGCAGTGATAGCCATGCCAGTGATAGCCATGCTAACTATGTAGGGGCAGTGATAGCCATGCCAGTGATAGCCATGCCAGTGATAGCCATGTTAACTATGTAGGGGCAGTGATAGCCATGCCAGTGATAGCCATGTTAACTGTGTAGGGGCAGTGATAGCCATGCCAGTGATAGCCATGCTAACTATGTAGGGGCAGTGATAGCCATGCCAGTGATAGCCATGCTAACTATGTAGGGGCAGTGATAGCCATGCTAACTATGTAGGGGCAGTGATAGCCATGCTAACTATGTAGGGGCAGTGATAGCCATGCCAGTGATAGCCATGTTAACTGTGTAGGGGCAGTGATAGCCATGCCAGTGATAGCCATGCCAGTGATAGCCATGCTAACTATGTAGGGGCAGTGATAGCCATGCCAGTGATAGCCATGCTAACTATGTAGGGGCAGTGATAGCCATGCTAACTATGTAGGGGCAGTGATAGCCATGCTAACTATGTAGGGGCAGTGATAGCCATGCCAGTGATAGCCATGCTAACTATGTAGGGGCAGTGATAGCCATGCTAACTATGTAGGGGCAGTGATAGCCATGCCAGTGATAGCCATGTTAACTGTGTAGGGGCAGTGATAGCCATGCTAACTATGTAGGGGCAGTGATAGCCATGCTAACTATGTAGGGGCAGTGATAGCCATGCCAGTGATAGCCATGCTAACTATGTAGGGGCAGTGATAGCCATGCCAGTGATAGCCATGCTAACTATGTAGGGGCAGTGATAGCCATGCTAACTATGTAGGGGCAGTGATAGCCATGCTAACTATGTAGGGGCAGTGATAGCCATGCTAACTATGTAGGGGCAGTGATAGCCATGCTAACTATGTAGGGGCAGTGATAGCCATGCCAGTGATAGCCATGCTAACTATGTAGGGGCAGTGATAGCCATGCCAGTGATAGCCATGCTAACTATGTAGGGGCAGTGATAGCCATGCCAGTGATAGCCATGCTAACTATGTAGGGGCAGTGATAGCCATGCCAGTGATAGCCATGCTAACTATGTAGGGGCAGTGATAGCCATGCCAGTGATAGCCATGTTAACTATGTAGGGGCAGTGATAGCCATGCCAGTGATAGCCATGCTAACTATGTAGGGGCAGTGATAGCCATGCCAGTGATAGCCATGCTAACTATGTAGGGGCAGTGATAGCCATGCTAACTATGTAGGGGCAGTGATAGCCATGCTAACTATGTAGGGGCAGTGATAGCCATGCTAACTATGTAGGGGCAGTGATAGCCATGCCAGTGATAGCCATGTTAACTGTGTAGGGGCAGTGATAGCCATGCCAGTGATAGCCATGCTAACTATGTAGGGGCACTGATAGCCATGCCAGTGATAGCCATGCTAGCTATGTAGGGGCAGTGATAGCCATGCCAGTGATAGCCATGCTAACTATGTAGGGGCAGTGATAGCCATGCTAACTATGTAGGGGCAGTGATAGCCATGCTAACTGTGTAGGGGCAGTGATAGCCATGCTAACTATGTAGGGGCAGTGATAGCCATGCCAGTGATAGCCATGGCTAACTATGTAGGGGCAGTGATAGCCATGCCAGTGATAGCCATGCTAACTATGTAGGGGCAGTGATAGCCATGCTAACTATGTAGGGGCAGTGATAGCCATGCCAGTGATAGCCATGCTAACTATGTAGGGGCAGTGATAGCCATGCCAGTGATAGCCATGCTAACTGTGTAGGGGCAGTGATAGCCATGCCAGTGATAGCCATGCTAACTATGTAGGGGCAGTGATAGCCATGCCAGTGATAGCCATGCTAACTATGTAGGGGCAGTGATAGCCATGCTAACTATGTAGGGGCAGTGATAGCCATGCCAGTGATAGCCATGCTAACTATGTAGGGGCAGTGATAGCCATGCTAACTATGTAGGGGCAGTGATAGCCATGCTAACTATGTAGGGGCAGTGATAGCCATGCCAGTGATAGCCATGCTAACTATGTAGGGGCAGTGATAGCCATGCCAGTGATAGCCATGCTAACTATGTAGGGGCAGTGATAGCCATGCCAGTGATAGCCATGCTAACTATGTAGGGGCAGTGATAGCCATGCCAGTGATAGCCATGCCAGTGATAGCCATGTTAACTATGTAGGGGCAGTGATAGCCATGCTAACTATGTAGGGGCACTGATAGCCATGCCAGTGATAGCCATGCTAACTATGTAGGGGCAGTGATAGCCATGCTAACTATGTAGGGGCAGTGATAGCCATGCTAACTATGTAGGGGCAGTGATAGCCATGCCAGTGATAGCCATGCTAACTATGTAGGGGCAGTGATAGCCATGCCAGTGATAGCCATGCTAACTATGTAGGGGCAGTGATAGCCATGCTAACTATGTAGGGGCAGTGATAGCCATGCCAGTGATAGCCATGCTAACTATGTAGGGGCAGTGATAGCCATGCTAACTATGTAGGGGCAGTGATAGCCATGCTAACTATGTAGGGGCAGTGATAGCCATGCCAGTGATAGCCATGCTAACTATGTAGGGGCAGTGATAGCCATGCCAGTGATAGCCATGCTAACTATGTAGGGGCAGTGATAGCCATGCCAGTGATAGCCATGCTAACTATGTAGGGGCAGTGATAGCCATGCTAACTATGTAGGGGCAGTGATAGCCATGCCAGTGATAGCCATGTTAACTATGTAGGGGCAGTGATAGCCATGCTAACTATGTAGGGGCAGTGATAGCCATGCTAACTATGTAGGGGCAGTGATAGCCATGCCAGTGATAGCCATGCTAACTATGTAGGGGCAGTGATAGCCATGCTAACTATGTAGGGGCAGTGATAGCCATGCTAACTATGTAGGGGCAGTGATAGCCATGCTAACTATGTAGGGGCAGTGATAGCCATGCCAGTGATAGCCATGCTAACTATGTAGGGGCAGTGATAGCCATGCTAACTATGTAGGGGCAGTGATAGCCATGCCAGTGATAGCCATGCTAACTATGTAGGGGCACTGATAGCCATGCTAACTATGTAGGGGCACTTATAGCCATGCCATTCCAGGGACTGACAGCAGTTCTGCTGTAAGGTGCCTTGGTCAAGGTCAATGACCGACATAGCTGACATGGAACAACCAGACCATGCACTGTGCTTTAGGTTAATGGACTCTATTAATCAGGCTATGTATGCATCCAAAAAAAAAGGAAAGATTAATAGATTGTAAACCCGAATACCTTGTCAGAACTCAAATATTTTGATTTAAGTTGATAAACCTTAATTCGAAAGTTATCAGAAAATGCTTTTCAGACTGAACTGGACAGAAGTCCTGGATAAGCTGCTGAATACCTCAGAGTACTGGTATTATTTGAATTTTTTTTTTTGTTTTTTCAGATTTAAATTTTTTCAATTTGAGTTTCATTAATTGCATCCATGCAGCAGTCCCAGCTACTATTATAAACTCTTGTATCAGTTTCCCAAACATTTACTCATCCTTCCCTTGGGGGTCTCTGTTGTGCCCTATGTTAAACTCAGCTTTCTCTCTGTAGCTGATGGCGTTCACGTCCAGCCATTCATCACAGTGGGCCTCCACTTACTGTTTATACAGTTAAGGTCCCAGCAGCACCCATGAAAGCGAATGAGTTAGGACTCAATCGGGCGAAGACGTCTCAAAGCTTCAGAAGATGGTAATGAGCCTCATATCGATGTAAATTAATTTTCTTACACCTCAAGCATCTAATTTATTTATCCAGATGTATCTCAATTAGTTTAGCCCCACATCTCAGCTTTGATGTGCCGCCCAAAGCAGTTTTTTTTCTTTCTATATTTTAACCCACTGGAGAAACGGATGTAAAAATATTATTTTCAAATACACAACTGAGAGTCGGTGTGGCTTATGTAATGGATTCATATTTAATATGGCAAACATGAAGGCGGGTTGCTGCGAGGCTGCCATGGATGAAAGGAGCGGATGCGTGCTCTTTGCCGATGCTTGTTTTGTATCCTTGTCAGCTGGTTTCTAATATGCACTTCTTGTGTTTGCTGCAGTGGTGCACGAAACGTGTCGCTGGATGAATTTGGTCAAGAATTCATGATGCGTCTCTCAGAGTGATGGGATTCTCGGTTTGTGAACAGGCGTAAGTGAGTGTGGGCCTTGTAGAGTAAATGTACCAAAGGTGTTGCTTGTGGGATATGCTTCAACCCTTTTTTTAGATCTGTACACAAGACGGAAGAGAAGAAAAATATAAAACCCAGCAGCAATGAACTGCTTGGTCTGTGTACTGAAAAATTGACATTTTCTTGAAGTAAAGGTATTTCACCTGTCAACAGAATTAGAGTTGTAAACTTAAAATGATAAAAACAAACATGTTTAATATCTTATTCATGTGCAGTACATATAATTATCTAATTTTAGGGACCAAAATACTTCCATTAGCCTGCTCAGTTTCAGATCATGTTATTAACCTGTTGCAATAAAGGGCATTTAGATTTATGTGAAGATATATAAGCTAATTTTGGATTCGTTTTTAAAGTTTTAGTTTTCCTTCAGGTTAGTTTCCAAATATTTCCAAATATTACTTAGAGAACATGTAGCTGAGTGGTGGAGTTGGACCAATATATGAACAGAACAAAGCATGTTAGACATTTTTTTTACCCACCTTTATGACTAAAAAAGTTGAGGCATAAATTTAACTAGAATGATTCATTCAGTTAACTTTATTTACTAGCGCCAATTCACAACACATGCCATCTCAAGGCACTTTAGAGAGACAATTTAACCAGATCAGATTGGTTCAAAGTTTTCTGTCTAAGGAAAATCAATTGATTGCATCGACTCATTGACTCTTCAGCAATCCCTCACACTAAGCATGCTTGTAGCGACAGTGGAGAGGAAAAACTCCCTTTGAACAGGAAGAAACCTCCAGCAGAACCAGGCTCAGTGTGAGCGGCCATCTGCTGAGGCCGACTGGGGTTCAAGGAGACAGAAGCAGACATAGAAAAAGAAGTATAGATAGAAAAGGCAACTGTCAACCAGCTCCACAGGCGGCCCCGTCCAGGAAACACACAGCCAGGCAGACGAGCTCCGAGCCAGCTCCCATGTCAGAGGATGAAGAGAGCACATCCAGTTAGTCACAGTCAGAGAAACAGGACTACACTGAAAAAAAACTTTTTTCTTTCCAGTTTCTTTATTTTTTGTTTAATAGATGTTCTTTTTCAAAGGGGCAACAGTGTCTAAGGCAGTTTTATGGGAGCTGATAACCCCCATTAACAGAATTCTGATGTTGTGAAGGGGAATAAATTAAATGGTTGCCCTCTGTGGTATTGGTCAATGATACAGAGAATATAGAAAGTGGAGCAGATTCTTTTAAATGTATAACCTTATCACACTTTAGCATTATGTGATAATTATCTGCTAAAATAGCATAGCAGGGAAGGATAACTCTGTTAAAGTGATTTCTAAAAAGCGGTCAGAGAGGACAGGGTTATGAGGAAAACTGTTATGCCTTCACGTTCAATGCCATATGTCCGCACAAAGTCCAAAGTATGAAGATGAGAATGTGTGGGACTATTCACATTTTGAACAAAGCCAATCAAGTCTAAGATAGTATTAAATGCTGTATTTAAGGTATCATCCTTCAATGTAAGCATGGATGTTGATCCCCCACGATGATGACCCTGTCAGTATTTAACATCAGATCAAATGGGAACTAATCTAAATATTCAGATTAAGGACCTGGTGGACGATACAAAGTTACAATTAGAACAGGTTTTGTTGATTTACACTTTCAATAAGGAACGATAAGGGTCAAATGTTTAAAAGCGTTGTTGCTATTAACTGGCTGTGGAGTAATCAAAAAGTCAGACTGAAAAATTGTTGCTACTGAGAAAGTAAACTGCATGTGACTGGCTACTTTTCAGGGAATCCCACCAGTGTTGCCAACTCAGCGACTTTGTCGCTATATTTAGCGACTTTTCAGACCCCTCCAGTGACTATTTTTCAAAAAAGCGACTACCGACAAACCTGGCGACTTTTTACGGTGTCACTGGCGGCTTTTGGAGACTCTTACGTGAAAGCATGTATCGTTCCTACTCCTGTCCTCCAGCTGCCGTGGGGCGCCTCCCCCATCCCAACCCCGCAGGAGTCCCTCTCAGCGCTGCAGTCAGAGCCGCAGGATTTTTACCCTCAGCGTCCAGACTGCAAATGAAGCGCGCATGCGCCGGGATTGACGGCGCAAATTGATCACAATAATTAAAATATATAAATAAAAAAATTAAATAAAAAATAAATAAATAAACATTAATGGACAGAAAAAAGTAGCTCTATATATATTGTTTAGTAAAGTAAGTAAAAACACTATTATATAGTGTTTTATATAGTGTTTTTACTCACTTTTTTTCTTTCTGTAACAACATTATTTCTCCCACAGCATCAATAACATGCACATCACATCCTGTGGCAGATTATGCAAATTAGACGATGACGTCATTTAGCGACTTCTAGCGACTTTTAGCACAGCCAATAGCTACTTTCCTTACTGAGGAGTTGGCAACACTGAATCCCACCTCTCGAGACAGTACTGTCCTCTTCCTAGTTGGGGCTGGTACCATCAGCATCTTTACGCTAATCACTGTTTTCCTCAAAATGTTAATATATTTTTTTATTAAAGACATAATTAAATAAAAACTAAACAGCAGTAGTATTATGCACTACAATTATGCTAAAAAAGGAACTTCGCATCAGCTAAGCTAATTCTAGCTTCACTGTTTATATTGGGAAATTAAGGCTTGAATGAACCCCAGTTTCTAACTGAACACAGTCGTTTACAATTACATTTAGTTTGCAGCTACTGTTAAGCATTTTTTTTTCTTTTATGTCCAGCATTGTGTTTATAAGCTGTCAGTTGATGACAGAGATAAATCACTGAATGAATGAAGAGATTAATTGGATATGAAGTCAGACTTCAACTCTTTAAGAGAGTAGCCTGAAGACTGTTTGCTAACGTTACATACATATTGCATATAAACATTAAAATAATGGAGCTATTTAAAACATACATAGGAAAAACTGAAAGTCTGTTAAAATGAAACAGTGGTTGAGAGAGGGCTGTTAATGAGGCAGGTTTTATTTAACACTTTTCCTCTTATTCCTCATCATCAGTGATTCCATCAACATTCAAAATAAACTTATAATAAATTATAATGTTACGACCAGTGAGTGCATACAAACCTCTGACCAGCAAATTTGTTGTATATTCTCTCAATCCCTGTGAAATATATTTTAGTTTACTCAATACAAAAAAATGAAATCTGCAGAAACTTCCTATTGTTGCTGAGCATCAAGCCAAACTGAGAAAGGTCATGTTTGCAGATCCAGAAAAACGATGGCTGTAGGACAGGCCCGCCTCCGTAATTCCCAAGATATTAACTCTCGCTGCAGAGCCATTGATTTCTGTGTTTTCTTTCTGTCATTTTCCTGTCATGGGACGATGACTCGATCAGTTTGTTGTTTCACCGGGGGGGTAATCTTGTAGAGCAGATAAATGGTAAGTGGTCTCTGAAAGGCTGTCTGGGTTGATTAAATGATCACCTTCTAAAAAGGTCACCGACCCTGTCTGGTTGCACACAGACAAACGACCAAATGCAGCCACCAGGTTTGAGCACACTGTAGGATAACACGGAGGTAAGTGAAGATGGTGGAAGACAGCAAACATTCATCAGACGCTCCTTGTCACAGATAACTGAAAATAAAGCAGATAGCAGCTAATGAAAGCGATTGGAGTCAGAGTTAAGGATTTGAGGGATTTCACTGAAGTGCTGCTGCAATAAAAAAAAAGTTCTCAGAAGTCGAAAGGAAAAGATGCATCCAGTTACACCACGGCTCAGAGTGCAGGCTACTGTATGTTAACACGTCAATTATTAACCACTCATATTTATAACGTTTATTTTAATAACTTTAGATCTGTTTTCATGTAAAATGATCTAACCTGATTATAGAGACGAAGCAAAGCTTTGTAACCTGTCCTCTGGAGGACAGTGGTGCCTCCAGATGTAAGGTAGAAAAAAATCTTGGAGATAAACAGCTTACAGTTAAATGTAAATAAGTCAGAGGTCTTCAACAGGGGGTCCGCGACCCCTAGGGGGTCCTCAGAGGTACTGCATGGGGGTCACGAACGTCTTGGTTGATTCCTTTTTTTTATATTCCCTCCTGCAATTTTTTGCACTAATTAAAATGTCTTTAAATCCACATTAACATGAATTCAACACACTGTAGTAAACAGATAAATGAAAGCAGAAGATGTCTTTCAGTCATCAATGCTCACATTCAGCGACACAGGAGCTCTTTCAAACCTGGGCACCGTTTCATTCACAACACCTGTCCCATCAACCAGGAATCAGATTCAGAAATACTTTAATAATCCCAGGGAGAAATTACTTTCGTTACATGACTCCATATGTAATAGACTGACTATTGGACCAGTTTGATAGAACACAATTTCATACAATATATATAATTAGGGGGTCCCCGCTCCATCTCGCAATCAGTTTGGGGGTCCTTGGCTTTGAAAACGTTGAAGACCCCTGAAATAAGTTATTCTGCACATGGATAAACTGTATGTTTGAAATTGCAGCTGATCCCTCCCACCCTGGACACAAACTGCTACATGCTGAGTTCCGATTCAGCAGCTGCGTCCTCTAAAGGCCGGATTCGTCGGCTGATTACGCCATAGCGCGGCTCTGACTCCTCAGAACTCCTGAGGAGTTCTCCTCCTCGTTAAGCGGCCGATCAATGTAGCCTTCTTGTGTGGAAGGACAGGTCCACTGTATCCTATGCAGCCTTGGGTATCCCATGATTCATTGGCAGTCCAAGCAAGCCGACTGCTCTGTGCTCAGAGGAAAAAGGGAAATTATTGGAAGTGCAATTTAATATAATTCAAGTATGTGTATAGTTCCACCTAAAATAAATAAAATTGTTGTTTTAAATGGTTATTGAGTAAAATATGTGGCGGGTAATGATTGGTTTATTGAAAGGTTTTATCTCTCCCTGTGCAAATGGGTTTGGCTCAGATTCCAATATCTCTGCAGTGTGAGGACTATAAATCTGATATCTGATGATCCTGCTTCTGATCCTCCTCAGAAATGTTATTAGCACCCAGAACAGTAATGAGAAGTTTGGCATCCATTCTTTGCCTGCTAGCGTGTCATCTGTCATGGTTGCTAGGCAACAAAGCGTATGGGCTGTGAAAGCCGGAGAAGGCTTGATCGGTTTGAATCCACAGCCAAAACTATTTCATGGCCCTCCAGGGGCTAAAATCGACAATCTTTAGATTCTTCTCTCTGGCAGGAGGCAGTGGTCCATCAGGACCATGACATCCCGCCACCCAGACGGTGTATTAAGATCCGGGTCCTCCATTGACACTCATATACCCATCAACAGATGTGTACATGACAGCATTAACAATGGCATCTTCCAAATGTGAAAGTTCAAGTTTTTATCACTAATTTTATTTAGGAAATTTCAACACATTTAGAGAAACATGCTCTAAGAAAGAAAAGGGGCTCAGGTGCCATTTCAAGGTTGCCACTTTTCTTCTGGACTGGTAAGATAAAGGTTTGGTTTGGTTAGCAGCAGACCTAGCAACCGGCTGCCAAACAGCAGATAATATGCAGATACAGAGAGAATGAAGGAGCAAAGTTGTGCATCTTACAGGCCAGAAGGAGTTAAAATTGTAGCTTTAACCACGAAACATTATATACTGTAAAGGATCTATAATTCAATTCAGTTTATTTCTATAGTGTCAATTCATCACATCATGTCATCTCAGGTCACTTTCCAGTTCACCAGATCATCCAGTCAGATTGATTCAAAGTTTTCTATCTAAGGAAAACCAGCTGATTGCATCGACTCATTGACTCTTCAGCAATCCCTCACACTAAGCATGCTTGTAGCGACAGTGGAGAGGAAAAACTCACTTTGAACAGCAAAAAACTTCAAGCAGAACCTGGTTCAGTGTGAGCGGCCATCTGCTGAGGCCGACTGGGGTTCAAGGAGACAGAAGCAGACATAGAAAAAGAAGCATAGATACAAAAGGCAACTGTCAACCAGCTCCACAGGCGGCCCCGTCCAGGAAACACACAGCCAGGCAGACGAGCTCCGAGCCAGCTCCCATGTCAGAGGATGAAGAGAGCACATCCAGTTAGTCACAGTCAGAGAAACAGGACTACACTGGAAAACAGGCCAAGCTCCAACATCTAGAAACAAAGGTGTTGATGGCAGCAGCACAGCTGATATTTCTCTCCAGGATGGAGTCACAGCCAAACAGGAACAGACCAGATGAAGCTACTATGAGAAAAAGCAGAGAGAGCAGAACGTTAGAGATTGAACTAACAGATTCTGCAGAGTGGGACAGGTTAGGCTGATATCGTCTATCTGGTCATATTATGGATGTTTGCAGATAGGAGAAACCAGTGCTAATGTTAAAGATGGAGGTTTGGAATATTTTTTTTTTAGCTCTACCTCACATATCCACATCACCACACTGTTGTGTTGTCTGGATACTCAGACTAATAAATAAAAATAAGATTTAAAGCTAACACTATAAAATAGGAGCTTTACATTTTTATAGAAGGATTTACAACATTATTATCTGTCTTTTTAAACTCCCAGTCGGCGGCTCTGGTGCTGCTGGAGGGTCATTTTCCTCTCCTCACACTGCAAGTTACTGAGCAATTATTATTTTTATTAGTGGAAAGACAATTTTCATTTTCAACATAATTCCTATTAAAGTGTTCCTTATTTTTAAAAAAAAATATTTTTCCGAATATGATTGTATGTTGTGCCAAAATAAACAAATAAAACTTTCTAAGGATATGAGCAATCTTTTTAAACATTAAATACATTAAACACTCATGTGACTTCAATAAACGTCCAAACGGATGATTAATTGAATTGCAAATCAACACATAGATATGAAAGTATTGATTTTCATAAGCAACTGCAACCGTTTTGAAAACAATGTTATATTGGGGATGTTTAATTAAAGACTTAAAATGTGGGTAGGCAGAAAACATTTGAGCTACTTTATGACAACTCTTGGGGGCCCCCTGCTGGCAGATAAATACTTTTTCTTTACTTTAGAAAAATAATTACAAGATAGGATTTTTATTTTTCTAACCATAAATTCAGTTCAAGTTTGAGTTTTTCCTTCTCCTTAAAAACAGAATTAATTATTATGTCTACTACTTATTCACTGTTATATATGTTTAGAATCAGATTCAAATTCATGAACCTCCAACCCCTCACCCATTCGCTTCCTCTCCAACCCTGCAAGTTTAAAAAGTAATTAGATTCAGCTACCCCTAAAGCACATGCTGGAAGAAAAATATATCATTGTATTCTTCCAGGTCACCAGGAAGCACCTGTCTGAAGCCAGTATGTCTGCAACTAATGATCATGATCAATTAATGTAAAACACATAATGCACTACATTAGCGGTGGTGCACTCCCCCAACTCCACCAGACAGTGATGCATTCTTGGCCCTAGCTAATGGCCTCGGCTGCATTTCTCTGTAGAGTCACACTGACACCAGTGAAAGAGAAAGCAGGACATCCAGTATCCAGTGGACTGTGTGAGCTGATACTAGAGCTTCACTCAGGGACCTGGAAGATGGAAGTCCAGCTTGGATAACACAGGTTGAGAGAACCTGTCCATGATGAGCAAGCATGAAGCGACAGTGGAGAGGAAAAACTCGCTATTGGCAGAACCAGGCTCAAAATGGCGGTCTTCTGCCGGACCGGTTAAAATGAGGCAGGGAACGCAGTAAGAGTCCAGGAGTTGAGACGCTCTGATGAAGCTTTAGCTACGATGGTGGAGGAGGGGCTGGAGGGGGGTGGAATAGGGGTCATCTGAATTAAGTCACAGCGCATCAGCCTAGAGTCCTGCAATGGGTCGGGTCCCCGACGGGTCACCCGCAAAAATGCTCTTTTTCGGGTGAAAAATATATAAATAAAAATAAACGGGTCGGGCGGATATTTTGTTGTTGCGGGCGGATAGCTGGTGATTTTTTTTTTATGCGTGTGTGTTGTTATGGACATCAGAAATGTTCTATTAATCAGGCACTGGGGTCACCCTTGTTTTAGCTTAAAGCCCTGCCGGCAGTGTGGGCTTCCCTCCAAAAAGGCCACACCTGCTGCAGTGTTGATGGCGCTGTTCTGATGTGCAGAAGGAAAATGGAACAAATTAAGGGTAAACTAGCCATTGGGTGCAGCGCAGCGTACTATAGCCTATTAGTTGATGTGTTAACGGGTCGGGTTGCGGGTTAAATATCAGCGGGTCGGGTCGGGTTCGGATTTGAATTGAAGATATCCGCGGGTGACGGGTCGGGTTCGGTAGTCATCCTAACGGGTTCGGGCGGGTGCGGGTTGGTAAAACTCGACCCGTGCAGGTCTCTACATCAGCCACCCGTGCACAGGAGCAGAGAAGTTGCGGATCGGGGGCCTTTTAAGATGAACTTTGGATACTGATTGGCTCTCGTTGAGGTGTGGTTCAAAGCTGATTGGCTGTGTCGTAGGTGGATGTGGGAGAGCAATTAGTTTATTCAGTTGCACTAGGCTCCATTTAACGTCAAAGGAATCCCAGTGTTATTTAAAGTCGTAGGGAAATCATATTTAAATGTCAAATCATTCTGGCTTAAACATGTATGTAAATGTACTGTTTATTAGACTATATTGTCCCAAAATGTAGAAATTGTCCAATAAAACAACAAATCCTGTCTTAAAATCTGTTTTTTTCCCCCATTATTTATGCAGGCCAGTTAGTTATACGTCAGCCTGAACACCTGAATTCGTCCAATCATATATCAACGTTACCTGACTCCGCCAGATGGATCTGCTCCGCATATCCATCTGGAAACCTTCCATTGAAGTAATTTTGGGAAGGGGCGAAAATACTGGTTAGCTGATTGGCCTATGTTGGTGATAGACGGGCCAAATAAACCAATCAGATCAACGAAGCATATGACGTACTAACAGAGCGACGACGAAGAGGAGCCAATTGATAGATCAAACTCTTGCCGAAACCAGTCGGGAGAAGAGCAAAAACATCTTTTCCTCTGAGAAAAGCCTCCAGATCAGTGTTTTGCTCTTCTTTCAGTGAAGAAATACTCTGTAATTCCGATAAAACTTGCTCGATAGCCACGCTAACGCTAGTTTCATCGGCTGAAGCCGCCATGTTCTTTAGACTGAACTGTCGCGCTTCTCGTTGCGTCACACCTCAACCCGCTTCAAAGCCAAAGCTGATTGGACGTTCGTTTGGTGAACGGCTCCAAATCTTCTTTAACGGAGAGTCTCCAGACTGATCTGCGAGTGAAACCTTGAAAGCTCGCGAGATCAGGATGCTCTCACGAGGCTAATGTCAACGGGCATCTGTTAATCAAATTTTTTTAGTCATAGCATCTTGATTCATATGTCGCAGCTAATATACGCAACGGCTGAAATAAGAAACAAGAATCCTTTCCTTTCCCATTGAGTTGCGTCCCAGTGTTCACGGGGATGGACGTCTGTGTCTTCGGCAGGCGTAGAGCTAACAGAACTGGCAGCGTTGCGAGGCAAGGGCTCAAACATGTACGGCTGGAAGCCTTCTACAGACTGACCAACTTCATCTATCTCCACTCCACCACCATTTTCAGGCCTGGAGGCAAACATCACTATTCTTTAGTCCTGTTCATGCATATCAAAGTAAATTCAGCTCTAATGTTTCCTGCAGTGGTCTGAGCGCCAAACACTAAAATAATTGTATCAGTAAAATTCTTCTGTCTTTTCTTTGTGAGTTTTTCAGATTGAAATGTTAGCGGTCATTTGTTTAAACATGTCGTCCAACATGTTGATTAAAGATCAACAATGATGTCATCCGCAGGGCAGCTTCACTGAGGCGCAGCTCCCCACTCAGTTTGATTGGCAGCAAAGGTTACATCTACAACCAAGTCTGTATCTGTGTTTTTATGGCCGTTTAAAGGGGCCCACCTCAGGTTACTCCGTTTAATTCATCCATGGTGCTCGCTCCGCTCACACAGCCACCTGGGCTTTCATTCTCTCCTTAATGTGTTTGTGTCTTTCTTAGATTGCCTGCCCTGACTTTAGTATTAGCGAGAGCACGGAGTCATAAATGAGATTTGGTTCTGACTTGAACGCTACTTGTTTAAATCACACACCGCTCCCGCCCTGAATGTCAATGAGCTTTGTCAACGTGCTGCCAAGCGCAGTGGAGGCCACTGCGAAGCACTGAATACAGATCAGATGTTGAGTTACACTTTTATCTCTCTTTTCCAGCTCTGTCCTCCCATTAAATCTTCCATTAACATGAGTGGGGGGTTATAAAGATGCACTATGATGTGCAAATGGATATTCATATTACAGCAAGGTTGTGTTTTAGTATTTTGCTCCTAAACGCTGCTACCAAAGAGACTCTTTGTATGACCTAAGTGTGACCGTCCTTCCTTCCTGCTCTTACCTTCTGTGTCAGCTAGAGGTCAGCAGCTAATAAATGTTGGTGGCAAACGTGAGTATGACCTCATATCTGCTGTTGCTTGAAGGAGCAAAAGCGGAAAGAAACATCAGGAACCCTTTTAATGGTTTATTGCAGCTTAGTTTAATGGCTGGCAGGATTTTTTGCTGATATTTCTTTCACAATGTCATCGTGGAAATCACAGTTTTTGCTTCTGAAAACCTGCATTTTAATCATTTGTTCCGATGTGATTAAAAAAGAGAACAATTCTTTACATTAAGGCTTAAAGTAGGTTTTATAGAGGTAAAATATAGCATGGCACAGGTGGAAGGGCTGACATGCAGCATTTAGGCACTTTCTCCACCTCTCCAGGTACTCCAGCTTCCTCCTAAAGTCCACAAACATTACTTTTAGGCTCTGTTCGAATTTATGGAATGCGTCCTCAGAAGGCCAGATTCGAGGCACCGAGGTCTGATAGGATTCCAAGGCTCCTGGTTATGCAGCCTACAAATGTGTCCTTTTTGCCTGATTTCAGGGATGGGTCTGATGACAACTGTTATGTCCTGGGATGTCCTCGCTATTTTCAGGACCAAACAAGCCGGCTGCTCTGTGATCAAAGGAAAAAGGTTCTTGTACCTGAACAGTGGTGAATATTGAAAGTTCAGCTTAATATAATTCAAGTTTGTGAATAGTTCCATCTAAAATTTATGAAAATAGTTGTTTTAATGGTTACTGAGTCAGATATGTGGCGATAATGTTTGATTTATATAAAGGGTTTTATCTGTTATTGTGTAAATGGGTTTGGCTTTAATTTAGGGACAGATTCTAATATATCTGCGGTGTGGGAACTCTGATTTTTATTTTTTAATAGCTATTTTGCACGTATTTTTTGTTATTGAATATAAGATATTTCCCTCATTTCTAAAACAGTTTACATTCTTTCAAGTTTATTTTTACCTATAAATTTACTAACATTTAATCCAAAACTAAAATCAAACTAAACATTTTTACAACATGTCTCCTTAATGTATTCACGGCCATGTTGGACATTTTCCATAATTTCACAATTTCAGGCTTTTTTGAGACCCTGCAAATACATTGGAGTAAAACTGTAACATACGTTTTTAAAAGAAAACATTAAACTTATGTTTCATGGTATTATCTTAATCAATTTACTGCAACAAATAATTTACCATTCCATGTTTATTCTCTCAACCAAGTCACTGTGGTAACAAAGGTGCGGTAGGAGATCTTTTCTGATGCACAGCCGCTTAGCAAGCAGTGAAATATAAGGTGTGGAAGTGAAACTAAAATAAATGGTCCCCACTACAGTGAGAAATCAATGAATAACTCCAACCAATCACAAAAGACCGTCCGTTATACAGGATTGGTTCCATGACATGACAATCATGGTCGTCTGCTTGTCCCTCCCCCCTGTGCGCGTACCCTGACACATGAACGAATTGACCCCCCCATTGCTCATGCAGGACGCCTTGGCTGGATGCTAGCCACTGTTATGCTGAGTTCATATAAATATATTGTAATGTTCTTCCCTGTGTCAGCATGGGTTCCTTGGGGCGGATCTGGGACGCCTCACACCTGCTATTCAGCATTTATTCCTTATAAACCCCAAACGAACAGCTACACTCAACCATACGAACCACGGGTGTTTGGATCCAGGTGTTCACAGAAAAACCTTTATCTCTAATAGCTGCAGCTTAACCTCTTACACCCTCAGGGTGTATAAATAAATTTCTGCCTGACAAAAACACAGAAAAGTAAATCACTTATAGCCTCACAGCTATTAGATTTAAGAAGAAACTTTTGGTACCTCTGTAAAGGTAAGATGTCATACAGGTGCTGGTCATAAAATTAGAATATCATGAAAAAGTAGATTGATTTCAGTAATTCCATTTAAAAAGTGAAACTTGTATATTATATTCATACATTACATACAAACTCATATATTTCAGATGTTTATTTTGTTTAATTTTGATAATTACAAATGACAACAAATGAAAATCTCAAATTCATCATATCAGAAAATTAGAATATTACTGAAGACCAATAAAAACAAAGGATTTATAGAAATGTTGGCCAACTGAAAAGTATGAACATGAAAAGTATGAGCATGTACAGCACTCAGTATTTAGTTGGGCCTCCTTTGGCCTGTATTACTGCAGCAATGCGGCGTGGCATGGAGTCGATCAGTCTGTGGCACTGCTCAGGTGTTATGATAGCCCAGGTTGCTCTAATAGTGGCTTTTAGCTCTTCTGAATTGTTGGGTCTGGTGTATTGCATCTTCTTCTTCACAATACCCCATAGATTTTCTATGGGGTTAAGGTCAGGAGAGTTTGCTGGCCAATTAAGAACAGGGATACCATGGTCCTTCAACCAGGTACTGGTAGCTTTGGCACTGTGTGCAGGTGCCAAGTCCTGTTGGAAAATGAAATCTGCATCTCCAAAAAGTTGGTCAGCTGCAGGAAGCATGAAGTGCTCTAAAACTTCCTGGTATGTGGCTGCGTTGACCCTGGACCTCAGAAAACACAATGGACCAACACCAGCAGATGACATGGCACCCCAAACCATCACTGACTGTGGAAACTTTACACTGGACTTCAAGCAACGTGGATGAAGTGCCTCTCTTCTTTTCCTCCAGACTCTGGGACCTTGATTTCCAAAGGAAATGCAAAATTTACTTTCATCAGAGAACATGACTTTGGACCACTCACCAGCAGTCCAGTCCTGTTTCTCTTTAGCCCAGGCAAGATGCTTCTGACGCTGTCTGTGGTTCAAGAGTGGCTTGACACAAGGAATGCGACAGCAGAAACCCATGTCTTTCATACGTCTGTGTGTGGTGGTTCTTGAAGCACTCACTCCAGCTGCAGTCCACTCTTTGTGAATCTCCCCCACATTTTTGAAGGGGTTTTGTTTCACAATCCTCTCCAGGGTGCGGTTATCTCTCTTGCTTGTACACTTTTTTCGACCACATCTTTTCCTTCCCTTCGCCTCTCTATTAATGTGCTTGGACACTGAGCTCTGTGAACAGCCAGCCTCTTTAGCGATGACCTTTTGTGTCTTGCCCTCCTTGTGCAAGGTGTCGATGGTCGTCTTTTGGACAACTGTCAAGTCAGCAGTCTTCCCCATGATTGTGTAGCCTATAGAACTAGACTGAAAGACCATTTAAAGGCTTTTGCAGGTGGTTTGAGTTAATTAGCTGATTAGAGTGTGGCACCAGGGGCCATCAATTTTGAACCTTTTCACAATATTCTAATTTTCTGATATGATGAATTTGAGATTTTCATTTGTTGTCATTTGTAATCATCAAAATTAAACAAAATAAACATCTGAAATATATGAGTTTGTATGTAATGTATGAATATAATATACAAGTTTCACTTTTTAAATGGAATTACTGAAATCAATCTACTTTTTCATGATATTCTAATTTTATGACCAGCACCTGTAGAATGGTTTTCTGGTGTCGGCACCATTGTAGCTTTGACCCTGCCTGAAATATTAGGGACAAAAGACAAAATATTTAGCATTTTTTGAACCTCGCCAAAATTTTCTTTGAAATAAACATTGCAAAACACTACCAAAATATTATTTATTGCACAAAAAAGTAGTACAGACTTTAAATCTAAATGTTGTGTAAAAATATACCAAATTTGGACTCAATCAGATGAATCATATTTATTTTAGAATGGTATTAGTGAGAAATTTCTTAGGCGGAGAGGCCATTTTGGCACATTTATCCAAAAATGTCACCAAACTGTGCCAAATGTGTTTTTTGCATCAATACTGGGGGTTTGTTAAGATTACGAGGTCACGTAGCAGCTGGACCCACCGGTGGGTCCGTAGGGTTAGGGGTTAAACTGTTTATAGCACCAAATAGCATGTTTTGTGATCTTTACAAGTTTTGATGTTTGTACATGTATTTACAGTTTTCATTGGATACTCACTCTTTTGTTATGTGTTGTGTTTTTCCTTCTTTTTTAAATTTCTTGATTCTTGTAGATGTGGAAGCAGATTTTTTATAGTTTTGTATTGTATTTTTGTGCTCCTTTTAATTTTCTCTCTCTTCCCTTAAAGGCAAACTGTGTAACTTTTGGCCACTAGGGGCGCTAGACCTGTAACTGCCCGTATTTTGTGTCTACTAAACATGGAAATAATAACAAAGATATATAACTGTACACTAGGAGCAAAGTGTTAGCTTACCAGTCTAATAATAAAGTTGAGAAAGCAAATCGGTTTTACTCCTTTCCTAAATGTTTTTACTCCATCCCTTTAACGTTTTCTCTTTTTAGCCTCCTCAGAAGCTTAAAACTTTGCCTTGCCTCAGCCGTGACCAGTCGTCCAGTAGGCCGAAAATAGTAGAACAAAAGCCTGAACTCCATTTAAGTTTCTAAACTAAAGAGCGTAAGTGCCAGTATCAGCATTAATGCCTCTAAGGTTATGTTGGACCAAAAAAATGTGTTTCTTTCACTCTCAGAGTGTTTTTCATACATATCTTATCGAAGCACATTTGTTATTTTTATTAATCTATTTGGTCAACTTGGTGTTTCTTCTTATTACATTGAGATACATTTTTGACATAAAAATATCCATATGTTTTGACTTTTATAAAGGTAATAAGGTCTTGTCCTGGATTCCAATAACACTATTGGCTTGAAATTTGGATTTTCGGTGTTTCACTGAGTGCGCTATAAAGGGTTAACGGGTTTAGGAGTGTAATCTTTCCATAAGCAGCCAGCAGAGGACAGTGTATGCCCGTGAGATGCCTCTAGCAGCAGAAATAAAGATGTCTCTTCCTTCTGTTGGCAAAGATCTGCATGTGTGTCTGCTCTGTCTGAATAACCTGTGCCTGAACTCAATGTGGGACAGATCCACAGACTCTCAGTGACAGCTGGAGGAGCTCCAGTTCAGCAGGTACTCAGAAACTGGGGTGTTTGTGACCCGTCAGAATGTGTCTCTCTGCCAATTAAGGTGGCTGCTGCAAGTGTCCCTCTATCTGAAAAGATAGGATAGAATAGAATAGAATAGAATAGAATAGAATAGAATAGAATAGAATAGAATAGAATAGAATAGAATAGAATAGAATAGAATAGAAAATCCCTTTATTGTCCCACAATGGGGAAATGCTGGTTTGAACAGCAGCAAAAAGATTATAGAAAAAATGGACCTTAGACAAATGTAAAAATGTACTGTAAAGTATTTTAATAATATAAAACTGTCTTCCTGGAGAATAACAATCAATATACAGCTATGGACATTTTCATAGTAATGGATATTTGAAAATAGCAGCAACATCAGAGATGTGCGAAATGAAAGCAACATGTTATTTAACCAAGATTTAAAAAACTGTGCAAAATCAGCATAAATGTAACAACTGATTGAGGTTGTTGGAAACAGGGGTGGTTGTAGAGTCTTCCAGCTGCTGGGAGGAAGGATCTGTGATAACGCTCCCTGGTGCATTTAAGGTAGGGATGGAACGGTTTATGAAAACCGTCCAAACCGTTCGGTTCGAGTGTCTCGGTTCGGTTGGCGTGTGTTGCGTTTGGTTCATGCGCTGCTCCATTTTCTCATAGACGAAGCGTTTACACTCCAGAGCAGAAGGTGGCGGTACTGCGACCAAAGCCAACCGCCAGTAGTAAACAAGAAGAAGAAGAAGCGAAGCAGCGTAGCCGGGTGTAGCAGAAAAAAATCAGTTGTTGTGGAGAATTGTGTGGGTATGGCGAGTGGGAAAGAACAGGAGTTGGAAGACGCGCCAGCAGCACTTTATAGGTCTGCTGTATGGGAGCACTTTGCATTTAGAGTGACCTACGATGACAGCGGGAAGAAAGTTGTGGATAAAAATAGTGTGCAAGCATTGTGCAACACGTTTTGTTTATGCTAACAGCAACATGACCAACAAGTCATGCTACCCTCGAAATCCCACATACTCCATCTGCGCTCCAGAGCGCCTGCTCAAAGCAAAGCCTACAGCCTCCACTGTGGCTCCCGTCGCTCCGCTCTGAGTTCCTTGGAGATGGTAGAGAGCATGCGCCAGATGATTAAATTCAAAGCAGCAAAACATACGGAAATGATCCAGGGTTTCCGCGGATCATTAAAAATAATTACAATCCATTAATTTTTGTGGATTTTTCATTAATTTCATAAATTTTTTTATGGGATTTCGGTGTAACAATCAACATATGCCGAACCGAAAACCGTGACCACGAAACCGTGAACCGAACCGAACCGTGGATTTTGTGAACCGTTCCACGCCTAATTTAAGGTGCAGCAGTCTGTCACTGAAGGAGCTGTCCAGTTCAGCACCAGATGAGACATTAATTTATTTAGGATCCTTTTTGTTTCTCACTTCCCGCACTGAGTCCAGAGGGCATCCAATCACAGAGCTGGCCTTCCTGATCAGCTGATCCAGCCGCTTCCTCTCAGCTACAGATAAGCCACTGCTCCAACAGACAGCTCCATAGAAGATGGCTGATGCCACAACAGAGTCATAGAAGGTCTTTAGGAGCGCCCCCTACAGTCTCCTCAGCAGGAAGAGTCTGCTCTGACCTTGCTGAACCTGTTGGGGCAAAAATACTTCTTCATCAGGAAAGGGTATATTTTATTTAGGCTATATTTTATTTAACAGTTATCAGTTTTTGGGAGCTTATTAATGACATGAACCCTTTTTTCAATGATACTCTAATTAGCCGTGATATGTTTGTAGCTGGACTTTAATCAAATGAATCAACATTTCTCTGTTTTAGGTAGAACTTCCATGTTGGGTTCTAACTGTGAAGAAATTAATTTTATAAAAGATCCTTGTTGGATGAACTACATGAAAAAGGGGCGACTGACTCTGGGGGTGTGTGTGTGTGAGAGAGATACCTGAACAACTGAACTGATTGAAGTGCACTGAGGTGTTTCAATCCTTGAATATGACCGTCTCTGGCTGGTGTGGGATTTTTTTCTGCTTAAACCTCATCTCTGCCCGGCCTTAATCATTTGCCCAGGGAGTCATCTATTCCCGCCTCTGGGCACAAATCGGACTCAAAGTGAGAAGTACAGTGAGAGCAAAAGCCAATCTGCTGAGTTTATCTGCTGCACTCGATGCAGATAACGAGCATTGATTTCACAAAAGACCTAGTCTGTTGGTGTTTGTTTTATTTTTATTGGAAAAAAAGAACATAGCCTACTTTGAAGCTCAGGTTTCAATGCAAGAAAGTTAAAATACCCTAAATTTAACAGATCCTCTTTTTGAGCTGGTTGTTTAATGCAGCGTGTCCATGAACTGGAGTTCAAGTGTTGACGGTTGTTTATCTGGAAGCCTGGGGGCTGCGCTCATCGATCAGCTCAGCAGTCTTTTCTTGGACAATAGTGACAGATAACCGAGAGCTGAAACATCCAGCCTCAGCTTGCTTCCACACAGCTGCTTCTACAACTTCTCTGGCCATTAAAAATCAGCTTACTGTGATCCCGCGGTTCAGAGCAGTCATCCGTTTCTCAGCATTTGTTATCACAGTGAAGTTTAAAGGCCCTGCTCTTCCTTTAACAAAGACTCCAGGAGGGTCAAGTCGATGTTAAAGTTCAGCGTAAAGCCATGTTGCATATTCTATATGTGTAAAGTCTTAAAGGGCTGCACGGTAAGCCAAGACACAGCGTGATCTCTGAGCCACAAGCGTAAATCTTCCAATTTACTGTAAGACTTTCCAGTTGGCTAATGTTTCCATTGTAATTCAGGCAGAGCAGCCTGGATTAGAAAAGAAGGTTGTTTGAGTTTTGACAAGAGAGCCGCTTAATCATGTTGGTAAGACCAAACTCAGAGGGAATGAAAATAGTGTAATCACAGAAGTTTGCATTAGATTTGAGAGATGGAGGTTGGAAATTAATTTACATTGAGTTTGAGTATCCTGCTTTCAAAATCTTTTCACAACACCAGTAAGGCCAAAGAGATGGTGATCGACTTTAGGGGAAGACCCACACCTCAACCACCTCCGTGAACATCCAGGGCCAGAACTTAAAATGGTGGAGTTTCAAATCCCTGGGTGTTAAAGGGGAATGCCGTTTTTTTTTATATTGGTCCCTTGATTTTATGTTATTACATCATGTTCTACTCAACCATATGAGTTTTGTGTCATGTGGAGCTGTTCTGAAGATATTTGGTTAGGTTATACGTCATACACGTGCCACTTCGTTTTTAAAAGATATAAGTATAAAAAATTTAACCGCGGATGTCTGGGGACAGTGATTGGCCTCCATGTTTTGAATGCTGACGTACCATAAAGAATAAATTATGAACAGTTTAGGTTGTGCCTTCAAATCGTTGCTCATAGGAAGACGTTACTTGGATATAACCTAACGGAATATCTTCAGAATGTCTCCAAATGACACAAAACTCATATGGGTGAAAAAACTGTGTTCCCCTTTAAGATCAGTAATTAACTGGACTACACAGCGACCCCTAACCTGACTCCGCCAGATGGATTTGCTCCGCATATCCATCTGGAAACCTTCCGTAGAAGTAATTTAGGGAAGGGGCGAAAATACTGGTTAGCTGATTGGCCTATGTTGGTGATAGACGGGCCAAATAAACCAATCAGATCAACCAAGCATATGACGTACTAACAGAGCGACGACGAAGAGGAGCCAATTGATAGATCAAACTCTTGCTGAAACCAGTCGGGAGAAGAGCAAAAACATCTTTTCCTCTGAGAAAAGCCTCCAGAGCAGTGTTTTGCTCTTCTTTCAGTGAAGAAATACTCTGTAATTCCCATAAAACTTGCTGGATAGCCACGCTAACGCTAGTTTCATCGGCTGAAGCCGCCATGTTCTTTAGACTGAACTGTCGCGCTTCTCATTGCGTCACACCTCAACCCGCCTCAAAGCCAACGCTGATTGGACGTTCGTTTGGCGAACGGCTCCAAATTTTCTTTAACGGAGAGTCTCCAGACTGATCTGTGAGTGAAATCTTGAAAGCTCGCGAGATCAGGATGGTCTCACGAGGCTAAGCGACCCCCTGTATAAGAAGAGCCAGAGCCGCCTCCCTTTACCTCCTGAGGAGGCTGAGGTCCATTGGAATGAGCAGGCCCCTGCTTCAAAACCTTCTCTGACTCTGTGGTGGCATCAGCCCTCCTCTATGCTGTTGTCTGCTGGGCCCCTGGCAGCGCAGAACCGGACAGAAAGAGACTGAACAAACTGGTGAGAAAGGTCGTTTCTGTTCTAGGCTGCACTCTGGACTCAGTGAAGGAAGTGCCTAAGAAGAAGGTGTTGTCCAAGCTTCCATCCATCATGGACAACCACCCTCTGCACCAGACTGTAGAGGAGCTGAGCAGCTCCTTTAGTCAAAGCAGGTCATTCATCCCTGCTGCAACCAGACTCTACAATGCCACACTACAACAGCAATAACTTGTGCAAAATCTAATTCACAATTACTATTTGATACCCTGTGCAATAACCTGTTTTTCTCTCTCTCTCTCTCTCTCTCTCTCTCTCTATATATATATATATATATATATATATATATATATATATATATATATATATATATATATATATATATATATATATATATATATATATATATATATATATATATATACTGTATACCCATGTAAACACCCTGTACAATAACCCCGTATAATGATGCACTGTATATACTCTATATATCCCATGCCCCTTTTCTACCTTTTGCACCTTCTTCTTCTTTTTGACTATTTAAGTTGATGTAACGAGTAAATTTCTCCACTGTGAGATCAATAAAGGGGAGCAGTGGGCTGCCATTGTGCTGCGCCCGGGGAGCAGTGTGGAGTTAAGGGTCTTGCTCAGGAACCCAGAGTGGAGGCTGTGGGGATCGAACAGGGTACTTGCAACCTTTTCAGAGCACATGGGCACTGCTCTAACTACTAGGCCAACACTCCCCCTCTAATATGACACTCCCCTATCATATCAGGAGATATAAGAGCAACATTCAACATTTTATTTTCTATTCATCTGCTTTTAATGACCTTCTCCTTAAACACCCTTTCTGAAAAATAAAGCTGTGAGGACATGTGTGTGTGAGTGTTTGAAAAAGACCTGTAAAGGTGTTCCTTCTAAATATTATAACTTGCTGCAAGGCCTGAGCCTAGCAGGAGAGAAACTGTGTTTTCTTTTCAATTCTTACCCCTTCAGTTTTCCACTTTTCAGAATTTATGCTGTTTTATTAAGACTTTATGTGATGAATCAACTAAAAGTTACTACTACCAAGTCACTAACTAAAATAAAAAACATTGTAAGAAATGTGATCACTAATAAAAGTATACAAAGTGTCAGAGAATAATATACTCCAGATAAAATAACAAACATACAACAAAACGTGTTTTTCCCTCAACTCAGAGGTTAAATGTGATCAACTACCTAAAATAATCTTAAAATAACATTTTTTGATAATAAGGTATATCATTTCAGCATCTCTGTACTCTGGAAGGGTTGAAGATTTGCTGAAAATACATACAGTAGATGAGTAGCAAATCCAAAAGCACAAGGATGAAACAAACACAAGCCACATTCAAAGGGAAAAACTCTGCAAAGGAGAAATGCTACAATCAAATTGCATAAACTTTATTTTATCAAACTTTATTTTTTTTAGATTCTTTTGAGGTTTTTATTTTAGAAAAGTATAATTTTTCTAATTTCTCTTTTTCAGATTTGGTTTACGAATTACAGTCTTTTCAAATTGTGTTTTTGCAGATCACTTTGTCTTCAATTCAGGGCAAAAAAAAAAATTGATTTGAAAGTATAAAATCTTTCTAAAAAGAATTTTGATTGTAAAAAAAATACGTTTTAAACCATAGAATATGAAAATATAAATATGAAAAAATTCTGACTAATAAATAATAGAAAATATTCAATCTAAGAAAACAACAAAGTTACACTAAAAAATTTCTGCATTGCATTTTTTTTATCAACTATCCATTAAAAACTTGAGCTTCACTGGCAACAATGATGGAACAAAATTCACTCCATATTCCATTCTGTCCTCATTGTTGATGAACAGGCAGATATGCATCAGGTGTGAAAAGTTATCATGTCATAAATTGAAATCTCTGAGTTTCCAGAACTTTGTAGTATCTATGCCATAAAGGCATAAAGGCACCTTAAATGTAGCCCAAGGTTACATATGGACTAATGGAACATAGCTTTAGTGTAAAGAACTTTAGATGGTCGGTATGATTAAAAAAGAAGAAGAAAATTGATTTACCATTAGATAAGAGAGTAAACGTGCAAAACTTTTATAGTTTTTCATTTGTATTCTCTTAAGTAGGTGTTAACTGTCAGGGTTGGTTTTGGTTTAGGACCCAAATGCAGAGGCGGAGAGGCTGAGGAGATCTCTAGCAGTTTAATGGGGGCAAAAACAGTAAACAAAGGCAGGAGTCCAAAAATCCAACTAATAATGAAAAGCAAACCAAAACTATGGAGACATCTGGGGAAACCAAACACGAGGAGCCAGGGAGAGACGAGGTAGGTGGACAACAGCATGGGAAGACAGCAAAGACAAGGAACCAACAAAGAGTGAGAGCAGAAGGAGAGCATATATAGCTGACAGAGACAAAGGGAGGGCTAACGAGCTGACAACACACAGGAAAACACACACACAAGAGGGCAACAGAGAGCAGAAAAACATGAGAACTAACAAATCTAGAAATTACAACAAAAAAGGAATTAAACCAATAAAACTAGAAAACAAGGAGCAAAGTAAAGAACAACAGAACCAAGACCATGACATTAACAAAATGTAGTGAAAATATTTATATTAGATGATCTAATCTGGGGGAGTGGTGGCCTAATGGTTAGAGCATTGCACTTGGGTTCTGAGTTCAAGTCCCACTCCCACGGACTGCTACTCTGGGTCCCTGAGTAAGACCCTTAACCCCAAGCTGCTCCCCGGACGCCACACAAAGGCAGCCCACTTCTCCCCAAGGGGATGGTTTAAATGCAAAGCCAATTATTCCAGTGTGAGTTTAATAAAGTTCAATTAGTATCATTATCTTTTGTAATAAATAAAACAAGCTCTTAAAAAAAAGAGTATTAAAAGAGTTTGATCTTTGTTTTTCTGAAGGAGGCTGCTGCTAACATCCTGCTGAAATCGTCACGCTTTCATGCAGTTCTCACCTGGAAACAAACAGAAGTTTCCAAACATCAGTGATCCTAAAAGGTGACAGGTGTTATATTCAGGATTACATGACACAAACGCATTTCCCATGCATCGGAAGATTTACAATCTCTCACAGCCAAAACCAAACTTAAAGCTCTGACACTTTCACCCATCAAGTTTTACATTTATATCAGGATTTGCCACGGCTTTCAAGCCCGCTCCCTGGTTTTTCATCAAAGGATTTATCTCTCTGCAAGAATAAATGTGCAAAAAAGGGCAAATGGATGTGTGTACTCTCTGTGACAGGAAATCTATGTAGGACGCATCTGCTTGAGAGATCCTCTAAGAATGTCTGATGAAGGGAGGACTGAGAAATTCAGATAAGTCACAAAAGCTCTCTTTTAATTTTTAATTTTTTTTTGCATAATCAAACATTTGTTCTGGTTCATCTTACTATTAAAGGTGAACTCTTTGAAACACGTTAGCTGCTGGAGGTTTTATGTCTGTTCAAACCTTACCCCAGCTCCCTCAGACGATAGGGGACATCTGGTAAGTTATGATATACAGCTGAGCTAATGGGTCATGTAAGCAGCTCTAAATGTTGCCCCCACTGGTTTAAAAAGTATCCTGACAAATACATAGTTTGGCCAAGGGGTGCAAAAACACAATCCAAATAAATAAATGCATATCAAATACTAAAATTCCTACAAAGAAAAAAAATAGACTAGTACACAAAACACTTGCAACCGAAGTCACTGCGGATTAGAGACTGACATTTTTTCGGGAATCCCACGGATCACGGGATTCCCGAAAAAATGTCAGAAAAAAAATGGGAGTCAGTATTAGTAACGATCACGTGATTGGGACGGTACAGGATTAAACATTAACGGGAGCAGACGGGAGCGGGAGCAAACCAATAGTAACTAAAAAAAACTAGGATCGATGCCAAAAAATGAAATAAAATAGAAAGAAAAAAATCCAGTACTGGCGCCGCCATTTTGTAGTTTTTTTCCTTGAAGCCTACACTATCATGCGAGACAAAAAAACTACACGACCCAAAAACCAACAGTGCTTCCGCTCTGAGTTTTTCACCCGCGCTCAAAAACAACAAGAATGGGAGTGGAGCAGAAGCGGGAGTCATTCTGAATGGGAGCGGGATGGGAGTGGAAGTAATTTCACCAGGAGTGGGACGGGACAGGATTTAGATTTCTACTCTGGCCCGGGATCGGGACAGTATTTTATTCTGTGGGAGTGCGACGGGACAGGAGTGAAAATCCACTCCCGTGTCAGTCTCTAGTACTCGTACTCGTACTCGTCGTCTCCCGCTTTATCCGGAACCGGGTCGCGGGGGCAGCAGACTAAGCAGAGACTCCCAGACTTCCCTCTCCGCTGACACCTCCTCCAGCTCTGCTGGGGGAAGCCCTAGGCGCTCCCAGGCCAGCCGAGAGACGTAGTCTCTCCAGCGTGTCCTGGGTCGTCCCCTGGGTCTCCTACCAGTGGGACGTGCCTGGAACACCTCCCGAGGGAGGCGTCCAGGGGGCATCCGAAGAAGATGTCTGAGCCACCTCAACTGACTCCTCTCGATGTGGAGGAGAACCGGCTCTACACTGAGCCTCTCCCGAATGACCGAGCTCCTCACCTCATCATCTCTAAGGGAGAGCCCAGCCACCCTGCGGAGAAAGCTCATTACAGCCGCTTGTATCCGGGATCTCGTTCTTTCGTTGATGATCCAGATTTCAGGACCATAGGTGAGGGTAGGAACGTAGACTGACCGGTAAATTGAGAGCTTTGCCTTTTCGCTCAGCTCTCTCTTCACCACGACAGACCGCTGCAGCATCCGCATTATTGCAGCAGCCGCACCGATCCGTCTATCGATCTCCCGTTCCATTCTTCCCTCACTCGTGAACAGGACCCCAAGATACTTGAACTCCTCCACTTGAAGCAGGGACTCTCCTCCAACCTGAAGGGGACAAGCCACCTTTTTCCGGTCGAGAACCTGCTACTGTAACAATTAAGTCTAAAACAGTAATCTCCCCCGAGGGGGCCTAGTAGAGGCTTATTTAGTGTTAGCTAGGATATTCCAAGTTTAGGATGCTCAGTCTGGTAGATGTAGATGACACTTTAATTTGTTCTTTTATTTATTTATCCCTTTAAAAAATATCTAGCTTAAAAAACTTGTGGAAGGAGCTTTTTCCACCTTAAATAAGGTCACAGAATAGAAATTGACCCCACAACCTTCCCTTGTTCATATTTTTGCTGTGTGTAAAGCTGGGCGTACACTAGGGCTGGGCGATATAGAAAAAAAGCTTATCGATAAAAAAAATGCATATTGATCGATATCGATAATTATTGAAAAGATTTGAAACCATATTTTATGTGCAGCTCTGCCTGGACTTTTTATAATATTGCTAAATGATTTAATTTTAATAAAAAACACAAACACAGACTTCGAATTAAATCTTTATTTAACCAACTTTTTTAACCATAACAGAATTGTTTTTAAAGAAAAATAACTTAAGAGACCCTGGTTATGTTATTAAATACTGACAAAGAATAAACTAAAGGGACCAAAAAAGTGACTATAATAAATGCCCCCCCACCGCCGCCGCCGCCCCCGTTTCCTGCTTTAACCTGAGTTATTACTTTGAAGATTCTGGCCCCTCAGCATTTTTCTCTCAATTGTTAGAACTACGTGGGAAACTGCCCAGAACTGAACATATATATATATTTTTCCGAAATTCCTGAAGATTCCTCGGAGGAGAGCCGCGCCGGGGCCTACACAGCTCGTACTCCTGCGGGTGTGAGCGGCTGAGATGATAAAAAAAAAAAAAGAAAAGTTGGTTGTGTTATTAGACTTCGTTTTCACTGGTTCCCGACACATTTTAACGATGACTGTGGTTTGTTTTTGGTCCGACTTGCCATGACCGAAATACTGCCAGACTGCCGAACTACAAAAACCTTTCTTTGAAACAATTTCCTCCGCCTCTCCTTGCTGCGACATCTTCATGTGCTCTGTGTTGTGGTTTGAGAGGGCGGCGCTTGGTGACGGCATGCCTGGGTCTGTGATTGTGATTGGTTGGGAGGAAGCAGTGACTAGCATAGACCTACATGCTAGGCTACAATGAGAAGGAAGGAAAACTGCGTTTCTTTTTTATCACACTTTTCTCGACTCTCTTTTTTTCTATTGCGCCACACGTCTATCGATCGATATATATCGTTATTGAATTATCGCCCAGCCCTAGCGTACACTGTATGATTTTTTCAATTGTTGCCCACAGCTACAGCTCACACTGTACGATAAAACTGTAGGGTTTAAAAGTTCACAGCTCACCATGTTTGTTGTCCGACTGTGCGACCCGACGCTCTGATGTGATCTACCTGCTCACACTGTACGTCTAAGAACCAGGTGGGACTCAGCTCCGCAGTGAGATGGCGCTACTCGGACTCGTCTATCTGGAAGCCAAACCAGTAGCAGAGGAACATGAAGCTCACTAGAGTGAAACGCGCTGCCTTGGCAATTCGGGCAATTTTGTGCTGAAAGTCCTAAAAAGAAAAGGAGACGACGTATTTGGACAAAGACATGGCTGAGCTAACGTGGCTACTACGGTCTGTCAATCTGACAGAAAGAACTCCATTTCACTCATTGCCCCCCCGCCATGCTTCTGTGTTTTCCTGTGAGAGGAAGAAGGGAAGAATCATTGTTTGCCCATGATCAGGAGGTGGTCATGAGAGGCTGATCACCCCCCATCACCCCCTGTACACTAAATCGTACAGTGTATGCCCGGCTTAAGATGACACATGATGTCCTGTAGTGCTGGTAAGATAAAGCACCGCTGCTCCAAACATTATCTTACATATAATGAATTAGATGTCTTGTTCCAGCCCTGCATATACAGTGTTTCATTTTCTATTTGCAATCAATCCTCTGGATGTTTATTGAAGTCTTTACTTAATGCTGCATTGTTATTTAATGTATTTATTATGTTGGTTATTTGGTTGATGCCTTCTTTCAAGAGGAACCATGTAGCTCAGCGCTGATAAGCACCATCAGTGAAAAATGCCAATTCAGCCCATTTGGCAAACCATGCTTTTCTAATTTCTTGTTCTCTTTTTTAAGTATGAATTTTCAGAGATCTAGAGAAATACCGTATGACTAAAAAAAAATGTGTATAAGGGATTTTGACTGTTTACTGTTGTCTGATCATTATGTATTGTATTCCATAATGTTTCTGTATATTTTAGGATTTGTGTAAAGTCTGAAGTAATACTGATGCAAGCAGTTTTATTTAAAACACAACAACTTAAGCTACTCTCCATATGAACCTTAAACATTTTACATGTGCACTTCCAGTACTAAAAGACCTCAATCTTAATCATATCATATCTGCATTAACACACATGCAGACGACCTGGTTTCTGAGCATAAGCCAGGCTTTAATCCCTACAAAGATCCCCGGGCGCCGCACAATGGCAGCATACTGCTCCTTAAGGGGATGGGTTAAATGCAGAGAGTGAAATTCAGTGCTCTGTAGTTGTGACAGCTGTAATGACAATAAAGTTGGATTCTATTCTATTCTGTTCTCTCATGACTTGCTCTCCAAATGCCGGTAACCTCTCTCCTATTCAAATGTTTCTGTGCGCCAACTTTTGTCACTGAAAAAGTTAACTGTCTGTGATTGGCTACTTTTCAGGAAACCTGCCTCCTCAGACGGTACTGAGTTTCCTGGTTTTCGCTAATTGTAGTGCCAGGATCTTAAGGCAAATCATTGTTGTCTACAAGCCACTGGAAAAAGGATCTAAAAATAAGTAGAAATGTCTTAAATTAAGTGTATTTACACTTAATTTGAGTAGGTAAATGAGATAGTTTGCCAATGGAATGAGTATTTTTGCTATTAAAATAAGAAAATTAGATAAAATGCACCTGAAATAAGGCAATGTAATTGTGTTTTCTTATTGTAAGTGTAAATTGTCTTGTTCCATTGGCAAAATCTCTCTTTTACCTACTGAATCCAAGAACAAATACACTTATTTTAAGAAAAAAAAACAACTTATCTAGATTTCGATTTTTTTCCAGTGAGCCATCTCTTTCATTAGCTGACAGTTTAATAAACACAGTAATTGACATAAAAGAATGTGAAGCTGAAACAAATTTTTAAGTCTTCAAGAGAACAGTCTTAATTTGCTTTGCTAACATTATTCTGGTCAACCAGGAAGAAAACAGTTCAGAATCAGGAGTGAGGATTTACCTGAGAAGGAGCCATGTTGAGACTGTAAACATGTGTAATAAGTAGTGTTGCGCCAATGCAATTTTTTGGCCCTGATACCAAATACCTGGCTGTGCAGTATCGGCTGATACCGATACCATCTGTTTGAAATTGCTGTGTGTGTATCTATGAAGAACTGCAAACTACCTGGATGTAAAATAATTGCCATCATGTTTTTGTCAAGCTGCTGCCTACCTTTGTGAAGCAGGAAAAAGACTAAAACAAAGTGAATCCAGTAGAACTTTTTATTTGTCAGGTTTCTGTTTCTGTTATGTTTTTCTTTTGAGTATTCAGTCTTATTTTACTCCCTGTTTAGTTTTCTTTTCTCCATGTTTTATAGTCCTAGTTATTTGATTATCATTTTGTTGTTATTTCCAGTCTTCCAGGTTTCTATTTGTTGCTCTCTGCTGCCCTCTTGTGGTCTCCTTCTTCCCTAGCTCTTTCCCTCTTGTTCTGTGCACACTGCTCCCAGTTTCCTCATTAGCCCCCTCTTTGTCTCAGTCTCCTTTAAAAAGCCCTCTCTCTTCAGTTCCCCTTTGCGGGGTCCTCGTCAAACACTGCCAAACTTTGTCAAACTTCCTCCGACTCCGTCTTCCTGAGTCTTCCTCGTTGTGACAGTGATGTCTCCACGGTTTGTGGTTCGTTTTGACTAGTTTTTATGTTTGATTCTTTTTGATTTTTGGACTCCTGATTTCATGCTTGTTTGGACTTCGTTTTCATTATTGGATTTTTGGATAACCTGCCTTTGTTTTCCCTTTTTAATTAAATCAAATTAAATTCACCTCTGCCTTCCTGCCTCTGCTTTTGGGTCAACACTCCAGAACCAAATCCTGACATTATTGCCTACCTGGAATGGGTGACAATAGTTGAAGAAACTTTTGGCTCTACTCGCTGATACCAATACCACCATTTTAGTACTGGATCAGGGCCCCGCCCGATACTGGTATCCGTATCTGTGCAACACTATCCATCCATCCATCCATCCACCTGCCTATCTCCAGCAGTCAATGGGCGAGAGGCGGGGTACACCCTGGATAGGTTGCCAGTCCATCGCAGGGCAACACAGAGACAAACAGGACAAACAACCATTCACACTCACACCTAAGGAAAATCTAGAGAAGCCAATTAACCTAACAGTCATGTTTTTGGACTGTGGGAGGAAGCCGGAGTACCCGGAGAGAACCCACGCATGCTCAGGGAGAACATGCAAACTCCATGCAGAAAGACCCCGGGCCAGGAATCGAACCCAGAACCTTCTTGCTGCAAGGCAGCAGTGCTAATCACTGCCCCGGTGCAACACTAGTAATAAGTAATTGAGTTTCAGGTCCCAGAACCTTAGTGGTACCCCTGGGTGTCCACACATCTTTCTTTGCAGACAACTTTAAGGTGTACAGGATGATTGTTCTCTGCAGTTTGCGTTGTTGTCACGCATCAGCAGACTATAGGGGGTAAAATATATATTGAACATGCCACCATTGTCATGACTCTGCACTTTTTGGTTCTGTTTGTTTTCTTTTTTGAGTTTTCAGTTATACTTTGATTAATGTCTTTATGTGTCTTCTAGTTTATTGGTTTTATTTCTATTTTTTTTTTCTAGTTAATTTTGATTGTATTTTAGTTCTTAAGTATTGTTTGCCCTCTGCTGCCCTCTTGTGTCCGTCTCTTTTCCAGTAGCTGCCTTCTAGATTCCTCTGTCCACACCTGCTCCCTATCTGCTGAATAGACTGGTCTTTGTTCAGTCTCCCATTTATACGCCCCATTTTGAGTCACTGTTTGCTGGTTCCCTGTTGTTGTTAGTTGCTTCCTCATCTCGTTGCTCCACATGAAAGTTTTTCCTGAAGTTTACTTGATTTGCCAGTATTTTATGTTTTTATAATTTGTTTCAGTTGCCTGAGGGAACCTTATTGAATAAAAAAAAACTCACCCCTCGTCCTCTTCATCTCTGCATTTGTGTCCTAAAAAAACCTCCACACAACCTTGACAACCATGTTTCTCAATAAATATTTTTCTGGAGGTGCTAATGACATGACAGCTAGGTTAAAGTTTTAAACATTTAGACAAGCCTATGAAATACTGGGAGAATATAGTCTGGTCGGATGAGACCAAAGTGGAACTCTTTGGATGCTGTAATACACATCATGTTTGGAGGTTAAAAGGCAATGCACATCACCCCAAAATCACCATAGCAACCATGAAGTTTGGAGGTGCGAAGATCATGGTGTGGGGCTGTTTTTCAGCAAATGGTACTGTCAAGCTTCAAATAATAGAAGGAAAGATGAATGAAAAAAATGTACAGGGCATTGTTGATAAAAATCTGTTGCTATTTACCCGGATGATGAGGGGAAACGTGGGTGGACATTTCAGCAAGACAATGACCCCCCCCAAACACACCAATTAAACTCTCAATTGGTTTCAGAGAAAGGAAATAAAGCTGCTAGAATGGCTCAGCCAGTCAACTGACTGGTTTCCAATGGGAATCTATGGAAAGAACTAAAGATCTGAGTTCATAAAAGAGGCCCACCAAACCCTCCAGCTTTTAAGACTGTGTAGAAGAATGGGCCAAAATCACACCTGAGCAATGCATGTGACTCATTTCTCCATACAGGTGATGTCTTGAAGCTGTCATTGCCAATGAAAGTTTTAGTACAGAGTATTAAATACATTTCAGTAAGTATGTCCAACGTTATCCCCTGTGCCATTTCACTTTACTACACATAACTTAATTTCTGGACATCTTTGGTTTGATTTTTTTGGTAAAACTGTCATTTCAATACCACCATTAGAAATATGTTTACTGAGAAAAATGGCAGCGTGTTCATTACTTATCTCCCCCGCTGTGTCTTTTTCACTTAAAGGAGCTTGAATAGATTAATTGTTGGTGCAGCTTCTCTGTTACACCATCAAAACCGTGTCAGGTACGGGAGGTCTGCTCAGACAATCTACTTGGTTGAATCATAGCCTCCTGCTCATTTTTAAAATCAGTTAAGAAAGAGAAATGGATTTAGAAAACTGGTGAAAAAGCATAAATTTATTCTTGCAGGTATATTTAATTTAAGGCAGCTGTGCTTTTGCCAATGCTTTAGTTATTTATTGACATGTTTTATGTTATTTTCAGTTAAAATAACAGAGTGAAGTTGTCTGAGGTCTCCATTTTGACTGCAACAGGATTATTCCAGTGTGTTAGTCGTCACAGAGTATTCGAACAGAGTGAGAAATTGTTCTGACACTGCTTTATGCGTCTGACTTAGAGGATGCAAAATCAAAAGGAGATGGATGAAAATGAATTTGTTTAAGGCAATTTGGGCTTTCTCCATCTCTGTTCTTCTAACTTCAAGCTCTTTGAGTCTTTTCAGCATCTTTCAGATTGATTTCCAACAAAGCATAAAGATTGTTAGGTTTCTGTTTCTGTTATGTTTTTCTTTTGCTCCTTGATTTCTAGTGTTTAGTTTTCTTTTCTCCATGTTTCTTTATCCTGGTTATTTGATTATTATTTTGTTGTTGTTTTCTTATTAGTTCCAGTCTTCCAGGTTTTCCATTTGTTGTCCTCTGCTGCCCTCTTGTGTCCTCTTTCTCTTGCTCTGTTTTCTGTTCAGCCCTCACCTGTTTTCAATTCCCTCATTAGCCCTCTCCCTGTCTCTGTCCCCTTTATAAGCCCTCCCTTTTCAGTTCCTGTTTGCTGGATCCTCGTCTTACATCTCGTCTAACGTCTGTCTGCCTTCCTCATCTCTCCCTGGCTCCTTGAGTTTCGGTTTACCCCTGATGTCCCGTTGGTTCTGGTTCGTTTGTTATTTTGTTGGACTTTTTGATTCCTGCCTCAGTTTCTGTGAACCTAATTAAACCCACTTAAATTCACCACTGCCTACTTGTTTCTGCATTTGGGTCCTCCAAGCCAACACCGTTTTCTGACAAAGTTATGTTCTGCTGTATGGAGTGAATTTTGTTTCATTGTTGTTCGGGCAAAGATCTTGTCTTGCTAACAGAAATATGACCAAAAAAGTCAATCAGAAAATAATATTTGAAGAGCTAAATTGAACAATAATTAAAAATTATTCTCATTATTTACATATTTATGCTTTATGAGTTGCATTCTTTTACAGATCACATTAACTTGATTTCAAGCACAATAAAAAATTCTCACTGTTGATCAATTACTAAAGGCCAGCTGACCAATAGGAGAGGAAATCCCGCCTCCAGACGAGAAGAAAATATTATGTGTGAAACAAATAAAGCATATGATTAATAAAACTCAACATGAAAAATAAAAAATAAAAAAAGAATAATAAATAAATAATAACTATTATTATAACTATTAATAACTATTATTATCATTATTATTATATATTTTTCTTTTTTTTTGGTTATCCAATCAGGGCCCTACTTTCTCTATGGTTTCTTCAATGCATGGAGTCTGAAGACTCGATGGGTATTTGTCGTTAAGACTGACAGGCAGCATCCTACTCCTCAAGAGCAAAGGGGACATTGTGTCGCTGCTAAACAGCTAATTAATGAGCAACACACTCATGAAATCAAACACATTCTGGAGTAAATTTAATGCAACTAAAGAACCACATTTATGAAGTTTCAGAATCAGAATCAGACATACTTTAATAATCCCAGAGGGAAATTACAGTTCACAAGTTTGACTTTGCATGTTTGACCAATTGGTTTATGAAATTTCCAGGGTAGGTTTAGCCTCGCCTGTATGCAGTGGGTAGCACTGCTGCCTTGCAGCAAGGAGGTTCTGGGTTCGATTCCTGGCAAAGGGTCTCTCTGCATTGTGTTTGCATGTTCTCCCTGAGCATGGGCGGGTTCTCTCCGGGTACTCCGGCTTCCTCCCGAAGTCCAAAAACCTGACTGTTAGGTTGATTGGCTTCTCTAAATACTCCTTAGGTGTGAGTGTGTGTGTGAATGGTTGTTTGTCTCTGTCCAGGGTGGACCCCGCCTCTCACCCATTGACAGCTGGAGATAGGCACCAGCACCCCTTGTGACCCCACTTGGGATTAAGCATGTTAGAAGATGGATGGATGGAACACACATAACAGTGAAGATTACAGCTGCAAGGAGCAATGTGTTAATAATTGTGTCCCAAAAGTCTATTATAACATTTCAGCTACTGGCTACTATAAGAGCCAAACTACATCCGTTGTTATCTGATTGGTTCTAATTTGTTTTGACTGACTTTGTTAGTCCCGCCTTTGAATTCGGGCTCTATTCAATTCCTTTATTGCCTAATATAATGTGCACACAGGTGCCTCGGCTAATTTGATTTAGGGGTTGGTTGTAATCTTTGACTTTGCCACTAGAGGTCACCCCGTCAAAGATGATTTAACCTCAAAACTGGAAATAAATAAGGAATAAAACTGCAAAGAGTAAACATAAATGTTTTGAATGTTTTTCCAAGACAAAAAGCAAGAGACGTGATTCAAGTGAACATTCAAAATACATTTTAAATCACATGTTACTTGTTTTAAAAAAAAAAAAACTGTAAAATTGAAACAACCAGATAATTTGACATTTTCAGCACAGCCATTAGCTCAGGTTTTAAGGCAAACAGTTTTTACCAGTCACTGATGCATACCTGAATTGCTAATAAGAAATTATAAACTTTGGAAGCTTCCAAAGCTAATATCTATGTACATTTATGTTAAAGCAGTTTGCAATGAGTGTAATATCAAATCCACTCATCTGTCATGCCTGATCTACTTATTCAGCCAAACGTCTCTAACTTTGCTTTATACAAAATATGCTGCATTAAAACACCTGCAGCTAAATCCTCCTGAGAAGTTTTACTTTCATCTGGATAGATGGATTGTAGTTTAATATGGATGTCCAGTACAGGTCAAAAAGATGCATAAATGCTTTTTAAGAATATATGATAATCATGCTGTTTCCAAATGTCATGAGTTGTTTCATTTTTCTGGAGCTTCTGCGGAGCTCAGTGCCTGATGCATTCATCATGGATGCATCACCGCATGAAACCATTTAGCTTGCATTCAAAATAGGTTTCATCAGAAATTGCTTTAACAAATCATTAAAATCAGTGTAAATAAAACTCCCTTTCAGTTGACCTGGTGCCTCAAAAAAAGCAGTTATAATCATACATGTCATATAAATACATGTGAAATGTAAAGTTTGTTACATTGAAGAAGCATGAAAACAAGCACAGCTGTTTAATATGTTGTCTTTACAGGAAGAAAATCTTGATCTTGTAAATTCTCCAAAAACGTTAAATCAGGAGATACAGTTTTTTAGCTCAAAGAGTTGGAAGGAAAACCTGAACTCTGAGCGTCTCTTGTTCATTTCATGCACTTTTTTTAAGAATCCAAAAATCCACTGATCATCTGAATGACTCTCCGTCCAAAGAAGAAAGTGAAGACGCATTTTTCTGTGCTTTCACTTGTTCAGATCGATGCAATATTGACTGGATAACGCTGGAATCCTGTTCACGGCTTGGAAAGTCCAGCCTCCATCTGACTCCTCCCATCTTTATTTCCACATAAGCCACGCCTGCTTCACACTGTCAGCCCTTACTGCAGTTTAAAGCCTACAGTGTTGTGTAGATGTAGACAAAGATGATGACGACCAGGTTCAGAATAGTCCCGATGATGCCCAGCATGGCTAAGATGCTCTCCTCCTTACAGTCCTGGTCTTGAATTCCCTTTTCCTCATCACTGTAGAGAGTGTTTACCATTTTCCCCGCAGACGTCTTCAGCTTTTGTCGCGGTCCAATCTGGAGCAGACAGATAAAACGAAAAAACCTGTTAATACAAATATTGTTTCATTGAGAGAAGCTGCTTTGTTGCACTGCAGACCAACTGCTGCAGGGCTGACAGGTAAAAATTTGGACAATAATACAGAAACTGACCAGGCTTTCAGCTAGCAATGAAAATGACAAATAGTATGCCCTGTTTTTGGGATGTATGGCTTTGGAACTACCTAAAGTTTCAAAGGCAGCAGATGAAGGAGTTGAAAAAATTGAACTTTTGCTGCTTGATGGGCCACATTGACCAATCAGAGAAGCTGATCTGGGAGCTGGCAGGGAGTCAGACGCAGCACTGCTGATGCAGAGCGCTATGATCACTCCTCTGAAACTTCATTAAGGCCTAAATTAACTTAAAATGTAGAAACTGCCAACAAAACATTTTCGCTTTTATTATGCTGGTGCCTGCAGTTGGTTTCACTACGACGGAGTATTAGGGTCAGGCTAGAGATTTTGTATTTTTTTATTTTGAGAATAAAGCCATAATATTGCGAGAATAAAGTCTTCATATCACAACCCATTTCAGAAAGAAAGCTTGGAGCTCCGCCCAGAAGATGACGTCCGACCAGCTCCACCAATCAGCAACCAGAATCCACTTTGACATCCTGCCCAGTTTGATGCTGCTGCTAAAAGATTTCCTGATTTGTCAAACTGATGCTAAAGTAGAACTTCACATGATGCTCCACATTCCTCATTTTAGGGAAGAAAGGGCTTCTTGGAAGAGTTGTCATAAAATACAACTTGTTTCTCATCATTTTAGGACATTTTTCTCGTTATATTACGACTTTATTCTCATAATTTTATGACTATTCTTGTTGCAACTTTATTCTCATAATGTTACGAATTTATTCTCAATATAGAAGAAAAAATAAATACTGGCCCTAATACTCCGTCGTAGAATCACATACCTTAAAACGCTAATATCTACTTCTAGCCACCTCCAACAGTAGGGGAAAACCCCCAAGAGGCAAGCGGGCCTGAGGCAGCTGCTGCTGGGGATTCCCAGTGACAGCGCAGCGCCGGTATGTGGGGGTCTGAGCGGCTCCCACAGAGAAATAATCTTTGAAGGCAGGATGGTAATCTGGATGAACTGACTATGTTTTCAGGTGGACTTTCTCCCTTTAAAAAATGTTAAAACTACTTTTTACCCACTGATCACAGAAAATATAGCAAAGCTGCTCTCTGGCATTGAACACCGGAGGAGCAGACGCATCTGGACTCACTTTACTGGACATCTGACCTTAATGTGGACAAGCATCCGAAATGAAGCAGCAGACGTTTTTTTGCAGCTGAAATCGAGGTGTGAACATACCGTTAGAGTTTCTGATTGTTTTAATTAACCTATGAAACATGACTTTGTTATGTCATGTCTTCCTTATGAAATTTCCACCTCTCTTCAAGCACACATAAATCCCATAATCAGGATAAAAGTAGTGTTGGAACAAAGACAAACATTTGGCAACATTCCACCTCAGAATGCAGGAATGAGCGTTTCAGAGAGTCTAAATTGCACAATTTTCCAAACCCGCTACACCACGCAAAGCCTAAAGATGTGATACACCAAGGTTTACGCACTATGAAATATCCTTAGCTAAAAGCCTGTAACTGAGGATGGAGAGAAGCCTTGCTGTGTCCTTCATCAAAGTCGACCCTTTGCAGAGGAATATTTTAACATGACTTTAAAAAAAATCTGAAAATATAAAGAAAAACAGTTTGGTTCTGAAAAGAAAGCTAAAAAAATGAACACTCAGGTTTATTAAGTTAGTTTAAGTTTACACAGCTCTGAATAAAATGAATATATACTTTTTTTTACCACTAATTTAAATTACTTCTGTAAAACTGGTATAAAGAGCAACAACTATATTCACAAACCCATATCACAAATTTACGAGTACAAGCACATTTCATAAATGTACAAGTACAACTCAGAAGTTTAAAGTACAAATCAGAAGTTTAAGACTACAAATCAAAAAATTGCATTTGAAAATGCCCTATTTACATGTACATGTCACATACTGTGACGGAGGAGCCGTCATCAGCTGGGATTTAGGAATAAGTCAGTGTCAGCATGCGCACAAACATACACACACACACGCATACATACACGTACGCAATCCCTTACTTTTGTTGCAGGTTGGGCTGGTGCCGTTCATCGTGGGTGCACGTGTATGGAAGCCCGTTTCCGCCACTCTGTAAAAAAAAAAAAAAAAACTATCTCAATATAATGAGATAGTAACTCAATATAATGAGATACTATCTCATTATATTGAGATACTATCTCATTATAATGAGATACTATCTCATTATATTGAGATAGTTTTTTTTTTTTTTTTTTTACAGAGTGGCGGAAACGGGCTTCCATACACACGCGATGGTCCAGTTTTCATTTAACATTTATTCTAACCTGCTCATTTTCAACCAAGTATATTTTCTGCATCTATTTTCAAACAGGTTTATTTCCGGATTGTAGTGCGCCAGGAGGGAGTCACGTGATGACGTAGTGATGTCATCAGAACGTACAGAGTGTGTTGTATTAAATTGAGTATTGTATTTTTGATTACAAGTTTATTATTATTTTTTTTTTCTCTCTTTAGTATGGTATTATTATTATTATTGTCATCATTATCAAAATCATTATTTTTGTTTACTTAGTGAATTAGAAGTAATTGTCTAGTTTTTATTTTATTTTATTTTTTTCTGTGGGTGGAGCCTATAGCTTTAAAAGCAGGCCTCTGTTCCACAGGGAGTCAGTCTGTGGCTGGACTCCTGAGATGTCACACTGAAGGTGATGGATTCTGATTTTTTTGAAGGTACTGCTCTTTTTCTGATTTTAACCTGCCTTGGATGTCCATGTAAATATTTTTGCACCAACCGTCTTTGTTCACCAGAAGAAAAAATCACTGAATAAAAAAACAATCACTAAACTTATCTCCGGCATTGGCCAGTCATTTATGTGTTTGACCAAGTCACAATAGAACCCCGTCACACATACTTACAAATATAAATGAAAAATTTAAAAAATATAAATCAGAAAGTTCCACGTACAAATCAAAATTCTGAGTGCAAATCAAAAATTTATAAATTCATCTAAGCTATGAATCACAAATGTAAAAAATGGAATCACAACTTTGCCAACAAATATAACAATACAAATCATATATTTCAAAGTACAAATTTAGAGTTTGAGGCATATATTACCAACCACAAATCATACATTTACACTGCAAAAAGGATCTTAAAATGAGTAGAAATTCTTACAATAAGTGTATTTACTCGTCATTTGAGTAGGTAAATAAGTTGAACTGCCAAAGGAATAAGTATGTTTAGCCTCAAAATAAGATAAGTAGATATTATGCACTTGAAAAGGACTAATATCTCAGCATGATCTGGAAAAACTAATCCATGCGTTTATTTTTAGTCGAATTGATTACTGCAACGGTGTTTTCACAGGTCTGCCTAAAAAGTGGATCAGACAGCTGCAGCTGATCCAGAACGCTGCTGCCCGTGTCCTCACTAAGACTAAGAAAGTAGAGCACATCACCCCGGTTCTAAAGTCCTTCCACTGGCTCCCTGTATCTCAGAGAATAGACTTTAAAATCCTTCTGTTAGTCTCTAAATCTCTGAATGGCTTAGCACCTAAATACATCACAGACTTGCTATCAGTGTATCAACCCTCCAGACCACTCAGGTCTTCTGGCTCCAGCCTGCTCTGCAGACCTAGAACCAGAACTAAACATGGAGAAGCAGCATTTAGTTCCTATGCTCCACTTATCTGGAACAAACTTCCAGAAAACTGTAAAAGTGCGGAAAGCCTGAGTTCCTTTAAATCAAGACTAAAAACACATTTGTTTAGGATTGCCTTCCACTGTACTAGTTAAACAGTTCAACTAAAACATATTTTTTATATATATATATATATTTTTTTTAATATTCTTTTTTTTGTTCCTGCATTTTTTATTTTATTTTTTTATTTTTTAACCACTTGCTTTGATTCTGTTTTATCTTCCTGTATTTTAATCATGTAAAGCATTATCTTTGTAATGAATTGTGCTATACAAATAAATTTGCCTTGCCTTGCCTTGAAGTCAGAGACTGCAGTCGTGTTTCACTTACTATACCTGCTCAATTCAATAACAAATGCAATTAATTTACGAAAAATTGACTTACTTAAACCACATTGTTTTGCAGTGTCCGAAGTTTTAAAGAACAAATAAAAAACTACAAGTACGAATCGCACATTTTCAAGCATAAATCACACATTTTCAGCATGAATAATACATTCACCAGAATGCATTATTATTTTCAACTTTAGATCAAATATTTATGACTACAAATCACAAATTTAAGAGCATAAATCCTAAATTTATGAGTACTTATTAATACATTTATAGAACAAATCCCAAATATTCAAATACAAATCACAAATATACAAGAAATCGCACATCACGAGTATAATCAAAAACTTACAAACACAATTTTAAAATTAAGAGTTTGAGTCACATATTTATGAGTACAAATCAATCAGTTCACCAAATTTAAGTTCGAATAACAAATTTGCAAATCCAAAATTTACATACAGGAATCCCAAATTTACAAATCCAAATTACAAACTTATGTTTACCAACCACAGTACAAATTTAAGAGTATGATTCTTAAATTTAAAGCGTGCAAATCACACATTTAGAGTTTGAATCACATATTTCCGAATATAAATGAGAACTTTACGTTTAGGAATGTGAAACCCCTGATGATGTTGGGAGCTGGAGAAATCCCATCTTTCTCCAGCAGAGTCCGCCGTGGATCCTCTGAGGGAGCCTCCTGCACAGCTGCAGCTCGTCAAAGATCATCAGAGGATCCACTATATAAGCTGTCTTCAGACCTTGCCTCAACGCCGCAGTGTTGTTCCAGTTGGTCAGCGCTAAAGCCTATCCTCAGTGTATCTCCATGACTTTGAATCCAGTCTGGATTCTAACTACTGTCTCTGTTTTCCAGGAAACCCGTGCCTCCTCTGTGAGATCTCTGGAAGAGCTAACCTGCCGAGCCGACCCTCTGAGCCAAACCCTGAAGATTCACAGAGAACCCCCAAGCAGCTCAGGACTAGAGCTGGGAAATCTAAGCCAAGGTCTGTTCAAGCTAAGACGTGAGACGCTGAAGCAGCAAACGGACTCTGCTGACAAACCCCTTCTCCAGAACCAACAGTGACTCTCTCAAGGTTAACCTGAAGAACCCTCAAGGTACAATCAGTGAACCAGTGGAAATCAAACCCTGTCAGCAGTCACTAACTGTGCTGTCTCTCACGCAGACTCCGGTGAACCAGTTCCCAGGCCCGAACCAGAATCAGTACATTCTGTGTGTTTTGTGCTTTAATAAACTGTTCAACTTTTCATCCTTGTGTCCGTCAGTGGTGTTCTGCATAACTGGGTCTCCTTCTGTGAACCCATCATGACAGATGAAGCATCAGACTCGTTACTCATAGGTGGCAGTAATACACCTGAAGGTTGCTCACCAACAGCCATTAAACAAGAAAAGGAAGAAGATGAAAAAGCAGCTTTAGAGCGATTGTTATACCTTTGCTAAAACATTGTTTTCAGTGTATGCAGAGTATAATATTTGATCAATATTTTTTTATTTTTCAATAAAAGGCAGGATCCAAGCAACCTCCAGGTGGAATACCACCACCAGCTGCTAAGGAGTGAAACTGTTTATTTAGGGGTTGTAAATTAGTGCTCATAAATTTGTGATTCATAATTATTTATTTTAAAGATGTTGCTTCGTTCTTTATACTGTAACTTTTGAACTTTTTTTCACAGATAAAACATGGCATGTATGTATGCGTTAAGAAAGAATAAGTATAAACCTTAAATTTATTCAAGTTTATTGACTTACGTTTGCAAATAGAAATGCCTACAGCACTAGATGAGCTAATATGACTTAATTAAATTCTCATTGGGACCAACTTCTATTTCCAGTTAGGGTTAGTACAAGTGTTATACCGATTCCAGTATCTGGTGGGGCCCCAATCCAGCACTCAAATGGTGGTATCGGTATCGGCGAGTACCAACCAATAGGGCACTGATACCATTTTGAGAGGCTAAAGTTTCTTCAACTATTGTCACCCATTCCAGGTAGACAATAAAAATTTCTACTGGATTCACTTTGTTTTAGTCTTTTTCCTGCTTCACAAAGGAAGGCAGCAGCTTGACATGAAGCCATGATGGTGATTATTTTCCATCCAAGTAGTCTGCAGTTCTTCATAGATACACACACAGTAATTTCAGACAGATGGTATCGGTAGGATATCGGTATCGGCCAATACTGCACAGCCAGGTATCGGGTATCGTGTTGGGGCCAAAACATAATGGAAGGTTGATTCAGAAAAACAGTAGCGCCTCCAGAAATGTTTCATAGGGGGGGCCGGTTTAACCTGACTCCGCCAGATGGATTTGCTCCGCATATCCATCTGGAAACCTTCCGTTGAAGTAATTTTGGGAAGGGGCGAAAATACTGGTTAGCTGATTGGCCTATGTTGGTGATAGACGGGCCAAATAAACCAATCAGATCAACGAAGCATATGACGTACTAACAGAGCGACGACGAAGAGGAGCCAATAGATAGATCAAACTCTTGCCGAAACCAGTCGGGAGAAGAGCAAAAACATCTTTTCCTCTGAGAAAAGCCTCCAGAGCAGTGTTTTGCTCTTCTTTCAGTGAAGAAATACTCTGTAATTCCCATAAAACTTGCTCAACAGCCACGCTAACGCTAGTTTCATCGGTTGAAGCCGCCATGTTCTTTAGACTGAACTGTCGCGCTTCTCGTTGCGTCACACCTCAACCCGCCTCAAAGCCAACGCTGATTGGACGTTCGTTTGGTGAACGGCTCCAAATCTTCTTTAACGGAGAGTCTCCAGACTGATCTGCGATCGAAACCTTGAAAGCTCGCGAGATCAGGATGGTCTCACCAGGCTAGGGCAAGATGGGGCCACTAAAAATCTTGAGGTGGCCCACTGAAACTAAAAGCCATAATCAATCAATCAAACAAATTTAATTGTATAGCCCTTTACAATAGCCAAATGGTACCCAAAGTGCTTTACAACAAAGCCATAAAAACATTACATAACACATATAAAAACATACAAGATACAATTAAAAGTGCTGTAGTGATGCAGCGCTGCAGGACATTATAAGCCTTCCAGAGGTGCATAGAAAGGAGCACACAGAAAGAGGACATCTAAGAGACATTATTATCCTAGTCAGAATTAAATGCTTATTTTAAAAAGTGGGGTTTAAGCTTTTTTTTTTTTTTTTATTCTGAGGTCAGTACTTTCAGAGTCTGACTATTGTGTTAAACCTGCCTGTAGTAATCATAAAAACGTAAGTAAACACCTACTCTTACCCTGGTTTATTGTATGATTTCTAATGTTATGTCCCTTGCTGTGCATAATGGTATGAAATGCTAAACTGATGCTACTAAAATTTACTACTACAGCTATAAGTGGGGTGGCCCGGGCTTTGCACTTCGGCTGTGGCCACCCTGTGGTGGTGCCACTGCAGATAAACATAGTGGAAGGGAGGAGGATTTTAACTCTCTATATTGTTCTTAAATTGAAAACCATAAGCACCATACGCTTTTACTGTTATATAATGACATAAATGGCTGCTGACAGATGCTTTGTCAAATCAATGAGGAGGACTTCCTCACTACTACTCAGGTACCTGATCTACTGGAGCAGCAGAGGTCTGTTTATAAGGAGTTGTTAAAATAGCAAGAAAACACAAACAAAGGCTTTATGCAAATGCTCATGGATTCATTCAACAAAAGACCGGATGGATTCATAAAAGACCTGTGCGACCTGAGGGCAAGCCTTCAGGTCACACAGAACAATTTTGAGGATGAAAAGCTTCATGCTGAGAAGTTGTCCCAAAACTGGAAAGACAATGATGTCAACATGCTCAATTCAAAGTTAAATACTGTGAATGTGTTTTAAAACTTGGTTTTTAAAGGAATCCCTGAGTCTGGGCATGAAAAATGGAATGATTGGAAGGATAAAATAAGAAAGATCCAGAGTGAAAAATTCAAACTGGACCAAAAACACATTGAGCTACAGCAGGTCCATCACTTTGGAAAGCCAGCTGCTAGAGATGAAAAACTAAGACCAATTGTGGCCAAGTTGCTTCGCTTCAAAGACAGAAACACTTTTTTGTAGAAGGCAAGATGCCTCAGAGGATCGATCGAACTGCAGGTGGACCTTCATAGAAAATCCTCTATTTTTATCTTTTATCCAGAAATATGCAGCCATATTATGCGATTTTATTCTGTTTAGCCTTCAGCTGCTAAATGTGGTTCTCAGTAAGTTTATGTAGAGCAAAGTTTCAGAAAATATAAAAAATATCTTGAGTGAAGCCGTGGTTGGAGCAAAGCCTGCAGCTATGAATTCACTGAGCTTAGACAGATTTCTTTTTGGAGGGACACAGAGGTGGACAATGCTGGCAGCTCACTAAAGCTTCAGGAGGGAGAAGACAGCAGATATTTCTGCACCATGCTCTCTTCAGCTCCGGCATGTCCTCCACTGTTTTAATCGTGGCTGAGAGTGCCAGCACTCGTCTGAGTGATTTCACAGGTCTGTGTGTGAGTGGGTCTGAGTGTGTACTGCTATATGCTGCCTGGGGTGCCCTAGTACAAACTATCTGTATGTTGCTGGCCTGTAGGTGCAGCAGCTTGTGCAAGTTTGCATCCAAACACCTCTCAGGAGAAAAGTGCTCCTTCTGCGGGTCAATGATTTTAGGCGGCAACTCACTGTATGCTAAAAATAAACTGTCTAACAGAGTTGGACTTTTAGTGAAAACGTTTTTGATGAAAAAAAAAAAAAATGTTTTTTTTTAACTCCATCAAGTTACCTAAGCCACTAACAGGTACACTTTGTGCCTCTCCGATTAATAGTCTGCATGGCTGAACACTGATTTTATTTTAAAGGTGCAGTGTTTAATAATTACAGGGATTTACTGACATAGACGTCATATATTATCTATAAATATGTGACTAAAAGTCTCAATCTTGATGTTTGCCTTGTCTTAGAAATGACCATTTATAATTATATAGGAGTGGGTTCACATTTGTGCAGGCAGACATCTTTTGCGTTAATGCAGCACAGAGCTGATAAACTAGTGACCATAGAGATCGCTAATGTCATGGTTTTGGTTCTGTTTAAGCTTTATCTTTGAGGTTGCAATGGTTTTATTTCCATTTTGTGCTATTCTAGTTGTTTTTTTATTATATTTGTGACAGGAATCCAGTTTGTCCAGGGTACTCTAGCCATGCTTAGTTTAGCAGAGTCCAACCTGAGTTTTTGTTTGCCAGTTTTGGGTACTCTAGCCAAGCTGAGTTTTGCTGAGTCAAAGTTTTGCTGAGTTTTTGTCAACCTGAGTGTCAGGCCTCGGCCTCTTCTGTTTACCTTCACAGGTGTCTGTCGTTGACTGGAGGGCGGGGCACGCACACCTGCAAGTGGTTCAGCAGCACCGGCCCTGCACTATTTGAGCAGCGCTCAGACAGCGGGAGGACGCCAGAGTGTTACCATTGCGGTATGCCTGATCGGCCACGGCCTTTCGCCTAACCTACCTTTTCTCTGGCTCATACTCCTGCGTTTGTGTCTCCCAGGTTCTCTCTCGTGAATCATCTCCTCCTCTCGTGGCGGATCCTTCCAGGTCCTCTCAGGAGTATCGAGGTTGGTCACCCAGTCTGTGGGTCCCTGGCCTCCCGTTTCTCCCTGGTTCCTCCCGCTGGTTCAGATTTCCGGAGGCTGCTCGGACAACTCCTCATTCCCCCGCTCTCTGGTCACGCCACGCCTGTCACATCACCATCAGGCAGCGCCGAGTTCTCACTGCTCCCTCCCGGTCCGGTGTCCGCGCTCTGTGGTAAGCTCAGATCCGTTGGTTTCTCCCTCCTGATTCTCCGCGTTCTAACCTCTTCTCTATCCTCCTTAGACGAGACCGGTTTCCTGGCAGCGCTCCATTTCCTGTGTTTTTTTGGTTGACATAATCTCTGTGATCTGCTTGACTAATTGTTAATAAAGACCCTGAGACTGTGCCTGTTTTTCCGAGTGTGTTTCTGCATGTGGGCGCGGCACCTAAAGCCAAACATGACAGAAGAACACTCTGGCCAAACAGACCCAGCGAACGCACTCGGTAGGGCGTTAACCGCTCAACAGGACCAGATTCGGGGTCTAGAAGCCACCGTTTTAGGGCTGCAGAGTCAGTTACAGGGCTTTGCAGCTCAGATTAATCAGCTGACTAGCGTGCTAAGCGCGAGCCCCCAGGCAGCCGCTTCCGCGTCCCCGGGCCCCGCCCCCGCGTCAGCGGAGACGTCATTCTCCGCCCCCGAGCCCACCTCGCCCAGTCCGGAGAGGTTCTCAGGTGACAGCGGAGATTGTGGGGGATTCTTTTTCCAGTGCTCACTCGTTTTTAACCGTTCCCCACGTTTGTACGCCCAGGATCATGTGAAAATTTCTTTTATTTTACGGCTGTTAACGGAAAGAGCACTAAGATGGGCTGAGTCCCGCTTCCCCGACTGCCAGAGGTTTGGCTGCACATTTGAAGAGTTTTTGTCAGAATTTAAGATGGTTTTTGCAGCCGACTCTAATGAGGTGCAGGACTCACGGCGGCTCTTAGCTCTTCGGCAGCGTGGAAGACGCGTAGCCGATTTTGCCATAGAGTTCCGGACCTTGGCGGCTGCGGCAGGTTGGGAGGAACGCGCTCTCAAGTCGGTGTTTTTCCAGGCTCTTGACGAGTCTCTTAAGGACGAATTAGCTCGGCTAGAGGAACCTTCCACCTTAAATGATTACATCACCCTGGCGGTTCGTTTAGATAACCGGCTTCGGACTCGGAGCCGAGGTCGTCCAGAGAGAGCCACCTTTAGTCTACTGCCCCAGCCTGATCGAAGCGCCCTCAGACCCGCTGCAGTTTCGCCTTCCCCCCCGGAACCCATGCAGCTGGGCCGGGTGCGGCTCACCCCAGAGGAAAGACAGCAGCGCATGGACTCTAGGTTATGCCTGTATTGCGCCTCGCCTGATCATTTTATTCGGGAGTGCCCTGAGCGCCCAAAAGAACTGGTCCGTCGGTCGTAGCGGAGGAACCGGCGGACCAATCTCAGTTACTTTTGTCTTCACCTCCGCGGCTCTGTCTCCAGGCTGCAATCGTTTCTGTTCAGCAGACCTTTAAGTTGTCCGCCCTCGTTGATTCAGGGTGCGATTTTAATTTAATCGATCGGACCTTTGTCCTGCGCGCTCGTCTCGAGACGATCCCTTTGTGCACGCCCCTCCAGGTTTCCGCCCTGGACGGCGGGGTTCTTCCTAGAATAACCCATCGTACTGAGCCCCTTGAACTCGTGGTCTCTGGTAACCATAGAGAACGAGTTACATTTTTAGTTTTTCCTATTAAGCATGCTCCGATCGTTCTTGGTTTCCCGTGGTTGCAGATGCATAACCCGCAGATAAACTGGGTCGACTGAAGGGTTAATTCTTGGTCAATCAGATGTCATGCAGAATGTCTGCAATCTGCTGAACCGCCTAGTCCACCTCCTGAACTGTCCTGTGCTCAGGTTGACCCTGAGAACTTGAAACTGGTGCCTGAGCAGTATCATGACCTCAAGCAGGTTTTCAGTAAGACCCTGGCCTGCTCGCTTCCGCCACATCGCCCGTACGATTGCGGCATCGACCTTCTGCCAGGTGCCCCGCTACCGACGAGCCGTCTCTATAATATTTCTCGGGCCGAACGTCAGGCGTTAGAGAAATATATCAAGGAGTCTCTCGCAGCTGGACTTATCCGCCCGTCGTCTTCGCCTCTCGGTGCGGGGTTTTTCTTCGTTTCCAAGAAGGACGGCTCCCTCCGTCCGTGCATTGACTATCGCGGCCTAAACGCGATAAATGTTAAAAATAAATACCCTCTCCCGCTCCTCTCCTCCGCCCTCGAGCCGGTCCAGTCTGCCACCATCTTCACTAAGTTAGATTTACGTAGCGCTTACCACTTAGTGCGGATCCGCCGGGGGGATGAGTGGAAGACGGCCTTCAAGACACCCCTTGGTCACTTTGAATATCAGGTCATGCCCTTCGGCCTGTGCAACGCTCCTGCTGTCTTCCAGGCTCTGGTCAATGATGTTCTCCGTGACTTTCTAAACATCTTTGTCTTCGTGTACATAGATGACATCCTCATTTACTCCCGCACCCTCTCCGAACATATACATCACGTTCGCCTAGTCCTCCAACGGCTTCTGGAGAACAGGTTGTTTGTCAAGGCAGAGAAGTGCGAGTTTCACAAGCACTCGGTCACTTTTCTCGGACTCATCCTGGAGGGGGGGCAGGTCCGATCGGACCCCGAGAAGATTAAGGCTGTGCTCAACTGGCCTGTACCAGAGACTAGGAGGGAGTTGCAACGTTTTCTTGGTTTTGCTAACTTTTACCGGCGCTTTATCAGGGGGTACAGTCAGATCGCAGCTCCCCTCCACGCTCTTACTTCTGTCAAGGTCCCCTTCGTTTGGAACCCCGAGGCAAACAGAGCCTTCACCGACCTTAAGAGAAGGTTCTCGCAAGCACCCATCCTCATTCACCCTGACCCTGCCAAACAATTCACCGTTGAAATTGACGCTTCTGACTCTGGGGTTGGGGCGGTGTTGTCCCAGTGCTCGGACATAGACCAGAAGCTTCATCCCTGCGCCTTTTTCTCTCGGCGTCTGACCCCGGCAGAGCGTAACTATGATGTTGGGGACAGGGAGCTCCTGGCCATTAAGCTAGCCCTGGAAGAGTGGCGCCATTGGCTAGAGGGGTCCGAGCAGCCCGTGTTAATTTGGACCGACCACAAGAATCTGGCCTACCTCCAGTCTGCCAAACGTTTGAACCCTAGGCAGGCCCGCTGGTCCCTTTTCTTCTCCCGCTTCAACTTAACAATCTCCTACCGCCCTGGCTCAAAGAACCAGAAACCTGACGCCCTGTCTCGCCTCTATGCTCCCCCCGACTCTGATAAGGAACCAGTTCCCATCCTACCTCCCTCCTGTGTTTTCGGTGCCCTCCAGTGGGAGATACAAGACATGATCTCACAGGCTCAACGTTCTGACCCAGATCCAGGCAATGGCCCGGTTAACCGCACCTATGTCCCCACCTCTGTCCGTGCCCGAGTCATCCAGTGGGCCCACTCTGAGAAATTCTCTGCTCATCCAGGCATCCTTAGAACCCTCAAGTTTCTCTCCCGACGTTTCTGGTGGCCCACCATCTCCCAAGACACCAAACAGTTTGTCCAATCTTGTCCTGTTTGTGCCCAGAATAAGTCCTCCAACAGACCTCCCGCAGGCCTCCTCCAGCCATTACCTGTTCCCGAGCGCCCTTGGTCTGACATAGCCCTCGATTTTGTGACCGGCCTCCCTCCTTCACAAGGTATGACCACCATCCTCACTGTTGTAGACCGTTTTTCCAAGGCCTGCCATCTCATCCCCCTTAGAAAACTCCCCTCAGCTCTCCAGACGGCCCAGCTCCTGGTTAAGCATGTTTTTCGTCTGCACGGCATCCCGCAGGACATACTGTCTGACCGTGGTCCTCAATTCATCTCGCGGGTTTGGAAGGAATTTGCCAGGGCCCTGGGGGCCCGGTATACCCTTACCTCCGGTTACCACCCGCAGACAAACGGTCAGACAGAGCGATTGAACCAGGAGCTGGAGACCTCCCTCCGTTGTCTCACGTCCAATAACCCCTCTGATTGGAGCAAGTACCTTCCTTGGGTGGAGTACGCTCACAATAGCCACATCTCCACAGCTACTGGCAGGTCCCCCTTTGAGGTCTCCCTTGGTTACCAACCCCCGTTACTCCCCGAGGATAACAGACAGATCGCCGTCCCTACTGTTAACCACCACATCCTTCGTTGTAGGCAGTTCTGGAACCAAACCATCCAAGCACTCAGACAGACTGCCGAACAGAACCGCCGATTCGCTGACCGGAGGCGGCGCCCTGCCCCCAGTTACCATCCCGGTCAGCGAGTCTGGCTCTCCACTCGAGACATCCCCTCCCGGGCCACCAGTCGGAAGCTGTCTCCCCGTTTTGCCGGCCCCTATGAGATCATCTCCATAGTTAGCCCCTCGACCGTCCGCCTCCGTCTTCCATCTCACTCCAGAGTCCATCCCACCTTCCACGTGTCCCAGATCAAGCCCGTTGTCACCAGTTCTTTCTGCCCTCCGGCTGAACCCCCTCCGCCAACCCAGGATCACCACGGACGTCAGGTCCAACGGATCGTGGCCTCCCGTCCCCGAGGCAGAGGTTTTCAGTACCCCGTCGACTGGGTGGGTTGCGGTCCTGAGGATCGGTCCTGGCTTCCTGGCTCTTCCATCCCGGATCGGTCCCTGATCGACTCCTTCCTGTCCTCCCGTCCATCTTCCTCGTGCTCGCCAGGAGGCGACCGTTGAGGGGGGGGTGGTGTCAGGCCTCGGCCTCTTCTGTTTACCTTCACAGGTGTCTGTCGTTGACTGGAGGGCGGGGCACGCACACCTGCAAGTGGTTCAGCAGCACCGGCCCTGCACTATTTGAGCAGCGCTCAGACAGCGGGAGGACGCCAGAGTGTTACCATTGCGGTATGCCTGATCGGCCACGGCCTTTCGCCTAACCTACCTTTTCTCTGGCTCATACTCCTGCGTTTGTGTCTCCCAGGTTCTCTCTCGTGAATCATCTCCTCCTCTCGTGGCGGATCCTTCCAGGTCCTCTCAGGAGTATCGAGGTTGGTCACCCAGTCTGTGGGTCCCTGGCCTCCCGTTTCTCCCTGGTTCCTCCCGCTGGTTCAGATTTCCGGAGGCTGCTCGGACAACTCCTCATTCCCCCGCTCTCTGGTCACGCCACGCCTGTCACATCACCATCAGGCAGCGCCGAGTTCTCACTGCTCCCTCCCGGTCCGGTGTCCGCGCTCTGTGGTAAGCTCAGATCCGTTGGTTTCTCCCTCCTGATTCTCCGCGTTCTAACCTCTTCTCTATCCTCCTTAGACGAGACCGGTTTCCTGGCAGCGCTCCATTTCCTGTGTTTTTTTGGTTGACATAATCTCTGTGATCTGCTTGACTAATTGTTAATAAAGACCCTGAGACTGTGCCTGTTTTTCCGAGTGTGTTTCTGCATGTGGGCGCGGCACCTAAAGCCAAACATGACACTGAGTCTTAACTTTGTTTTTTAGTCTTTGCCTCTTGGCAGGAAGTCATCCTGCAAACTTGATTTTTTCGGACCTTCTCTCTCTGGAAGGATCAACTGAGCTTCTAACTGAGCTGGGGTTCCAAACAGGAAGTTTGGATCCACTTTCCCCAAGAGGTCGTTTGAGCTTCACATCGAGCAAAGGTTTCATCAGCACCGCAGCCCATTCAAGTACCGCAGGAAATCTAAGTGGCAGACAGCTTCTCCGTTCACTCCAAACAGGAAGTTTGGATCCACTTTCCCCAAGAGGTCGTTTGAGCTTCACACTGAGCAAAGGTTTCATCTGCGCCACAGCCCGTTCAAGTATATACTGTCCTACATACACACTAATAAAATACTACTTACTACTACTATATCTAGAAAAACTAGACTTACACCGGCCACGACCAGCAACCATCTGTTTATTATGAAGATAACTGATTTTAAGCAGGTTGTTACGTTTTTGTTTTGTTTTTTCTGAACAGATGCATCTTTCTCCTGCAATTGGTCCATGATTGCTTTGGGTAGAGTTCCCAAAGCAGGGGGACGATTCATCTGGACGACATAGGTAAGTGGAGACGGCGTTCCCGAGCTTAGCGTTTGGGATGGGCGTTTCATGTCACTGCAGTCGCTGAAAATTACACATCGTAGCTTTAGTTCAAATGTCCCTTGTTTCAAGGTTTCCCTCTGGAAACTTCAATGAAAAAAAAGGTAATTGAGATATTCTCGGAATTTGGAGATATATGAAAAAAAAAAGCTGTGGGTCATTTTTGTGTTTGCTTAATTTTCAGTTTCTAACATTACGTTTGGGAAAAGTGGTCCAAGCATGTAAGTACAAGATTTCACAGCACACAGAAAACATTAACTGGAAAAAACAAAACAAACTGGGACTGATAAGCAACAATTAGAAACATGCGGAAAGGAAAAATGCTGCAAATAGCAAAAAGATCAGCAACTGAAGAAAAGCTGCAAATTAGTGCCAGGGATTAAAGCAAAAAAAATAAAAAATACTGAACGTTTTTGACACGGCCAAGAAACTCATATATATATATGTGTATTATCAGGCCATGCAAACGGGATGTGGGGGCATGCGATCAGAGATTGCATAAATGATGAAGATTAAATCCAATACCAAAAACGGCCAGAAGATGGCAGAAGTGCATCTATATCTACCACTTGCATGAACCACATTTCTTTTGATATCCAGTTTTGCTGTTAAGCGCTGTGTTCAGAGGGGACAGCACAAAACCTTATTTTTAACTCGCATACACGGTCAGTTATTGACGCATGTACATCAGCTGTTGCCCGCGAACAGCAGCTAGATGACCAGGGTCTAACTCGTGTTTGCGTAGTACCTTTTTGGATGCGTAAATAAGCTTCCTGGAGCACAGTGTGCAGAAGCAAGCGCCTAGTTTACCTAACTTTGTGCACCAGCTGCTAAATGGCTTGCCATCTCGCCCTGTCTCCTCCAGCCAGACCTTTATCTTTGGTCGTGACATCTTCCCTGGAGTTCATGAACTGCATTGTTCTCACTGCATGCAATTCTATTCTCTCTCTCCTCCTTCTCTCCAAGCACAAAGTTTCATTTATTTTTTGACTTTTTACACGTCTCTCCATTGAACATGTACAACTTCAGCACTGAACCACAATCTGGCGACTTGAGCAAGAAACGAGAGGAGGAGGTACACGCTTTCCTAAGACCCGCCACCGTCTTCTTCTGATTGGCTAATGCCGTCAGTTTCAGATTGCTCCTTTGCTACCATTGGCTGACAAGCGCAAGAGGGATTTCGATTTTCTTTTTTTTTTTTTTTCTTTTTTTTTACCGTCAATTTATTTTCAAGTAATTTTTTTTTTACCCACGGGCAATCTCTATGAGCCAGAGATCTGGCCTGGGGCTGGAATACTTTAATACCTGTAGTACTGCACAACAGATGTGCTCCAGACCACTAGGGGGAGACCATCACCAATGGGGGACTGTCCAGGACATCTTTGAACCCATCCCTCTTGGCATCTTGTTCACGTCTTTACTACATTACCACGTTCCATTATGGAATATCACAGGTTGCAGATTCGCTTTCTGGTCAACTATGCCGTTATTGGACATAAATAGAGGAATTTGACGAGTATACGTTTTTTTTCCCAAGGAAAATTACAAGAAATTATTCCAAAATTTTCCTTGTGTCCTCATTTGATTGATCAAAAATAATTTATCTGACCCAAGTTTACACAACATTCAAATTGCATGTATTTGTCATGGATTGGATCTGTTTAGGTCTTCTTTTTGACTTTTCATTGGTTTCATTTGGATTTGGTGTTACTCTAGTTGTTTTTGTTTGTATTTGAGTTCTTATGTATTTTCTTATTCTCTGTTGCCCCTTGTGTCAGGGTCCTTCCCTAACTCAGCTCCCTTCTAGATACTTCCAACCACACCTGCTCCTCGTCTGCAGATTAGCCCAGTCTTTGATCAGTCTCCCATTTATACTCCTCCTCTTCAGTTACTGTTGGCTGGTTTCTCGTTGTTTCTTTGCTCCTTATTTGTGTTTTCCCTAACGTCTTCTAGTTTTTGGTTTTCTGTATTTTGTTTTCTGGACTTGGCTTCAGTCGCCTTATGGATCAGCATTTAATAAGGAAAACTCAACTTTGCCACCTTCCGTCTGACGGTACAAGAAATACATTAGAACTCAAAAACGTGAGAGTTACAAACAAATGAAACCAATGAAAACTCAAAAATAAAACCATGACAGTATTGACATTATAGAAGAAAATGTAATTACAAATATATATGAAACATGTAGCCAGGAAGAACCAAATTCTCCCTTATATTTCCAAAGTTTGACAAATTTATGAAATATAAAATATGGACAAAATACTTTGATTTTCCACTTCATCCTAAATAAAAACAATTACATTTTAAAATAGCAACAAAATATATATATTCCTGAAAATAATTTTTAAAAGATAGATGTTGACAATTGTGGATTAAGCCAGAAACAATTAACACTTGTTTTATGAGAGCACAAAAGTAAAATTTTATGTTGTTAAGTTGTTGTTGTTACATTCATGCTGATTTTGCACAGTTTAGTCAGTTAAATAACATGTTGCTGTCATTTTGCACATCTCTGATGTTGCTGCTATTTTCAAATATCCATCCATTTCTGTAACGCTTATCCCAGCTGGGGTCATGAGGGGTGCTGGTGTCTCTGTGATCTCCAGCTGTCTACGGGCGAGAGGCGGGGTCCACCCTGGACAGGTCTCCAGTCCATCACAGGGCAACACAGAGACAAACAACCATTCATGCACACTCTCACACCTAAGGACAATCTAGAGAAGCCAATTAACCTAACAGTCATGTTTTTGGACTGTGGGAGGAAGCAGGAGTACCCAGAGAGAACCCATGCATGCTCAGGGAGAACATGCAAACTCAATGCAGGAATCGAACCTGGAACCTTCTTGCTGCAAGGCAGCAGTGCTACCCACTGCGTGACTTAGCAGCCCTCAAATATCCACTACTATAAAATGTCCATAGCTGTATATTGGTTATTTATTCTCCAGGTGCACAGCTTTATGTGAAGCACCAGAGCGAGGAATGGCGGCGGCAGCGACTGCACTGGAAAAAAATCTAGTTTAGATAAGTCATTTTTTCTTAAAATAAGTGCATTTGTTCTTGGATTGGGGAGGTAAAAGAGACATTTTGCAAATGGAACAAGACAATTTACACTTAAAATAAGAAAACACAATTGCATTGTCTTATTTCAAGTGTATATTATCTAATTATCATATTTTAAGAGTGAAAATACGTATTCCATTGGCAAACTATCTCATTTATCTACTCAAATTAAGGTTAAATACAAATAATTTAAGAAATGTTTACTTATTACTAGATTGTTTTTCCAGTGTGGCTGCTGTCTGAGCTAAAGCTAAAGGAGCATAATGAATGGTATAAAAGTCCTTTAAAGGCCGAATTTAAAGGACTTTTTAAAAGCAATCCGCCACCCTCTTTAGAGGATCCCCCACTTTATCATTGGTTAAAAAAATGTTTTCGCTATGTGCCATTTTTATTGAAATAAGCTTAATCTCTGCTGCACTCATTCACCTTACGTCACATCTGCTCCCTGATTGGTTTCTGTGAAGCAAAAATACACAACAATGCTGATTCTTTTGTTGCTGCTCGATCCGTACCGGATCATTTTGCTCATTTCCAAGCAGATTTTCATCCAGATCACCATAAAAAAAATAATTATAGTATCAAAAGTACTTATGTGGAGGATTTTCGCAAATCTTTTAAAAGACCCACCGTCCCCAATTTAAAAAAAATCACCCTGTACCCGCTCCCGAGAGGGAACACCTATTAAACAAGTGCGAGAGCGTGCACGAGTCCATTTTTCATTGTGCACGCTGTGTTTAAAAGTTGCTGTTCTCATAGCTCGAACAAGTTTACTGTGTCTGAACTTCCACCCTAACCCCTAAATCCCTCCATCAATATATAGAGCGGGGATGTTATAGTAACCTGACTCCGCCAGATGGATTTGCTCCGCATATCCATCTGGAAACCTTCCGTTGAAGTAATTTTGGGAAGGGGCGAAAATGCAGGTTAGCTGATTGGCCTATGTTGGTGATAGACGGGCCAAATAAACCAATCAGATCAACGAAGCATATGACGTACTAACAGAGCGACGACGAAGAGGAGCCAATTGATAGATCAAACTCTTGCTGAAACCAGTCGGGAGAAGAGCAAAAACATCTTTTCCTCTGAGAAAAGCCTCCAGAGCAGTGTTTTGCTCTTCTTTCAGTGAAGAAATACTCTGTAATTCCGATAAAACTTGCTCGATAGCCACGCTAACGCTAGTTTCATCGGCTGAAGCCGCCATGTTCTTTAGACTGAACCGTCGCGCTTCTCGTTGCGTCACACCTCAACCCGCCTCAAAGCCAACGCTGATTGGACGTTCGTTTGGTGAACGGCTCCAAATTTTCTTTAACGGAGAGTCTCCAGACTGATTAGCGAGTGAAACCTTGAAAGCTCGCGAGATCAGGATGGTCTCACGAGGCTAACTATATAGTGGACTTTATATCGAAGTCCGTTAACTGATCGTTCGGACAGATGATCATTACTTTTTGCTTCCCCTGGTCACATAACTCCTCCTCCGTGCGGAGCCTGCGCCATCTTTGTTATTAGTCGCCGCTGTCAGGCAGCGACAACCTATGGTGACAGCAGGCCGCTGTGACAGCAAATCCCATAATGCTTTGCGAGGAGAGCTCTCTGTACAAAGCATTCTGGGATATTTTCTTCTCATACACTTCGTAGACACTTTTTCTCTTACTAACCTCGGCCATTTTAAAGAACCACGGTGAGAAAGGTGAGCTTCAATGATTGTCTGAAACCGTAGCTCACCACAGATATACGCCTGAAAGTGCGCAGAAAAAGCTAGCTAACGGGACGAGCACGTAGGACGGCCTTACGTAAACATATCACCAGAATGGTTGACTATTAGGAGGACCACTTTTTTAGATGATCCACCTGGAAATAAAATATCATTCTCTATCCCTTTAAATGCCTATCAAAAACCTTTGTTTTATAATGTTTTATAACTTTTCAGAGATAATTTGTTGCTTTTTACATTTTTTCTGTTAAACTGCTTCTCTGACGTCATCATGGGACATGTTCAGAGCAGTCCGGAAAAATATGATGAAACCATGTTTATGTGCATTTTAGTTCCTTCCAAAAAAAGAAAATAAAAAAAAAATACGATGGATTGTTTTTTATTTTCTTTTTTAGGAATTACTATGACCTGGATGACTGAGAACCTTCACCAGCATGCTGCATTTTAGTTTAGATTATGCATTATATACCCAAATATTAACACAAAAGGAAAATGTAAAACTCAAAAAAGACTAGATTTATGTTTAAATCCAAAGCTTAAAAAGTTAGCTCAAATTGGGCACAGGCGAGTGATAAAACAGAAAGTGCATTTATGCATTTATTTTCTCAGGAAATACATTATTCATTATAACACATTATAGTTTAGTACGCTTACTACTTTTCGGGAGGGAAAAAACTAATTTAGGTGTTTCTTACGAAGTAAAACAGTGGGCGATCCGGATGTATATCTGGTTGCGTAAATGAGCTGATGGCACAGATCGGATCGGGCAGTGACATTTCTAGCTACAGCGAGTTTTGGTTTGCGACCTTAGCAGGTGTGGCGGCGTTCTAACTTTGCTGTAATCTCCAAAAACAGTCCTTTGCCTTGCAGATTTCATGATAGCCTCGTAGCACTCCTGAGTTTAGGGATTGCATTGAATGATGACATAGTAAAGCGTTTGCTCAGGGCATGGAAATCTCGTTCCAAGCGTACCTTCAGAAATGGAACTCAGATGTTAAACTTTTAAAGGCAGTATTGTAGCTACATAGATTTACCAAATTAATTGGAAGAAATTGTGCAATGATGAGTGTTTGTGTACTTTTTAGTTCACATCTCTATAGAAGTAGTTTGTCAAAGAAGCTGCATAAAATATCAGGGGTTTTTTTCTAAACAAAGGTAAATGATTATAGTTTGAACCAATCTGATGGTTGAATAAATAATTGTAATATGATTACAAAGCTTAAATTTATTGTGCATTCCTGGAAATTTGAATAAAAACAATTATAAAATGAATAAAGTTTTCTTTTTCAAGAAAAGTTAATCCTTGGACTAATTGGTTAATTAGTGACAGCCATTATTCCTCTTCTTCCTGAGGCGCTGGCAGGAGAAAAGCTCCATAAAGAAGTTCTTCAAAGCATAGATTTGTCTTAAAGAAGCATTTACTGTGTAACAACAAATAAATATTAAATGCATTCATATTTCAGAGGCAAACAAAAGAAGTACTATTTTCAGAAATATCGCTCACACATACAGGAAGATAAACATGATATTCTCTTGAAATACATGAAAACTCATTGCACTCCTTCCCCGTCTTAAAGCACATCTTCCTCCTCTGACCTGAAACGATGCACTTTGATTGCCTCTCGTGGGGAGGACTATACACAGTACCCACCCCCCCAACCTGAAACGTGCTGATTGTGTGCCGATGCATGAAAACGACTCCTTGTTGCTGATTTTAACAAGCATTCATTAAAAAAAGAAATAAAAAAACATAAAAAATCTAAAGAAGGAGGGGAGATGGTGAAAGGCAAAGAGGGAGCAAAAAACATAAGAGAGGAAGTGGCAGCTCTGCCAGAAATTGATCTATCTATCTATCTATCTATCTATCTATCTATCTATCTATCTATCTATCTATCTATCTATCTATCCATCCATCCATCCATCCATCCATCCATCCATCCATCCATAAAGCGCTTTTTGAACATATATACTACAAAAAGTGAAATCCATCTAAGTCTTTTTTTTTTAAACAGTGGAATTTTCTTTCAGTTTTAGCAGGCATATAAGACAATTTGCCAATATAATAACATGAATGACATTTAAAGGAAGAGTCCGGTCAGCAAGGTATAATCAGTGGATCATTATTTATACCTTAAACTAATAAGTTTGCTGTTATTTAATTAATTTAGCTTTAATCAGTAAAAATAAATAAATCATTTTCTTCTTGATAACTGAGTCTGGGAGCGGCCATTTTTGCCCAAATATAGTAGCCCCTCCCTCCTGCCATCTTCCAGCAGTGACGTCACGGTGCGGTAAGCCTAGCGCCATTCTCCCCGCTTTCCAAGCTAAATCAATGGGAACTACTAGACACATCTGCAATCAACAACAATTATTGAAGATTTCCAGAGGACTTCACCATTGAAATTCACCAGAGCTATAGTGAAACTGACAATGCCCACGTGCATGGCAGCTGGATGCTGGAATACATCGGGGAAAAGTAAAAAAAAGGGTTATTTCACCTTTCTGATTCCTGATCCTCCACGGACGGGTTGGTCGTTGGATCGCCAACTTGAAGAGGGAGGATTTGCCATCGAACTTCTGGCCAGAGAAAAAACCCGTAATATGTAGCCAACATTTGGAAGAAGAATGTTTTCAAGATGACTTGGATAATAGCGCGTTGTGACAAACACCAGATACAGCACTGGGACTTGATCAACAGCCGATACCGCACCGTGACGTCACTAACCAGTAGGTGGCAGTAGTGTTCTTTGACAAACATGGATGCCTCCCCATTAACCTTTTTTCAGTGTATCATGTCTAATTATCTTAAGGGTAAACACACTCATTCCATTTACCAGCTGAAATTAAGGGAGCACATTTTAAAGATGTTTTTACCTGTTTTTGGATCTGTTTTTACAGTGTAACAAACTTTCTGTCTATCCTTTCTAACTTCAAGGTGTCAGAGTTTGAAAACCTGTTTACCGTTAATTATACTGCAAAAAGGTGTTACTCTAACCAAGTCTGTGAGATTAAGCCAAAATGTCTTTTTGATCTTGTTTTGAGATTGAAGCACTTATTCTGTCAGATTAATCTTCCTATATGAGAAATTTCTGCTCAATATAAGGGCAATAATCTGCCAGTGCAGTTAGACAATTGCCCCAGGTTGCTTCTTGTTCTGGTAATAAATATTATGATTTTCACAGGTTTTATCAAGAGCAACTGTTTTAGTGCACTGGTAGATTATCGGACAAATTTTTATGTATATTTTTTTAAGAGAAGAACATACACACTGGAAAAAAACGAAATCTTGATAAGTAATTTTTTTCATAAAAAAAGTGCATTTGTTCTTGGATTGAGGAGCTAAAAGAGACATTTTGCCAATGGAACAAGACAGTTTATATTTGAAATAACAAAACACAATTGCATTGTCTTATTTCAAGCTTTTTTATCCTATTATCTTATTTTAAGAGTAAAAATACTCATTCCATTGGCAAACTATCTCATTTCTCTACTCAAATTATGGGTAAATATTTATTTCTAGATTTTTTTTTCAGTGCAGAATCTGCTCTTTCTTAGTATATTAATCTTAAAACAAAATCAAAATAATTTTTGCTTGGATCTGTGATCGGTTAAAGGGATCAGTTTTGCAGTGCTCCCTCAATGTGAAGATATACTTCAAAACAACAGAAAAAATAGAAATAAAAAAGAAGACAGAAACATCAGACATGCAGCCATACCTGGAAGACAAATCTAGACACTTGCTCTGCAACTGAAGGAGGCCAGAACCCCCAGATGGGATCATCGGAGAGGGAAACCGTTTGCCACTTGAATAAACCCCGTTTTGTCAAGCAGCTCCAGATGCTAACAGACTCTGACAGGCAGAGGTGCTTTTGTTTTAAGATGGAAATAAAGCAAACAGCTCCTCAGCCCCCATCCCTGGTATGTCTGTGTGCACATCTTCGCTCTCATGAACCCAGGAAGACATCCAGCAGAGACTCACGGAGCTCCTTCTTCTTCTCCATGGAAGGAAAGCAGCTGAAATTCTCCCAACAAAAAAACTAATTTGACCCATTTTCTGCCGTGTGTTCAGTGAGTAATGGGAAGAGACAGCCGTATGTTGGCGTTGATGAGAAAGCATCGCCTTGGATTGTTAGGAAGTGAACTAAAAGTCAAATCAAACATCCTTCATCCCAGATGCTGAAGGATTAAAAGAAAATGCAAAAACAAAGTTTGGAGATGATAGAAAACTCAGAATACCAAAACTGGAACAGCTATTTGTGCAACAAAACATTAATACTGGAAAAAATCTAAATCTAGATAAGTCATTTTTTTCTTTGAAATTGAGGAGGAAAGTGACATTTTGCGTTTTGGAACAAAATAATTTACATTTAAAATAAGGGGATAAAAACAATTGCATAATCTTAATTCAAGTGCATATTATCTAATTATCCTATTTTAAGAGTGTAAATACTCATGCCTTTGCCAAATCTCATTTACCTGCTCAGATTAAGGGTAAAATTAAGACATTTTGACTTATTTCTAGATCGTTTTTGCAATGAAAGACCTTTATCATACACTGCAAAACAATTTAATCTACATAAGTCTTTTTTTTTTTATAAGTGCATTTTTTCTTGAATTGAGGAGGAAAGTGAGAAATTTTTCATGTTGGAACGAGAAAATTTACATTTAAATAAGGAAAAAAACTATTGCATTGTTTTATTTCAAGTGCATATTATCTAATTATCCTATTTTAAGAGTGTAAATACTCATGCCATTGCCAAACTGTCTCATTTACCTACTCAGATTAAGGGTAAATACACTTAATTTGAGAATTCTTTACTTATTTCTAGATCATTTTTCCAGCGTAATGTCTGTCATCAGCACAAGCAGTGAGAAGAAAAGACTGGTTAGGATATGAACAAACCGACGGGTCATTGACTGGAAGAAGAGTGCTATACCTTACAAAGCATCAGGAGTAACGTAGCATTGGACATGCTGAACGGGGTCGCCTTCCTGTGGCGCACACGCACCCCCGGCTCCTAGGGGGAAAGTCTACCCCTCTCATCCTTAGGCTCAGGAGGTGCACCGGATCCAGGGAGGGCTGGCTGGTTCTCCCGGCGTTCCGATTTCAGCTCTCTGGTTGGATGTAATCTCCTGCTCTGCTCCAGCGTCTCCTCCACAAATTTCATCTCACTGGTGGCCAAGTTTCAGCTGCTGTCACTTTTTCTCCCCCTCAGCGCTGTGCTGCCCACCTCCTCTCTGCTGCCGTCTCCCTTCTGTGTTCTCCTCCTCTTCTCCTTCCTCCTGTCTGAGTGAAAAGGATGATGTCAAGTTAAAGAATAGTCAGTTGATGGGCAGATGGGGGGGGCTGGGAGAGCAACCAGGCTGTTTCAAGTGGTTATTTTCATCTTCTTTTGTTTCCAAAAGGAGATGCTGTCAGTGTTTCCTCTCCCTTCAAACCTCATCTAAACTTTTTCAAATGTTTGGTTGCTTTTAAGTTAAATTAGAGCCATAAAAGTGGTTCTTGAAACTAAGATCAGGCTCTTTGTGTTGGGGTGGTTGAGCATCTCTCCATGATTAACTGAATAGAACATGAAGGGTGAAACGGGCGGCTCATGCTGACGCTGTGGTGGATGCTTTTCCTCCACAGGCAAGAGGTATCCCCTGCTCCCTTTCCACCGCGCATATTAATGCAGCCACGGTTGCCTCGCAACCGGCTCAGGGGAGCCTCACACCGCCTGACGACAGGCAGCAGCGGCGACAGAGGCCAGGATGACAGACGAGAGTTTCCACCAGCATGTGGGGTTTTTATTTTAGGGGTTTTTACTGGTTTGTACGGAAGAGGATTAGGGCCACTGGAAAAAAAAAAGAAAAAGTTAACTGATTTTTAAATTTTATTTCAGTAAAATATGGGGAAAAAGTCAGAATTCTGACTTTTTTTCTCTGAATTCTAAGTTTAATCTCAGTATTCTGACATTTTTCTCAAAATTCTGAGTTTAATCTCAGTAGTCAGAATTCTGAGAGAAATCTTACTTATTTCCTATGTTAAACTAAAATAAATTTTAATAATCAGTTAACATTTTTTGTTTTTTTTTAGTGGCCCTAATCCTCTTCCGTAGGTTTGTGACTGGCAAGGAGAAGAGCCTATGGAGGGAATTTTGCTCCATTAAAGGAAAAGTCGCTCATATTCTGAATTCAAACTTCTGAAAGGACTTTAAATCTGAAATGATTCCATCCTGTTCAATAAATGATCAGTGTTTTTAATTCAGAGTAATTTTCATGTGAATGTGCTTTACTGGAGGCATCCATGTTTGTCAAAGAACACTACTGCCACCTACTGGTTAGTGACGTCACGGTGCGGTATCGGCTGTTGATCAAGTCCCAGTGCTGTATCTGGTGTTTGTCACAATGCGCTATTATCCAAGTCATCTTGAAAACATTCTTCTTCCAAATGTTAGCTACATATTACGGGTTTTTTCTCTGGCCAGATGTTCGATGGCAAATCCTCCCTCTTCAGGTTGTGTAGATCTGTGTGAAATGCGTAACTGAAAGTAGATCAGGGAGTGTTTTTGGGATGGAAACCTTGTATGTCTAAATTAATTCCTTTATTCTACATTTTGTCAGCTAGTCTGTCTGCTATATTAACCAATAGGATGTGTACTATTTTCACAACTTTTGTGAGACACTTTTTTTATAAATTAGGGCATTCATTATTAAAAAAGTTTATTTGAATTCTATAAATCAAAGTTTTCTGCCCAACAGCAATAATGAACTGCAAGACAGCTTTCTATACCCAGCTATTGTAGCATCTAGGATAGAGCTGTCAGTCTGGGAAATAATCTGGTTGTTATTCCAAATTGTAAAGGTTCACTTATTTTTGCAACATAAAACTGACTAAAACGTTTTTAAGTTTCAGTCGACTAAAACCGACTAAAAGCGACTAAAACTATCACATATGGTAATGACAAAAATGTGACTAAAACTAATGACAGTTTTGGTCCTGAGGACTAAGACTAGATCTAAGATGGCTGTCAAAAACAACACTGCTAAGCCATTTGTGTGGGTTGTAGAGTCCGTCTCATGCTACCAGGGATTGAAGTATTCTGGCTCGTAGTGATGGCCCGTGGGTAAAAAAAAAAATCACTCAAAAAGAAATTGACGGTAAATAAATAAAAAAAGACAATCGAAATCCCTCTTTGCATTTGTCAGCCAATGGTAGCAAAGAAGATGGCGGGTCTTAGGAAAGCATCTACCTCCTCCTCTCGTTTCTTACTCAAGTCACCAGATAGATTGTAGTTCAGTGCTGAAGTTCTACACGTTCTACAGCGTGTAAAAAGTCAAAAAATAAATAAATTAAACTTCGCACAATGCAGTTCATGAACTTCGGGGAAGATGTCACGACCAAAGATCTGCTTTTTTCGTGTGTCTGGCTGCGCATGCGCACTGATCTGATTTATCGAGGAAAAACGTCAAAAACATACGAAATACTGTGCATAACTTTTCGTACGATTTCATACAAACTGATAATGAGAATATGTTGAAACCACTGCTTAATTAAATGAGTCTTGCTAATTGCCAATAATTTGTCTATTCCATTAGCAGAACAGCCTGTGGAATTGATTGTCAATCAGTGTTGCTTCCTAAGTGGACAGTTTTAGTGTTTCCAAAATCTTTTAGCAGTGTATATTCAGGCTAAATTTGATTAATATTATTGTTTAATACTTTTGTGTTTAAACATGTAGCTTTATTTAAAGACTAATTGCTGATTGTGGGTAGGCTTATTACAATAAAATGAATTATATGAATAATAGAACTTAATATTAGTATAAACAACAGAACTAACTGTGATACGCTCTGCATAGTACTAAAAATGAAAGTTTGTGTGTTTTATTATGTATTTCTATGAATAAGTTGCATAAAACACACGTGATGCCAGCCAGCTCTGACCAGATTCACTACAGATGATCAACCTCTTCCATCAGCAGAGCCGTAAACTTTCATCCACATCCAGACGAGCCGATGCTCATCTCGAACGCACCTATTCTTTTTACTTCTGGGGGCCAGACTTTCCTCTGGGTGAATATTTCTATTGGTCTTCTGGACATTAGCAACAACACTGTTTGGATGGTCAATACTCTTTTTAAGGTTTAGAAGCCCCTTTTAGTTTCTGCTGTGGCCATCTCTATATTGTTTATAAAGAACAACAGGAAAAGCGCCTCAACATGCTCTGATGAGACCAAAGGTGAGACCAAGTTCTGTCTTCAGTTTGAATTCTGCCCAAAGGCCACAGATGTACAAAATGACATGTAAGTTCTCTACTAATATTCTCCATAAGTATTTTGAACATAAATGCAAACAGATTCAATACCATGAGATCGCTAATGTAGCATGAGTGCATGCTCCTGTTCTGTGGCATTGGCCTGCTTCTTATCAGCTAGCAGCCTTTCTCCTACTCCTGCGTGGACCTGTTTCTATCAATGTAAGCTTTGTTATTATGAGGATAGAACCAACCAGATAAATGAAACCCCCTGTGACTGACTGACTGTTTGTTATACTTTGTCCTTGAGTGTCCTCAAAGGCTCTTTAAGTAAAAGCTATTATTGTCATTATTATTATCATTATTATTAGCTTCTTTTCAGGAATTCCTGCCTCCTGAAACAGTATTATTTTGTTCCAGACTGCAGCTAATAACGAGTCATTTACAGCCAAATACCTGTTCTTTTCAAGAGTTGAATTTAGATTTTATGTTTATATCTGTCAGCAACTGAAATTTGTATAAAAAAAACAATACTGGACATAAAAAAATCAAATAACAGCCTAAATTTCCATAGTATCAACACTAAATATGTAATAGGTCTGTAGATACACACACACACAATGTTAAAGCTACGATGTGTAATTTTCATCATCCAAATTCAGTATGGGTTAGCAAGAATAATGCATTATCTGATCCATCTCCGAAAACCCGTTTTTTTATATTGCGGGAAATTCCCTCCTACCCGACGGCGGCGACTAATAACAGAGATGGAGCAGGTACCGCGTGGTGGAGGAGGAGTTACTTCACCAACAGGGAGCAAAACTAGTGATCATCTGTCCGAACGGTTATTTAACTGACTTTACTTGCTCCTCCTTAATTAGTCATTCCTTTCACCTGCCGTCTTCCCTCCCTGCCTCAATTATCATTTATTCCTCTCACCTGTTTCCTCTGGTTTATATTCAGTTCAGCCTGAGCATTCAGTGCCAGATCATTGCTTGTCTTTCTGTCAGTCTTTCTGTTCAGTTTTATTTGGTTCAAATCCTGGATCCTAGCAGCCAGTGGAAAGAGGGTTTTTGTGTTTGTCTCGTCTCCTGATCATCCACTGTTCCTCCCCCCGGGGGACCTCTGGGTTTTTGGCTGATTATGTGGGGAGGTTCAGTTTTTATCTCAGTAAGCCTGGCTCCAGGAGGAGACCAGTTTAAAGTCCTGCTTCAAGTTCCGGTTCCTACGTCCTGTCTCGGCTACCCTCTTCCACTGTGCCTGCTCATCTTCACCTGACCCTGTCTGCTCCTGTGCGTGACCACCTGGTCATGCTTCTGGTCCCAGTCAGACTCTGAACCCTCCTGGAAGCCTGTGGATGCCTGGAAGTCTGGATCCTGCCACCTGTTTCTGTTCCTGTCTGTTCTGGATCCCTCACCAGGACCGGCTTCCAGCATGACCTCTGGGACTGCAGCACTGGGGACACTCGTGGTCCGGACTGTTAAACCAGGTAAGTGACCAACCCAGATAATCATATATCAGTTTGTCGTGGTCACTTACCTGTGTTTCCTCGCTAGAGTGTCTGCGATTGGGCGGTGCCACACCCCCCCCCCCACCCCCCCCACCCCCCCCCACCCCCCCCCGCCTGCAGTATCCGCGAGCCACAGCTCCACTTTAGTTTTTGTTTTATTTAATAAACATTTGAACTTTCCTACTGACTGTCTCTCCTTGAATACTGGGTCCATCTGTCCACGGTTCATGACATTACTATAAAGTCAACTATATAGTCCCCACAATATAAATGCTTAACATCCATAGCGGTCAGGTTTTTCATTGGTGTTTGCTTCTATGCTTATCAATATTTGTGCATAGAGACATAGCTACATACACTATATTGCCAAAAGTATTTGCTCACCCATCCAAATTATTGGAATCAGGTGTTCCAATCACTTCCATGGCCACAGGTGTATAAATTCAAGCACCTAGGCATGCAGACTGTTTTTACAAACATTTGTGAAAGAATGGGTCGCTCTCAGGAGCTCAGTGAATTCCAGCGTGGAACTGTGATAGGATGCCACCTGTGCAACAAATCCAGTCGTGAAATTTCCTCGCTCCTAAATATTCCACAGTCAACTGTCAGCTGTATTATAAGAAAATGGAAGTGTTTGGGAACGACAGCAACTCAGCCACGAAGTGGTAGGCCACGTAAACTGACGGAGCGGGGTCAGCGGATGCTGAAGCGCATAGTGCGAAGAGGTCGCCAACTTTCTGCAGAGTCAATCACTACAGACCTCCAAACTTCATGTGGCCTTCAGATTAGCTCAAGAACAGTGCGCAGAGAGCTTCATGGAATGGGTTTCCATGGTCGAGCAGCTGCATCCAAGCCATACATCACCAAGTGCAATGCAAAGCGTCGGATGCGGTGGTGTAAAGCACGCCGCCACTGGACTCTAGAGCAGTGGAGACGCGTTCTCTGGAGTGACGAATCGCGCTTCTCCATCTGGCAATCTGATGGACGGGTCTGGGTTTGGCGGTTGCCAGGAGAACGGTACTTGTCTGACTGCATTGTGCCAAGTGTAAAGTTTGGTGAAGGGGGGATTATGGTGTGGGGTTGTTTTTCAGGAGCTGGGCTTGGCCCCTTAGTTCCAAGGAAAGGAACTCTGAATGCTTCAGCATACCAAGACATTTTGGACAATTCCATGCTCCCAACTTTGTGGGAACAGTTTGGAGCTGGCCCCTTCCTCTTCCAACATGACTGTGCACCAGTGCACAAAGCAAGGTCCATAAAGACATGGATGACAGAGTCTGGTGTGGATGAACTTGACTGGCCTGCAATGAGTCCTGACCTCAACCCGATAGAACACCTTTGGGATGAATTAGAGCGGAGACTGAGAGCCAGGCCTTCTCGTCCAACATCAGTGTGCGACCTCACAAATGCGCTTCTGGAAGAATGGTCAAAAATTCCCATAAACACACTCCTAAACCTTGTGGACAGCCTTCCCAGAAGAGTTGAAGCTGTTCTAGCTGCAAAGGGTGGACCGACGTCATATTGAACCCTATGGATTAGGAACGGGATGTCACTTAAGCTCATATGTGAGTCAAGGCAGGTGAGCAAATACTTTTGGCAATATAGTGTATATTAACCAACCGTCCAGACCCCTTTAGTGGCTTCTAAAAAAAAAAAGACACTACGTATCTGAAGGCAGGTTCATTGTTCTATGAGTCCAGCAGCGTGCCCCGACAGACACGCACAGAAGAAGACGGGCAGGCTCAGTGGTAGAGAGGAAGATATGCAAGATGTGCTTCCAGGAAAAATGCCAAACTTTGAACTGGTCTCCTACAAGCAGCCAGTTATACTAGAATTGAAATGGACCTCCCCTGTGTTCCGAGCCAAAACCCTGAGGGCTTAGCGGAGAGAAGACCTGGGACACCACCACCAGGAGACAAACATTTAACCCTCTCAACCCGCTGGCTTTCCAGAGTCAGGACATGAACCAGAAACTTAACTAAAACTCGTGAAACAAACATGAATAACTGACATGACAAATAATGATCTGGCCCAGATAGCTGGGCTCAACCATATATATAACAGAGGAAGCAGGTGAATGAGATACATGATAATTAGAGAGCGGGGAGGATACAGCAGGTGAATAAAGTGAGTAATCAGATAAGCTCCCGGGGCTGAGTGTCAAGATTTGGTTTTAAGGTTTTTGTTTGGACCCAAAAGCAGAAGCTGAGAGGCAGGGGTGAGATCTTGGAAAGTTTAATGAAAAATCAGGCAGCAAAACCAGGAATCCAAAAATCCAACTTAAAAATGTAAATCAAAACAGAAATCCAAAAAACCAACATAAGAATTGAACACTAACCAGACCCATGGAAACATCAGGGGAAAAAGTCATGAGTAGCCAGGGTAGGATGAAATAAGACGAGGAACCAGCAAAGAGGGACTGCAGAGGCAGTGTATTTATGGCTGACTGAACAAAGGTAGGACTAATGAGCTGATAGGGAGCAGGTGTGACTAGAGCCGACGAGGAAGCCAAGGGAAAAGAACACAAGGGGGCAGCAGAGGACAGACAGAAAAACCTAAGCAACTTAAATGAATCCAGACACACCAATAAAGCTAGAAAACAAGGAAAAACCTGGATAAACCTGAAACTGAAAACTTAGAGAAAAACAACAGAACCAAGATCGCTACACTGAGACCATGACACATCATGCATTGAACAGGTGAAAAAAAACTGCAACCTCCATGGTGGAAAAAAATAACAAAGATGATTGAATTTTCAAAGCAACTATAAATTTTTAAGTATCACAAACTACAATTGTTAAGCTAACAGGAAAATTACAACAAATTTAGGCCAACAAGTTCAACTAGTCGTTTTGTAGATCCATTTAATTAAAAGAACTGGATATTTAATGTGTTTTCCTACTTTTTATCCAACCGGATTTTAAACTGGAAACCGGGGGTTCAAGTTCCATCAGTAATTTATCATTTGAGTTTTCTTTTCATCTAAAGCAGTCCTTTCAGGAACACGTTTCAATTCTTTGTTGTTCTGTTAAATCACCTTTACAACCGTTGACTCTTGATTACATTTTCTTTTCTTGTTTTTAGCCATTTGTGCATGTTGCTGTTAAACTCACCTTGACACAAAGTCATTTTAAGTATGTGCTTTGTCTGCATGCTATAAAAGATTTATTTCCAAAGAAGCATCACTGTGTCGGTGTGACTTAAAATGCGACGTGAGATGCAGCTCAACACAAACTGGTCCATATTATGGGGAAAAAGAAAGAGTATTTTGTTTTCCGGCTTTCATGGATAAGATGAACTTTTTTTATGCCCCTGGAGGCTTTTCCTCTTTCATCCCTATCCCTTACTGCTCCTTACTTTTATACATCCAAAGCCAGGAACTTTATTGGCCATTAGATGTGTGACAGGTTAGAGGCATAATGGTGATCAGATATGGAAAAACCTTCCGGATATTAATCATGCACCTTGACACCAGGACACGAGGTCCTCCCTGAACGAGGCGTTCCACCGCTTCTGTTCCCTTGGATCCAGTTGTGTCACTTCACCTCAGCAGGAAGGAAGGACATAAGCGTTTAGTGTTTAAGCTGCGAGCAGAAAGGCTCACCTGCATGTCTTTTAGAGGAGAGACTCACAGAGGCCAAACCACCCATTTGTAATGTAAGAGATAGTTTTACAGCTTTAATATTTATAGTTATTCATTCATTTTCATTTCGGCCTTTGGCTTCTATATCTTTCAAGTGAAGAGGGCAGAATAAATGCAGCTTTTAAGATGTCTAATTAAAATTTTCAGGGTCCATACCTATAATTTTCTCACAGACGACATTTTGGCTCAAAGTTTCTTGAATTTTCTTCTCTAACTGATTCTTGATGACAAATTTTAGCAGAGTAAGCATCAGATTGAGTTTGTGGTAATTTAAAGTTGAAGTAAAACATGTAATATTTCAGCAAAAATGCGTAGAAATTCAAGACTCAGATGGTGTGAAATTAAATAAAACAGACACCCCTTTGACCAGTATTTCATTATGCAGATGAGTTTGCTGCTAAAGGAAATGCTTAGAATGTGAAACGGTCGACCAGCCAATTAGATGAGACTTGATGTTGCTTTGTGCATGAAATGACCCAGAATTGGACGGCAATAAAAATGGAAATGTAAGCGAAACGTCTCCCTTTAACTGAAAACCATCTATTTTTTACGGCCAACATTTGATCCCTCAGCATAAACCAACGCTGACTGCTGCCGCCTGTGTGGACATTTATAACAATTAATCAGAAGGACACGTCAAAAATTTGCTCTTGTCAGCTGGTTACTAAATCACAGCATTCTCTGCCGACCACAAGCTCAGGCGGCACCTGAACAATGTTAATTGGTACCATTCTTATTCTAATTATAAAATGACAATCGTGTTTTTATCTTTCAGGGGAGTGAGTTAGATATTTCCAAAAAAGGGATAGAATTTTTCAGTTTTGCTCCCCTTTGGCTGGTCCTTGGCTAGTCCCCTGAAATTCCTTTTTAAGCATGAAAAATATTATTTTTGTCATACTTTTTGGACATTAAGATCTAAAGGGAAGTGTTATCTCCTGCTCAGACCCTGTAATTCAGTGAGAGGTTGGAGTCAGAGTAAAAGTATGCACTCCCAGGAGAAGGCCAGTGGCTGGAAGTTGGTAGCCTGGGTGCCATTCCGAACTTAGTCCCGCCCACAACGTTTGAGGTCGGGAAGTTCGGTCTGGCATTGCTCAGTAGTAGTGCAAGTATGCTCGCCCAATATCTGGTCGGGCCAATCAAATTGTCAGGGCGGGCTTTATACGATGATGGACAGATGATCAACAGTAACGTAATCAACCACGTGACCAAAGCGTGCTTGGGTGACAACAACAATGGCTGCCGCTGGAGAGTTGAGGTGAGTAGATTCTGCTATTAGGTCTGTTCTAGAAGATATCGACAGCAAATTAATTTTAAAAGAGGAACAGAGAAACGCGATCAAGGCATTTGTTGAAAAGAAAGATGTTTTTGGCGTCCTTCCTACGGGATTCGGCAAAAGTTTAATTTATCAGCTGGCTCCCTTGGGCGCTTAACATACGTCACGCACTCCGTTGCTCTTATTGGTTGTAGGTCTATCCAATTGAGTGCAGAGGCATTTTTTTTTCTGGTTTGTTCGAAACATGCCCCATAATCACAGCTCTATGGAGCGGTATCAGACTCATATTCTGAATAGAATTGAGTAGGACTACTTCAGGCTAGGAAGTTGGAGGGGATTTTGCTGCCGTTCTGCTGACTTTTGAATAGGAAGGGCCATTTTGAATGGCTGCTACCGTTAGTTTCTTTTTCAAGTTTCAGTTTAAATAATGTGTTTGTTTTTTTTTTATTTCCATTTTCAAAATATGTTCTTTGCTTGCAAAAATAATGGAAGAAAATTCACGCCGTAGCCCAGTGTCAAAGTTCGTAAATATATTTACAAACACAACTGCTCTAAGTACATAACACTTAAAGAGAAGGTTGGGGGAAGGAATCAGGGACCACTCTTTCAGAGGACGGATGACCTAAATGTACGCATAGAAGAGAACAGAAATAGAACTTCATTGATCTCACAATGGAGAAAGAAATAGTTTTCCAAGTATGCTTTTAGTTTAATTGTAATGTTTTACTTGTAATTGTCAAGTTTTATCTTTGAGTTATTGGTTTTATTTCCATTTTGAGTTCTTAGTTATTTGCACTCTGCTGCCCTCTTGTGTCAGTCTCCTTCTCTTAGCTCCCCTCTAGACTCCTCTGTTCACACCTGCTTCCAATCTGCTGATTAGCCTGGTCTTTGTTTCTCTCTCCCATATATACACCTCCTGCTCAATCGGGTTCTCAGTTTTTGTGGATTTATGTTTTTGGATTTTTTGCTTCTGTTACCCTTTTTTGTTATTAAATCTGCAAGAAGCCACCTTCAGCTTCAGTGTCTGCATTTGGGTCCACCTTAAAGAATACTTAAGGTTGTCTTTAAGGCATACCTTAATTTCCTAGTGATAAACACCCAAGCCTACATAGTCTATAAAACAACACTAAAATTAACCTTTCAGTTTTGTTAAGGAAAGGTCTGGTTTTATACCTTAAAGCTTTCTCTCTCTAGCCTCGTGAGACCATCCTGATCTCGCGAGCTTTCAAGGTTTCACTCGCAGATCAGTCTGGAGACTCTCCGTTAAAGAAAATTTGGAGCCGTTCACCAAACGAACGTCCAATCAGCGTTGGCTTTGAGGCGGGTTGAGGTGTGACGCAACGAGAAGCGCGACAGTTCAGTCTAAAGAACATGGCGGCTTCAGCCGATGAAACTAGAGTTAGCGTGGCTATCGAGCAAGTTTTATGGGAATTACAGAGTATTTCTTCACTGAAAGAAGAGCAAAACACTGCTCTGGAGGCTTTTCTCAGAGGAAAAGATGTTTTTGCTCTTCTCCCGACTGGTTTCGGCAAGAGTTTGATCTATCAATTGGCTGCTCTTCGTCGTCGCTCTGTTAGTACATCATATGCTTCATTGATCTGATTGGTTTATTCGGCCCGTCTATCACCAACATAGGCCAATCAGCTAACCAGTATTTTCGCCCCTTCCCAAAATTACTTCAACAGAAGGTTTCCAGATAGATATGCGGAGCAATATCATGATAAGATTTTTTATTATTATTATTATTAATTTCAGGCAATTACATACATTTGAACACACAACTGAATGCCAGTTCTTCAATTTAAATATATAGTGGTACTTACCATCATGGTGGCGCCTCGCGGCAGCTGCCAGGAAGAACTCTCCACAATTCCACAAAGTATGCCGTTCAGAACGCTACAAACCAGGCATCAACCTTGCATCTATGACCGCCAATGCCTGCTGGAGCTATGGTTACAAAATGCATTAAATACAGCCTCTCTTGACTGTTTAATAAGCTGCGGAGTGCTACGGCCGGATGTAAACAAAACAACAACTGGCTCACTTACCAGGCAAGGCCGAAGGAAACCATGCACGAGACGGTGTAAGCGGAGCTTCAGAGTCGGGCTAAGGTCAAAGCTAAGAGGGGATAACCACAGAACACCACTGCCATCAATCCTGCTCTCCAACGTCCATTCATTGGATTACAAAATGGATCATCTCCACTCAAAGTCTCTTCAACATAGGAGATAAGCAACTGCTCCGCCATCGCTCTGGTTGATCCTTGGCTTCATTCATCTATACCAGACAATGCTATTAGCCTGGAGGGTTTGTATACACTGTGTTTTTTTTCTGCGTATTAATAATTAACAAGTTACCAACCATTCATCTTGTCCCGCTTAGTCCTGATTCGCTTAGTTGATTCGAACCATGGGTCGCTGTCGGGCCAGGTCCCATCTCCAACAGTCTATGGCCGAGAGGCGTAATAAACCCTGAACAGGTTGCCAGTCAGTCCCGGTTAATAAGTTACTTTTTTTATTTTATTCTTTTACTGTTTTATTCTTTTACTCTGGGTTAGGCATTATTCCAACTCGCAGTGTAAAAAATAAAATACTCAAATACATTGTTCTTTTAAGATCTTTGAAACATTACATGAGTGTGTTTTTTACCAAACGTCTAATGAACTATACACAGTTATAAACATTGTAATTAAAAGTACCACTGTCTGCTTTTCTATTGGTGTCGTGTTTAAACGGCTCACCATCTTGTTGAAATCTGGCATAAATACGGTGCGGTCAGTTACTTCAGTATCAGGAGGGTTTAAGAGGAATTATTCACACCATTACATCTGCAAAGAGTCGTCCTAGTCTACAATTGTGTAGGGGGCCAACAGGTGTCAGTGATCGGGCCCCTAAGAGGTCAGGGGCCCGTCAGCAAATGCTGTCTCTGCTTACCGATATTTACGCCATTGTACAAATGTAAGGGCCTTGTACTGTAAGTGAAAGTGTACCAATGATGAATCATAGAGAGGGAAGGCCATCCCACCCGAGAGTACAGGTCACATATAAGGTCACCATAATCTAAGACTGATAAATATGTGGCAGAGACACGGTTTTTTTTTTTAAAGCATGTCTTATTATGAAAGAAAAAGCCCAGTGTCTTCATAAGTTTATCAATAACAGGTTTGAAGGTGAGGGAGTCATCAATTACTATTCCAAGGTATTTATATTCAGGTACCACCTCAATGATATTCCCCTGTGGACACTACTGGCAGGGCTTGAGGCACCTTCCTATGATCTGAAAACACCATTACTACATGTTATTATTTCCGTTCAGTGTGTATAAAATTTGCAGATGATAATTTTATTATCATCTGTGCAACTATTTTTTCTTCTTACTTAAACAGACTAAGTGGTCCAGAACAAAAGGACAAAAAGGACAGAGACTTCCTCAGAGATAGGTGATTCCTCTGTATAAATCAGATTTCAGCGTAATAAAGACTCCAGTTTAAATTAACGTATTTTTTTCATGAAGCACAGCAAAGGACAGAAAAACCTTGTGGACAAAACTTCAAGGGTGGAATTAATGAAACCTTCACAACTAAGATTAATGAAGACATAATCAGTAATTAAAACCTCCCTTTTTCTTTCTTCACTCACTTTCCTTTTTTTTTTTTGCTGGTCTGAATTTACATCGTTAACCTGTGTATTGTCCTCAGGTACTGTAACACGGCTCAGTGTTCTGGTCTCAATAACAGTATAAAGTTGTTCCCTTTGAACCAATCTCCTGCTACAGCACAAAGAACATACTCCACATTCTATGGCACATAAAGAAATATTAGGCCACAGAGAAAGTAAAAACGATTTAAACTAAACATGAATGGAGGGCAAAGAAAGATGTCCAGGGGGCTCAGAAAGTCTCCATTCTTCACAAATACCTTATCACTGGTTCCCTCCTAAGAGCGGGAAAAGATAAACAGTTGAGGGATACCTGCAATGCTAACGTAGCCACAGATGCTATCAATCCTAATTAGCAGCGAACATGACAGCCGCGTACAGCCGTCGTCCAGTCAGGCAAAGCTGCTCTCTAAGCCTTTTTCCTGTTACTGAAACAGAGAGGAATACAAATTCTATATTTAAACTGAGTTTGATTCTTTCCCTGCCTGGGAAAGACGGATGGGATGCGAGCGGAGGTCGGACATTACGAATCCTGTCGGATCCTACTAGCATAGCAGAGTTGCTAATCGGGACAGGACTCTGCGATACATCTACACCTTATGGACAAAGGACATTCTTTGGAGGACCATAATGTTCACATTTTGGACAAAGAAAATAGGTGGTTTGAGAGGGGCGTGAAGGAAGATGTTAAGAAAGAAAAACCAAGCTTAAAGTGAGGGGGTGGACTCAGATTTCAGCTTTCAAAAACCTACAATGCATGAATTGAATTGATCCCTTCCCACTATGATTGCCACCCCAACCCCTTTACAAGAGAAAAAAAGACCTTGCCCATTCAGCCAGGCCAACAATTCCATTTATATGACCCCCTTTTCAGAGACATAGACAGGTATGGGGCAGACTAACAAAAAAAAGCCAAAAGATGCCCATTCCAAAGGGGTGGACCCGTTTGTCAGGTTCAGTTTCCATGTTTTCTAAACAAAAACAAGCCTTTGTTGGGCTGCTGTATAAAGCCTGGAACTCAACACCATTCCTGACATTTTGAATTGAAAAAGCTTCCTGGATGGGAAGAGAAACTTCTTCAAACTTGGAATCTGTCATAAAGCGGGACAGATGGACCCAGTATTCAAGGTGAGACAGCTACTAGGAAAGTTCAAAACGTTTATTAGAACAAAGACATAAACAAACAGAAACTAAAGGGGAGTTGTTGGATCTGTGGCTCAGCAGGACAGCCCAATCTCAGATACTCTGGTTGTGGGAGAAACACAGGTAAGTGACCACGATCATCTGCCAGAAGATTATTATCAGGGTTGGTCAATTACTTGGTTTAACAGTTCAGTCCATGTCCCTGGAAAGGGGTGCAATCCAGCTGCTGGACTGAAGACTGATGCGGTGCTCGTCACCCAGAGTGTCCCCGGTGCTGCATCCTCAGAGGACTTGAAGGAAGCCGATCCTGGACAGGGATAGAGATCAGGCAGGAAAAGACAGATGAGCCAGAGTCCGACTGAGTCTGGAAGCGTGACCAGGCGGACATGCAGAGGAGCAGACAGGATCAGGTGCAGAAGGGCAGGCTCAGTGGTAGAGGGTAGCAGAGACAGGACGTAGAACCAGAACCTTAGCAGGACCTTTAAACTGGTCTTCTCCTTGGAGCCAGGCTTACGGGGATAAAAACTGATCCTCCCCGCGTATAGAGCTAAAAACCCTGAGGACTCAGCGGGGGAGGAACAGTGGACGATTAGGAGACAAGACAGACATAAAACCCTCTTTCCACTGGCCTCCAGGATCCAGGACATGAACCTTGGAATAAACAGAACAGACAGACAAAATATAAAGCAAAGGAAACAGGTGAGAGGAATAAATGATCATTACGGCAGGGAGGTAAAACGGCAGGTGAAACAAATAAACAATTAAGGTGGAGGAATCAGGCCAGATAATGACAGAAACAAAGTCCAGTGGATTGTTTTATTAACTTTTTATGAAATGACTATGACCTGGATGACCTGGCAGAATTGCTAATGCATTTTGGATGTAAGAATGTATGAAAAACTGAAAGGAAAATCATAAAAGATTGATTTTAAGGTTTTATTGATGTTGCCTGTGGAGCTGGTTTACAAGTTCTTTTTTTTAATCTCTGCTTCTTTTTCTGTCTGCTTCTGTCTCCTTGAACCCCAGTGGGCCTCAGCAGATGGCCGCTTACACTGAGCCTGGTTCTGCTGGAGGTTTCTTCCTGTTCAAAGGGAGTTTTTCCTCTCCACTGTCGCTTCAAGCATGCTTAGTGCCTTTGAGTCAATGAGTCGATGCAATCAACTGCTTTTCCTTAGATAGAAAACTTTGAATCAATCTGACTGGATGATCTGGTTGAACTGTAAAGTGCCTTGAGATGACGTGTGTGTGAATTGGCGCTATATAAATAAACTGAATTAAATTAAATTGAATACATCCTCCTTGAAGTGTCATGATCTGGCCTGTTTGCTCCTCCTTAATTAGTCATTCCTCTCACCTGTCATTTTCCCTCCCTGCCTCAATTATAATTTATTCCTCTCACCTGTTTCCTCTGGTTTATATTCAGTTCAGCCTGAGCATTCAGGGCCAGATCATTATTTGTCTATCTGTTAGCCTGTCTGTTATTTTGATTCCTTGGTTCATGTCCTGGATCCTGGCAGCCAGTGGAAAGAGGGTTTTTGTGTTTGTCTCGTCTCCTGATCGTCCACTGTTCCTCCCCTGCTGAGTCCTCTGGGTTTTTGACTCATTATGTGGGGAGGTTCAGTTTTTATCTCAGTAAGCCTGGTTCCAGGGAGGAGACCAGTTTAAAGTCCTGCTTCAAGTTCCGGTTCCTACGTCCTGTCTCTGTTACCCTCTTCCACTGAGCCTGCTCATCTGCACCTGATCCTGTCTGCTCCTGTGCGTGACCACCTGTTCATGCTTCTGGTCCCTGTCAGACTCCGAACCCTCCTGGGAAGTTGTGGATGCCTGGAAGTTTGGGTCCTGCTACCTGTTCTGTTCCTGCCTCATCTGGATCCCTGACCAGGATCGGCTTCCATCATGTCCTCTGGGACTGCAGCACTTGGGGACATTCTTGGACTGGACTGTTAAACCAGGTAAGTGGCCAACTCAGATAATCATCTTCTGTCAGATGATCATGGTCACTTACCTGTGTTTCTCCTGCAGAGTGTCTGTGATTGGGCGGTGCCCCTCTCCCCATCCTGCAGTGTCCGAGAGCCACAGCTCCACTTTAGTTTTTGTTAATTTAATAAACCTTTTTTAACTTTCCTACTGACTGTCTCTCCTTGAATACTGGGTCCATCTGTCCGCGTTTCATGACATAAAGTCAACAGTATCCAGCTTTAAAAGCAAATGTAAAGCATATATTTTTCTTAAGCCTAATAACATCTACTTGTTCTCTTTACATTTGTTGTTTTTATACATATGTATGTATCGTTTATTATTTGTTCTTGTTTTAAAATGTTGTTATTCTGGCTTTAGTAAATATGTTGATTGTCATACATTTTATGGAGTTTTTTTTCCTAGCCCAAATTAACTTGACTCGACTCATCCAGGAGTGATAGCATCTTTGTTTTAAAAATATATCTTTGGTGAAAAAAAAATGATGTTTTTTGCATTAAATTAGATACTGTGAAAAAAACAGCAAACATTTGAGGTTTTACTTTTTTATGAAAAAATACTTTATTAGAAATGACTTATTTTATAAACGTAGATTGTGACTAAAATGCAGTAAGAATCGATGAAGCTGCAGACGAACATGCTCCCAAACTCTTTACACATTCAGCTCTGTTGATCTTGTTCTTTTTTGTAAAGGCCAGATGGATCACCTTGTAAAATAACTTCAGACTCCTCCACTAACATCAAAAGCCTGTCAGCCTGAGCGCATGAAAGCCCATTTTCTGAGAACCGCTCATCCTCTGCTTTGAGCGTCGCAAACAGCTTCCTGTTTATTCTTAGAAACGGCAAAAAGGAACCTGATTCCTCAGACATCAGTGGGCCTGCTTAGACATTACGTCTGGGTCTAATTATGAGGGAGAAACTGGATAAAATGTAATCTTCTGTATTGAAACTTCAGCTTTGACTATACATTTTATTATTTGAAGTTTCAGCAAAATCAAAAACCTCCTCCTCAGCCAGCCTTGGTCCAGGAGGCTTTCATCTTCAGCTCAGGAAGTTGCTGCGGAGGACATCTTCCTCCTTTGATTTTAGCAGATACAATTCAATTCAACTCAGTTTATTTATATAGCGCCAAATTCACAACACATGTCATCTCAAGGCACTTTACAGTTCAACCAGATCATACAGTCAAATTGATACAAAGTTTTCTATCTAAGGAAAACCAGTTGATTGCATTGACTCATTGACTCAAATACAATCCCCCACACTAAGCATGCTTGTAGCGACAGTAGAGAGGAAAAACTCCCTTTTAACAGGAAGAAACCTCCAGCAGAACCAGGCTCAGTGTGAGCGGCCATCTGCCGAGGCCGACTGGGGTTCAAGGAGACAGAAGCAGAGATACAAAAAGCAGCTGTAAAAGGCGGCCCCGTCCAGGAAACACACAGCCAGGCAGACGAGCTCCAAGGCAGCTCCCATGCCAGAGGACGAAGAGAGCACATCCACTCAGTCACGGTCAGAGAAACAGGACCACACTGGAAAACAGGCCGATCTCCAACATCTATTAACAAGGGTGTTGATAGAAGCAGCACAGCTGATGTTTTTTTCCAGGATGACGTCACAGCCAAACAGGAACAGACGAGGCAAAGCTACTCTGAGGAAAAGCAGAGAGAGCAGAAGGTTAGAGATTGAACTAACAGATTCTGCAGAATAGGAGAACAGAGAGAGAATGAAGCAGAATGATGAAATGGGGGTCCCTATGTCCTCCAAAAGTCTAAGCCTATAGCAGCATAACTATAGAGATAGCTCAGGATAACCTGAGCCACCCTAACTATAAGCTTTATCAAAAATGAAAGTTTTAAGCCTAGCCTTAAAAGTAGACAGGGTGTCTGCCTCACGGACTAAAACTGGTAGTTGGTTCCACAGGAGAGGAGCCTGATAACTAAAAGATCTGCCTCCCATTCTACTTTTAGAAATTCTAGGAACCACTAGTAAACCTGCAGATTGAGAGCGAAGTGCTCTGTTAGGAACATAAGGAACAATCAGATCTCTGATATAAGATGGAGCTTGGCCATTTAAGGCTTTATATGTGAGAAGGAGGATTTTAAATTCTATTCTTGATTTAACAGGAAGCCAATGAAGAGAAGCCAGGATAGGCGAGATATGATCTCTCTTTTTAATTTTCATTAGAACTCTGGCTGCAGCATTTTGGATCAGCTGAAGGCTTTTAACTACAGTTTGTGGACTTCCTGATAGTAAAGAATTACAATAGTCCAGCCTTGAAGTAACAAATGCATGGACTAGTTTCTCAGCATCACCCCTGGACAGGATATTTCTAATTTTTGCAATGTTCCTCAGATGAAAGAAGGAAATTCTAGAAACCTCTTTGATATGGGATTTAAATGACAGGTCCTGATCAAAAATAACACCAAGATTTTTTACTTTATTATCTGAAATCAGTTTAATCCCATCCAAATGAAGTGACTGGCTAATCAGTTTCTTTTTCAGAGACTCTGGTCCAAAGACTATAACTTCTGTTTTGTCTGCATTCAGAAGCAGAAAATTAAGAGTCATCCAGGTTTTTATGTCTTCAAGACATGCCTGTAATCTATGTAATGGGTTAGCTTCATCTGGATTTATAGACAGATATAGCTGGGTATCATCAGCATAACAGTGGAAATTAATCCCATGCTGTCTAATAATTCTACCAATTGGGAGCATGTATAAAGTAAAGAGAATTGGTCCTAGCACTGATCCCTGTGGTACTCCACAGGTAACCTTTGAGCGTGTTGAAGATCTATCATTAACATGAACAAACTGAATTCGATCAGATAGATAAGATTTAAACCAGTCTAGTACTGTTCCTTTAATTCCAACAAAATATTCAAGTCTTTCTAAAAGAATATTATGGTCAACTGTATCAAATGCAGCACTAAGATCCAACAGGACGAGCACAGATACAAGTCCATTATCTGAGGCCATGAGAATATCATTAGTGACTTTCACCAGAGCTGTTTCAGTGCTATGATGAGCTCTAAAGCCAGACTGAAACTCTTCAAAAAGTTCATTATGGTGGAAGTGATCGCAAACTTGTTTGGCAACTACTTTCTCAAGAATTTTGGTTAAGAAAGGAAGATTGGATATAGGTCTATAATTGACCAAGTCATCTGGGTCAAGAGACGGTTTCTTAAGCAGAGGTTTAATTACAGCAATCTTAAAAGTTTTAGGTACATATCCCTGTAACAGAGATAGATTAATCACATCTAAAATGGAGGAGGAGATCAAAGGGAATACCTCCTTAAATAACCTGGTTGGAACTGGATCTAACATACAAGTTGAAGGCTTAGATGAAGACAATAATTTTGCTAATTCAGAGAGTTCAACTGGATCAAAGCAGTCTAAACCCGGTTCAGATTCCATGACTACCTCAGGTACAATCGCGGATAGAGGAGTGCTTATGATCTTATTTTTAATAAGATCAATCTTATTTATAAAGAATCCCATAAAATCATTGCTGCTAAGAGCAGGTGGAATGGACGGTTCAACAGAGCTATGGCTCTGGGTGAGTTTGGCAACTGTATTAAAAAGAAATCTAGGATTATTCTTATTCTCCTCTATTAATGAGGAGAAGTATGCTGCTCTTGCTTTACAAAGGGTCCTCTTATACAGCAGTAAACCATTTTTCCAGACTAGGAAGGACTCTCGCAGGCCTGTGGAGCGATATTTTCTCTCCAGTTTCCTAGCATTTTGCTTCAAAGTACGCAGCTCTGCATTAAACCAAGGAGCAAGCTTTCTATTTTTAACGGTTTTCATTTTCAAAGGAGCTGCGTTGTCTAAGGCAATACGCAGAGAACTAGCAACCCCCTCAACAAAATCATCAACCTGTGAAGGGGAATAAGCTAAGCTTTTGCACTCTGCAGCACTGCTCAGTGACACAGAGCAGAGAGAAAGTGAAGCAGATTCTTTAAAATTTATAACTGCACTATCTGATAAAGATCTACTAAAATTGAACCTTCTTTTGGGGGAGGAGAACTCTGTTAAAGTAATCCTGAAGGTTATTAGAAAGTGGTCAGAGAGGACAGGGTTGTGAGGAAATACTGTTATTTCTTCACATTCTATGCCGTATGTCAGCACAAGATCCAAAGTATGAAGATGAGAATGCGTGGGACTATTCACATTTTGAACAAAGCCAATAGTGTCTAAGATAGCATTAAAGGCTGCTCTTAAGCTATCGCCTTCAATGTCAGCATGGATGTTAAAATCTCCCACTATGATGACCCTGTCAGTATTTAATACCAAATCAGAAAGGAACTCTGAAAACTCATCTAAAAATTCAGAGTAAGGACCTGGTGGACGATACAAAGTTACAAAAAGAAGAGGTTTTCTTGCCTTGAAATTTGGATCAGGGAAATTAAGGGTTAAATGTTCAAAAGAGTTGTAGGAATTAATTGTTTTGGGAGTAATCAGTAAGTCAGACTCGAAGATTGTTGCTACTCCTCCTCCTCGCCCAGAACTTCTGGGGATGTGAAAATTTAAATAGCTTGAAGGAGTTGCCTCATTTATGCTCACATAATCCTCTTGCTGCAGCCAGGTTTCTGTAAGGCAAAACAAGTCAATGTGATTATCACAAATCAAGTCATTAACTAGTAGACTTTTAGAGGAAAGCGATCTTATGTTAAACAGACCGCATTTAATTGTTTTAACTTTTTCCCCAATTGGAGTTATTTTGATTTTAATTAGATTATCATGATTTACTCCTTTGGGAATCTTTGCTAATTTATTAGATTTTGGTCGTGGGCAAGACACTGTCTGGATGGAGTAAAGAGTGGGTAACAGTAGAGAAGCTGCAGAGATGTGTGTTAAACTACAACTCTGCTTCCTGGTCTGCACCCTGGGTGGTCAGGGTTTTGGAGGACTAATAAATGTGGCCAGATTCCTAGAAAGAAGAGCTGCACCATCCAAAGTGGGATGGATGCCGTCTCTCCGAATCAGACCAGGCTTTCCCCAAAAGGATTGCCAATTATTAATGTAGCCCACGTTGTTTTCAGGGCACCACCTAGACAACCAGCGGTTGAATGACGACATGCGGCTAAACATGTCATCACTGGTCAGATCAGGGAGGGGACCAGAGAAAATTACGGAGTCCGACATTTTTTTGGCAAACTTACACACCGAAGCAACACTAATTTTAGTGACCTCCGATCGGCGTAACCGGGTGTCATTACCACCAGCGTGAATAACAATCTTACTGTATTTAACCTTATCCTTAGCCAGTAGTTTCAGGTAGGATTTGATGTCGCCCGTTCTGGCCCCCGGCAAACATTTGACTATGGTCCCTGGTGTCTCTAATGCCACGTTTCTGACTATGGAGCTGCCAATCACCAGAGTGGGCTTCTCAGTGGGTGTGTCACTGAGTGGGGAAAACCGGTTAGAAACGTGAACGGGTTGGTGGTGACCAGTGGGCAGAGATCCACGACTACGCTTTCTGCGTACAGTTACCCAATCGCCTGGCTGCTCAGGCACTTTTGGAGGACAGCTACGTGGGGGGCCTACTTCAACAGCCTGAAGCCTGGATTCTAACTCTGACACCCTCGCCTCCAAAGCTACAAAAATACTACACTTATTACACATCCCATTATCACTAAAGGAGGCAGAGGAATAACTGAACATCTGACACAGAGAGCAGGAGAGAGGAGAGGAAGAAGGAAGAGTTGGAAAAGAGTCAAGGGAGGGAGAGAGAGAAGCCATAGCAATGCTAAGCTAGCGCTAGCCTAGGCTAGCTACTTCTTGCTATCAGAAATAAAACCGTGTGAAACTGACAAGTGCTCAGTAGAAAAGTGCAGCAGAAGGTGCTATGTTTTAAAGTAGTCAGTTAGAGTTACTTAGATACAGAGATATCACAGAGAAAATAACTTAACTTCAGATGGAGATCCTCTGAACAGCTGCACACTCAGTTGCACACTCAGTTAATCCGCAAACCCAGTTAATCAGTAGATACAGAAAACATCATATAGTTTGTTGTTTCTGCAGGCATATTAATACAGTAAATATTGTATGCAATCATTTTATGGTACAAACTAGTGCAGACGGAGTCTATGTGCTGAGAATTGTTTGTCAGGCAGCTTCTCAATGTTTGTAAATCTGATATACAGCTGAGGGTGAAATGATAAATCCTTTGTTCTAAAGAAAACATCGTAATAGCCCGTGGGTTAGTCGATACTGAGATGGTAAGGCCTCCTTCACCTCATGAACATTCGTTGTTGAAGTTAGTAATAACAGAAAAAAACAAAAGAATTTTATAAGACAGATTCATCCCTGAACACCTTAGAACCACAGTGATTTGTTCCTCCAGCCACTAAAAGTCCAGACAGGACAAGAAGAGCTTTAAGAAAAATGTCCTCAGGCTAATGGATGAAAAGGATGATAATCAAGAACAGAGCAGCATTAGCCCGGCTCTGAAGTTTCGCATGATGCTTTTTTTTTTTCTTTTTTTTTCAGCTGAGATAAGTAAGCTAAGTAGGACACTGAAGAGAGAAACAGATTATTATCTGGTGGAAATATAATGTGCTGAGAAATTATCCTGGCAATTTAAAAAAACAAAAGCCTTTTTTATGTTTGCTCCTGTGGGAAGGAGGAAGGAGAAGTTCAGCCCGTCTTTTAAAAATGCTGCTAAGACAATGGTTGATAAGCAGTCAGATACTTATAACCCACAGCTTACAGATGAAATCATAATAATTCACAAATCTGGAGACAGACACTGTTTCACTAGTTACAGCACTGGTTCTATTCTTTCTTAAACCGCATGATTTTTGTTTATTTTGGAGCACAGGCGTAACTTCCTGCAGGACTGGTGAGGACATATCCCCACCAATAATTTCAATTCATAGACTTTTATGGAAGTAAATCTGTGTCGCTAGGATTTGAATTAAAAATGCCACTGAAATTTAAATGTTGTATGTTTGAACTTACTGTTTCAGTGTTAAAATATATTAAGAACACATTTTTGGCCTAAAAAAAAATCATTGTCATTATTTCTACACAGTTGAAATTTCATTTGTTATTTTCTCTAAAAGCAAAAAATTCACATTACTATTTCAAAGTGATTACATTTTCAATACTTATTTTTCAGTGTTAAAAAAATCTGCATTTAAAAAAAATTCAACCTTTCAAAATACAAACTTAATATTTTCAGCCTCCTGAGATTCAACTGGCTCTATTTCACTGTCTTAAATTCAGCGTTTAAATTCAGTGTAAAAAGGGAAGGGTTACTACAGGTCACAGACATTAGCAATGGATTGTGGCGTCCAACACCCAGCCAGTCCCGTTACGGTTTCTTAGTCACGTGATGTGATGCTTGCGGCGCTCATACGAAAGGAAAACCAGCATGAAGGGAAACGGTCATGCAAGCTAAAGCTAACTCAACTACAGAAAAATGAAAGTAATAAACTCACCGTTGAGTTAGCGTTAGCGTTAGCTTGCATGACCGGCTCCGTGATGCTGGTTTTCCTTCAGTATGAGCGCCACAAACATCACGTCACGTGACTTAGAAAATGTAACGGGATTGGCTGGGTGTTGGATGCCACAATCCATTGCTAATGTCTGTGACCTGTAGTAACCCTTCCCTTTTTACACTGAATTAGGACGCCGAATTTAAGACAGTGAAATAGAGCCAGTTGAATCTCAGGAGGCTGAAAATATTGAGTTTGAATTTTGAAAGGTTGAATTTTTTTATATGCAGATTTTTTTAACACTGAAAAATTTAACAGAAAAATAAGTATTGAAAATGTAATCACTTTGAAATAGTAATGTGAAATTTTAGCTTGAAGAGAAAATAACAAATGAAGTTTGAACTGTGTAGAAATAATGACAATGACATTTTTTTTAGGTAAAAAATGTGTTCTGAATATATTGTAACACTGAAACAGTAAGTACAAACATACAACATTTACATTTCAGTGGCATTTTTAATTCAAATCCCAGCGACACAGATTTACTTCCATAGACTTTGGCTCTCTGCAATATGTGGGACACCTTTCTGAATTTGATTTTGCTGCTTTTGAAGGAGGATGATCACTGATGTAACTGAAAGGGAAAACATCCAACCAATCAATCAACATGTTTCTGGATTGACTGATGAATGCATGAATGAAATTGAAGTAGTGTCCATACCAGGGAGGCATACTATATTGCTGTTGGCATCTGAATCAGCTGATATTCATCCTTTTTTATACATTAATGTTTATGTCATGATCTGGCCTGTTTGCTCTCCCTAATTAGTAATTCCTCTCACCTGTCGTTTTCCCTCCCTGCCTCAATTATAATTTATTCCTCTCACCTTCATGGTTCATGTCCTGGATCCTGGCAGCCAGTGGAAAGAGGGTTTTTGTGTTTGTCTCGTCTCCTGATCGTCCACTGTTTGTCTCCCGTGGAGTCTTCTGGTTTTTTGGCTCTATATGTGGGGAGGTTCAGTTTTTATCCAGTAAGCCTGGCTCCAAGGTGGAGACCAGTTTAAAGTCCTGCTTCAAGTTCCGGTTCCTACGTCCTGTCTCGGCTACCCTCTTCCACTGAGCCTGCTCATCTGCACCTGATCCTGTCTGCTCCTGTGCGTGACCACCTGGTCATGCTTCTGGTCCCAGTCAGACTCTGAACCCTCCTGGGAGCCTGTGGAAGCCTGGAAGTCTGGATCCTGCCACCTGTTTCTGTTCCTGTCTGTTCTGGATCCCTGACGAGGATCGGCTTCCAGCATGTCCTCTGGGACTGCAGCACTTGGGGACATTCCTGGACTAGACTGTTAAACCAGGTAAGTGACAAGCTCGGATAATCTTCTGTCAGATGATCGTGGTCACTTACCAGTGTTTCTCCCACTACAGAGTGTCTGAGATTGGGCGGTGCCCCGCCCCCCCCGCCTGCAGTGTCCGCGAGCCACAGCTCCACTTTTGTTTTGTTTATTTAATAAACGTTTTGAACTTTCCTACTGACTGTCTCTCCTTGAATACTGGGTCCATCTGTCCTCGCTTCATGACAGTTTAACTACCTAAAAATATAAATATCAGTATATTTTGGCTCTTTTGTGTTCTCAACAATAGGAAAGTATTTAATGAATATATGTTTGAGTTAAATTTTGGAAATGCTAATCCTATTAAAGCGTTTGTGTCGAGTAACTGTAGGTTCATCATAGTGTCCCCACCTACTTTCATCACAAAGTTACACCCTTGTTTTGGAGGGAAAAAAATATCTCACGCATATCCCTATAACATATCACTCATAACACATGCCCCCCACTGCCGCCCCCTAACAGATTTTGTTTTGTTGCTTCACGGCAACAACATGCTATGAGAGTACTAAAACTCCAAGGTTTTCTATATTTTAATATAAGTGGAAGGAAGAACAAACAAGCCAGAAATGCATTAAAAGAATTTTTAATTCAACAACAATTTCCTTAAGTGTTATTTCAACAAGCATCAGCAACAAATGGTTTATTAATCAGCGGGTTAGAGATCAGCTGCAGCGCGTGTTTGTCTTGCCGAACATGTGTTCCTGTGGGGTAGTTTGAATCGGTTTCTCTTTTCTTACAAAGCACAGTGTATTATTCTGTATGGAACCTCAAGAAGCAGTTGCTGGTGGATGTAAAGCAGAGGTGGACATTACATTTTTGGCACTTGGCTTGAGGCGTACCTTTGCATCCTGGTACCTTGCATCTCCTTTTCTTTTCATCCATGACCACGATCTGCCAAATGCCATTTCTTTGATAAACACACCATATTTCAGTAAATATACGTACATCATTTCATGGGCATTACGCTGCCAAGCGTTGTTCTTTGCCCTCACAGACATTTTTAACACCTCTCTGGGGAGAAAGAAAGGTCTGCAGTTAACAGTCAAGTTCAATTTGCAGGTCCAGCAGATTCCAGAAGCAGTTTCTTTCCCACTGCCATTAGACTGCTGAATGTTGTATAAAATGGGGTTTATTAAAAAAAATTAATAATAATGTCAGGAACCGAGGACAGATGGACTTAGTATTCAAGGAGACAGTCAGTAGGAAAGTTCAAAACGTTTATTAAATTAACAAACAAAACAAAAGTGGAGCTGTGGCTCACGGACACTGCAGGCGGGGGGGCGGGGCACCACCCAATCTCAGACACTCTAGGGGAGAAACACAGGTAGCCGAGACAGGACGTGGAACCAGAACTTGATGCAGGACCTTTAAACTGGTCTCCTCCCTGGAGCCAGGCTTACTGGATAAAAACTGAACCTTCCCCCATAATGAGCCAAAAACCCAGAGGACTCCGCGGGGGAGGAACAGTGGACGATCAGGAGACGAGACAAACACAAAAACCCTCTTTCCACTGGCTGCTAGGATCCAGGACACGAACCATGAACTAAAACTGAATAGACTGACAGAAAGACAAGTAAAGATCTGGCCCTGAATGCTCAGGCTGAACTGAATATAAACCAGAGGAAACAGGTGAGAGGAATAAATGATAATTGAGGCAGGGAGGGAAAACGACAGGTGAAAGGAATGACTAATTAAGGGAGAGCAAACAGGCCAGATCATGACAAATAACCTGAATGTTGGAATCTGGAAGTCATATAAAGTCGTATTCTTACATTTATCACTGCTGCACTTTTAAAAAATGGAAATGTCTTGAGAGATGTACTGAACAAAATTTATTTTTGTATACACTCTGTAAGTACAAAATAACAATAAGGTCTATTTAAGTCTAAGTAATGCAGAAGTTAGGCTGTTGTTGGACCTTAGTTCTGGACTCGTTATGAATATGCTATATATACGGCCAAAATTTAAAAAAATACATAAAAAGCTCAGCGTATGCCAGCGTTTAAGGAGATTCCGGGACGTCAGGCATACGCTGGCTAAAATCTTCAAGGTGTGACAGGGCCCTAAGGTAAAAGCAAAACCATTCAGGAGGAGGATTGATGCCATTGGACTATAATCTATGGAGAAGATAGGGTTAAAAATAATATCAAATGCCACACACAGATCAGAAGAATGAGGGCAGACAGTAGACCAGAGTGGTTCCAGTAATGCGGCAGGGAGGAAAACCAGACTGGACTGGTTCAGAGAGTTTGCTGTTTTTTTAGTCAGATGGGAGTAAAGCTGACAGACACAACTGCTTTTTCAGGTAGTTGGTAGATAAAAGGTCAATTATAAATGGAACTGAGATATTTTTAGCTGTTGGGATCTGAGCTGAAGTAGTAATCAGTTCAGGAGTGATAAAAGGGTAGAAAGTGTTCCAGTGGTGAGTGAGGAGTGAATGGTGGCAGCTATGAAGGGGAGCAGAGCTGGAAGAGAGGATTAAACCAGGGCTGTTGGGACTGGATAGAGCAAACAAGATGGAAGATTGAGATTTAACGATTATCTCAGAAACGCTTCGATGCTAAAAAAATAGAATCAGGGAAAAAACTTTACTGCTTACTGTCAAAAAAATTAAGAATTAAATTTTATATCATTTTTTAGCTGTTTAAATGTATAAACTTTTTCTTTTTAATGCTGTTTTTCAGTATGTATGAATTCAGTTTGTTTATATATCTTAGGTTTATTTTTTTTATATATATAGCCTATTTCCCGTCTCTTTTTCTGTGCATCTACACTCACCGGCCACTTTATTAGGTACCCCATGCTAGTAACGGGTTGGACCCCCTTTTGCCTTCAGAACTGCCTCAATTCTTGGTGGCATAGATTCAACAAGGTGCTGGAAGCATTCCTCAGGGAGTTTGGTCCATATTGACATGATGGCATCACACAGTTACTGCAGATTTGTCGGCTACACATCCATGATGCGAATCTCCCGTTCCACCACATCCCAAAGATGCTCTATTGGATTGAGATCTGGTGACTGTGGAGGCCATTTGAGTACAGTGAACTCATTTTCATGTTCAAGAAACCAGTCTGAGATGATTCCAGCTTTATGACATGGCGCATTATCCTGCTGAAAGTAGCCATCAGAAGTTGGGTACATTGTGGTCATAAAGGGATGGACATGGTCAGCAACAATACTCAGGTAGGTTGTGGCGTTGCAACGATGCTCAATTGGTACCAAGGGGCCCAAAGAGTGCCAAGAAAATATTCCCCACACCATGACACCACCACCACCAGCCTGAACCGTTGATACAAGGCAGGATGGATCCATGCTTTCATGTTGTAGACGGCAAATTCTGACCCTACCATCCGAATGTCGCAGCAGAAAGCGAGACTCATCAGACCAGGCAACGTTTTTCCAATCTTCTATTGTCCAATTTCGATGAGCTTGTGCAAATTGTAGCCTCAGTTTCCTGTTCTTAGCTGAAAGGAGTGGCACCCGGTGTGGTCTTCTGCTGCTGTAGCCCATCTGCCTCAAAGTTCGACGTACTGTGCGTTCAGAGATGCTCTTCTGCCCATCTTGGTTGTAACGGGTGGTTATTTGAGTCACTGTTGCCCTTCTATCAGCTCCAACCAGTCTGGCCATTCTCCTCTGACCTCTGGCATCAACAAGGCATTTCCGCCCACAGAACTGCCGTTCACTGGATGTTTTTTCTTTTTCGGACCATTCTCTGTAAACCCTAGAGATGGTTGTGCGTGAAAATCCCAGTAGATCAGCAGTTTCTGAAATACTCAGACCAGCCCTTCTGGCACCAACAATCATGCCACGTTCAAAGTCACTCAAATCACCTTTCTTCCCCATACTGATGCTCGCTTTGAACTGCAGGAGATTGTCTTGACCATGTCTACATGCCTAAATGCACTGAGTTGCCGCCATGTGATTGGATGCTTAGAAATTAAGTGTTAACGAGCAGTTGGACAGGTGTACCTAATAAAGTGGCCGGTGAGTGTATCTCCTTCCTGTAAAACACTTTGAATTACCCTGCTAGTGCTACACAAAGGGCCTCACATTACTTTATAATTATTCTCATCATCCATCATCTGTCCTCGTGACCCTTTAGTGACTTAGTGACCCAGATGTTCTCCAGGCAGAAGCACCAGAAATTTGTATTATTTCAACTTCTATTAATGATTGAATAGTTGTGCAGAAACGTGTGTTAATTCAGCATTTGTCCTGCATTTTGTTCTTTCTTCTAAAACATAAATGCATATATTTGATGTATTGATTAAATCATGTAGATTTTTAAGACAAGCTTATCTGTTTTGTCTTCACTAAAAACTGTTACAAGCTTGTGTGCCAGGGCTAACCAACGGAGGATTCATTTGCAGAGAGCCATCTACATATTGGGCATAGAAGGTATTGAACCAGGGGATTAGAACAACACAAAAAAACTAAATAATATACTGTATGTTAAGCAAGCAGGTCTCATCGCTGTTAGTGGACTCAACAAAATGTAAATCATTTAAATCACACTTTCATAAAAATCCACCTGTTTAGTTAAGAAGCATCATTGTTTGTCAATCAGTTTCAGCTGCAAATCAAAGAAACATTAATATAAATAGTGAAGAACCCCTAAAAGGGGGCAGTTCTGTATGGAGTGAACTTTGCTCCAATATTTTCACACGTTTTTGAATGGTAATTTAAAAAAAAAAATTTTGTCAATGAAAATTGGATAAATATGCAATCCAGAAATGAGAGTTTGAAAATATTTTCAAATAAAGAAACGTTTAGAGCATAATTTGCCTTTTTGACAAATTTGATCGTTTTTTTTTTCCATACATTTTTTTCTTCAAAATAGTTTTTTTATTCTTAAGGTTTGAGTTATAATATATTATACATATATATATATATATATATATATATATATACACACACAGGTAAAAGCATTAGAATATTTTTAAAAACTTGATTTATTTTAGTAATTGCATTCAACAGTGGCTTGACACGAGGTATGCGGCAGTTGAAACCCATGTCTTTCAAGCGTCTCTTGGTGGTGGATCTTGAAGCACTGACTCCAGCAGCTGTTCACTCCTTGTGAATCTCCCCCACATTTTTGAATGGGTTTTTTTTCACAATCTTGACTAGGGCGCGGTGATCCCTATCGCTGACCACAGTTTTTCCTTCCCTTTGCCTCTCTATTAATGTGTTTGGACACAGAGCTCTGAGAACAGCCAGCCTCTTCAGCAATAACCTTTTGTGTCTTTCCCTCCTTGTGCAATGTGTCCATGGTCGCCTTTTGGACAGCTGTCAAATCTGAAGTCTTCCCCATGTTTGTGTCGGCTTCAGAACTGGACTGAGACCATTTAAAGCCCTTTGCAGGTGTTTGGAGTTAACCAGCTGATTAGTTTGTGGCACCAGGTGTCTTCAAAATTTAACCCTTACACAATATTCTAATTTTGTGACACACAGAATTTTGGATTTTCATTTGTTGCTGCTTCAAATCATCAAAATTAAATGAAATAAACATTTGAATGCATCAGTCTGTGTGCAATGAATAAATATAATGCACAAGTTACACCTTTTGAATGCAGTTACTGAAATATATCAAGTTTTTCAAAATATTCTAATTTACTGGCTTTTACCTGTATATATGGATGGAGGATTATTATAATTTATAGATTTTTTTATAGAGCTTTTTTGAATTTCTTTTTCAGATTGAGTTTTACAAATTTCATCAATTTTAAAATTAATTTTAGAGAATTTCTCTACATTTTTTAGGGGTGAGATTTCCTTTGGTGAGGAGTGCAGATGCGTTTCTATTGGTCACCATTTTGTTTGTTTTGAGCTTGAGGCGAAGATGATGAAACTTGGAAAAAAAAAAAAAACATTTGAGGAATAAAGTTTAAAAAGGCTGAAAAAATGTAAAAACCAGAACCAGATCCATGTATCAACTTATAGCTTAAAACAACTTTGTTAAGAAATAAAAAGGCTAGACATTAATTAAACTCATTCTTCTTCATTTTTTATTTCAGGTTGCCCTTTCAGTATTGGGAAAGTACAAACCCACCCCAAATTCCCATAAACTGGCTTTGCCATCGACGCAGATTATTTGGGTTTATTTAGCTGCTCTGCTAATGTAGAGAATACTAGGGGTGATTCTGTGGCCGTCTCACAGCACCACCATATGTACAGCTTCTACATTGGTGCTGTTTACACTTAAATGAACGCAGCGTTTTCTAAGCTGTATATGAAAATATTCATGTGAGCAAAGTCACTCCATATAGAACCTGTCCAATACGTATCCTTGAGAGGCTGCGTTGTTTCTATTTTGATCTAATTGTCCACACTGCTTCCCCTCAAGGTTATGTAAAAGTTGAAAACAGATATATCACAGGATTACTCACTACTTTGTGTTTATAAACCATAAGATAATAAAAAAACAGCAGTTTCTGGACGTAATACGAGAAACTATCAAATAACCCAAGAGATGCAAATAGTTTTGTATGGAAATGAGAGGATGTATATAATTGGTGCCCACTGCAAACTAAGATAAGCTCCTATAAAAGCCTTCCCTCACAGATATTTAAAGATTTACATTTTAAAGTTGACCCGTTCAGAAATTTTAACCAGTATCAAGCAGCACAATCAGCCCTCAGTTGTTCAGCTGAAGATAACTGCCGCAGCAGGAAATTATGAATCCCAGTGACTGCTGATTGCACGCTTTTTTTTCAGTATCTGGGTGATGAGTACGGGGGGGGGGAAAATGTCATTGGGAACCCATCTTTTTCTAAGATGATAAACTTGTTTAATTCCACTGTACTTGACAGATCACTGAGAATATGCATGAGAGAGTATGCATTATTAAAACGGCCTTAATGCACTGAGGAGTGGGTTTCCTTGTGTTAATCATGCCGCCATTTCCAACTGCTAAATGTGAACACATCAAAAGTTAAAGTTCATGTCTTAATTCATAATTACATGCAATACTTAAATAATTTATTAGAAAGAGAAGAGGGGGGATCCTAGAGGCCATTTCTGCTGAGAGATATTAGAAAAATGATCATTCGAAGCATTTAAAGAAGAAAACCATCACCATCAAAAGAAAATATTAACATGTATTTTACTGTAGGCATCAACTAAAAAGTTAAAGTTGGGAGGTAAATGAATCTTTCAGCTGGACAGTGACCCTGAGGATGCTGTTTAAGAATGTGGATGTTTGCAAAGTCACTAATTAGAAGGTCCCACTCTCAGTCCCAGACAACATGTCTGTGCAAAGATGATAAGCTGTGTGGCTGAAAAACTTGGAAGTTTACACAGATTCTGTTTGTAGGAATTGGGCAAAATTTCACCAAACTGTGATAAGGAAGGTACTGGAATGAAACTCAAAATATTTGACCCAATATTTAAAGATCAAATGCATTTATATATATGTATATATATATATATATATATATATATATATATATATATATATATATATATATATATATATATATATATATATATATATATATATATATATATATGGAAACCTCTACACTCAAAAAATGTAAAAATTATAATCTTATATATTTAAGATATGAAGTCATTTAGTCAGATGGTAAAAAGAAAGTTTGTGTGTATTTTATTATACGAGTTTCAGCTGAATACGTTATGATTCTGCTCTGTACGTCAGCACTGCCCTGTCCGCTCCTTATCCTCTCTAAGCTGCTGCAATTCTAATTATTGGGCCTCATGCAAGAAGCATTCGTGTGAATGAGTTTGTTCTTAAGACGTCCATATGAGTAATTTATATAAAGATGCTGCACTGGTTTAATTTGTTGAGATTTCGTCAAAAGAAAGAACAGTTAGAGAGCTCTATGTGAGACTAAGCTACCATTGAAATAACATCAAGGTTCAGCAACATGTTGCTGCTTGAAACTCTACTAATGGTAAGAATTGATTCAGTTCATTTCATGGGGGCCGCCTTGGCCTTTTGTTGTCACGGTGTGGTGGAGGATTTTGAGGACCCAAAAAGAGATCAGGAGGCAGAGGTGAGTCTTGAAGATTTAATAAATTAACTGAGGCAAAATTCCAAAGTACAAAAAATATAAGAAACCAAAAAAACAGAAAACTTGAGGGGAAAACTCACGTGGAGAGCCAGAGATCAGGAAACAGTGGCCGTTTCTCAATTCACAAGAACGTGAGTACGGACTCGTTTCCTCGCCAAGTATGTTCTTGAGAAGAACACAGGAAAGTGTGGACTCGTGGAGAACGGGAGAACGCAGCATGAATATGGGTCAATTGGAACAGAGGCGTACTGATGACATCACCACACGCTCTGCTGGTTCCTGTTATTAATGGTTTCTAGATAATAATAAATTCTGACTTTTTCCTTTAGTGATGGAATAATAATTAACACAGTCAGATAAACACAAACCAAATTAACATTTTGCCAAATAAAACAAAAAGCCTCCATCGTAGCCACGGCTAGGCCGAGAGAGGGCTGCTGCAGAGAGGCTAACTTTACCGATCGGCTGCGGTTACCCTCGTAGGTCCGCTATTTGCCACCTATTTGTCTACCGCGGCAGACCAAACCAGATGAAAGTGCGCATTCAGCTCGGCAAAGAACTCATGCTCTTCCTCAACACTGAAGTCCTCAGACATTTTTCTTTCGTTGTTTATTTCTTTGCACAGGTAAACAGCACATTTCTTCTTCTACGCTTGCATTATCGGCAGAGCAGACGCTGAATGCGCACTTTCATCTGGTTTGGTCTGCCGCGGTTTCCGTAGCGTCGTGAACGTGCAGGCGCGAGCTTTTAGGAAATCCTATACACTACTGTTTATGCTCTAAAAACACTCTAAATGACTGCCCTTTCGAGTAAATTATGGATGCTACCCACTCAGGACACTTGGAATACATTGGACGAGCAGTATGGAGGAATATTGGCATGTTTTTTGTGGACTTTTATGGACGTTTTTGCCTCGGGCGCCATAGACAGAGGCGTGCACAGACATTTTGGGGGGCAGGTGCTCAGGAGGGGGGAGGGCACTTTTTAGCGCACGTGGAACACTTAATTATAAAAAAAAATACACGCATGTTGAATGAAATTTGACTTTAATTTGTAACATTCTCTAAACGTGAGTTTGCAATGGAAAAAAGTCACATCACCAACAGAACAGACTAAAGCATACTTCTTTCATCTGGCTCATCTCCCTGTTTTCCCTCACCCATCTGCTCTCCCTCACCCATCTGCTCTCCCTCACCCATCTGCTCTCCCTCATCCATCTGCTCTCCCTCATCCATCTGTTCTCCCTCATCCTGCTGTTCTCCCTCATCCTCGTCTTTTTCTGTCTCTGTGTCTTCCCTGAACTCTTCCTCATCTCCTGTCCTAGTAGATGTTGATGGCATAGAGCTTCCCTGCTGTGACTGGCTACAATATAATAATAATAACCATCATGACAATAATAATGATAATAATAATAATAATAATAATAGCTTTAACAAATATGCCACATTAGTTTAAATAATGGGCTATTAGGGCAACATAACTGGAAGTCTTGTCACGTGGATGTGACTTATGCTAGCCTACAAAATAATAGCTATTTTAATACCTGCTGATTTTGTACAAACCACTTAAAAATAAAATGTGAACAGCTTTTAAGGTTTTTCAATACGATTAACCCTCCTTTCTTGGTATTGTGCTGCAATTACTAAATCAATATACAATTAAGACAATAAAGAGACCAAAATGTGTTAATTTATGTTGCATAACAAAACCTATACAACAGAAAACGTTTGTCTTAACATATAGATTTGTATGGAAGGATTAGGGCCACTGCAAAAAAAAAAAAAAAGTTGACTGATTTGTAAATTTTATTTAAAGGGTTAGGGTTAAAAAGTCAGAATTCTGACTGTTTTCTCAGAATTCAGTCAGAATTCTGAGATTAAAGTCAGAATTCTGACTTTTTTCGCATACTAAACTGAAATAAAATTTTAAAATCAGTTAACTTATTTTTTTTTTCAGTAGCCCTAATCCTCTTCCGTAGATTTGCAATTGCAAACTCTACCCAAATTATTTGTAGCCTATGTGGTCGTCCTCACGTTATCTGTCATTGACTTGGGCTACAGTGTAAAACTTTCAGAATCAGAATCAGGTTTATTGCCATTGTTAGTGAAGGAGTTCACAAACTAGAAATTTTTTATGGTACAATCGTGCAGCATGAAACATATAATATGGAATAGGTAAATAAAATTATAAAAATATCTAAAAACTGGGTATACGTCATGCAATAAAATAGACTAATATATACACTTAAGATAAAAATATGGATATAAAATATAAAAAGTAAAATAGCATCTTACAAGGAGACAACTAGTTTATCAGGTGACCAGTCGGCAAAATGCTTGTTTGGTGCTGCTGAATGAGACATTTTAACGCACAACAAAATGATTTTGCTGGATCTGTTTATTACCTGGCTAATGGGGCACACTTGGTTATATTGTTGTTATATGTTGGGCTGAGCTGAGAATCAACTCAAGCTGGTTAGAAATGCTGTTTCTTGCCTTTTAACTGGTAAAGAGAAAATTAACATATCACTCCTGTTTTGGCATGATTTCACCTGTTTGCAGTTATTTTTGTTTTGATTTGAAAATTCTTTAAACCTGAAGTTCTATTTATAGTGTTTACATGGTCTTGTCCCTCATTATCTTTTAAACTGGATTTAAATGTCTGTTTCCTCATGCTCTCTCAGGTCAGTTCATGTGTTTCTGTTGGTTTATTGTAAATCAAGAAAGTAAATTCAGAGGAGAGCGAATGTTTTTAGTTACAGCCCCCAAATTATGGAATGAGATGCCATTGTTGCCAACTGTTGTAATAGTTTGCTTAAGATCGTTTTTCCTGTTTTATTAAATAATTCTGTCATCTTTTTTTGATGTTAGATCTATTAAGTTTACTTAGTTTTAACAGTATTCAGCACTTTAACCAGTGTTTTATAAATAAAGATGTATCATATTATGATGTATTATACTGGCAGTCTCTTAATCTTATTTATTCACTTAAAAAAAATGATGTCCTACCCTGCTAACATAAAAATAAAATGTTAAAAGTAACTAAATATAATAATTAAGGAAACTTAACTTTTTACAGAGTATGCAGAACCTCCCACTCATGTGGGAGGAGTTTATGTTGTTCTAGAACAGGCTTGACTCATGTGGGAGGAGTTTATGTTGTTCTAGAACAGGCTTGACTCATGTGGGAGGAGTTTATGTTGTTCTAGAACAGGCATGACTCATGTGGGAGGAGTTTATGTTCTAGAACAGGCATGACTCATATGGGAGGAGTCTATGTTGTTCTAGAACTCCCACATTTCATTTACAGAATTCCTTCGTAGGGAATGCATCTCTTGAGTTAGCTCCTCGTAATTAGAAAATTAAAGACTTTTCAACAGAACAAATCTACCCAGTCATTAGAAAAAAGAAGCTTTTAGTTTAAAACAAAGCTTTAATCCAACCATCATTCTTGTTCTCCTTAGGAGGCTGCCTTGAATCAACAACTCAGGTGAATTGAACGTGGTATCTTCAATTATAGCCGACATGTCAACCATATCTAAAGCAGATAATACTATGGGAGTTACATCTGGTAGCATTGCTGTGTCTCAGAAAATGGATGCAGGGTTTGGATATACCAATGAGAAAGTTAGGCAGCCTGAGTCCGAGCTAACTGCTGAAACGAAAAAGTTGCAGGAAGCAGAGATCTACTTACGCTCAAAAGACGAGACAATCACAGCTTTGCAACAGGTAAACATCCAGTTATCAGAAACCATCAAACGTATCGTCGCATTGCCTCAGAAAATGGAAGCAGCGCCTCAGAATACCCACGAGAAAGACAGACAGCTGGAATCTGAGCTAACCGCTCAAAGAAATAAGGTCCAGGAATATGAAATCTACTTAAACTCAAAAGATAAGAAGATCGCAGCACTTCAACAAGAAAATACAAAATTATCAGAAAACCTGAAGAAACAAGCTGCTGAGCTTGAAAAAGTGGAGGCTGAGCGTAAAAATGCCAACGAAAAAGCCGGGCAGCTGGATTCTGTGCTAACTGCTAACTGGCAACAGTTGAGGGAAGCTGCGGACTACATTATCGCATTAGAGCAGAAAGTCACACCACTTCAACAAGAAAACACAAAGTTATCAGAAAACCTGAGGAAACATGCTGCTGAGCTTGAAAAAGTGGAGGCTGAGCGTAAAAATGCCAACAAAAAAGTCGGGCAGCTGGAGTCTGTGCTAACTGCTTACTGGCAACAGTTGACAGAAAATACGGACCACATTATCGCATTAGAGCAGAAAGTCGCAGCACTTCAACAAGAAAATACAAAATTATCAGAAAACCTGAAGACAAGTGCCCAACAAGTGCAGGAAACCAGTGAAATCAAGGCTCCTCTGGAAAAAATGGAGAAAGATTTGAAGGAACAGCAGCAGCAGTTGGAGCAAGAAAAATCCCATTTTATGGCCGACCAGCAACAAAGAGATCAGGGGGAGCAGCTGAAAAAGCAGTTGGAGTTACTGAAAGCCGAATTAGAACAGGAGGACTCTTCTCTGCGTCTGAAAGGGCAGGAAAACAACCAATTACATCAGGATGCTGCAAGAAAATTAATGGAACTGGAAACGAGTCTGCTTGCTGAGAAAGACCGAACAAAGGAGGCTGAGATCTGCTTAGCTAAGAAAGAGCAGGAAACCAGAGACTTAAAGGCCGCTTTACTAAAGATGGAACAACATATGAATTGGCAAACACGGCTCTGGCACCGTGAAAAGTCCAGTCTCCTGAGCAAGGGAACGCTGCTCAGGAGTGTTCAGCAGAAGAACACTATTAGATATCTGGTCCCACAAATTGAAGACCTTCAGGAGGTTCTGCATCGTGAAAGGCAGCAGTGGCAAACAGAGAAGGCCTGCCTTCAAGAGACAATTGCAAAAGCTCAGAAGGCTCTGACAGAGATGGAAGAGAAGAAGAAAACAACAACAGAAAGCCTTATAGACAAAAGTATAAATCTGCAACATGAGATAGAAAGAAAACCTAAAAAGAAATCTTTAAGGAAAAGATTTGTCAACCTCTTTAAATGCTGTCAGTCAGAAAAATAATTTCTGCTAAACCTCAAGAAAACTGTCCTCCCAACAAACTTAAAACTGACAAAAATATTTACTGAACCCAAATCTCAAACCTTATCTCTTACAAGCTTTACATTAACCCCCCACCCCCTTCCATTAACTGTTACCCGTAACTTTAAAACCCTTCCTTTAACCCTTAACTTCCCAGACCCCTTCACAGAATCCATAATCCAGTCCATAATATTTAGCCCTCACTCTCCACAAAACTCTGTGGTTCCCTTTAAATAAAAAAGCACTGCCTCCATACCAGGAACTTTTTCTGAGGTAAACTCCTACCTTGGTATTGATTAGACCCTGGTAAACAGAATGGGGCTGCACGGTGGAACAGTGGTTAGTGCTGTTCCCTTGTAGATGGAGATCTTTCTACATGGAGCCGCCATACTCTCCCGTGCCTGTGTGGGTTCTCTCCGGGTGCTCCGGCTTGCCCACCCTTTGTTTGTCTTCTTACGTCACACCCAAATGTATTTTTACAAAATATATATTTATTATACATACAAAAATGTATTGATGATAAAAACAAAATGTATTCTAAAAAATCCCCCAAAAAATATCCAAAACACCTTTACACATATCTCCATTACACTTCTCTCTCTCACACACACACACACACACACACACACACACCCGCACACACACACACACACACACACCCGCACACACACACATAATAATCCTGCCACCAGGGGTCCACAGTCTTAATGTGCTCCTGGTGCTGGTCCCAAGCCCAGATAAATGGAGAGGGTTATGTGAAGAAGAGAATCTGTTTTCAATTATCAAGATAATATTCATACAGTTATGATATTTTTTTAACATGATTTTTTTTTTCTGTTTGTTTGTTTTTTTACATGTTGATATATATAAATTTTCCAGTATAAATGATTGGGTAGCTGTGAATGAGTAAAGCTTAGTGCTGAATTACAAAGCAGGCTTAAATCAGAATGCAACCTGGCTTTCACTCAGTTATTTGAAGACATTTCAACACCTATCCAGGAGTCTTTGTCATTTCGGTCGGCTTGCACCAGAATAATCAGAAGTTGGAGTGCTAATGTATTTAAGCAGCATGGAGGTCCATCCTACTTAGGGGTGTGCAAAATAATCGTCATGATGATGCATCGTGATTCTAATTTTCGTGATCTACTGCATCGATTCTTGACGCCAAGTATCGATTATTAATTTTAAAAAATGAGTAAATAAAATTGCATGAATGGTTAGCGAACATCAGCCAAAAACAAGTGTAATACAACTTCCAGTCCAGTAGATGTCGCTGCGGATGTGTTGACGCACGCTGCCTTGTGTCACAAGCATTTCTACTGCGCCGAGTCATTCAAAAACAAAACATGGAGGAGAAAATATTGCAATGCATCGCAATAATTCAAGTATCGTGATGCATCGTGATTGAATCGCATCGTGGCCTGTGAATCGTGATTCGAATCGAATCGTGACTCCTTTGGCAATACCCACCCCTAATCCTACTAGGACCATTCCAAGCAAATAGCCATCCCTTGTTTGTTCTGGGTGGCTAATTGGTCTGCGTCTGCCTGAGAATATGCTTATGGGGCATCTTAATGCTGTTTAAAGTATGACCACCATTTCATCTTCTAAACTTTGGCTGCATGTCTTGGGTAATGGAAGGGGCAGAGCTTTCCACTGATCATCACCTTATGGTGAGTTGAATAGGAAAGAGGAAAATAAAATGAACAGACATGGCAAGCCAAAGTGTATAGTGAGGGTCTGCTGGGAAACTCTGGTAGAGCCCTCAGTCAAAGTCGTGTTCAACTCACACCTCCTGGGGAGCTTCTCTCAGGTTCCGGGAGAAGCTGGTGACTAAGGCTACGTTCACACTGCATGCCCTAATGCTATTTTTTGTGAAATCCAAATTCTTTGGTTGCTGTTTACATTACCAATAATTTGTGATTGTATGTGATGTCCCGCATGCACAGTTGGGGATGCAATGACATCACAAGCCAGCGTCCTCTGTGTTTATGTAAGTAAACATGGATGGTAGTGTTACAGCGCATATAGCGTTTTTTCCTAACCTTAAAAACTTAATCTTTTCAAGATGGTTATAAAAGACTTTATCGTCCACCATGGTTGTTGTTTTTCTTCCCACTTGTGCATAGCAAAATGCATTTTCTTTATTCGGACCCCGCTGATTTTTAATTGCCATTGGTTTAATGTTTCTAAATATTTCACGTCATGTGCTCCATCCAATGCAGATCATTGGCGCCATTCACATCTAGTGAAAACTAGTGTAATTGGATGAATCATATAACGCAATCATTGGTTAGCTAAAGGAAATCATAAGAGGCAAGCAGGTGTTCTTCAAACTGCAAACGTGAATTGTCTATGCCATGCTATAATGTCGGATTCAGAAAAAGATGTTGAAATGTCTGAAAGGTCGGACACAGGCGAGAGCGTATCGGGAGACGGAGACCAACAAGACCTCCCTCATCCTTGGCCCCAATTTTTAGAAATAGTTGACAAATTGAGTTTTCATTTCATATAGTGGCATCTGGCTGTTTTTTTTTTTAAAGGTTACTTTATACTTTTATTCTTTAAAGGAATAGTACACCCAAAACATGATTAGCCTTCATTTTCTTCTCACCCCCATGCTGAACAACACTCTGGAGTACTTTTTTTATATCTCAAATGCATCTGGAGATCTGGGAGGCTTCTTGCTGTCTGCTGACATTCAAATAATGGAGGTCTATGGCGCCCGAGTCAGAAAGGTCCATAAAAGTCCACAAAAAACCTGTCAATATTCCTCCATACTGCTCGTCCAATGTATTCCAAGTGTCCTGAGTGGGTAGCATCCAGAATTTACTCGAAACGAAGTCATTTAGAACGTTTTAGAGCATAAACAGTAGTGTATAGGATTTCCTAAAAGGGCTTTCACGAGGCTACGGAAACCGCGGCAGACCAAACCAGATGAAAGTACGCATTCAGCTCAGCAAAGAACTCATGCTCTTCCTCAACACTGAAGTCCTCAGACATTTTTCTTTCGTTGTTTCTTTTTTGCACAGGTAAACAGCACATTTCTTCTTCTACGCTTGCATTATCGGCAGAGCAGACGCTGAATGCGCACTTTCATCTGGTTTGGTCTGCCGCGATTTCCGTAGCGTCGTGAACGCGCAGGCGCGCACTTTTAGGAAATCCTATACACTACTGTTTATGCTCTAAAAACATTCTGAATGACTTCGTTTCGAGTAAATTCTGGACGCTACCCACTCAGGACACTTGGAATACATTGGACGAGCAGTATGGAGGAATATTGACACGTTTTTTGTGGACTTTTATGGACCTTTCTGTCTCGGGCGCCATAGACCTCCATTATTTGAATGTCAGGAGACAGCAAGAAGCCTCCCAGATCTCCAGATGCATTTGAGATATCAAAAAAGTACTCCAGAGTGTTGTTCAGCATGGGGGTGAGTAGAAAATGATGGCTAATCATGTTTTGGGTGTACTATTCCTTTAATACTCTGAGCTCTGCGAGCGCTCCATTGGAAGCTGCTGCTGCCGCAGTGCGTGCTGGGACAGCTGTCAATCTCAAGAATAGAAAATTCAAAAAATGAACTCGCTTATCATCTCTTCATTCCAATCAGCTTTGTGTATAATTTTGCATTTCTGCAGCTAGTTCTAATGATTTATTTTTGTTTAATTCTTTTAATTATATTTTCTCTGGCATATGGCGGCACAAAACAAGTAACTCTTATTTCCACCAACACCCGCAGCACCAGTACATAAAAACATCAGTAGTACAAAAGAAAAAAGAACACAATTTTCATCATTATGAAGTCATCAGAAAATTAAATATCAACCTTCCAGTATATGAAATGTAAAATAAAAAAACATACAAATAAAGGGCTGATATCTTTAAAGTGTATTTTGGAATAGTACAGCATTTGTATTTATTTTAAAATGCATATTTATCTTTCCAGAACACAACATTATGCTTTTCACTAAACTCCTTCCTTTATAAATATAGCACTATTTTCTGTTTGCTGATGGAGAATAAATCTGAGGGGGAGGGAGATGTTACACACATTTTGTCATCCAGAAAACGTTCATAAACTCTTTCTCGTAGAAATACATCACACAGAGCTGGACATTTGAAAACGCCCCCACAGCAGACAGGGAACCACATGTTTACCTGCTGCGCAGCAGGAACTCCTCTGGCCGAGGGAGTCGGTTCGAATCACTCTTCATTCCTGCTGTGATCTCTGTGGATCAATCCGTCAGCTGTTGTTCCTCACACCAGCAGACTGTCATGAAAACCAGAAGGAAAACTGCCTGACTGGTTTTATTTCTGCTCTGCTCCTCTGCAGCTTCCAGGGGTAAAAAGTCCAGCTGGACTGTTAGAAAAACCGTCATTTTTGTCGTGTCCATTTCTTACTGATACCCCGGCGATGCTAATGGGATCCATGGAAATAATAGCTAATATCCGGTATAGTAATAATGTTTAATTCTTGCTTTGTTCTGCCTCAAACCACCCAACCATCCCAGCAGTAATAAACAAGAATCCTTCATTTAGATTAAATTTTTTAGGACTGCAGGAGGAACATAAAAAAAAAAGAAAAAGAAAATGAGAAGCATCTAATGAACTTCAAACTGTGACAGTTATGTAAGGAGACTGAGCCCAGCAGTAGGGCTTTATATCAGAGAACGATTTGAAGACAGTTTCAGTTAATCCAGCTAGAAAGCAGCAACCAGGCTCTACATCTGGGTGTAGGGATGGACTCAGACCTGAACCTTTAGAGCTTCATATAGTCAATTTCAATTCAGTTTATTTCTATAGCGCCAATTCACATCGCATGTCATCTAAAGGCGCTTTAAAGTTCACCAGATCATCCAGTCAGATTGATTTAAAGTTTTCTGTCTAAGGAAAACCAGCTGATTGCGTCGACTCGTTGACTCTTCAGCAATCCCTCACACTAAGCATGCTTGTAGCGACAGTGGAGAGGAAAAACTCCCTTTTAACAAGAAGAAACCTCCAGCAGAACCAGGGTCAGTGTGAGCGGCCATCTGCTGAGGCCCACTGGGGTTCAAGGAGACAGAAGCAGACATAGAAAAAGAAGCATAGATTCAAAAGGCAGCTGTAAAAGGCAGCCTGTCCAGGAAACACACAGCCAGGCAGATAAGCTCCGAGCCAGCTCCCATATCAGAGCATGAAAGAGAGCACATCCAGCCAGTCAGTCAGAGAAACAGGACTACACTAAAAAACATCTCAATCGCTAACATCTAGAAACAAAGGTGTTGATGGCAGCAGCACAGCTGATATTTCTCTCCAGGATGGTGTAAAAAGACAGGATAAAGACAGTAACAAAGTCGGGCTTCTATCACCTATTGACTTGGTTTCTTTGTTTATTAACTTGGTGAAGTCTAGGCTAATACTTGAATTTAATTTTTACAGATCAGTTTCAGATTTAGATACTTTCTGTCAAATCTGGAGTTATGGAAAAGTAATTTGTAGTGTGGTAGGAGGAGAACTAATTTTTGGAAAAGTGTTAATGTAATATATTCTTTGGTGTTTGTTTCTTGCTGTTGTTATTTTTTTCTGTTACCCGTATTTTCACGACCATAAGGCGCACCGTACTAAAAGGCGCACTCTCAGTTATGTGTCCCATTTCTGTATTTAACACACACATAAGGCGCACCGGACTATAGGGCGCGTTTTTTATATACCGGTACATGTCCTCTACTACCTTTAAATACCTCTACTGCGTATTTAAAAATACAGGGGGGGCAAAACTGAGTATGACTGTTCTTTATTCATGTATTTATTACAAAGTATTAATCAAACCTGGGAGCTGGCCATGAGACAGACACATCGCAGATGACACAGCGCTGTGATCACTCCTAAATTAACTTAACATCCTAAAACCTGCCGACGGAATATGTTCGCTTTTATTACCGGTATCCTGGTGCCTGCAGTTTAAATTATTTAGATGAAAAACACCTGCCAGCAGCCGCGGTGAACCTGGAGGCTGCCCAGCCTAGAGGCTGCTGATGAATGGATTTCTACTGTCGGCGCACCGCTGGTATGTGGGGGTCTGAGCGCCTCAGACAGAAATAGATAATCTGGATGAACTGACTGCAATTAAGTTTTCAGGTGGACTTTCTCACTTAAAAACATATTAAAACTACTTTATTCCCACTGATCACAGCAAATATAGCTGCAAGATTTAGATTATTTAGATGAAAAAACACCTGCCAGCCGCCGCGGTGAAGAGGAGGAGACCCGCCCACAGGCTGCTGTTGAATTAAGTTTTCAGGTAGAAAAATAGAGCGGGAGCAAAACTGAGTATGATTGTGCTTTATTCATGTATTTATTACAAAGTATTAATCAAACCCATCAAAGTCATCATCCTCTGTTTCTGAATTAAACAGCTGTGCTAAATCAGACATGCCAGTTTCCCCTTCCTCGCTGTCAGTCACTTTCCGTGCCGCGTGGCTCCTCAGAAATAATGCCGGCTTTTGCGAAAGCTGGAACAACAGTGCCAGCAGACACGTTAGTCCAAGCATCTACAATCCATCCGCAAACGGTGGCGTAACTTGCCCGGCGCTGCCTTCCACTTATCCTGAAACTGTGGTCTCAGTCTGTCATCCATCGCTCCCACCCCGCTCGCAGCCTTACTTTGAACGGGCGCTTCACACCGATGTTGGGCGGTTGAAGTTCCTTTGTCAGACCCCCGGGACAACGGCGAGCACAGCGTTCATTTGATTCACCTTTTTTTCACATCGGCTGTGAGATGGGCACGCAGCGATGGTGATGCGTGGAAAAAAACACCTGGTCTCCTCACATACGCTACACCTGCCTCAGCCACGCTTTCATCATCTTCTCATCCATCCAGCCTTTTTCATTTGCGTTAATATCATATGTCATCAGAGCGCTGTCTGTCTCGCTGTCAGCTCCCAGATCAGCTTCTCTGATTGGTTGATGCGGCGCGTCCAGCAGCAAAACTTCAATTTTTCCATCTCGAGCAGCAGCAGCGCGTTGGCGGTGCGTCAGATGCTTAAACGCTCCAGACGCGCTGCACCTGCGGCTCAAAACGCGCTGCAGGACCTTTTGCTGCACCTATACGCGCGTCAACCATTGACTTTGCATGTAAACTCGCTGCTTCTGCTGCACCTGCTGGGTCCGGTTCACACCGATGTCAAGTGGTTGAACAGCGAGCACAGCGTTCATTTGTTTCCCCATGTTTTTCACATCAGCTGTGAGATGGGCACGCATGGAGTCACAGATTAATGGTGATGAGTGGAAAAAAAACACCTGGTCTCCTTACATTCAGCCACTCTTTCATCATCTCCTCAATGAGGTGGTCTCAAAAGTCGCAGTTACAACACACATAGGGCGCACCGCACCATAGGGCGCACCGCACATTTTGAGGGAAAAAAAGACGTTTAAGTGCGCCTTATAGTCGTGAAAATACGGTACATGGTTTGTGATACTATGTCGACTATTTATTGATAATAAACGAGTTGTTAAAATCTAATCTCTCCCTCCCTCTCTCTCCCTTTTTCTCTCCCTCTCTCTCTCTCTCTCTCCCTCTCTCCCTCCCTTTCTCTCCCTCTCTCTCACTCTCTCTCTCCCTCCCTCTCTCTCTCTCCCTCCCTCTCCCTCCCTCTCTCTCTCTCTCCCTCTCTCCCTCCCTCTCTCTCCCTCTCTCTCACTCTCTCTCTCCCTCCCTCTCTTTCCCTCTCACTCTCTCTCTCTCTCTCCCTCCCTCTCTCTCCCTCTCTCTCTCTCTCTCTCTCTCTCCCTCCCTCTCTTTCCCTCTCACTCTCTCTCCCTCCCTCTCTCTCTCTCCCTCCCTCTCTTTCCCTCTCTCTCTCACTCTCTCTCCCTCCCTCTCTTTCCCTCTCTCTCTCCCTCTCTCTCTCTCTCTCTCTCTCTCTCCCTCCCTCTCTCTCTCTCCCTCCCTCTCTTTCCCTCTCTCTCTCACTCTCTCTCTCTCTCCCTCCCTCTCTTTCCCTCTCACTCTCTCTCTCTCTCTCCCTCCCTCTCTTTCCCTCTCTCTCTCCCCCTCTCTCTCTCTCTCTCTCTCTCTCTCACACACACCCCCACACACCTCTCACACACACACACACATACACTGTACCAGAGACTGCACCTTACCTGCACTACCTCAGCCTGGAACAAACTATTGCTGCTGTTTTTATTGCTTTTTATTGTAATGTTTATACTTCATATTTATATTTATCTTACCACTGTTACCTGTCATGTCCTGCACTTTATGTCAGTTGTTAAATGTCAGTCTTGTATATTTCTTGTATATTTGTATATTGCAGAGAGTAAACGTAATTTCATGTCCCTTGTATGTCTTGTACATATGTAGAAAATGACAGTAAAAGCTGACTTGACTTGACTTGCAGTGGAGTCTTCACAGGTCTGCTTAGAAAGTGGATCAGAAAGCTGCAGCTGATCCAGAATGCTGCTGCCTGCGTCCTCACTGGATATAAGAAAGTGGAGAACATCAGCCCAGTTTTTTAAGTCCTTCAAATCCTTCTGTCAGTCTAAAAACCACTGCATGGTTGCCCTCAAAAATACTTGAGTTGGCAGTGAATCAATAGCCAGACCTCTCAGGTATTCTGGAACTAATCTACCAGAGCCAAACATAGAGAAGAAGCTTTTAGTTCTCCTGCTCCACTAATCTGGGATAAACTCTAAGAGACTGTAAATGTGCTGAAACCCTAAGTTGCTTAAAATCTAGATTAAAAGCATAATTGTTTAGAGGCATTTGACTGCCTTTTCTAAACATCATTTGTTTACATATATACTGTAGTCCTTCTTTGTTTTTATTTTATTATCACAAATTTTATTTATTTTTATTCTCTTGAATTATTCATATTCATTAATTATCTGATCATCTCTATGCCATTGTTTTCCTATTGTTTTTTTTTTGTTTGTTTTTTTTCATATACAGCACTTTTTCATGCTAGTGAAATGTTATACTAATAAACTTGACCTGCCCCTCTGTGTTTGGAAAATCTCTCACTAAACCTGACAGGTAGATAAATTATTATTCCATTCTCACACAGAGCTGAAGAAAACTTAATCAATAATGCCTCATTATGTTTTTTGATCACTTTTAAAATGTGTTTTTTATTTTCTGGTCTTGCTGCAAATGATCCATGAGGGTTTAGAGTTAGACCACTTTTATTGTCATTTGTATACACAGAGTGTATACGAAACGTAATATTGTTTTGCACAGCTTTCATGACATCCTCATGTTTTTAAAGTGCAGCAGGGATCAAATGTAAACAGCGCGGGAGAAAAAAACATGGTACAAAAAAACTACACTGCAAAAAATCTAAATCTAGATAAGTCATTTTTTCTTGAAATAAGTGCATTTGTTCTTGAATTGAGGAGGAAAAGGAGACATTTTGCCAATGGAACAAGACAATTTACACTTAAAATAAGAAATCACAATTGCATTGTCTTATTTCAAGTGCAAATTATCTAATTGTCTTATTTTAAAAGTGTGAATAAACTTAATTTAAAACATTTTTACTTATTTCTAGATCGTTTTTGCAGTGTAATTGATATGGAAGTACAGAGCATTAAATACAGTATATATGGTGCAAATATGCAATATTTTTGGTTTGGTGTCATCAGTGTGACGCAGTCTGTGACATGATTTAGAGTTTTTAACAGTTCAGCTTTCAGATGGCAGCGGGAAAGAAGCTGTTTCTGAATCTTCAGGACCTGCATCAAATGCTTAGAAGCCTATAGGGCAGCAGGGAGAACAGTCCATGGTGGGGGGTGGGGGGTCAGTGATGATGTTACAGGCTCGGGACATGCAGTGCTGGGATGAAATGTCTTTAATGGAGGGAAGAGGAGCCCCCATGATCTTCTCTGCTGTTCACACCACTCTTCTAACAAAGTTGCTGTCCTGCCTGCAGGCAAATGTGGCCTAAATCTGATTTTTTTTAGATCAGGTCAGGCTTTTTAAAGGAATAGTGGACACTTACACCAAAGTCCCACATCCTTTGTAACCGCCCCCCTCCGTTCCAGACCGCCTGTGCAAATCAACGCCTACAGCCTCTGTGGTTCCTCTCGTCTTGCTTTGCTCTGACTTCCTTGAAGCTTGAGGAGAGCATGGCCAATGTTATTATTAAACTCATAGGAAGAATACTTGCGGTAATTAACGCTAAATCTAATATGACATGATTAAAGGAAATGTCAGGTCTATTCAGAATTTGAACTTCTGAAAGTACTTTAAATATGGAATTATTTACATACTGATAAGTGTTTTAAATAAGCGTAATTTTCATGTGAATGTGCTTTACTGGAGGCATCCATGTTTGTCAAAGAACACTACTGCCACCTACCGGTTTGTGACGTCACGGTGCGGTATCGGCTGTTGATCAAGTCCCAGTGCTGTATCTGGTGTTTGTCACAACGCGCTATTATCCAAGTCATCTAGAAAACATTCTTCTTCCAAATGTCGGCTACATATTACGGGTTTTTTCTCTGGCCAGACGTTCGATGGCAAATCCTCCCTCTTCAAGTTGGCGATCCAACGACCAACCCGTCCGTGGAGGATCAGGAATCAGAAAGGTGGAATAACTCTTTTTTTCACTTTTACCCGATGTATTCCAGCATCCAGCTGCCATGCACGTGGGCATTGTCAGTTTCACTATAGCTCTGGTGAATGTCAATGGTGAAGTCCTCTGGAAATCTTCCATAATTGTTGTTGATGTGTATTATAGTTACAATTGATTTTGCTTGTGTCTAATGAAGTTTTACCTGATTAATAACAAAACTGAAAAAATATGTTTATGGTGAAGAAAGTAACATGACCATATAAAGGGGGAGAGCTGGGTATCGCTGTGGCTAGCTGTGTTTAGTAGCCACTCAAATATGCATTGAATTAGATATCTATTTGCAGTGTGTTTTGTATTCATTATCGCAGACTTTTTCCACCTAGGTATTTGTTTTTTCGCATTCCTCCCTATATCTCGTAGGTGGAAAACCGCAATGCGAAGGTGACCCCCCCAAAAGCAGCGTCAGCATTTAAATTACACTGTTCGTCTCCCATACTGCTCTGTTGTCTCCAGCTATCTTCTCCGTGAGCAACACTTGGCTCGACCAATGGGATGAGGGAATTCTGGATTGTTACATATATGTTGTCACCTCATTGGTCACAACGCAGGACAGGGCCCAGGAACAAGTTTACCGTAAGTTTTGTATCTAAAGTGCCCTTGTTCTTCATTTTCTATTAGCTTTTTACTGACTTTTTTTACTCTCACAGTAATACAGGACAACGTGTGTTCCTTTTCCACTAAATACGGGACAGGTTTTCTATTTCTAAATACGGAACAGTTCTGTTTTTCAAGGGACAGTTGGCAACCCAAGCTCATCAACAACAAGCGTTCGTTTTCTACAAGTAGAATAACTATTGTTTTCTTGATCAATCAGAATCAGAATCAAGTTTATTGCCAAGTAGGTTTGCACTTACAAGGAATTTGACTTGGTGTTGTTGGTGCAGACAAAAAACAAAACAAAATAGCAAAATAAGATAGAATATATATAATATATATATATATATATATATATATATATATACACAGAAGCTATATACAAACAGTAGACTGTGCGTTAATGTAACGCAGAAATCCTGAATGGGGGAGAGAAACATTGTTCAGTGTCACGGGCGGGTCTTGGCCTTGTTGATAAGGCCGATAGCAGATGGGAAAAAACTGTTTTTGTGACGGGAGGTTCTGGTCCTGATGGACCGCAGCCTCCTGCCAGAGGGTAATGGCTGAAATAGTCTGTGACTGGGGTGCGAGGGATCAGCCACAATCTTCCCTGCACGCCTCAGAGTCCTGGAGTCGTGCAGCTCCTGGAGAGATGGGAGGTTGCAGCCAATCACCTTCTCTGCAGACCGGATGACACGCTGCAGTCTGCTCTTGTCCTTGGCGGTGGCACCAGCGTACCAGATGGTGATGGAGGAAGTGAGGATGGACTCAATGATGGAGGAGTAGAACTGCACCATCATTGTCCTGGGCAGGTTGAATTTCTTCAGCTGCCGCAGGAAGTACATCCTCTGCTGGGCTTTCTTGGTGAGGGAGTCAAAAATCTCAATGAAAATTATTTTTAAGATGTTCCATTTGTCCTCCTCTGCCCTCAGATCTTAATAAAAAGAACAACATTAAGTTAAAACTTTTTGTCACCTTTTTAAAGGCAAAGCTCAGTCTGTCTTAGAACGCAGTACTTTCCTTCAAGACTGACAACGATTGTTTTCTACTTTCGGCTACTTTAGATCGCCAATAAAATGTAAAATAATAGCAGATATAGGGAATAATTTGTTGAGACTCCAGAAGAGATTTTAGTCTTAAGGAAAAGGTGCAATACAGTTTGTCCGAGTGGAGTTGCCATATGTTGACGTCATAGCAGATCTGGTACCGCCACCGGCAGCAAACACCTGCTGTTGTTCCCGAAGGCTTCGAATGCAACATCTGGAATAAACGTCCGGTCCTGAAAATGCATTAGACCCTATTTGGCAGGTCTGCAGTCCTGACAGTTCAGTTCTGCAGCCAGACTCTCTTGGAATTTTGGCTTTGTGGGTTTTTTCCAAAATACGTTTGACTTCCATGATGTGAATCAGTCTGTTCCAGCCAGGCTCTGTTATGTTCACTTTGTAAGAATAATGTCAGCATGCCCCTTAGACCAATCGGTCCATATTAGAGCCCAGCGCAGGGCTTATTTTACTAAGCACCTTTAGAAAGAAAGGGTTTCACTTCCATGTGAGGCAACAGGGACATTTTATTCTTTGTGGGAGTTTTTTTTTCCTGAATTTGTTCCTTATTTTTCAGAATTTAAAGACCGCTCAGGCCACTCGGGGCAGCTATAAAAAGCAGCCTGACATGAATTGTAAATGAGTGAATGCCGTGGATACGAGCGGCCATTGACGCAACACTGCTCCAGCCTCCTTTTTTTGCTTACTTTGGTTTAATATTGTCTTGTAAGCATACCTAAATGTTAATAATTCGGCTGCTTGCTGATGCATTTTTTACCGAGCTCTCTGTTTTCTTGCCGACTCAAAGGCCTTGAACTGTCAGTGTCTTCTCCCTCGAGCACACACAGCACTCTGTATCAACTTTCTGGTTCAGCAGCTTTGATAATAATCTGACCTCACCTGTTTGGTTGACTTGGGGAGCTATGATTTTCATTCTGCTTTGCTGGGTGAACACCGCTAAAGCGAGGGGGAGTACTCATTCTGCAGCCATCGGCCTGCTGTATTTCTAAAAAGGGGTTTTATGACAACAAAGCCCTTTTAGTGCAGAGTTGCCTGCAGCTTTGTTCTTTTTTTATTTCCAAAGTTTTGCTTATAAAATCATGGCCAATTACAGATCCTGACATAGACCACATTAATAAGCACGAAGGTCGTTGTGACGGGGTGAGATGCTGATGAGAGCTGTGAACTTTGGCAACAAACAATCCCTGTTTCTATCATATTTAGTGACCGTAACACCTTTAATGCTGGACATTTTTAGAGGCTAGCATTATTGGAACCTAAATGCTTTAGCTTTGCTACTGATTTCCCTGTGGAGGGATTTCAGAGTATGTGTGAATCGCTGACAGGCCTGAAGAAGGTTATGTTTGCTCCAGTATTTAATACACTGAAGTATGGGGCATATCTGGCCCTCTTTCTTTCATTCCCACCTGAAGGCGGCATTTCTTCAAATCATGCTCTGTTTTACCATCCTGGAAGGACACCAGAGCTGACAGGTTGGACTTTAAAGGAAAAGTTCGGTCATATTCTGAATTCAAACTTCTGAAAGTACTTTAAATATGAAATCATTTGTGTTTTAATTGAGAGTAATTTTCATTTAAATGTGCAGATGTGTCTAGTAGTTCCCATTGATTTAGCTTGTAAAGCGGGGAGAATGGCGCTAGGCTTACCGCACCGTGACGTCACTGCTGGAAGATGGCAGGAGGGAGGGGCTACTATATCTGGGCAAAAATGGCCGCTCCCAGACTTACTGATTGCTACAAAATTTATCATTTCTATGTTTTTACTGATTAACACTAAATTCATTAAATCACCATGAAAGTATTAGTTTTAGGTGTCCTTGCTGATCGTACTTTTCCTTTTAAATATTGACTAACCTCTACACTACAGAACATATTTGTACATTTTGTCTAAATCCGGACATTAGTTCTAATTCTGATATAAATGTAACTTAACAGCTGTTATCAGTCTTACAGAACACCGGATTTTAATGTTCGTTTATCATGTTTTTAGGTCTGTCAGCTCGTTGTTGAGCCCTGAAGCCGTGACAGTAGAGACGAAGAATAGAATTGTTATCACTAATATCACAATTTAAAAGCACATTTACTCAATCACCAGCGTTCACACTGTATTCCCAGAGCTATTCCTGTCTTATCCCTCTTGGAGCCAAATGTCTTTTTGTATTTTTGGATGTTGGACTTTTCTTTATTATTCTAACATTTCTGCTGGGAAATGCTAACTTGTTGAGCAATTGTACTTCCTTCTTTACCCGACATAAGCAATATTATTATAGTTTTCACCAGTGTATTTCAGCATAGCATTAAAATTCAAGGTTCCCAGAGTGTGACTGCTGGTTACACTAAAAGGTCTTAAAGTTACATTGAACTTTAGGCGCATACACTGACTTTAAATAAGTGCAGAGGCTGCAGAACCAGTGTTTTTAAACACATTTACCTCCTTGTTTGCACATGCATGTCAAAAAAAGCACTGTGAAAACGTGAACCCTGCAGCCTTCAGGCACTGTCAGGAAGTGCTGAATTGAAAAAGCTTCCTGGATGGGAAGGGAAATGTCTTCAAACTAGGAAACAAAGTCCAGCGGATTGCTTTTGTAACTTTGTTGGAATGCCTATGACCTGGATGACTGAGAACCTTCACCAGCAATGTGTGAAGTAGTGGTTCTATAGACCCGCCCGAGGACGTTTGACTACACTGACATCACAGCTGGGTTTCGTCATGCTCTCAGCAGACTCGCAGATAGCTAAAGGCAACCAGCATACTGTAAAATTCTCTAGATTTTTATTACTTGGAGCATTTTTAGCGTGATTTAAACCAGCCAAACAGAGAAAAGAAAGGATAATCTACCATCACACACGATAAAACTGCACTAGACACACTACTTTCTATTTATCCTTTAACTTGTGGCGACTTGACGCCATTTCAGGTCCAGTTTTCCATGACTTTAGGGAAAGATGTCTCCTTGGACACTAAACCTGAACATCTGAGCAAACAGCTTCGCCTGAGACGTAGAGATTAAACCGTTCTCAGTATCTCAGCTGGTAAGCAGGTCTGAAACGGGTTACCGCAGTGATTCTTAGATTTATGAGCGTTTCTGCACCCACTTCTAAATCCCCGGGATCTGGAAAACACTGTGTCAGAGAGAACAGGGAGGTTTTCTCAACAGCCTTTCTTTTTTTTTCTGAAGATGCATGCACTTTTACCTTCATTCAAAGGATGTTGTAAAAGTGAACTGCTGCCTATAGCAGGAATGTAGTAAACATAGTCTGACATATAGAAAGGTGTGCAGATCAAAGCTCCAGGCTGGTGGTTAGAATGAGGGAATGTTTAAGCACTTCTTCACTTTGACATTTTCTGCCCTGAAGAGGAGGCAGAGAGCTTTTAATGTCACAGGTATGTCATAAAACGTGCTGTTATGCAGGATTCAAAACACGGTTCCGCTGTTTCAGAAGATTTTACTTTATTTGATTGACTTATTTGATGAAAAACAGTAAAAACCCAAAACCAAAGACAGAAATAAAAACTCAATCTGAGTGAGAACAAGCTGCTGTCCATATTTCTAGTGATTCAGTCCTCCGGCTATCCAGCACCTACTCTGGTGCTGCTGTTGTTCTGTTTTTGTTATCAGAGCTCGACGGACTGGGCTGAATTATTCAATGCTCCCAGCAGCTTCTTACTCTGTCTTTACACCGACCTACTTTTCATCAGAAGGTTACAGGAGCATCTCTGCAGCCCTGTTGAGAAGAATCTCTTGTCTACATGATTGTCTTTTGACTGAGGAAAATGTCAAACTGGCTACGATATGTATCTTATATTTATTTGCTCTGGCTTGTTGAGGTTGAAGTTCACCTTCTAGCACTACAACAATCCTAAACCCACAGCCTGAGATACAGAGCGGTGCTTTGAACCGCCTCCAAACATGTTTTTGACAGTTAAACAAAGAAAGTCAGATACAGTAAAGAACATTGCAGTAAAACAAAGAAGAAATGAATTAAAATCACTTTTAAATAGTAAATATTTTAAAGATTTTAGTGCGTAAGAGAATTGAACACTGCTAACAACATTTATTCAGTTCATATCTGCCAGGGGTGTAAATAATAATCGTTTTATATCGATGCATCGATCCGACAGCCGACGATCCAATGCATCGATTCGTCCACAAGAGAATCGATTCATGTTTTTTTTTTCCTCCGGTCTATTTTTATCCATTTGCTCCTGGGCGTAATTCTCCCTCCCGTGCTGCGGTGGCGCTAAACCTATTTTGCCCTCCTACCTCGCTTCCTGGTTATACTCTTACAGCAGTGTGTTGCAGTGAGCTTGATGCAGACATTTTTGATTTATGCTCAATATTGAAGCGTGGTCTGTGCTACACGCTGTGGGTCTAGATACGGCCGAGGCGGAGAGGAAGTGGGGGCGAGTTTAGTCCGACGATGGAGGGACATGAGGGCCAAAAAGGGCGAAGATCCAGGTGGAAAAAGGGTCCCAGCTTTCTCGCGCACCTCGCTCTTCTAGCGAGTCAAACTTCGTGAGTTGTTTTCCGCAATTTCGGTCATAAAAACAAAACAAGCCAGCCTCCTGTCTGCGGCACTGTTTGCAGTCAGCTACAATTTGGGAGAGGAGCAGCGGAGCGTCTGTGGAGGGGGCGGGACGTCTGGAGCCGAGGTATTGCATTGCACTCATTGCACTGATTTTCTGCAGTATTTTTTGATGCAACTTTTCTACTTCCTTTATTTGCTGCTGTTTCTAATAAAAAAGCATAACGATTTTACAGCTTTCATTGATTTATTTCAAATTTGAAACACTGTCTAGCCTGTAAGGTGTAAAAAAAAAAAAAAAAGAAAAAATGAACCAATTAATCGAATCGTATCGTGGTGTATTCTTGAGTATCGAAAATAGTCCAATCGTTGGATCAGGAAATCGATACTGAACCGAATCGCCATGATGGATGTGATTTACACCGATAATCCTGCTGCATTTACACTGTGCCCAGCGTAAAGGTGCACACAACACGTTAGAAACCAATCATCAAAGTCAAGTCCTAAATCCTATCTCAGACTATGGCAGGATTTAAAACGAATGTTTATAGATGCTTTTAATTGACAGAACTTTCTGAATAGAAAATGGTTCAAATATTTAATTCTCTGCAGAAAATGTGCAAAACTGCTATTCTACTATAGAGAAGAAGATTGCTCTCGTAGTCATAGCGACAGTGCCGCTCTGCAGCGTCTCCAAAGTTACCATGGGCCTCTTGTCTGCTTCTTTAATTAGTGCTTTATTTAGGGTGTCAGAGTGAAGGGGCATTCAGATTATCATGCCAAAATATCTTGTAGTTAGTTCAACATCTTCATTTCATTGTTAGCTTATTATATTATTGTTATTATTTTTTATTTTTTTGCACATTATTCTTCAATCCAATGTAAATTTAATTCACCACCTCCTCAACAAGCAGTACCCTCTAAACCTGCGGTTGGTTCCCAAAGTGGAATAAGTTAAATACTTATTAGTGATTTAAATTACAAATCTTATGCATATGTGCATGATTGGAGAATCAACCGGAAAAGGGCAAAAACTCTTACAATTTATGCCCGTTTAGAGGACCAACTGTGCCGTGCTACTTATTAAAGGAGGGTTAAAACTGCACCTGTAAGTTTAATGCTAATAAATAGTGTTGCGCCGATGCCATTTTTTGGCCCCGATACCGATACCCGATACCTGGCTGTGCAGTATCGGCCGATACCTATCCCATAATAATGTAAAATAATTGCCATCATGGCTTTGTCAAGCTGCTGCCTACCTTTGTGAAGCAGGAAAAAATCTAATACAAAGTGAATCCAGTAGAATTTTTTATTGCCTACCAGGAGTGGGTGACAATAGTTGAATAAACTTATGGCTCTCAAAATGGTATCGGTGCCCTATTTGTTGGTACTCGCCAATACCGATACCACCATTTTAGGGCAGTATCGGGGCCCGTCTGATACTGGTATCGGCATCGGTGCAACACTACTTAAAAATAGAGCTATGATGCAGGATGATCATATTAATTTACAGGTATTTTTTTCAATCTCATTCATGTGAAAAAAGCCTTTGGCTTATGTAAAGTAGCATTAGAACATCTGCCTGTTGAATCAACCATCTGCCTCTGTTAGTTAATCTCAATGACCTGCTAAACTTTGTCCCATTGAGCCCCAATGAGCTTCTAAAACCAGCAGGAAATCAACAACCTTTCGATCTGCGTCTGAATGCTGGGGTTTGCTTCCTATGAGCTGTTTGATTCCTTAGAGAGGTGAAGGCCCTGATCCACCATGAAGAAACACAAGGTTTGGAGGAATATACATGAAAATCTAATATACCTCTTGTACTGTAGTATTCACTATCTGAACCACAATTTGTTTTACAGGGAAAAAATAATAATAATAATAACAGGCAGACAAACTGTGTTAGCCTTGTTTTCGTTACCCCTGGCTGAGCAGCCGGTTGAACAACTGACGCCGAGCACTACAATAAGGAGTTAATTAAATTTCCCCCTCACAGAAAGACAGTGAGGAAAGAGTCAAATTGAATTGGGTAGCATTTGCTTCCGGTAAACCAAGGTTGAAAAAGGCAACAAAGCAGAGTTTTAATGAAGAATCAATGCTGGGATTTTTTTAATGTCTTCAAGCGGCTGTCTGGAAACCTGGATTTCAGCATTCAGGAAAAACAACAAAAAAGATCATGATTTATGTGTTATAGGTTTACTATTTTTCAGCTTTTCTCTGGTATTTGCAACCCTTTTCTTGTTTGTTTGGTTTTTTTTTGTTTGTTTTTTTGCTGACCTGATTTTTCAGGTCAGCAAAAAAAAAACAAAAAAAAAACCCTGCTGGACAAAATGTCTCCATTATTATTAAGTTGATCTTATTATAATAAGATCAACTTTATAAAAAATACATCTTATTTTGTCATTTTGATCTTCTAACTAAAAACACAATAATTGTAATTTAACAACTTAGCTGAAAATAGACATACCGATAACCTGCGTTATTGAGACTAATGCATCTTAAAATCTTGGATGATGTTTCTAGCACCACTGATAGAGAGAGAAAATCACCAAGAAAAATATTCCCAGACGTCTTTGGGACTCTTTTGAATTTCTGTTTTTGTAGACCCAAAGCTGTACGAATCTAACCTGACTCCTCCTTCCGTTGAAGTAATTTTGGGAAGGGGCGAAAATACTGGTTGGCTGATTGGCCTATGTTGGTGATAGACGGGCCAAATAAACCAATCAGATCAACGAAGCATATGACGTACTGACAGAGCGACGACGAAAACACAAGCCAGGCTAATCTTGCTGAAACCAGTCAGGAGAAGAGCAAAAACATATTTTCCTCTGAGAAAAGCCTCCAGAGCAGTGTTTTGCTCTTCTTTCAGTGAAGAAATACTCTGTAATTCCGATAAAACTTGCTCGATAGCCACGCTAACGCTAGTTTCATCGGCTGAAGCCGCCATGTTCTTTAGACTGAACTGTCGCGCTTCTCGTTGCGTCACACCTCAACCCGCCTCAAAGCCAACGCTGATTGGACGTTCGTTTGGTGAACGGCTCCAAATTTTCTTTAACGGAGAGTCTCCAGACTGATCTGCGAGTGAAACCTTGAAAGCTTGCGAGATCAGGATGGTCTCACGAGGCTAGTACGAATCTGGAAAATGAGGGAAATTGCTACACTTAACTGTGGAATCTGAAATCTCAGATTATACACACATCCCACTAACTCTACGCGAAACTGAAACACAACGCCTCCACCTAGAGTTAAAACAACTGAACAATGAACCACTGTCCAGGTCAAAGTACTAAAAGAAAAAAATCGGATAAAGAACCAAATGGATGATTTGAAAGGTTTACTTTAGAGGTCGCTGATTAGTGGACCGCGGACCGGATCCGGACCCAACCTGATAAAACATTTATAATTTACCGCATGTTGTCCGATGATGGTGTCTAATTTCACTTGCTCCGCTTCTCCTATTAATATGGTAAACCCTACCAGAGCGTCCATCAATGAGCTGTCAGTCTGGGTTGCTGCTGCTGCTACTTTTAGACACAGCAGGCAAAGCTGTGGCAAGCCAGGCGATGGTGAAAGAAAAGTGAAACTGCGTGCTCAAAGATGACCCTGCACATTTAGAAGATGTTTGGCTCAACCTGCTGCTGTGAAGCAGGATTCTCCACTATGAAAAGAATCAAAAATAAATATGGATCCAGGCTCAAAATGAGCTCCTTGATATGTGCTTTAGAATGGCTGACCCCTTGCTCACACTGGCTCCGGTGCGGTTACCGAGCCGACGGAGACCGCAACTCCCGCACACCCCCCCTCACACACCCCCTTTTGACTATGGTGCGGTGCGGCTCTGTGGCTCCGGCAACACGTCCGGAGATTTAACTCATGAGAACAGAAGTTCACTTGAGTTCACGTAACTTCACGCGATAACACGGCCCAAATAAGGATATTTGCGAGAGCTTGTTGCGGAGGGCTCCGGCACGCCACAAGGATAGCTTTCTTGCTGAATTTTCTGCAGCACCGGAGTGTCTCGGTAACCGCAGCCGGACAGCTCAGCAGCCGGTGAGAGAGGTTTACGTCTTTTTAATGACTTGGAATCACTGCGGCGCCGCACCCACCGCACCGCAACGGTAAGACCGGAGTCGGTGTGAGCCGGGGGTGAGTCTCCATTCAAACCCAGGTTTAAAGCCTTGCAGGGCAGCCTAAAGCCCATTGCAAGCCCCACCCCCAGAAAAAAGAAAGTACAAAAAAAATAACTAACAGTCAGGTCAGGTGATTTATTAAAAAAAGTGAGTCAGGATATTGTCTATATACCATACTAAACGATTGTTGTTCTCTACTTAAAAAACAAATTAGATTTCAAAATGGAAAAACTTTCATTTTTATTTAGAATTTCAATGTATAACATGGATGCGTAAAAACCTGCACTTATTTCAGTGTTATATTCTGTTTTAAGTAACAGATATAATTAAAAATATGTCCGGACTTTTACTGGTCATTGATTTTCTTTATTCAGACCCAGCTGATTTTGAATTGGTCCCCCTGCGCTACTTGATGCCTGTAGAACTATTAAAAGAAGAGTTTGCATTTCCTAAAAAAAAAAAAACAGATGCTTAATAGAATTTGGTTTCATATTTTTAGTTAACTTCACCCTTGCAGGCAGACAACCTAATGCTTCGTAAAAACATCCTCTGCTAATGAACACCACTGAAGGTCAAACTGGCCTCTGGTGGAGGCGTCCTCAACCAGAGGACAACATGTCACCTCCGTAATCGTCACCAGCAATATGCCACAGTAAATTAAATTTCCAACCCGCAGAAGGAGAAGCGAACGCGTGATCCTCTCAGATTCTGACCTCTCTTTGCTGCTCGGTGCAGTCAGGCAGGACAATCCTGTGAATCAGTCTCAGCTACGAAAGGCCAACCCTTCTTTGCTGGAGCTCTTATCACGTGTTATTACCATTTAAATGAGATAGGTCCCTTGTAATTGGTGGTTGCAAATGGTTGCCGTGCTGGAGACGGTCTAGACACATTAGGAAAGGAAGCAGTCCCAGGTTTGTGATCTATCAAAGCTTTATGCTTCAAATTTTACTTGAACATCTCTGAAAAACAACATAAATAATAAAAACCTGTTTATAGGAACAAGTAAAGCAAAGCCACTGGTTATCTTATCCGATTACTAAGAGTACTCTAAGAGGCATCATATCTTAATAAGGCTCCTCTTTAGCCAGTGAGTAAATGAGACCTTGATAAGTGCTGCTAATTGCACTTGAAGTGAGGTGTGTGTCATTGGGAGAGTTTTATGAGTGTTTTGTCATTATGTTATGGCTTTTATGGCATTTATTAGTTGATGGAATGGCCCACCTGGGATAAAAGCAGCCGTGACATTTCAGCAAAGCTGGGCAATTACCTTCAGCGATAGCAGCAATGGAGAAACACGTCTCTCTTGTTCTTTAACTAATCAAAGATGTGGTTTCTCTGTTTATTCTAATGTAAAGAAATTGAGAAATAAAGATTACTTTGCTAATGTAAGTGTCTTCTCCTGTAGAATTCCTTGTATAACCAAAGTTCTCAACAGCTTGCTCCCCCTGCAGGTTGGACTCAGTGCTGCTTCATGGATCTCAGGCTCTGGTGATGGAGAGGAGACGGTTGGTTTTACAGAGGACACCATGTACTTCAGCGTTCACTGGAATGGCACAGAGGGTGAAGCAGTCAGGAATAAGGTCGGCTCTGGAATATTCTGGATTGAGTTAACATGAATATGGAGGATAAACTTCACCTTCTACTGACCTCACCAATTGTTTCCATTCATCCCTTTCTTTTCTTTAAACATGTACTTTTTTAAGATAATTTTCACTAGTGTCGCACCGATACCGATACCAGTATCGGGTCCAGGACCAAAATGGTTTTATCGGTATCGACGAGTACCAACAAATAGGGCACCGATACTATTTTGAGAGCCAAAAGTTTCTTCAACTATTGTCCCCCATTCCAGGTAGGCAATAAAAAGTTCTACTGGATTCACTTTGTTTTACTCTTTTTCCTGCTTCACAAAGGAAGGCAGCAGCTTGACATGAAGCCATGATGGATGAATTATTTTACATCCAAGTAGTATGCAGTTCTTTATATATACACACACACATCAATATCAAACAGATGGTATCGGTATTGGCCAATACTGCACAGCCAGATATCGGGTATCAGTATCGGGGCAAAAAAATTGGCTTCGGTGCAACACTAATTTTAACCCAGATCTATCAAACAAACCTTAAAGGTTGCATATTGATTAAAGTGATAAATCATATTTATTTTAAATGTAAAATCCTCAGCTTAATTTGTGTTCTGGTGTTAAAGTATACATAATTATATGACTATATAATTGTTATGGTTTTCCCCTTTTGGGACTTTGCTGGTTTTTGGTTCCTGGTATTTTTGTGTTTTTGGATGTCTACCTCAGTTTTTCATCAATAAACCAACAAGAACTCATCTCTGCATGTGTATTCATTTCAAATACATAAAAAAGAAAAGAAAAGAAAAGAAAAAAAATATATATATTTATATTTATATATATATATATATATATATGTATATATATATATATATATATATATATATATATATATATATATATATATATATATACATATATATATATATATATATATATATATATATATATATATATATATATATATATATATATACACTTACCGGTCACTTTATTAGGTACACCTGTCCATCTGCTCGTTAACACTTAATTTCTAAGCAGCCAATCACATGGCGGCAAATCAGTGCATTTAGGCATGTAGACATGGTCAAGACAATCTCCTGCTGTTCAAACCGAGCATCAGTATGGGGAAGAAAGATGATTTGAGTGACTTTGAACATGGCATGATTGTTGGTCCACATACACGTCTGCTGCAGTGTTAATGGCGCTGTTCTGCAGCGCAGCGTACTATAGCCTATTACTTGATGTGTTAACGGGTCGGGTTGCGGGTTAAATATCAACGGGTCGGGTTCGGATTTGAATTGAAGATATCCGCGGGTGACGGGTTGGGTTTGGTAGTCATCCTAACGGGTTCGGGCGGGTGCGGGTTGGTAAAACTCGACCCGTGCAGGACTCTACCTGAGGAGACCAGCCAAGGGCCCATCAAGGAAGGTGGGGAGATTTTGAATGGCTACTACTGTAACAGCCGTGCTTTGGGAGTATGGGAGGAAGCCAGCGTACCAGGAGAGAACCCACACATGCAATGGGAGAACCCCAGACTGGGAATCAAACGAAAGACCTTCCTACTGCAGCATTGACCAGCAACATTGTACACTATCATGATATGTCGACACCAAGGGAAAACATAAACACACGTATCTCCTTAACACAGCCTTCAAGGACTAAGGGATCATTTATGGCTTTTCTTATCAGTCCCTCCCCCTACCCACTTCTCACAACTTCAACGAAACCAATCTAATGAATTTTATCAAACTGAATCCTGTTTGTTTTAACTGGAATTATTTAAACTCAATAGGAAATAATTAACTAAGTATTTAAATATATAATCATATTCAGTGCATTTAATAAATGATTAGATTATGTAGGTAATACATTTTAAGGCATACATATAAAAGATATTAAATAAAATCTACTAGAAGTAAATCCATAAAACTTTACTCTGCCATGAATCTTTTCTGTGAGTATATTAAAATCCTTCACCTCTTCTGTTTTGACACAGGGCACCGCTGCAGCTCTCATTCCTTCACATTTAATTAAATTTTTTATATAATTTGACGCAGTCACACATCTTTGATTTGTGGGACAGAAGTAAAAACACAGGGCTGTCCCCCACAAATCTGGTAGCCTAGTTGCAGCTCGTAACATTAGCAAAGCATCATTTAGGTTAAACTCTGTTCTTCTAAATAGTTTGATATTTGGTGAGATAATTTTTGATTAAACAACAGCTTAACACAGTTATGAATGTGTTCTGAGAGCATTTGCAATATGATCAGAATAGGAACGTCCAGCTGCTGTAAAACTTCACTTAGTGCACCCATAAAACAAGGATCCCATCTCTGCAAAACATCTAAATCTAGATAAGTCATTTTTTTCTTAAAATAAGTGCATTTGTTCTTGAATTGAGGAGGTAAAAGAGACATTCTGCAAATGAAACAAGACAATTTACACTTAAAATAAGAAAACACTATTGCATTGTCTTATTTCAAGTACATATTATCTAATTATCTTATTTTAAGAGTAAAAATACTCATTCCATTGGCAAACTTTCTCATTTACCTACTCAAATCAAGGGTGAATACACTTATTTAGGGAATTTTTCACTTATTTCTAGATCGTTTTTGCAGTGAGGGCAACTGAAGCTAAAAGTACAATACATTTATTGAGTAAATCATTGTTGAAATTAAACTTTAAAGGTAAAAAGATTAGGGACCAATAAATGACAGGTTCTGTACTAGGGGTGGGTATTGGCAAAGAAGTCATGATTCGATTCGAATCACGATTCACATGCCACGATGCATCACAATACTTGAAATATTGCGATGCATTGCGATATTTTTACTGAACAATGTAAGAAAAAGATACAGCTCTTACCGGTGGTTGACTGGCTGGGTGTGATCTGGATCGTGTCTTCAATTGATACATAACTGAAAGCAACTGAATTCATACATACTGTAGCTGTATTTATTGAAACAACTTTTGGAGGTGTTGCCATGGAAACAAATACTGGACAGAAATATTACTATTACTGGCGTGGACACACTGACAAAAAGATCTTAGGATTCATCAAACTTAAAATAACAAAATAAGGATAATCAGTGCCATTTACATGGCCTCAGTGGTCCTTTAAACCAATGAAACGAAAACATTCAAATGTATATTTCCCCTTTTGCAAATGACGTGCATCATATCAATTTCGTTTTTTCCTTCTTTGTTTTTAAAGCCAAAATGCATCCAAGCATCTGACTTGAAATGTGATGGAGCCGCGGGGCAAATTTTCAGTGTCCTCCATGTTTTATTTCATATGACTCGTCGCAGCATCCCGCAGCCGGAAACGCTTGAGACACAAAGAAGCGGGCGTCAACACATCCGCAGCGACATCTGCTGGACTGGAAGTTGTATTCCACTTGGTTTGGCTGATGTGCGCCAACCATTCATGTATTTTATTCATTTTTTTTTTTTTTATAATCGATTCTTGCCTTCAAGAATTTGCCCTCCTACCTCACTCCCTTTAGTCACTGCCGTCTTTCCACATGCACACACACACTCGCATAAACAGTAGGCAAACAGACATGGTGGAGGAAAAAGAAGATGATTTCTTCTTGAGTATTAAAAAATAATCGAATCGTTGGGTCAGGAAATTGATACTGAATCGAATCTCCATGATGGGCGGGATTTACACCCCTACTGCTCTGAGCATTTCCCATGATGATGTCAAAGAAGCGGATTAACGAAGAAAATGTAAGAAGCATCAAAATTGTCTCACAAAAGTCAAAAAATATTTTTTTAAAGATTAATAACATTATTCATGGACACCCGGATGTATATCTCGGGTGTAGATCATGCTTCTGGGACAGATCGGGTAGTGAAAAGCTAAAACCTCAAAGGTCATAGGTCACCTTCGCCTTCAACATTAGAATGACATTCTAGCTGATTTATACAGAAAGCGAACAAACATACAGTTTACAAACATATATAAACAAAAAATTAAATAAAAAGAAATTAATCTTCGATAAAACAATAGTTATGAGAATATAGAAGATATTAACAAACCTCTATCCTCGTATGCTTTACTACCACTCCAGGTTAGCTCATAGCTGCTGGACATTCAGCATGTTAAGCATGCTGATTATTCTCAGCACAGTCTGTATTACAGGAGCCCAGAGTTTTGGGCAAATGTCACTGAGATGTTGGAAATGATAATGGAGCTCGATGTCTGAGGCCATGTATGCAGAGAGGCGAGCTAATGAATTCATTTGTTTGGGTAACAAGATTTCTAATATTTTGATATAACCTCCCTGTGGCTTCAATTTATATTGTGCCAACTTGTTATTATACAGTGGATAACAATACGTGTTTACTGGAGAGGTAAGGTTTGGTTAATTAAAACAGCATTGTCTTTGTAAGTCTGTGACTGAATGTTAAAGTACTTTGATTAAAGTTTAGTTGCTTTGATCATAGATAATCAATCCTCCTTTTTTTATCTGGCAAGGTTCAAATGCAGCATGCAATATAACATTACAACAATAATGGATAGTAAAAGAAATCTGCATAACTTAGAGGTTTAAAACCTATCAACATGTATGACAGATAAATAGATAATACATGCCCTTTTACACAGTTTTTTTAAAGGTAACATTTTAAAATGCATCGTTATTAAAATTGACAGAAATGTTACTGAAAGTAACTGTTAGGAATCCAGTTTGTGTGGGTTGTTTTTGTGTTTCTCTCTCTCTCCAGCACCAGGTGGTGCCCTGTTCTCGTTGATCCTCTTGCACACCTGTGGCTCGTTGATTCATCACTGAGGAGTATTTGAGCAGTTGACTGTCACTACCTCGACACCAGAGTGTTTGCCAGTTTTGGATACTCTAGCCAAGCTGAGTTTAGCTGAGTCTAATCTGAGGTGGTTTTGCCCTTGCCTTTCGTCAGGAAGCCTTCCTGCAAAGTGGATGTTTGGCCTTCTCCCCCTGGAAGGATTGTTTGTTTTCACACTGAGCAGGGGAAAAACCTCCACATGTCCCGTTCAACGAGTTCCCTCCTCTCTGGATAAACCCTCACCAACTGGATTCAAGGACAAGCAAGAAACCCCCTCCAACGTTAGTCCCGTTTCGACAGCTTTTAAGATCTCAATCAGATTTCCTACGGACCCTGAACTAATCACAGTGATCTCCCCTCCAGACCTTCTTGTTCTGGTTCACCTGTGCTCTGAGCTCCAGATACAACTCCTGTGTTCCTTATCAATAAACCTGTTAAACTTTTCCCCTGGTTCTCTGAGTGGTTCCCAGCATGTGGGTGAGATCTCTTAAAAACATCATGACAGTAACCAGAGAACTATGTCACCAGATCAAAGATTTTAAATCTATCTTATGAATGTCAGACTGTAAGAAGAAAAAGACTAAATGTGTCGTTTGAAGGGCTGGAATGCTTCAGTTACATGGTCCGCTGGCTGAGTTTGTGGTGAAAACAAATTTCTATTTGACACTCTGCCATTCTGCCACAGGAAATCTGGCAGCAGAGCAACACAAGGAGCTGGGAATGCTGCCTGTCAGGGAGTTAGAGCAGGACCTAGAGTCTGCACAAACAACATAAAGAAGACTGAAAATCATTCAGCCTTGAAGATTCCTAAAATGCATCAACTGTTTCTTAAAATAAGTTTTTTTTTTTCCTGAATTGAAGAGGTAAAGGGGGCTGCTCAGTGATGCAGTGGGTAGCATTGCTGCCTTGCAGCAAGAAGGTTTTGGGTTCGATTCCAGGCCCCGGGGTTTTTCTGCATTGAGTTGATCCCTGAACATACTCTCCAGGTATGGAGACCAGCACCCCTCGCGACCCTGCTTGGGATTAAGTGTGTAAGAGAATGGATGGATGATGAACAAGACAATTAACATTTTAAGTCATGGGGAAGTCATATTTAAATGTCAAATTATTCTGGCTTAACCATCTATATAAATGTACTCTTTATCAGACCATATTGTCCCAAGATCTAGAAAATTTCTATTTTTAAAAAACTCCTGTCTGAAGTTAGTTATATGTCAACACCTACATTCGGCCAATCATATATCAACTGTCATCTATCAATCAAATTTTTTCGGTCATAGCATCTTGCTTGATATGTCGCAGCTAATATACGCAGCGGTTGAAATCAGAATCCTTTCCTTTCCCATTGAGTTGCGTCCCAGTGTTCACGGGGATGGACGTCTGTGTCTTCGGCAGGCGTAGAGCTAACAGAACTGGCAGCGTTGCGAGGCAAGGGCTCAAACATGTACGGCTGGAAGCCTTCTACACCAAACCAAGCTTCTGCCGCCCTGGCGTCCTCTTCCACAACATCTTCGTCCCTGCTTTCCTCCTCTAAATAAAAAATGGATGACGGAGGAGACTCATCCACGACCTCCGACACTAAACTCTCCTCCTCTTGCATGTTTCCGCTGTCCATAGCGTTCCTTGACAGCGTCGTTTCTAAGTCACCAATTTAGTGCTACTTGGTCCCAATGGAATTTCCCATTGGGAACCTGCTAGCACTAAATTGCTAACTGGTTAGCAAGATGCTTTCCGACAAACCGCCAACAATCCAAACATGCTTGCGAACCTTCCGCCACAATAATCTCGACCAATCACATTCACTTCATTGACTCGTTGTAAATTCGTGCACCACTCGGGAGAATTCGGAAGTAAAGCGGTTCGAAGAGCCGTTTCCCTACGACTTTAAAATAAGAAAAAAAAACAATTGCATGTTCTTATTTCGAGTGCATGTCATATTATTATCTAATTTAAGAGTAAAAATACTCATTAAATTGGCAGATCATTTTATTTACCTGCTCAAATTAAGGCTACATACGTGAAATTTAGGAAATGTTTTACTCTGTTCTAACAGCCAGCGTTTATAACTGAATCTGTGATTATTAGATTAAATATAAACTTTTCTTTGTGTGAATTTATAGAAAGTTCTTCCTTATGTAAACAGCCAGAGTACTTGGCTCTCCCATTATTGCATGTTTTGATCCAGCTGATGTCCACCATGAGTCCACATCAAGGAGCAGATGTGTTCAACAGTGATTCACAGCGTCCTGCTCAGCAGAACTGGCTCTGATCTGGGTCATCTGGAAGTCTGTTAAACAGAAAGAATAAAAATAAAATAATTGACCCACTATGAGGACAGACTGACTGAAAACAGCTGTAGCCCGGTAAGTACAGCTTCATCTCTCCTTCTGTTTCTTTTACCTTTTTTAAAGGTACATAGTCATCTTATTTGACATATTTTAAATCTAGACGCCAGTTACTCACTCGGATTGCATACGTTTTTATGGATGATTACAGAACCCTGTAGTATTTCTTATTTTTTGTCTTTTAAGCTTTGTTTTGGCTAATTTCGTTAGTAAATATAGCCTTTCTGTGTATATGTACCATAATATGACCAAAATTGCATCACTGTGCATGTGTACATTCGTTCAACAAGCCTAAGCAACGGAAGTGAGAAAGTGTGGAACTCCCAGAGTAGTTGCAAAAATAAAAAAGTCAAAGATCAAATGTGAAAAGGCCCCATAAGATGTTTACTTCAAAGAGGGATTCAACTCGAGTTGTGCTGGGAAAACAGTTTGACTGTTGGAGTTCAGTAAAGCTGGAGCTTAAGTTCTGGGGTACGTTTCACAAATAGAGTTTAGTCAACCTCTGTTCCTGTTGCTGCTCCTGACCAGAGCTCACCTGGTCAGGAGCAGGTTTTCTTCAATAAAATAAGAGTGTTCTCTGTCTCCGCTCACCTTGCAGCCAATCGATAGATAGATAGATAGATAGATAGATAGATAGATAGATAGATAGATAGATAGATAGATAGATAGATAGATAGATAGATAGATAGATAGATAGATAGATAGATAGATAGATAGATAGATAGATAGATAGATAGATAGATAGATAGATAGATAGATAGATAGATAGATAGATAGATAGATTTAATTTAATGGAATGGAATTTAATGGAAGACAGAATCAAAAATGAGGGTGAACCATTGAGATGATGAGCAGGTCCTATCTATTAGAACCAGAGATGGGAAGTAACAAAGTACAAATACTTCGTTGCTGTACTCAAGTAGATTTTTCTGATATTTTTACTTTACTTTACTACTTATTTTTATGGCGACTTTTTACTTCTACTCCTTACATTTTTACACAAATATCTGTACTTTCTACTCCTTACATTTTAAAAAATTGGCTCGTTACTTTAGTTTTGAATCATTTCAATGGAGTTACCGTTATTATTTTTCACGTCATCAATACCAAATTCAGTCTAATTGGATGGAATCTACGTTGCATTTGACGCACCACTACAAGATGAATCGACAGATTCGGCGGTATTCATTGGCGGCAAATCATTGCAGCTTGGTGGCGGTGGCGTTAGCATAGTAGCATGGACGACGAGATGATTGAAAATGAACACAACGGAGATCTAGTCCTATTGGCAGACATCCATTTAAAATGTAGGCAACAGCATGAAAAAAGTGGTTTCTACTTTTACTTTTATACTTTAAGTAAATTTACAAGCCTGAACTTTGTTACTTTTACTTGAGTAAAGAAGTTTAATCAGTACTTCCACTTTTACCAGAGTATTTTTTAACACAAGTATCTGTACTTTTACTCAAGTACAGAAAGTGAGTACTTTTGCCATCTCTGATTAGAACGATGTTTTTAGACTTCATCTTCACCTGCTGCCAGATGATTTCACCTAAATAGACACATTGATCCACTACCATTCAAGAAACAAACCCGTAATTTTATCGTGGTCACAACTGGCTGAAAGCATTTTTTGTTCGATGTCCTAGCTCTTTCCTAGCTACCAGCACGATTTGTACAGCACTTCCATGACGCCCAGAGATTAACTTGTCCCATGGCTAAAGCCGGGCGTACACTGTACAATTTTTTGCCCTATTCGGGTCGATTCTCCAGTCATGTGAGAATTTATCGATCAGGCCGACTTTCAGCCTGATCGTGTGTCGTGTACAGGAGGTAACGAGGGGCAATCAGCCTCTCACGTGTCTCTCTCATGTTTGAAATTCAGTCGGCCGTCATTAGGTGGTCGTGGGCAAATCGCTCAGCAGTGATGGGAGTAACGGCGTTACTAACGCTGCTACCTTTTTTTAGTAACGAGTAATCAAAATGATTACTCTTACTGTAACTATAACGCAGTTACCATTGCCGACACCCCGTTACTGCACGTTACTCAGGTCGCACAATTAACCTTTTTTCATGATAGGACTCGTGCGCGCGTCATGAGAGAGCAGAGGATGGAGAGTGAGGAGGACTCCAGCAGCAAAACAGCGCTTTCTAGATGGAAATACCGGTGTTACGTCGAGCTGCGTTTCCCCATCAGATACGGTTTCCCCTGCATCTCCGCACAGCGCGGCGGCACGATTCACCGCGCAAGCGACAGGAAACGCGCATGCTAGCTAAAGGAGCGTAACACCCGCCCTGTGCTCGCAACACAGGGGAACTACGGAGAGCGTGAACGATCATTAGCCTATATGGAGAAAGAGAGAAATATGGATGGATGGATGGATGGATGGATGGATGGATGGATGGATGGATGGATGGATGGATGGATGGATGGATGGATGGATGGATGGATGGATGGATGGATGGATGGATGGATGGATGGATGGATGGATGGATGGAATAGATAGATAGATATAGCTACATGTTGCAGTATCTATAACAACCCAAACACAGGATTTCAGAATTAGACATCCCCAGTTATTAATTTCATACACTCGCAAAAGTCACGCAATAGTTACTTTTACTACTAACTAGTTACTTTTATTGTGGAGTAACTCAGTAACTTTTTGGGAGAAGTAACTAGTAACTATAACTAATTACTTTTTCAAAGTAACGTGCCCAACACTGCCGCTCAGTGGGCAAACAAGGACTCCTCTTCTTGTAATTCTTCCTCTCAAAGGAAAACACAGATGCATGGCGGGGGTGCGAGTGAAATGGAGTTCTGTCTGTAAAATTGACTCCAAATACGTCGTCTCCTTTTCTTTTTAGGGCTTTCAGCACAAAATTGACCACACTGCCAAGGCAGCGTGTTTCAATCTAGTGAGCTTCATGTTCCTCTTCTACTAGTTTGGCTTCCAGATAGACGAGTCCGAGTAGCGCCATCTCACTGCGAAGCTGAGTCCAACCTGGTTTTTAGACGTACAGTGTGAGCAGGTAGATCGCATCAGAGCGTCGGGTCGCACAGTGAGAGAACAAACATGGTGGGTTGTGAACTTTTCAATTCTGCCGTTTCATCGTACGGTGTGAGGCTAGAACACCACAAGCGCCATCTACGCACAGTGTTTGCTTGTTGGCCTGTTCGTGACCAGAGTCACTTTCGACAGGCAGTCCATGTGGAGAACAAAGCTCTAAAGCGGTTGGGGCAGTGATGTCGCACATTCAAGGTGTCAGAAAAACCCACAGAGCAAACAAAAAGAAAACAGAAGATTGGAACCAAGAAAGATGAGACAGCAGGTCAAGTCAGGAATGGTTGCTATGTGACTCAGGGCAGGATGTCATGTTTTGCATTGCTTGTTTTTCTGAGGTTTTTGAATTTACATTCTTATGCAGATATGTGTTAATGTTTAAAGCAGCAAATAAAAATTGTAAAAGAAAGTTGTTTCTCATTAGGTGTTTTCCAGCTTAGCTTTTATCTTCTACATCAGGGGTGTCAAACTCATTTTCAATGAGGGCCACATCAGCGTAATTGCTGTTCTTAAAGGGCCAGATGTAACTTATAAATGTAACTAAATGTAATTGAATGTAATATAAAATAAATGTAACGACTCCTTAATGTTAAATAACTCATTATTTATTATAACTTATTCAAGTGACAATTACAGTTGCATAGAAAACAAATGCTTGCTTGTTGCTCTAACACACGTGTCACACAGCCGCTTCCTACCCAGTCCTCCTCATCGGTCTCTCCCCCTCCGCCCGAATCACTATCATCGATATTTTGAAGCGTTTCTAAAGCCTGTTTCGCTGTTAGGTTTCTTCTGAATGCCACTTTTTCCATATTAGCCAAAAAGTTCTAGGTAGAATGTTGGTTGCTAGGCAACGAAATTTACAATGCAACTAATTGAGCCGTCAAAATGGCGGTTTTGGGGGATCGAGGTAGAATTAACCATATTTATTTTTTACGTTTTAATTGTATTAGAAAAGTGAAAATATTTTTTCACTTTCAAAAGTGAAAATGAAGGAAATATAGAAACTGGAAAAGTCAGTTAACATGAGCAACATAAATTTAATTTTAAATATAGTTCTTTCCCTTTAAAATCTCAGAACCATCAAAATGACGGCTGTGGGAGTTCTAGCGGGCCACATAAAAGGACATGGCGGGCCACATCTGGCCCGCGGGCCTTGAGTTTGACACATGTGTTCTACATTATTCACTTACTTAACCTTGTGTAGCCTTGATATCACTGTGGATAAGGGTCATTCAAAAAAAAGTTGTAAATCTAGTTACAACAAACTTTAGTACACCATAGTCAGCTTTAATCATACTTAATATAATTTCCCAACAAGAAAATGGTGGCTAGTGAAAATGCTGCTTACTATGGAAAATCATAGTTGTCACTTTCCAGTTCACCAGATCATCCAGTCAGATTGATTCAAAGTTTTCTATCTAAGGAAAACCAGCTGATTGCATCGACTCATTGACTCTTCAGCAATCCCTCGCACTAAGCATGCTTGTAGTGACAGTGGAGAGGAAAAAACCCCTTTTAACAGGAAGAAACCTCCGGCAGAACCAGGCTCAGTGTGAGCGGCCATCTGCTGAGGCCCACTGGGGTTCAAGGAGACAGAAGCAGACATAGAAAAAGAAGCATAGATACAAAAGGCAACTGTCAACCAGCTCCACAGGCGGCCCCGTCCAGGAAACACACAGCCAGGCAGACGAGCTCCGAGCCAGCTCCCATGTCAGAGGATGAAGAGAGCACATCCAGTTAGTCACAGTCAGAGAAACAGGACTACACTGGAAAACGGGCCAAGCTCCAACATCTAGAAACAAAGGTGTTGATGGCAGCAGCACAGCTGATATTTCTCTCCAGGATGGAGTCACAGCCAAACAGGAACAGACAAGAATGCACGGCATTCTCAGAGGATGACAATATAAAAGCCATAGATGGAAAACAAAAAAAAACAAAAAAATCAAGTGAGACTCATAATTCTCTGCTTTATTTTTGTCAACTCAATCAGCCAAACATGCCACTAAACACAGATCGATCAAACTTTTATCATCTTTAGACTGAATTATTTTTTGAGGACTCACCAGTGCTCTGATTGACAGAAATTAAACGGACTCATAATTACCTTGGAGAGAAAAAAAAAATAGTCTCTTCATATTTCACAAGAGAGGTGGATGTTCATTGTTTGCGAGCTGGCGATATTCAAAGGATGGCAGCCAGCAGCTGTCAGTGGCGCTGCAGCTATAGGGGCATTGGGTCTAAAGAACAATAATTAAAATCCACTGTTATACACAGCAAACAGGACATGCACGCTCATAAATACACATGCATAAACAACGGTCATTTAACAAGGCAAACATCTCGTACGAGGTGCCTCGCATCACAAAATGATTGCTGCGAAACATTCAATTAAACCAGAGAAAAAAGAAACTAAATTCAACCTGAAGCATAAATAGCCTCTGGGGCTGCAGTAAAATTAATTCCTTTTGCTACATTAAAAGTAGGTTTTTCCCACTGTATTATCCACAAATATAGATTTCTACATTGAAGAAGGTTTTATAATGCATCTAAGTGGATTTTCCTCCAGGGACAGGCAGCAAAGGCTTAATTGCATTTATTTTGAGCATGGTTTTAATTAGACACAGTGAATGTATAATATTTGCTTGCTGTCATTATGATACTGACTCCAGGAAGCCATAATAGAGGACTGAGAAAACACTCTGAAAGGATTGTATGTAATAGAGGATTTATTTGAACTCAGCAAAATGGTTAAAAACCTCCTTTGCTCCACAACAAATTTACGATTTCCCTCTTTTGTTCAATAGAAGATACAATGTTACAGTTTTCCAATAAAGTCGGGTTTCTTTGATCTCAAACTTTAAGAACCACAGACCAGGGCACAGAAAAAGAAACTTTTATGCGAAACTGCTGAAAGAGAAAAAATGGATTTAAAGGTGCAGGATTTTCTGGTTTTGCTTTTTTTGTCAGACTTAGACATTTCAGGAAAGCAGGCAAACACTATTTCCATTTAATAAAGACCTGATAGGGTTTAGTTATTTTGATATTGATTTTTGTAAAAAAAAATGGAAGTTATTAGTGCCGTAGCCATTTTATATATCATATTTTTAGTTAATTAGTATTGTAAAATGATTGATATATTAGTAATGTGCTGATATAGTTTTTGTGTTGCAGAGCAAATATTCGACCAGGGACTGATGATATATAAAATTGATTATTTCTGATTGGATATTGAACCACTGGACCTTGGAGCAACTCAGCCTTTTGACCTACACTGCATTTTAGTTTTGTTGGGATCCTGAGGCTTGCCCACCAGAGGGCGCCGAGGATCCCTTCCTAGGGGTTGGTGTTACTGTTGGGATCTGGGGTTCTGTCTATCTTTTCTCCACCAGAGGGCGTATTGGATCTCCTGAAGCTGGAGCTGACTTCACCAGCTGTTCCTTATCTGCTCATCAGGAGACCAGCATTTAAAGGAATAGTACACCCAAAACATGATTAGCCTTCATTTTCTACTCACCCCCATGCTGAACAACACTCTGGAGTACTTTTTTGATATCTCAAATGCATCTGGAGATCTGGGAGGCTTCTTGCTGTCTGCTGACATTCAAATAATGGAGGTCTATGGCGCCCGAGGCAGAAAGGTCCATAAAAGTCCACAAAAAACGTGTGAATATTCCTCCATACTGCTCGTCCAATGTATTCCAAGTGTCCTGAGTGGGTAGCATCCAGAATTTACTCGAAACGAAGTCATTTAGAATGTTTTTAGAGCATAAACAGTAGTGTATAGGATTTCCTAAAAGCGCGTTCACGACGCTACGGAAACCGCGGCAGACCAAACCAGATGAAAGTGGGCATTCAGCTCGGCAAAGAACTCATGCTCTTCCTCAACACTGAAGTCCTCAGACATTTTTCTTTCGTTGTTTCTTTCTTTGCACAGGTAAACGGCACATTTCTTCTTCTACGCTTGCATTATTGGAAGAGCAGACGCTGAATGCGCACTTTCATCTGGTTTGGTCTGCCGGTTTCCGTAGCGTCATGAACGCGCATGTGCGCGCTTTCAGGAAATCCTATACACTACTGCTTATGCTCTAAAAACATTCTAAATGACTTCGTTTCGAGTAAATTCTGGATGCTACCCACTCAGGACACTTGGAATACATTGGACGAGCAGTATGGAGGAATATTGACACGTTTTTTGTGGACTTTTATGGACCTTTCTGTCTCGGGCGCCATAGACCTCCATTATTTGAATGTCAGCAGACAGCAAGAAGCCTCCCAGATCTCCAGATGCATTTGAGATATCAAAAAAGTACTCCAGAGTGTTGTTCAGCATGGGGGTGAGTAGAAAATGAAGGCTAATCATGTTTTGGGTGTACTATTCATTTAAGTGGGCTGTGGACAACACTCCAGTGCCAGAGTGTTAGTCAGTTATGGTACAGCAAACCCTGAGCCAACCTGCCTGTCTTGTCTCCTGACTTTGTAACCTGAGCCTGATCTATTTTGTCTTCTCTGCTTCCCAGGTTGAACCTGTCTGAAACCAGAAACCCCCTGAAGAGTTTCTCTGTTGGAAATCTGTCTGTCTGATCTCAGAAGAACCCTGGCATTTAAAGGGAAAAAGACAGCTTTAGTTGCAAGACTTTTGCTTGCCACATGTACGTGTTCAGTCTAAAGAACTTTGAGGTCAAAAAGCTAGTCAGTCCTGCTCACAGTTAGCTTTTCCTGGGCTAAAAGTGCTGCTGTCATTTGCCCTTTATCCCACATACTAAGCTCAGTTATTGTGAGCTTTGGGATAAATCATTCTGAGCCAGAATGATTTGACATGTAAACATGACCTCTCTAGGACTTTAACAAAAACTGCAGAATGACAGAATAGAGACAGAATGGAGCAGAATGATGAAAAGTGGTCCCCATGTCCCCCAGCAGTCGAAACTTATAGCAGCATAAATACAGAAAATAGCTCAGAATAACCAGATCATTTTGGAGAAGGTATGAGAAAGATAGAGCAAAAGAGAAACTTCTCTCTGGGCTGAATTCTCTCCCGCCAGATCAGCCTGTTTAGATAAATAAACATTATGTTATAGTGCATTTATTTATTTTATTGAACATTTACATTGATGTGTTTGATAATCCCCACCCCCTTTCATGCCTCAGGGATAATGACCCCAAAGTTGGTAATTCCCCCCCTTGAACCCAACTTTTGGAACCCCTGTTTTACAGCATGGTGACTTTGGAAACACGCCCTTTGAGATCCTTCAGGCATTTTACCTTAATGTGTTTATATTTTATGTCTGAGTGCCAGCTCCTATCAGTGTCTTATCAAAAAGGTGCCCTTGACACAGGTCAAACTACAGTGCATCTGTTAGAGAGGTCTGCGATGTTTCTAATGTCTGCAGCCTAAAATATTGCTCCGCACAATGCTGAGTACAACTTTCATCACGACCTACCTTTAGCCACTCTAACAGGGCTGACCTTTCCGAGACCATAAAGGGCTCTCTGGCTTTAAAAGAATGAGATGCATGAGATGAGATAGCTGTCAAAGTGAGATATTTAAAGGAATTTCAAAGAGAACAGGTCAAACACTAATTCATATATAGTATTATTAAAGGATAAGAACAAATAATGCATAAATGCAACATAGTTAGGGCAGGACAAAGTGTTACAGTGTTCTGTAATGACAGCTCCACTTAAAGCAGCAGTAATAGGTCTTTATAATGCTACGCTTGTATTCAAAACGTGTGTGGGTGGCTAAACTGCACAGGGATTATACTCAGCAAGGTCATTAAAGTATTCAGCCATTGTTTTATGTCATTCCATTTCAGTTTTTATTTCAGAGAAAATGTGATCTTTCAAATATGATCTGAAGCAGTAGGAGGGCCTCCCAGGGGGTTTATTAGTAATTTCATGGGTTACATTACAGCATCATTTCAGAGAAATGTTTGCTTAATTATGTCGCAAAGTTTCTTTCAATTCATATGAGTTGAAGTCAGATGTTTTTTTACTAGCAGATTTGAAAGGGAAAATATTTTCCACTTTTTTAACATTATAAATCAATTCCAGTATGAAGTGCATACATGTTTTAGGCCACATTAAGAGTAATTTTACAACGTAGTACAACAAACTCGAAGTTATAGCTTTTGTTAGACATTGTTTTTTAGTTAGCCAGATTACCATGAGTTCATGGTAATCTGGCTAACATGCTGAAATGACTTCTTGTAGCTTCTTTAATTATTAGAAACTGGGGGGTGGTGGAGAGTTGCTGAGTTCTTCTGAGTGCATACAAAGCTATTCAACAACAGAGTATATGTAAATAGGAGACATTTGTACATCTAAATAGGCAAAAACCTTTGACTGACGGCTCGTCATCCATAAGTGAAGACGACGGCTGGAGGAGGCTTCTTCAAGGTTTGCAGTACATGGGGTAAAGGGGTAAGTATCAGTCAAAGGCTTCCTGACTCTACTTCCAGTGTGATCGTGTCTGCAAGGCCCAATCAGGAGGACACTTAAACCGGGCATCCGCTATGATTTTTTTCAATCGTTGCTACAGCTCACGCTTTACGACAAAACCACAGGGTTTCATCGTACAGCGTGAGCTCACAGTTCACGATGTTTGTTCTTACACTGTGCGACCCAAGGCTCTGATGCGATCTGTACGTCTAAAGACCATGTGGGAGTCAACTCCGCAGTGAGATGGCGCTACTCGGACTCGTCTATCTGGAAGCCAAATGAGTAGAAGAAGAATATGAAGCTCACTAGAGTGAAATGCACTGCCTTGGCAATTCGGGCAATTTTGTGCTGAAAGCCCTAAAAAGAAAACCTGACTCCACCAGATGGATTTGCTCCGCATATCCATCTGGAAACCTTCCGCTGAAGTAATTTTGGGAAGGGGCGAAAATACTGGTTAACTGATTGGCCTATGTTGGTGATAGACGGGCCAAATAAACCAATCAGATCAACGAAGCATATGACGTACTAACAGAGCGACGATGAAGAGGAGCCAATTGATAGATCAAACTCTTGCTGAAACCAGTCGGTAGAAGAGCAAAAACATCTTTTCCTCTGAGAAAAGCCTCCAGAGCAGTGTTTTGCTCTTCTTTCAGTGAAGAAATACTCTGTAATTCCCATAAAGTTTGCTCGATAGCCACGCTAACGCTAGTTTCATCGGCTGAAGCCGCCATGTTCTTTAGACTGAACTGTCGCGCTTCTGGTTGCGTCACACCTCAACCCGCCTCAAAGCCAACGCTGATTGGACGTTCGTTTGGTGAACGGCTCCAAATCTTCTTTAACAGAGAGTCTCCAGACTGATCTGCGAGTGAAACCTTGAAAGGTGGCTTTGAGGCGGGTTGAGGTGTGACGCAACGAGAAGCGCGACAGTTCAGTCTAAAGAACATGGCGGCTTCAGCCGATGAAACTAGCGTTAGCGTGGCTATCAAGCAAGTTTTACCGGAATTACAGAGTATTTCTTCACTGAAAGAAGAGCAAAACACTGCTCTGGAGGCTTTTCTCAGAGGAAAAGATGTTTTTGCTCTTCTCCCGACTGGTTTCGGCAAGAGTTTGATCTATCAATTGGCTCCTCTTCATCGTCGCTCTGTTAGTACGTCATATGCTTCGTTGATCTGATTGGTTTATTTGGCCCGTCTATCACCAACATAGGCCAATCAGCTAACCAGTATTTTCGCCCCTTCCCAAAATTACTTCAACGGAAGGTTTCCAGATGGATATGCGGAGCAAATCCATCTGGCGGAGTCAGGTTAGGTAACGAGAGGCTGATAGCCCCTCATTACCACCTTTACACTACATGATGCACGACAGACAATCAGGCTGAAAGTCATGCCTATCGGTAAATTCTCGCACGACTGGAAAGTCGCCCCAAAAAGGGCAAAAAAATTGCACAGTGTAAGCCCGACTTTACAGAAGAGGTTTGTCTCCACGCAACCTGTCAAAACACATTTTCCTTCTCTCAAGGAGAAAATCAGTCCGAGGGCAGAGACGCGTATGATAACGCAGCCGTCCTTGAGCATGGCCGCCGGATAGAAAATCCCGAGTGCAAGTGTGTGGAGCCGGTGTGTGTGGAGAGAGATTTTCTGCTCTCGAAGCTGCAGTTTCTTGCGCATGTGCGACTTTGTTGTGTGGTGGTAGATAAATAGGGTTGCCAACCATCCCTTGAAAAATGGAATCGTTCCATATTTGGACATAGAAGTACCTGTCTTGTATTTAGTGGAAAAGAAACGCACTTTGTCCCGTATTACTGTATATAAGCCATCCGGATTGTACATATCTTTATTTCATATTTTATTATTTCTTATTTTTATTTTGTTTTTCATTGTGTGCCATACATGTACACTTGCACCTTAATCCTTATTTATCTTGATATACTGTATATACCTGGATATACCATATATATATTGCTTATTCTTAATGCACCTTTTTCCTCCTTGTTTGCACCTTTTGTACTGTAACTTCTATGCCAATATGTGACGAGTGAATTTCTCAGCTGTGAGATCAATAAAGCTCATCTAATCTAATCTTATTACTGTGAGAGTAAAAAGATAATGGAAAATAAAGAAAAAGGGCACGTTAGATACAAAACTTACGGTAAACTTGTTCCCGGGCCCTGTCCTGCATTGTGACCAATAAGCTGACAGCATATATGTAACGAGAATCCCTTCATCCCATTGGTCGAGCCAAGTGTTGCTCATGGAGAAGATAGCGGGAGACAACAGAGCAGCATCACTCAAAAACAAACAACTCCTCACTGCTGCAAGAGCTCAGAGGACATTTTTTTTCTATTTTGCATTACTATTTAGATTACAAGATTGCACAAGTTTGTTGTTGCACCAAAAATGTGCACTATTTATTTATTGTTTCATATTAATTTTTACAGTTTGAAGTTAAGCAGGACAAGCTTAAGTTCAAGGTACTTATTTTATTCAGCAAAGTTTGTTATTTTGAATTAAAGTGAATTGCTGGATAATACTTTGTTGTCCATGTGTTCATGTCACTCACAAATATGCATCTAATTAAATGCAGATTTGAGTCAAATAGTTAAAAAAATAATTTCACACACAAAGGGGGGCTAAAAAGTAATGACCACGCCAGGAGGGGGGAAGGCAATCGGGTCAGCTGGCAGGCACATGAGGGGTCCCTTTTTTTTCAGGGAGTTGGCAACCCTGTAGATAAACCATACGCAGGAGTAGTTTAACATACATATGAGCATGTTTATTTTGCTCATGGGCGTTTTGAAATAAATGTGACACCATAAGTTTTCCTCAAAGTAAACATGGTTTAGATAACCAGACATAACTGCTAAATTTTAGGTGAGCAGTAAATGAGCACAAAATATCTCGGTTTATTTATCCTTGATGAAATAAAATGGATCTAGTTCATAAACAATTCAACATATTGTGATTTTTTTTAACACAAAATGGATGTTTTTTCAGAGCATTATGAGCACATATGCACAGATTTATTGGTAAAATGTACCTTTAGTATCCCCATTTGAAGAGCTCTGTTCTCATTTAGGTGAAATAAACTGAATTAGCTTAATAAATTGAACTTTAACCTGTATGCTAATGTTGCATTTATTCCATATTTTCATAATTTGAAACTTCTAAAATTGCTTCCAAACAGATAAATGAAAGACTGTGTCCCTTTTTTTATCCAGCTTGATAAAACGGACCAGAAGTGCAGCGCCGTCCAAACACAGAAGCCCTCGCCTTGTAGACCCAGAAAGATGTCCTTTTTTGGATCAGCAATCCCTTTACCCCTAAAAAGTGCAACCAGAGCCTGTTTAGAAAGATTAATGACCACTGATCCCCAGCAGAAGTCACCTGGGCAGCAGACCGCTGTTTCCCTTCATTCAGCATGAGCTGTAAAATTGTCGTTACACACTTTCTGAGTCTTTAGGTTGCACCTCTGCCTGGTCCAAACCGTGCTCAAGGACAGCTGCTTGGTGTTTGCTTTGTTTATACAGCAAAGTCAGATGTTGTGGTGGATGTTTCTGTGCTCTGCGAGTTATACAAATATGTTTTCTTTTGCTGTTTATTTTTATAAACCTCAGATTTAGCATAAATTAATGCCGTAAATCATAAAATTCTGCACAGTTGGAAGCAAATAATTTCAAAGTCGTGTCCTTTAAAACCAAACATCGACAGAATGCAGCTTCAGACACTTTTTATCAGACACCTTTAACGTCTTTATAATGACGTCCCTGTTTTCACAACTGACCTGTGTTTGCCGCCTATGCAGATGGTTACAGCCAATGTCGAAATTAAATGAACGTACTACTTAAGGAGGAATATTATTCCAGTAAAGTACATTCATATGAATTAAATGTGTTAGAAATATTGGAGAGAGATAGATTTAAATGTAACAGAGATGTTATTTTGGGATGATTTATTCTTCTCACTAAACTGTCTAATAAGGCTAGAAGTTAGTGAAGTCATATAATGATTATTAGGATAATTGCAGGTTTGTGGTGTTGTGAAGCGAATCGGAGTTATGGGAGGGAACCCAGCAGAGCGGCTGCAAAAATGATTGAATGTTACTTTGTCTAATTGCAAAAATCCCTTTCTGCTTCCCCCCCTGTCTCACATCATCGGCACAAACACACAATGAGCAGGATTTATGATCAATACACCAAATCTATCCTCCCCTTTTTAAAATACTCTGTGTTTTTACAATAGTGTTATACTGCTGCCATTTTGCTGATGGGCACAGCAAGTGGGAAAAAAACTGAAAAAGATTGAAGCCACACGTTAGCAGGAGATTTTTTTTATAAAATAAACTACGACCATGAAAAATAAAGTGGTTTGTATTTAGTTAAATCATTAGCAGCTGTTAAAGGGTTTTATTTAAAAAAAAAAATACTATTTTTTTTATAAAACCCTTTTAATTACTGTTGCACTGACACCAGTATCAGACGGGGCCCCGATCCAGCACTAAAATGGTGGTATCGGTATCGGTGAGTACCAACAAATAGGGCACCGATACCATTTTAAGAAACAAAAGTCTGTTCAACTATTGTCACCCATTCCAGGTAGGCAATTAAAAGTTCTACTGGATTCACTTTGTTTTAGTCTTTTTCCTGCTTCACAAAGGTAGTGTTAAATGAGGAAGTTATGTCCCCTAAAAAAGCCGTTGCGCCTCGGGGGCTTCCTCAAGGTTCCTTACCTGGGAGCAAGTTCTTTACTACTCTTGACTCAAACTGGGTAAAACCATATAAAAAAGGACTATAAAACAGGAGTAAAAAAGTAACAGAGTTTATTCCAGATCAGGTCGTTACAGGACAGAGAAAATGCTTGGAGCTGCACAGCTGTGGGCTCAAAAATCACGTTCGTGAGCGTCCGGCAAAGATTGAGCCCCGAACAAGGTCATCTCCTGCTTCTCATACCTTATGTGGAAGATATTTGGATTTTGGCCGATATCCGATATGCCGATATTTTAAAACTCATGTAGCCGATAACCGATATCGATACCGATGTTAAAGCTGGACAAAAATAAGTAGTCATTGAAAATAGCAGTTTTGTTATCCATTTCTGACACTTTGAAAAATAATATACTCAAATATATTTTCATATGCTGATATCAAATTGATTTTTGAAATCTATTTTACTTTCAAAATCTCGTGAAATTTCATCGTTCTGTTACAAACTCTCGTGATATTTTGCAAATTCTTGTGAGATTTTGTTAGTAAAATAGATCGATACCGCGTCAATATATCAACATATAAAAATATGGCAACATTTGGTGAATTTTCAGGGGATTTCGTAGCATAACGATGACATATAGCAATATTTCATTAGTAAAAAGGATTGATATGGTGTTTTTAAATGGCAATATATCAGCATATGAAGATATTGGGATATTTTAATGGATCAATATTTTTTCCCTCGTCTTTAGAAGTTTTTAAGTCTGTAAAAAAGAAGTTTTTGAGGAAGAAGATGAACTAATATTTTTTTTTTTTATTTTTTTTTTTTTAGACTTTAGAAACTCAGAAGCTGACCAAATATCGGGTTAAATATCGGTGGAGTGGCCGATGTCCGATATTCAGTTTTAAGGCCGATACCGATAGGGGGCCGATTATATCGTGCATCCCTAGTGTCTATGTGTTGCATCATGTGGATGTTTAGCTGTCCGTATCAGAAACTGACACACCATCAATGCCCTGACCTATATGCAGCTTGCCTCTATGGTTCAGGGTTACACATAGCTCTCCTCTATCAGACCGGCTCCAAGATGTGCCCATATCCTGTGTATTTTTAAAGACATGAAGGCTGTCCTGATTAGATGACCTCTGTACACACAGTGACATCCACAATGTGAAGGAAGGCCTTCTACTCTCTCTAAACCGGCTAGCAAAGTAACAATGCACATGATGTATAAAAAATAAACCTAATAGTAGACAGCAGCTTTACAAAGCCAAGATGGCAATTATTTTACATCCAAGTAGTCTGCAGTTCTTCATATATACACACATCAATTTCAAACAGATAGTATTGGTATCAGCAATAATGCACAGCCAGGTATCTGTAACGGTATCGGGGCCAAAAAATGGCTGCAAATTGCCTCATTGTCACGTGTGGATGGATCTTTTTCTGCATCCCCATTGGCTTCTTGTTAGCTTCCTTAAAACAGCACATGAAATGATCAAATACCCCCGACCAAAAAAAAAAAAACAATTGTTTTTCGTTTTTAATGCTTTCTCTAACTTTTCCTGACCTTTAACCTCTTTCGATCTCTCCAAAGTGCAGGAAAGGTTAGCATGTCAGGCTTGCAGCAGGGAAGCTAATGTGCTTTCCTTTCAGGTGAAAGTCTTGAGTCTCTGATATCTCAAAGTTTCCTCTAAGCTCTGAGAGAAATTTTTAAAAATGTTTTTTTTTTTTTGCAAGAATCCATTGTGAAAGGTCCATTTAGCCTTTGATCGGTCTACACTGTCCCTTCACTTGAGTAGCCTTCCATTCATGATGTTGTTCCAATGTGAACCTCTTTTGGAGGGAGATTCACGGCAGAGAGGATGGACAAGTATGTAGCAGATATTCTATTCCTAAGCTCAATGGAGGGCAGAAACTAATGTCCCTTTTGGAATGTCTTCTGATGGTCTTGTAACAGGGGGATTAAAAGTTCAAAGTTACCTGGTCGGACATTGGTCCTGTGGTCCAAAATAAATCTCATGACTTATTGCATAACAATTAGTTCATATGAGGTTCCAAATTTAACACGAATCATCATTTTAGAGAATATGGCTACTGCTGTCAGAACACCAGAATTAAATAACTTAGTTTAACGCATTCAATACTATCTTCTGACAGATCCTCTGTCAGGATAAGAGGTTATCAACTTTATAAAGTACATAAAGTATACATAATACAGTGTAAAGGGTTCGGTTGCTCCATCCCCCACTGGCTCGACCAAAATCCCGGACGATTTTGAAACTGTCCCTGGAAATTCTTTTAGGCATGAAAAGTAGGACATGTCCGGGAAAAAGAGGATGTCTGGTCACCCTAAATGATTCCATCCTGTTCAATAAATGATCAGTGTTTTTAATTCAGAGTAATTTTCATGTGAATGTGCTTTACTGGAGGCATCCATGTTTGTCAAAGAACACTACTGCCACCTACTGGTTAGTGACGTCACGGTGCGGTATCGGCTGTTGATCAAGTCCCAGTGCTGTATCTGGTGTTTGTCACAACGCGCTATTATCCAAGTCATCTTGAAAACATTCTTCTTCCAAATGTTGGCTACATATTACGGGTTTTTTCTCTGGCCAGAAGTTCGATGGCAAATCCTCCCTCTTCAAGTTGGCGATCCAACGACCAACCCATCCGTGGAGGATCAGGAATCAGAAAGGTGGAATAACTCTTTTTTTTTTTTCACTTTTACCTGATGTAAATATACATTGGCAAAACAGGACACACACACAAAAAATAAATAAATAAACACTGCAGCAAATATCAGCTGCTAAATTTATGATGCATCCAGATGAGTTGATGAAACTCAAAGATTGACCTGCAGCTCTGACATCAGTGATCTGGAACCACTAATGGTGTGTGGATAAGTTTCCCATAAAGGCAGGATGAGGAAACACGCTGTCACTGCAGGCCCATCATTACTAAGCCCAACAAGAAAATGCTCTCCTGGAGACGTATCATTCAAGATCAACCGCATTTCAACATCTGTTCACACAGCTCCTCGGCTAATTTACCATGTTTTACAACTTCAGAGTGATGATGAAGAAGCTTCCGTCTGCTGCCAACAGAGAACATAAGGGGAAGGGGAAGAATCAATATATTTGGATGAAGCGTAAATATGAGTATTTTTTTCCAGTACAATTATTTGTGAAAGTGACTTTGAAGGTCCCAGAAACTAACTAAAATTATTTATGCTTGGATGGATGGAAGAGTTTTAGCAGTAAAAGCTGGAATGGATTGTGCCTACAGAGTCTTTGGATCCCCTGTCAAACCTCCAGCATTTTGAGACAGATTGCATGTCAGGGCTTTGACTAGGCCATTCAAACGCAAATGCCCAACAATCCTATTATACCCTAGCCTCGTGAGACCATCCTGATCTCGCGAGCTTTCAAGGTTTCACTCGCAGATCAGTCTGGAGACTCTCCGTTAAAGAACATTTGGAGTCGTTCACCAAACGAACGTCCAATCAGCGTTGGCTTTGAGGCGGGTTGAGGTGTGACACAACGAGAAGCGCGACAGTTCAGTCTAAAGAACATGGCAGCTTCAGCCGATGAAACTAGCGTTAGCGTGGCTATCGAGCAAGTTTTATCGGAATTACAGAGTATTTCTTCTCTGAAAGAAGAGCAAAACACTGCTCTGGAGGCTTTTCTCAGAGGAAAAGATGTTTTTGCTCTTCTCCCGACTGGTTTCAGCAAGAGTTTGATCTATCAATTGGCTCCTCTTCGTCGTCGCTCTGTTAGTACGTCATATGCTTCGTTGATCTGATTGGTTTATTTGGCCCGTCTATCACCAACATAGGCCAATCAGCTAACCAGTATTTTCGCCCCTTCCCAAAATTACTTCAATGGAAGGTTTCCAGATGGATATGTGGAGCAAATCCATCTGGTGGAGTCAGGTTAATTATACCCCTTTCCCACTGGCCAAAAAACCTGTTTAAACCTGAGAACAATAATTTTTAGTGGCAGTGGGAACAGCATATAACAGTGAGATGGCGCTACTCGGACTCATCTATCCAGAAGCCAAACCGGTAGAAGAGGAACATGAAGCTCACTAGAGTGAAACGCGCTGCCTTGGATATTTGTGCAATTTTGTTCTGAAAGCCCTAAAAAGAAAAGGAGACGACGTATTTGGACAAAGACATGGCTGAGCAAACATGGCTACTACGGTCTGTCAGTTTGACAGAAATAACTCCATTTCATTCATTGCACCCCCCGCCATGCTGCTGGGTTTTCCTCTGAGAGGAAGAAGAAGAATCCTTGTTTGCCCACTGAGCGATTCGCCCACGACCACCTTACGCCGGCCGACTGAATTACACGTATGTTTTTGATTTTCTCCTGACCTTACGATGTCTGACCAGGAGGTGGTCAGGAGAGGCTGATCGCCCCTTGTTACCCCCCTCTACAAGACGCACGACCAGGCTGAAAGTCGGCCCGATCAAAAAATTCTTGCACAACTGGAAAGTCGGCCTGAAAAGGGTAAAAAATCGTACAGTGTATGCCTGGCTTTAGAGCAGCGGTCCGTGGTGCAAAAAAGGTTGGTATGGGGGGATTTTACGAACGGGGGATTTTACGATCAAGTAAAATACAAACAGCATAGAAATAAAACAACAAGCTGGACCCATCTAGGTATAATCGGAGACAATGACAGACGAAGTGTGCTCCTGATGTCCAGTCTGCTCCGTAGCTTTGTTTTGGTCACTGTAACTGCAGAAAATCGTGTACAAAGATAGGATGTTATAGATAGGATGAGTCTTGACCTGAATTAACCTGTGTCAAGAGGGACAGATGCACCGACTGATGTAATTGGGAGAGAATACCGCAATTTTTTATATTTGTCTAAATAAAACATCACTCAGACTCTGATCGTCGATAAATTATATATATATATATTAGGGTTGTCACGATACTAAACTTTTCAAATCGATACCGATACTAAGTAAAATATTCGATAGTCGATGTCATTTTCGATACCACAAGAATAAAAACAAAGACTCCAAAATTCAACAGAATTTTTTTCATTAATAAACAAAATACAATAAATAGAACAATATTTTGAGGTTGTATGCTTTGCACAATATTAAGCAAGCTTGATAAAAAAAAACTTACAAAATTTAAATTAAGTGTTCCTTCCTTGGCTATGCTTTACACACATAACAATGACACTAGCCAAACTGGTTAAGAAACAAAAATAATTCTCAGCAGCTGCACCTGTTATAGAAAAAAGTCTAAAAACCGAAAAGTGCACAGAATTATTCAATCACACAGTGTTCAGAAAGTGCATTAATCTCTAATCTGCGCATAAGATGAATGACTGTTTAGGTGCCACTGCTGGTGGCACTGTACTCGATACTTTTGAAAATGAGTATTGTATCCGGATAAAACTTTTCAGTATCGATACTTTTTTGAGTATAGATACTTTTGACAACCCTAATATATATATATGTATATATTAGGGATGCACGATATTGGGATTTTGGCCGATATCCGATATTTTAAAACTCATGTAGCCGATACCCGATATCGATACCGATGTTAAAGCTGGACAAAAATAAGTAGCCATTGAAAATCGCAGTTTTGTTATCCATTTCTGACACTTTGAAAAATAATATACTCAAATATGTTCATATGCTGATACCAAATTGATTTTTAAAAACGCGGTATCGATCTATTTTACTTTCAAAATCTCGTGAAATTTCATCGTTGTGTTGATATTTTGCAAATTCTTGTGAGATTTTGTTAGTAAAATAGATCGATACCGCGTCAATATATCAACATATAAAAATATGGCAACATTTCGTGAATTTTCGGGGAATTTCGTAGCATAACGATGACATATAGCAATATTTCATTAGTAAAAGAGATTGATATGGTGTTTTTAAATGGCAATATATCAGCATATGAAGATATTGGGATATTTTAATGTATCAATATTTTTTCCCTCGTCTTTAGAAGTTTTTAAGTCTGTAAAAAAGAAGTTTTTGAGGAAGAAGAAGTAGTATATATATATATATATATATATATATATATATATATATATATATATATATATATATATATATATATATATATATATATATATATATATTTTTAGACTTTAGAAACTCAGAAGCTGATCAAATATCGGGTTAAATATCGGTGGGGTGGCCGATGTCCGATATTCAGTTTTAAGGCCGATACCGATAGGGGGCCGATTATATCGTGCATCCCTAACATATATATATACTTTTTTCTGTGCGGCCCGGTACCAAATGACCCACGGACTGGTACCGGTCTGCGGCCCTGGTGAGTCTGAAAGTTTTTCCCTGAATCACTGTTGTTCAGGTAAGAAGGACATATTTTAATATCTATATGGTTTAAAAAAACTGTAATTAAATATTGTAGTAATAGCGACTGCTGTTATATATTAAAAACAAATCCTATAAGTTCCTATAAGATCTGTTAGTTTTCATCGGGACTAAAAGCTCCTGTCAGCACATCTCCATCCGCCGTATGTGTGGCACAAATAAGCCAGGCTGCCTGTAGGTGCTGAAGCTCTGCTGGTGTTTTCATCCATAGCTGAACAATTTTCTGCTCCTCTGGGATCCTTTGCATCAATTCAATTTATTTCAGAAAATGGACCAATTCATCAGGGAAATTTGGTGTGTCATTTGTGTTTTTCATCAAGCAATTTTTCCCCAGTACAAATGGATTCCACCCTCATGCCGACACCATGGACCTACACAACATTGGCATAAGATTTTTATTTATTTTTTTTAACGAGACAATAGCACAGAAGGGAAGAGTTTAGCGCATATTTAGAAAAACCAAAATAATTAATGTGCCTGGCTGTTTGCTGGGAGGCTAATTCTTGAGCTGGAAGTTAAAGTTAATTTACTGCAATCCATTTTAGAGGTGGAGAGGTGATAAAAAACACCCCAGAGCTGAAACTCCAGAAGCACATACTGCAACAGTAGTTGCTGTCGCCAGGCCCCGCTCTGACAACACCATGTCGTCCCTGTGACATTTCAGGAGCCCTCACATTTCATTAGATGGCAATTAATCACTGCTCACACCATGTGTGGCTCTCATGAGGCCAGAGAGGAGCCAGAGCGCGGCTGGGAGCCTCCCTGGGAGCACCCTGGGGTGGGACAGGCAAAACATACCATGGTAACACCTAAACAACGCCTCTACATGTCTGAACAAAATGACCTGATTTAGATCAACTCTTCCCAGGAAGTTATTAATTAATAAATACACTGCAGCTTGAAAAGGTTCTTTATGAATATTTCATCGAGTTTTCCTTTTGTGAAAGGCAAACTGCATGTGGGGAAATCAAGAAAGGAAAGCAGGAAAAGGAAACTGCAAAAACTGAAGGCAAAAGAGGTCATTTGCAGGCAGGTGTAGTGAAAAAAGTCATATTAATTTTAAACCTTTGTGAAAATCAATGTATTTTGCTTTGCTGTGGCGACACCTTTTTAAGACTCCCCCAAAGGGACAGGTGCAAGGTGCACAAACCTTCTGCTATGTTTGCTATAATGGCTTAAGACCCCCACCCCTCATGCTCTCACCCTACAGGCGGCGTTTTGCCTGTAAGGTGGCGTCTTTCCTGTTGTGTGGTGGCGTTTACATTCCTGTTGCCAGCATGGGCCTTAAAGGAATAGTACTGTACACCCAAAACATGATTAGCCTTCATTTTCTACTCACCCCCATGCTGAACAACACTCTGGAGTACTTTTTTGATATCTCAAATGCATCTGGAGATCTGGGAGGCTTCTTGCTGTCTGCTGACATTCAAATAATGGAGGTCTATGGCGCCCGAGGCAGAAAGGTCCATAAAAGTCCACAAAAAACGTTTCAATATTCCTCCATACTGCTCGTCCAATGTATTCCAAGTGTCCTGAGTGGGTAGCGTCCAAAATTTACTCGAAACGAAGTCATTTAGAATGTTTTTAGAGCATAAACAGTAGTGTATAGGATTTCCTGAAAGCGCGCACCTGCGGGTTCATGACGCTACGGAAGCCGGCAGACCAAACCAGATGAAAGTGCGCATTCAGCGTCTGCTCTGCCAATAATGCAAGCGTAGAAGAAGAAATGTGCTGTTTACCTGTGCAAAGAAAGAAACAACGAAAGAAAAATGTCTGAGGACTTCAGTGTTGAGGAAGAGCATGAGTTCTTTGCCGAGCTGAATGCGCACTTTCATCTGGTTTGGTCTGCCGCGGTTTCCATAGACTCGTGAACGCGCTTTTAGGAAATCCTATACACTACTGTTTATGCTCTAAAAACATTCTAAATTACTTCGTTTCGTGTAAATTCTGGACGCTACCCACTCAGGACACTTGGAATACATTGGACGAGCAGTATGGAGGAATATTGACACGTTTTTTGTGGACTTTTATGGACCTTTCTGCCTCGGGCGCCATAGACCTCCATTATTTGAATGTCAGCAGACAGCAAGAAGCCTCCCAGATCTCCAGATGCATTTGAGATATCAAAAAAGTACTCCAGGGTGTTGTTCAGCATGGGGGTGAGTAGAAAATGAAGGCTAATCATGTTTTGGGTGTACTATTCCTTTAAGAAGAATCCAGCCTTGAAGGTCTTTCTTTTCTGGAGAAACCTTAGATTAGAGATTAGATTAGATTAGATTAGATTCAGTGTATTCTCATTATTAGTTCGTTTGAAATCGTACGAAAAGTTATGCACCGTAATTTCATACGTTTTAGACGTTTTTTTCGTCGCATTTCGTCGTATTTTTACATCTTGCCTCGAGACAAGATATCCTTGCGCATGCGCATCTTACGCACCATTAAATAACATAGAATTTAACATACAATTAACCCTGACCCTAAGATACAAAACAGCAAGCAACCTAGTGAGAGACCTGAAGAAGTTATTATTGCACTGTTTTTCCCATTTTTACGTCCGTCCGCGGATCTGCTTTTTTCGTCTGTCTAGCTGCGCATGCGCACTGATCTGTATTTTTGAGGAAAAACGTCCAAAACGTACGAAATACTGTGCATAAACAAGGAGGAAAAAGGTGCATTAAGAATAAGCAATATATATACTGTATATCCAGGTATATACAGTATATCAAGATAAATAGGATTAAGGTGCAAGTGTACATGTATCGCACACAATGAAAAAAAATATAAAAATAAGAAATTAAAAAAAATTAAAAAAAAACATGTGCAATCCGGATGGCTTATATACAGGTGGAGAAATATTGCACATTCTGCATATTGCACAGGATATTGCACGGTCAATAAATAAAAAAAACTATAATATAGCTGCACAGTGGTTTTTACAGGAGTTATTGGTTTTTAAACCTCAGCCATTCGTCTCGAGCTAAAGTCCATTCTGGACCTGGTTGAATAGGTGGACGCTTTACGACTGCTGAACGAGAAAAAGGACGAGCGGATTACAGTTTTGGAAGACCTGACTTGGAGCAGTACACCTGAATGAATGATGTGATCATCACCGGTCAAGTCCGTTGAAGCTTGCCATCCGCTCCAGAGATGAGGGAACAACGACAGACCGGAGAATATCATGAGGTTCAGTAACCAGAAAACATAAAAACTGCTCTGCTGAAACAGGGCAGGTTGCTAAAGGGTCAGACGTGTTCATTAATGAGCAGGAAGAACGCCGACATTGCAAGGAAGTCCCGGTCCCTGAGGAAGCACCTGAAATGGGATCCTACGCTACTTCCAATGGCTAACTTTTTCAGCTTTGGATTTAAACATAAATCTAGTCTTTTTGAGTTTTATGTTTTCCTTTCATGTTAACGTTATGTTATATAGTGTGTAATCTAAAGAAAGAAACAAATAAAATGCGGAAAAACATGGTTTATTCGTATTTTGCCTGACTACTCTGAGCATGTCCCATGATGACGTCAGAGAAGCAGTTTAACGAAGAAAATGTAAAAAGAATCAAAATTGTCAGAAAAGTCAGAAAACTTTTTTTTTTTTTATATGTGTGTTAGCATTCTTTAGTGAGTTATGGATAGAAGTAAGTGATTTAAGTACCATAATTACATTATTTATGGAAACCCGGATATATATGTTTCAGCACATGCGCAGGACTCATTGTGCTTCCAGGACGGATCGGGTAGTGACGAGTGTTAGGTTCAAAAATGTGGGTTCGTAAAAGAAGGACTGAGTTCACACAGAAAGGGATTTTCAACAACAGCTTCTGCAGAAGGGGAAAGAGCCAAACCCAACACTCCAACTCTCTCCCTCGGACCTCCTCTGCAGAGCTCTTTTATTAACAAAACATAACACATGGTTATAAACAGAGTATTGTTCTGACAGAACAGGACTGATAAGTAATTATACTTTCAGTAAGAAAGTCATAATCCATACCAACGGCAGACAATATTTTATTTACCTTAATTTACCTGGTAAGAAGCGTGTACTGCATACAGGAACATGTTTAATGGTCATATCTGTCCACTCCCCTCAATTTATAGCTTTTAACCAGAGCCGTTGAGCGTTCTGCTTTTAACCACAGTTATTCTTGTCTGGCAGCGTCAGTATTAATGGGATACAATTACTTATTGTCTTTGTCAATTCTGGAAACTAAAAACAAAACTATCTGCTAATTTAAGCTCCTTGTGTAGTGAACCCTGTGCTGGTTTGTAATGGCCCTTTTTCTGCCTCTAAGGGTCTCATTATGTTTGATGCACATACAATCTGCACAGAAAATCAGCTGCCCATCAAAGGTCTGCAGCTTTTATACTCTATGCAGCTTTCCCTCATTCTGGCCGGCTCAGGGGAGAAATTTAGCACAAACTGCAAGCTGACAACACAGAACTATAGGAGGAAGTAGAAAACACAGCTGTTTACAACTTTTCAAAGCCCCTTAATGCGATCCACGAGCGAGTCATTTCTTTCCAGGCATTCTTCCACAACCTGTGATATTTATGACTTAGACTTTTATTGTCATTATAAATACACATACAAAATGACAATAACAATTTAATTTAGTACAGCTTTCAGACAGTAATTGAAAATTTCCATTCTATAAAGTTAGGGTGACCATATTTTCATTTGGGAAAACCAGGACACCTTGGAGCGGGGTGGGGGGTGATATTGAAAGTACAAATGTCTCATCATCGGGATTTGCTCCGTGATCAGAGGAAATGTTACTTGGCGCAGAACAGTGGTGAAAATTGGAAGTTCAGTTTAATATAATACAAGTCAGTGAATAGTTCCGTCTGAAATGAATGAAAATAGTTGTTTTAATGGTTATTGAATCAGATATGTGGCGGTAATGTTTGGTTTATCTAAAGGTTTTAATCTGTTACTGTGTAAATGAGTTTGGCTGTAATTTAAGGACAGATTCTAATATATCTGCAGGGTGGGGACTATAAATCTGATAGGATTTTAATTTTTTTATTGTAGTTTTGCACAATATGCTTAACTAAGTATTTTTTGTTGTTGAATATTAGAGATTTTGCAGATATATTTTGTAGATACATTGTTTAGATTTACTTATATATTTCTAACCCTTTTATAGAATAGAATAGAAAATCCCTTTATTGTCCCACAATGGGCAAATTTACAGCAGCAAAAAGATTATTGAAAATGGTCACACAAATGAGGACCTTAGAAAAATGTATAAGAATAACATCATAGGGAAGAGTTAAAATATAAAAAATAAAATACTGTAAAGTGTTTTAACAATATAAAACTGGGGAATAAATAACCAATATGCAGCTATGGACATTTTTACAGTGATGCATATTTGAAAATAGCAGCAACATCAGAGATGTGCAGAATGACAGCAGCAGGTTATTTAACTGACTAAGGTTTCTATCATTACATTTGATTTGATTTGTTCCTGCTCCCGGTGGTTGGAATCTTTATTCCACTCTGGATTCTTGTGAGTGTAGTCTTTGTTCACTTTAACTTTTTAAAAAATAAATAAATAAACAAACAGTTTTGAAAACCTCGGCATTCATTCTTTTCCTGCTTTGTGTGTCAACTTTCACGGTTGCTAAGCAACAGAGCATACGGCGGTAAAACCCGCCGAAGGGAGGACCTGTTCGAATTTACAGACAAAACTCTTCCGGCCTCCTTATTTTCAAGGACTTCGAAGGATCCAGTCTAGGTAGACCGCGTCCTTGGAGGATGCAGCCCAGGTTTTTGAACAGAGCCTCTGATTAAGAACAGGGCTGCCCGCACTGACGCGGCTCAGGGATTACGTCACACGGAGCGTCGTGCGCAGTGAAATCAGGACATTTCCTCACTTTCTAAAAAAAACCCGGGACGCCCGGGACAGGACGTGAAATACGGATATGTCCCGGGAAATACGGACGTTTGGTCACCCTAATAAAGTGCAGCAGTGATCATATGTAAACAGTGTGGGAGAAAAAAACATGGTGCAATTATTGGCTAAATCATAGGATGTCTAGATGTTTACATCTGCGAACCCCCGCAAGCTGTTGCTTCCTTGCCATGTTTTCACGCACAGATCTGTCCACGTAGTTACAATTTTTTCTGGGTGTATAAATTCTGTCCATACGGATGCTGTGCAGACGTGGCAAATTTTTGGCACGGAGACGAAAAATTACATAATTTTGAGTCGCAGAACTTAATGATGTGTAAGCATAAATCAAGCTTACGACGTAACTGTGGCGTTGAAAGAAAAGGGGTCTAGGTCAGAGGTCTCGGATTAGTGGACCGGGGTCCGGATCCGTACCCACCTGCTGGCTAATCCAGACCCAACCTGATTTAAAACATTTATAAATTACTGCATGTGGTCTGATGACAGTGTCTAACTTCACTTGCACTGCTTCTCCTGGTAATACGGTAAAGCCCTCCGGAGTGTCCGGCTCCAGGCTGCACGTGATCCAAATGAGCCAATGAGCTGCTGTCAGTCTGGGTTGCTTCTGCTGCTACTTTTAGACACAGCAGGCAAACCTGTGGCAAGCCGGGCAATGGGAAAGAAGGAGAAGACGATGAGAAAAAGAGAGCAGAGAAAGTGTGGACTGCTGGAAGAACTGTGGTGAACTGGTGAAAGAAAAGTGAAATGGCGTGCTCAAAGATGACCCTGCACATTTAGAGGATGTTTGGCTCAACCTGCTGCTGTGAAGCAGGATTCTCTACCATGAACAGAATCAACAATAAATCTGGATCCAGGCTCAAAATGAGCTCCTTGATATGTGCTTGAGAATGGCTTAGTCTCCATTTAAACCCAGGTTTAAAGCCTTGCAGGGCAGCCTAAAGCCCACTGCCAACATTAAGACAGAAAAAAGAAAGAAAAAGTCAGTTCAGGTGTTTGATAAAATATGGGAATCAGGAAATTATCTATATACCAAACTGAACAAATTTTGTTCTCTACTTCAAAAATAATTTAGGTTTTAAAATGGAAAAATTTTGTACTTTTTTCTCTATATTTTTTTCTTTAAAGATTCAATGTATAACATGGATTCATAAAAACCTTATTTTATTTCAGTGTTAAATTCTGTTTAAAGTAACAGCAGAGTGCAAAATACGGGGGGGTCCGGGGGGGCTCGACCCCTCCGATTAATCCATGAGACCCCCTGAAAGCCTCAAAAGCAAAATTTAAAGGGGGTCTTAAATTCTGTCAAAAAAATTAAAAATAAAATATTTTTTTGTCACTAACAGTAACTAAAATGTTTTTAAGCTCAACATGTCCAGTATTAAAATTCAACCTTTATTCACAAATATGTTCTGTTTTTTGCCAAGTGGAGCCAGTCAATCTTTTCGCATATGCGAATTAGCCATGTACTTTTCCGCAGTTAATAACACTGACAACGCGGAACAGATTGCGTGAAGACAGCAGGTCACTCCTGTTTGTGGACCTCAATGGACCTCCTCTGGACAAATTCGACCCAGTTCCATTCGTCAGAAACTGGATTAAAGCAGGACATTGTGCGTGCATGAATTGAGAGACAGACAGACAGACAGAGACAGACAGTCTTTGTGCGTTTGTGTGTTTTCATAGACTGTCTGTTCAGGCTCTTGCCCGCTCCACTAGATTGATAGAAATTTTCATCCACTGGAAAAAATCTAAATCTAGATAAGTCAGTTTTTCTTAAAATAAGTGCATTTGTTCTTAAATTGAGGAGATTAAAGAGACCTTTTGCCAATGGAACAAGACAATTTAGATTTAAAATAAGAAAACACAATTGCATTGTCTTATTTCAAGTGCATATTATCTAATTATCTTATTCTAAGGGTAAAAATACTCACTCCATTGCTCAATAGTAGCGCGAGTATGCTCGCACAATATCTGGCGGGCCAATCAAATTGTCAGGGCGGGCTTTATACAATCATGGACAGATGATCAACAGTAACGTAATCAACCACGTGACCAAAGCGCGCATGGGTGACAACAACAATGGCTGCCGCTGGAGAGTTGAGGTGAGTAGATTCTGCTATTAGGTCTGTTCTAGAAGATATAGACAGCAAATTAATTTTAAAAGAGGAACAGAGAAACGCCATCAAGGCTCATCTTCTTATTCTAGGCGTGCAACTGCACGCTTTGATTTTTGTTGACAACAACTATGCCTGGCTTAACATACGTCACGCACTCCGTTGCTCTTATTGGTTGTAGGTCTATCCAATTAAGTGCAGAGGCATTTTTTTCCCTGGTTTGTTCGAAACACGCCCCATAATCACAGCTCTATGGAGCAGCATCAGACTCATATTCTGACTAGAATTGAGTAGGACTATGTCAGGCTAGGAGGTTTGAGACCATCCTGATCTCGCGAGCTTTCAAGGTTTCACTCGCTAATCAGTCTGGAGACTCTCCGTTAAAGAACATTTGGAGCCGTTCACCAAACGAACGTCCAATCAGCGTTGGCTTAGAGGCGGGTTGAGGTGTGACGCAACGAAAAGCGCGACAGTTCAGTCTAAAGAACATGGCGGCTTCAGCCGATGAAACTAGCGTTAGCGTGGCTATCGAGCAAGTTTTATCGGAGTATTTCTTCACTGAAAGAAGAGCAAAGCACTGCTCTGGAGGCTTTTCTCAGAGGAAAAGATGTTTTTGCTCTTCTCCCGACTTGTTTCGGCAAGAGTAGCCTGGCTTGTGGTTGTGTTTTCGTCGTCGCTCTGTTAGTACGTCATATGCTTCGTTGATCTCATTGGTTTATTTGGCCCGTCTATCACCAACATAGGCCAATCAGCTAACCAGTATTTTTCGCCCCTTCGCAAAATTACTTCTACGGAAGGTTTCCAGATGGATATGCGGAGCAAATCCATCTGGTGGAGTCAGGTTAAGGAGGTTTGGGTTCTTGTTCCTTTTTAGCATCCATGACCAGAGCCCTGTCAGTTCATGACGCATCAGGGCAGAAAACATGGGTGTGTTTTTTTGGCCACTAGGTACACTTTTGCAGTGAGAATAGAAAAGGTTTCATAAGCAACTTCTTTGAGTCTGCTTCTGATTTCAGAATCACGTCCGTATTTGCATTTAGGGGCGAGAATATCCGGCTGTGTTTTGTGTTTATTCAGGCGTTTGGTGGTTGCTGGGATTGTAAAGAGGGAGAGAGACAAATAAAATAACTTCAGGGCTTCTGGATGCTGCGTGTGACACTGAAAGTCTTACCGCTGACTTTAACAGCATTTTAATTAGTAGCAAAGTGTTGGGCTAATAATGCTGCTCTAATCACACTTGAGTAGATTTCCTCCCTGGAGTCTGATCTGTAAGCACACAAAGCACAGCAGAGGGGTAGAAGGAGGGATCAGCTTAAAGCATCCACATGCTGCTAACTGATAGTAATGGTTTATGTTGGGCTTAACAAAGCTGCAAACAATCACATCAGAACATTTCACTCGTACTTATCAGAGAGTGATTAAGTGATTTAACTTCTATTTGTAATTTGACCCATGCATTATGATAATTCAAGAGTTTTTTTCCTCCCCGATGTGGTTCTAAAGTTTGTTAATGCACAACACTTTTCAGAAACAAAAGAATCTGTCATGATTTATTTAAGGATCTGACCCAAAATGCAGTAAACCACTCAGAGAGCAAGACAAAGATTTGAACAGGTTTATTGATAAAACCAGCGGGGGGAAACTCAGTGTACTCAGAGGGCTGCTGAACCGGAACTGGACGGGAGGACGGAAGTTCACAGAGGTGAGTTCAGGATCCGTGGGAACTTTGAACGATGACTTGGAGAGACAGAGAAAAACGGGACTCACGTTAGTGGAGAAAACCTTCTTCCCAGAATCCAGTCTGTTTGGGTTGATCCAGAGGTAGTGACTCATTGGAGAGTGGACAGGTAGACATTTGTTGAACCCGGAGGAACTATAGAGCTGACTGTCACTCGGAAATCCAGGAGAACTTGAATGGAACTTGTGGAGGTTAATCCCCTGCTCAGTGTGAGACTCAAACAATCCTTCCAGAGGAAGAAGGCCAAAAACATCCAGCTTGCTGGATGGCTTCCTGCCGAAAGGCAAAGACAAAATCACAAGGTTAGGCTCAGCGAAAAACAAAGACTCAGTTAGACTCAGCAAAACTCAGCTTGGCTAGAGTACCCAAAACTGGCAAACAGTCTGGCGCTGAGGTAGTGACAGTCCACTGCTTAAGTACTCCTCCCGATAATGATCCAACGAGACGCAGGTGTGCAGGGAGGACCAACGAGGACAGGGCGCCACCCGCTTAAGGAGAGAGAGACAAACACAAACAACAGACCACACAAACTGGATTCCTGACCAGGGGCGGATCTATAGGGGTGGCTACGGGAGCAATTGACTCCCCCGAAATCTGATTGGCTACCCCAACTGCCACCCCAGCTGATTGACGGCACCGCTAAAACAGTTGCACGTTTGAAGTCTTTGACTGCGATGTTCTTCCTGTACAGTAGATGGCGCAATGCAGCAAGCGCTATGCAGCCCCTTTCCAGTCGTGAATCTAGGGTGAAAGAAGAAGAACTAAAGCGGCTGTGGAGCCACCTAGTGCAACAAGCATAACATTAGTTAACAAACAACATTCTTTGGGAAAAGGCTGCGCGCTCTCGAGATGGATTTTATTCTCATTTGGACCGACTGACGCATATCGGTGAGTAGGCTGCACGACCACAGATTATATTCATAAAAGAAGCTCAATTTGATAAGTTCAGTCAATGAGGATCATCCTCTGTTCAATTGATGTCCGTTTCATAAATCAGAATGATAAGGAGAAGCCCTTGCTTTTCACGAAGGGTGGCTAGAAGCTAGCCTGGCTGTAAACAGACAGGTGCAGGTGGGTGATATTGATGCGTTTCAGTGTCAATTTCTGTGATTTCATGCCCACGTCTGCTGAAAATACTGCTGACGAGAACGGAAACTATTTCATTTTTTTAATGTCCGTGTCTAGAACCTTCTGAATTATGAAACCAGCAATATCTTTGATCAGAACCGTTTGCCCATGTCATGAAAGGCATTATTAGTCGTAGATAATTCACGACCGATGTAGTTAGCCAGTAAAGTTATGGCAGGCTGAAACCTTAATTGAATGGATAGATTGCAGTCACTACACATGTCTTATTGTTGTGTTCTGATATTTCTAGGCTGTAAAAATGTAGTCTGTATTCATTAATTTCCTTGTGCATCATTTTGGACACGAAATGTTGCATTTTGCTTTGATAAGTAATAAAACGTTTTTTTTTTTCGGTTGAGAATGAAAAGACAGGGAGGCACGATTTATAACTACTTTAAGAGAAACAGATCAGGCTTAGAACAGATCAGCAGCCCCGACAGCCCTCATCCTGGGACTAGTCAGGAAAGTCCGGCAGAATCCAGCCTGTCATCATCGCCAGGGTTGAACATACAGAAGCAGTCACATGTTCAGTTATTTTAAATTATATTTAACATTATTTCAGATGTTCAGTTCAGTCATTTTAAGTTATGTTAAACATTATTATGAATGTTGGTTATTGTTGTATGTTCAGTTTTAGACAATGGTTGTTTATTTTGATCATACTATTAAATAAATATTTTTCTACTATGTAGGTGTGAGAGTGGACCGAGACGATGACAGGTCCCAAGCTGGAACCATTACCGAGGAGTGTCAGGCACAACACAGCCCACCATCATCAGGTCAGAGCAAGTCAGACATGCCAAGTTCAGTCAGTACATTAACATTATTTATTTATATTATTTTCATTGTTAATATTGTTTCACAATATAGTTCCTTCTGAGGAAGGCTCTGAGGCTTCTGAGCAGGACGACGACCCAGACCCAGAGCAACCAGAGCCTGAAGATGTGCTTCCCTGATTGTAGTAGGGAAAACAGTTTGTATGCTGGGTGAGTGGGATCTTTGATCTGTGTTTCTGTTATCAGAGAGTTGAAGAATGCACCATATTCATTTTGTGCATAAATAAACTACAAATTGTACTCAAAATTGCACCTTTTGTCTGCTTAGTATGTGGCTACTTAAATATGATTGCAAATTACTGCTTACAAGGTTTATATAAGAGAGGTCAATAAGCCTTAATTAACTTGTAAATTATGCACCAAAGATAACCACAGACTAGTTGGCTTTCATCTGTAGCCCCTGGAAGTTTGATGTTGAAAGAAGCGTGTGTGTGTGTGTGTGTGTACATATAGAGTATAACACAAGAATGATAAGTCATTACTCATGACATGTCAAAGAAGAACATAAGACAGGACCAACATCTGTAAGTCCATGTAGAAATAAATGATAGTGAATAATAATTTAAACTTGACATGAACAGGTATACAGCACTCGATTGCTTACAGACGGTTGGTGTTTTCTGCTGCGACATTAACGCTAGTGCATAAACTTTGTTATTTTTAAGTATAAACCATTGCCCCCCTAAAATACACTCGGCCACCCCCTTGCTACCCCAAGGATAAAAGTCTAGATCCGCCACTGTTCCTGACAGAATCCAAGGACTGTTTTTTAAACTTTTTCAACATCTCTAAATTATATAAGGATTTTTTTAGCTCATATTTTGAAGTAGAAGGAAGATTAAACATAGATATCATATTTATTAACAGATAATGTTATGATTCTGCACTTTTTGGTACTGTTTAAGTTTCCTTTTTTTTTTTTTCAGTTATATTTTTATTTATGTCTTTCTGTGTTTTGTAGTTTATTGGTTTTATTTCCATTTTCTGTCATTTTAGTTATTTTTGATTGTATTTGAGTTTTTAGGGATTGTTTGCCCTCTGCAGCTCTCTTGTGTCAGTCTCTTTTTCCCTAGCTCCCTTCTAGTTTCCTCTGTCCACACCTGCTCCCAATCTGCTGATTAGCCTGGTCTTTGTTCAGTCTCCCATTTATACGCCTCATGTTCAGTCACTGTTTGCTGGTTCCTTGTTGTTAGTTGCTTCCTCGTCTCTGGCTCCCCACGTGAGTTTTCCCTGAAGCTTTTTGTTTTTTTTTGGTTCTTTGTTTTTTGGATGTCTGCCTCAATTTTTTTCATTAAACCAACGAGAACTCATCTCTGCATTTGGGTCCTCACAACCTCACCCACCTAGCCTGGATGCCATTCCGAACTTAGTCCCGCCCACAAAGTTTGAGGTCGGGAAGTTCGGTCTGGCATTGCTCAACAGTAGCGCGAGTATGCTAGCACAAAATCTGGCGGGCCAATCAAATTGTCAGGGCGGGCTTTATACGATGATGGACAGTTGATCAACAGTAACTTAATCAACCACCAAAGCGCGCTTGGGTGACAACAACAATGGCTGCCGCCGGAGAGTTGAGGTGAGTAGATTCTGCTATTAGGTCTGTTCTAGAAGATATAGACAGCAAATTAATTTTAAAAGAGGAACAGAGAAACGCGATCAAGGCTCATCTTCTTATTCTAGGCGTGAAACTGTACGCTTTGATTTTTGTTGACAACAACTATGCATGGCTTAACATACACTCCGTTGCTCTTATTGGTTGTAGGTCTATCCAATTGAGTGCAGAGGCATTTTTTTTCCTGGTTCGTTCGAAACACGCCCCATAATCACAGCTCTATGGAGCAGCATCAGACTCATATTCTGACTAGAATTGAGTAGGACTACGTCAGGCTATCACCCACCTAGTTGTCAGGTAAAAATCCAGGGCTTTTAACTGTTTATCTAAGCTCAGAGTGCCATTTTGAGCAATAACAGCAATTCGGTAATTTAAATCATAAACAGACTAATTTGATGCATTTTGTAATTTCTATAACAAAATTGTTTAAATAAAAATGAACAGATTCTATCCCATTAATCCTTTTAACCATTTAATTTCATTTAATCTTTAATGGCGAGTAACGCTGTTCCGTCCATCATCGGATTGGTGATGTATTTCCACCCTGTGGCGCAAAATTCTTTGCCCACAGACGAACTTTTAACTCTCGTTAAATGTTGTCCAATCCTGATCTCGCGAGCTTTCAAGGTTTCACTCGCAGATCAGTCTAGAGACTCTCCGTTAAAGAAATTTTTGAGCCGTTCACCAAACGAACGTCCAATCAGCGTTGGCTTCAGTGGCGGATCTAGACTTTTATCCTTGGGGTAGCAAGGGGGTGGCCGAGTGTATTTTAGGGGGGCAATGGTTTATACTTAAAAATAACAAAGTTTATGCACTAGCGTTAATGTCGCAGCAGAAAACACCAACCGTCTGTAAGCAATCGAGTGCTGTATACCTGTTCATGTCAAGTTTAAATTATTATTCACTATCATTTATTTCTACATGGACTTACAGATGTTGGTCCTGTCTTATGTTCTTCTTTGACATGTCATGAGTAATGACTTATCATTCTTGTGTTATACTCTATATGTACACACACACACACACACACACACACACACTTCTTTCAACATCAAACTTCCAGGGGCTACAGATGAAAGCCAACTAGTCTGTGGTTATCTTTGGTGCATAATTTACAAGTTAATTAAGGCTTATTGACCTCTCTTATATAAACCTTGTAAGCAGTAATTTGCAATCATATTTAAGTAGCCACATACTAAGCAGACAAAAGGTGCAATTTTGAGTACAATTTGTAGTTTATTTATGCACAAAATGAATATGGTGCATTCTTCAACTCTCTGATAACAGAAACACAGATCAAAGATCCCACTCACCCAGCATACAAACTGTTTTCCCTACTACAATCAGGGAAGCACATCTTCAGGCTCTGGTTGCTCTGGGTCTGGGTCGTCGTCCTGCTCAGAAGCCTCAGAGCCTTCCTCAGAAGGAACTATATTGTGAAACAATATTAACAATGAAAATAATATAAATAAATAATGTTAATGTACTGACTGAACTTGGCATGTCTGACTTGCTCTGACCTGATGATGGTGGGCTGTGTTGTGCCTGACACTCCTCGGTAATGGTTCCAGCTTGGGACCTGTCATCATCTCGGTCCACTCTCACACCTACATAGTAGAAAAATATTTATTTAATAGTATGATCAAAATAAACAACCATTGTCTAAAACTAAACATACAACAATAACCAACATTCATAATACTGTTTAACATAACTTAAAATGACTGAACTGAACATCTGAAATAATGTTAAATATAATTTAAAATAACTGAACATGTGACTGCTTCTGTATGTTCAACCCTGGCGATGATGACAGGCTGGATTCTGCCGGACTTTCCTGACTAGTCCCAGGATGAGGGCTGTCGGGGCTGCTGATCTGTTCTAAGCCTGATCTGTTTCTCTTAAAGTAGTTATAAATCGTGCCTCCCTGTCTTTTCATTCTCAACCGGAAAAAAAAAAACGTTTTATTACTTATCAAAGCAAAATGCAACATTTCGTGTCCAAAATGATGCACAAGGAAATTAATGAATACAGACTACATTTTTACAGCCTAGAAATATCAGAACACAACAATAAGACATGTGTAGTGACTGCAATCTATCCATTCAATTAAGGTTTCAGCCTGCCATAACTTTACTGGCTAACTACATCGGTCGTGAATTATCTACGACTAGTAATGCCTTTCATGACATGGGCAAACGGTTCTGATCAAAGATATTGCTGGTTTCATAATTCAGAAGGTTCTAGACACGGACATTAAAAAAATGAAATAGTTTCCGTTCTCGTCAGCAGTATTTTCAGCAGACGTGGGCATGAAATCACAGAAATTGACACTGAAACGCATCAATATCACCCACCTGCACCTGTCTGTTTACAGCCAGGCTAGCTTCTAGCCACCCTTCGTGAAAAGCAAGGGCTTCTCCTTATCATTCTGATTTATGAAACGGACATCAATTGAACAGAGGATGATCCTCATTGACTGAACTTATCAAATTGAGCTTCTTTTATGAATATAATCTGTGGTCGTGCAGCCTACTCACCGATATGCGTCAGTCGGTCCAAATGAGAATAAAATCCATCTCGAGAGCGCGCAGCCTTTTCCCAAAGAATGTTGTTTGTTAACTAATGTTATGCTTGTTGCACTAGGTGGCTCCACAGCCGCTTTAGTTCTTCTTCTTTCACCCTAGATTCACGACTGGAAAGGGGCTGCATAGCGCTTGCTGCATTGCGCCATCTACTGTACAGGAAGAACATCGCAGTCAAAGACTTCAAACGTGCAACTGTTTTAGCGGTGCCGTCAATCAGCTGGGGTGGCAGTTGGGGTAGCCAATCAGATTTCGGGGGAGTCAATTGCTCCCGTAGCCACCCCTATAGATCCGCCCCTGGTTGGCTTTGAGGCGGGTTGAGGTGTGACGCAACGAGAAGCGCGACAGTTCAGTCTAAAGAACATGGTGGCTTCAGCCGATGAAACTAGCGTTAGCGTGGCTATCGAGCAAGTTTTATCGGAATTACAGAGTATTTCTTCACTGAAAGAAGAGCAAAACACTGCAGAGTAGCCTGGCTTGTGGTTGTGTTTTCGTCGTCGCTCTGTTAGTACGTCATATGCTTCGTTGATCTGATTGGTTTATTTGGCCTGTCTATCACCAACATAGGCCAATCAGCTAACCAGTATTTTCGCCCCTTCCCAAAATTACTTGAACGGAAGGTTTCCAGATGGATATGCGGAGTCAGGTTAAACTAAGGCGGCTCCAGCATCTGATCCGGATGCCTCCTGGTCGCCTCCCGCAGGAGGTGTACCAGGCATGTCCCATTGGGAGGAGGCCTGGTGGAAGGCCCAGAACACGCTGGAGGTACTATGTCTCTGAGCTGCCTGGTGTCGCCTTGGGGGAGCAGCTGGGGGAGGTGTGAGTGAATCGGAAAGTCTGGGTATCTCTGCGTAGACTGCTGCCTCCACGACCTGGATCTGGATAATGGATGGATGGATGGATGGATGGGCCAACATTTTCAACTAGTCATGTATCCCTTTAAGTGTTAAAATATTTTTGCAAGTCACTGTTTTACTTAAGAATAACCTTAAACCTGCATAAAATATTACATTTCTAAGCCTTGCAGCGCCCTAGGCAGTAATTACAGCCCCTCTCAGACAAACAAAAGCTTTAATCTGTTGTTTGGTTTTCTGCTTGAGGGAGTTTGTAAATACTACAAAATGTCAAAAGTCTCCAAAGTCTTAGGCTGCTCTAGTGCACCATTCAGCTTGTAGAGGCATCAGAAACCTGACAGGCCTGTCGTGTTTCATTACATCGGTTACGCTGTGATCTGAATATCAACATTTAGAGGTGAGGGCTGTGATCAGCTGAAAGAGAGCTCTTAGTTCCATATCATCCATCTGCAGTCTCTCCCTATTGCCTAAAAGATAGATTAGCATATATTTCAAATCATTTGATCAGATTTTGTAAGATAGTATTAGCTTTGCAGATCAATAAAAAAAAAAAAAAAATTGCTTGCAGCAGATATATATGGGGCGCCGTTTGTAAAAGTTAAAGTTAAGCAGTCAAACATACGGAGAAATATTTGTGGTTATTTAGCGTGTTTTAAGAGAAAAATAAGATTAATTTTTTCCATGTCATTTATTCTTTTATAAAAAATACTTTGTTACATATATATTTAGTTTGGTGCTAAATATTTATTTAACAAATTAAATATTTAGTTTGGAGCTAAATATATACATTTTTTAAACTAAATATCTAATTTACAAACTAAATATTTAGTTTTAAAATAAATATTTAGTTCGGAACGAAATATTCAGTTTGCAAATTAGATATTTAGTTTGTTTGACAAATATTTAGCTCCAAACTGCATGTTTAGTTTTAAAAAATATATATATATTTAGCTCCAAACTAAATATTATTTTTGTCTAATAAATATTTAGCTCCAAAATAATATTTATTTTGGAGCTAAATATTTATTAAAAAAGCCTAAATATTTAATTTTGACCTAAATATTTATTGAAAAAACTAAATATTTAATTTGCAAACTAAATATTTATTAAACAAAGTATTTTTAGACATGAATGAATAACAGAGTGAAAAAATGACTTGGAAATAACTGCCTTATTTTTCTCCATAAATATTTCTTTTAATTTTTGTCTGTTTAACTTAACAAACGGTGCCCCATAAATATAGCCGGAGCCAAAAGGTCACCAAAGATGGTGGAAGTGAAAACTGCTGAAATAATAAAAAAAAAAAAAAAAGATGACTGTTGTTGGATCAACTCCCTGAATGCAACGACGCTTCTTTTAAATCTGAGCTGCAGTGTTTTTCTGTCATTAGGGAGGAGCCATTAAATATTAACACCTGGGTTGACAGTGGAGTTCGATGCTCCATGACCTGTGATGAAGGAGTTGCACTTACTGTCTGGCCGGCACAAGCTTCAAAGTAACAACAAAGGGGCTTTCAGACTGGATCCGTCTCCAAGTGAGTTTTATAATGAGCAGAGAGAAGCAAGAACAGAAGAGCTGATGAAAGACGATCCTGAACGGACGGAAAAGCTCAATGATTTGAGAGAAAATGTTTTGAAATTTCTCACTTTTAAGGCTGAAAACAAAATTAATGAGGCAAGAGTTTGGGAATTTGTCTAATAATAGTGAACATTACAGACGTTCTGGTTTGGCTGCCTTAGAGCTTAACGTTCCTGTGATAAAAAAGTAGTGGCTCCCTTCCAGGGTTGGATCTACGTGGGGGGCAAGGGGGGGCCTATGCCTCCCTGCTTCTTTTCTACTTTTATGTCTTTAAAATACTTATGGTTACTGTTCTCAAAATTTGCTCAGATACCTCTTACAGCCTGCAAATTGAAAAAAAAATATTTACAAAAAATATATAATTGCTTGTGAAAATATAACCTGCGCTCAAATAAACGCACCCGTTTGAAAGTAACAGATGCTGCAACAAAATATGTATAAAAAAATCATAATGAAGAAATGAATAAATCAACTTTTATTTAAAAATCCTTTATTTTATCAATGTTTAATTGGTTTCATGTTTTTTTCAGATATGTAGTATACAGGGTTCGTACAGGTGCTGGAAATCCTTGAAAATGCTTGAATTTTGACGTTGTGTTTTCAAGGTTTGAAAAGTGCTTATATTTTGGATGAAATTCTTGAAAATGCTTGAAATTGTAACTATTTCTTTCGCAACAAATACCTATCTAACTGAATTGTGTGTTTATTAAATGGAGAAATAAAATGTTGGAGAGCCTGAAAATGAAACCTGCTTGCTTATGTGTGACTGCGATCTGCCAGTCTATTTCCATGTGTGACTCCGCCCCCTTGAAACCACTACTGCACCATGCTGGGAGGTTGTCGTTTCAATGAACGTTGGCTGGAAGATGAAAAATACAAATTATGGATTAAACGGGGACAAACCCCACGAGTCGCCTCCTGTAAAGTCTGCAAAAAAGATGTGCAGCTTTTCACAATGGGTGAGTCTGTGCTGTCGAGTCACATGAAGAGTAAGTAATAGACTTTTTAAGTAAGCCAACTGAAGTAGCCTAGTACACGTTAATGTTAGCTCCTATTTGTGTACGCTAGTAACTGCTAGCTAGGAATTCACAGGCTAAGTTACTGAGTGACTGAGAGTACGGTGCGATAATGTAATGTTAGTATTGCAATGTTTCCCGCGGCACTATCTTGGCAAACTCGCGCTACCGCCTCGCCAACGTTCCAAAAAAAAAAAAAAAAAAAACTAAGTTTTAATTAATTGCCATGCCCAGACCTTAAAACAGCATTGATAACTCTACGGCTGATAATACCGAAATGCGACACCCTCTGGTTGGTTATATTACTATGCCATGGCAGAGGAGTAATGTTCTTTGATCATCCGAGGAGACGTGTGGGGGGGGGGGGGGGGGGGGGGGGGGGGGGAATGTCTTCATCATCGGTGAACTATATGTGGAAAGGTAAGTTAATTAAAACTGATAATAGAAAATTTATATCTGCCTCGTGGGCTCTGACAGATTAAGATAGGAGTTATTTTTATGTATTCATTTCGAACACCCCCCCCCCCCACCCTCCGGCAGTCATCCGCTCAAAACTGGTTCCGGCCGACAGCACTAAACAATAATTTTGACTATGTATTGGTATGTAATTTACGGTGGTGTAAGGTGCTGGAAAAAGTTTTAAAATGGATCTTGAAAGTGCTTGAAAAGTGCTTGATTTTGACTTTGGAAAAGGTGTACGAACCCTGGGTATATTACCACTGCATTTTATTAACAAATTATTCAACAAACTGCTGATGATAAGAACAAAAGTTATCAAACCTCTCAATTATTGGGACGATGATGCTTGATGTCCACCATTACCAGGGGAATGTCATTGTTCACTTTTAGAGGTGCTCTATGTTTTTGGTATTTTTAAAAGTAAAAAAGCCAGACTCAGACAGGTATGCTATTATAAAAGGGAAAAGACATTTCAGAAACCTGTCAGCCATGCTCCTTTCCCGCCTTTTGGCACCTTCTTTTGGACTACTGAGCCGATGTAACAAGTGAATATTTCCACTGTGAAATCAATAAAGTCTATCAATCAATCAAGGCAAAGCAGTCCTTTCTTACCGTCAGCCAGTGGCTGTTCTAGACCAAATGTTCCAGGGGGCCAGGAGGGGGCCAGCATGTTTTCATGGGGACACAGAAAAGCATGAAATAAAAAACGGGGCAAGGTATTCAAATATAGATAGCTGCATGAAGTGAAATGTCTATTTAATTACATTTAATAAAAATTCTATGTCTTATTAGGTCAATATACGTTCATAATTTAGGAATTTAACATATCTTTGATGTTTTGATGTTTCTATTGATAAATTCAGCTGTAAAAATTACAGATTTCTTTTTTTTATTTACATTTACATTTAGTGGATGAAAACTGGGATTCCTATCTCAATATTACTGAAGGTATTACCTTGTTGTTTTTAAATAATTAGTAAAGCAGAGGAGCCAAAATAGATGACGTCTGAAGGGGTCATCTAGAAGAGTGGAACGCTATCTGACGGATTCATAGGCCCGTCAGATAGTGTTCCCCCCATGTTAAGAAGAGGGGAACGGGGTTCAAGGAGACAGAAGCAGAGATACAGAAAGCAGCTGTAAAAGGCGGCCCTGTCCAGGAAACACACAGCCAGGCAGACGAGCTCCGAGCCAGCTCCCATGTCAGAGGATGAAGAGAGCACATCCAGTTAGTCACAGTCAGAGAAACAGGACTACACTGGAAAACAGAACGATCTCCAACATCTATAAAGAAAGGTGTTGATGGCAGCAGCACAGCTGATATTTCTCTCCAAGATGGAGTCACAGCCAAACAGGAACAGACCAGATGAAGCTACTATGAGAAAAAGCAGAGAGAGCAGAACGTTAGAGATTGAACTAATAGATTCTGCAGAGTGGGAGAATAGAGATAGAATGAAGCAGAATTATGAAAAAGGGGTCCCTATGTCCTCCAGCAGTCTAAGCCTATAGCAGCATAACTATAGAGATAGATCAGGATAACCTGAGCCACTCTAACTAGAAGCTTTATCAAAAAGGAAAGTTTTAAGCCTAGCCTTAAAAGTAAACAGGGTGTCTGCCTCACGGACTAAAACTGGTAGTTGGTTCCACAGGAGAGGAGCCTGATAACTAAAAGATCTGCCTCCCATTCTACTTTTAGAAATTCTAGGAACAACTAGTAAAGCTGCAGATTGAGAGCAAAGTGCTCTGTTAGGAACATAAGGAACAATCAGATCTCTGATATCAGATGGAGCTTGGCCATTTAAGGCTTTATATGTGAGAAGGAGGATTTTAAATTCTATTCTGGATTTAACAGGAAGCCAATGAAGAGAAGCCAGGATAGGAGAGATATGATCTCTCTTTTTCATTTTATATACACCCTTGTGTGTCATTTCTTTATTAGGTCAGTTATGTTTGGTTTTGCAGTCAGTCAGTTTGGGCACAGTTTGCTTGAGTTAAATTTTGTTTTTTTTGGTTGACCTCTTTTATGATTTGAACCCATGTATTTTTTTGAAAGGTTGTTTTTTTGGGTTGAAAATAAAAACCCAATTTTTTTTTATTTATCCCTGCGACTCCTCATGCTTGTTACCTCGGTCCCTCACATGTGACAATTTATTATAAGTGTGCAATTCTGACAGAACTGTGACTTGATACAGAACTTCTACCCAGACCTGTCTAGTGTGCTCCTCTGTCCATGGTGCTGCTTTCCTGACTATTCTTAAAAACATCATAACAGTACTCTCAGCCTGTCACAGACAGGTCCACCAGTGCTGTTAGCCTTCAACCAACCATCTATGTAGCAAATAATGCCAACCTTTCTGCAGAACATTCCTGTGTCACACAATTTATTATATCCTGCTATTTAGCAGCTGTAAACCACTGATATACTGATGTTACTTTAGTTGTTTTATATCGACGACAGATTGTTTGATGTTGCTCAAATTTCTGAACATTTAAAAAAAATGCTGCTGAAGATTTCTACATTTTCATTCAAGTTAACCATACTCCCAAAAAATCTCAAAGAGCCTTGAGATGTGAGATAATCTGCTTGTTTCTCCTAAGGCGCTGAAGCTACGACGTTGCTGTTCGGCCTCAAGGCATCATCAAATATACAGTGAGATTTCTCACGCAGCAATCTCTTCTGTGGCCTGTGATGACCACAGACAGCATGAAATTGGTGCTGCTTCCTCTCGTGGAGCAGCTGTGGTTTTTGCTTCACTTTCAGTATGTTTTGTGGTGCAGAAAACACCAAAGGGAAGGAATCAGATTGGCTCTGAAATTCTCTATGATGCTTTTGACAGGGAATTAAAAAGAGAAGAGGAAGGGAATGTATGGCAAGCTTGATTCAACTTTTAGTAGAGCAGCTGTTTTTTTCTAGGTGTAAACAAAAAAATCTGGGCTAAACATCAGTTGGTCTTATCGTTCTGACTGTTACTCTTTGGAGTGTTTTAAGTCGTGTGGAGAGATAGAGAACATCTGGGGAACATCAGTGAGTTCCTTTCAGTCCTTTCGATTTCTCACTGATATCAGAATCGAGGGCTGCAGGTCAGTCACTATCATTTCCATCATTGTTACAATAATGGAACTTTAAGAACTTTAAACTGGTCCTTGGACCAGTTTAAAGTTCTGCAGTAATTCCAGTACCATGTCCTGCAAGGTTTTATGAAAATGGAAATGTGAAGATGGCAATCCAGAGAAATTCTTAATCAAAAAAGGTTTTGAGTGACCTGTTGATGGGGGATCATTTTCAAAATGTCTGGATTAGCGTTGAGTTTGAGGTTTTATATAGCCAACAAAGCCTTTCTTTTTCTTTGAAAACATGCAACAACTTCATACGGATGAAGGGGTTCACCCTTTTGGAATCGCCTCCCTCCCCACTCTGTAACCATTTATCTTATTCACCTGCTTCTCTGCTTTTTATATGGTTCAGCAAGGCTATCAGGGCCAGATCATTATTTGTGTGTTCTTAGTTTATTTGTATTGTGTTTTCATGTCAGTTATTCATGTTTGTTTCATGAGTTTTAGTTAAGTTTGTAGTTCATCTCCTGACTATTGGAGGGCGGTGGATTGAGAGGTTATGGTGTTTGTCTCCTGTATCCTAATCGTGTATCGGCTCTTCTCTGCTGAACCCTCAGGGTTTTGGCTCGGAACGCGGGGGAGGTCAGTTTTAATTCCTGTAAGCCTGGCTCCAAGGTCGGGACCAGTTAAAAGTTCTGCAGTAATTCCAGTACTATGTCTTGTCTCTGTCCTTCAACCACAGAGCCTGCCTGTCTCCATCTGGGCATGCCTGTCTGAGCACGCTGCTGGACTCATAAAACTCTGAACCTACCTTCACGCTCTGAGGATTCCTGGAACCCCGGATCAGTCTATTTCCTGTTTGGATCGGAACTCCTCGTTGGGCTACGGACTCCTGGGTCTGGGAACTGTCTGGTTCTGAACTGTTTCTCTGACCTGGATCGGTCTCCTGCCTACTCGCTGGGATGGCTGCATCGGGTACACCGTGGACAGCTCTGAGCTGCATCTCGTGTGGCAGTGTATCGGCTGGATCCTGTCTTCATTGGAGAGGATGGACTGAACTGTTAAACCAGTTAAGTGACTCACTCGGATAATTATCTTCTGTCAGATGATTGTGGTCACTTACCTGTGTTTCTCCCTCCAGAGTGTCAGTGATTGGGCAGTGCCCCGCCCCCCTAATGCAGCCGCTGCGGTCCACTTATCCTCAGCAGCTCGCGTTTCTGTTCCGTTCTGTGTTATCTTTTCTATTATTAAACGTTTTGAAACTTCCCATTGTCTGACTCGCCTTGAATACTGGATCCATCTGTCCCATTTAATGACATAAAATCCAATTCAACTATTTTGAAATACTATTTAAAGGTGCAGACTAATGTGTCATCATTACGGTATCACTGAGCACCATTTTATTTTTGTAAAGGAGAGCTTAGAAGGCAACAACTATTATGAACTACAGCCATATTGTACACCATTTTAATATTAAGGGGCCCTGAAAGTCTTTTAAAAAAAAGAAGCATGTTAAAAAAAAAAAGAAGACACAAAATAACTCCCCATGATTTGAGAAGGATCAAACGTAAAGCTGCCAGGAAGCCATTAGCCACCAGTTGGGCCATAATTCAGACCTGCAACATGTCTGGAGCGCCGAGAAGCACAAGGTGCTAAATACTCAGGCGCCTGGCCAAGGTAAGGAAAGCCGAAAAAAGGCCACCTTTAAACAAGATGCACAAAAAAAACGTCAAGATTGGACCAAGAAATATCTGCAGACTGATTTCTCCAAGGTGTTTTGGTCTGATGGAATGAGAGCGAGTCTTGATGGGCCAGATGGATGGATGGGCACCAGGCTGGATCAGTAAAGGGCAGCAAGTTCCTTATCCACTCAGACGCCAGCAAGGTGGAGGTGGGGTAATGCTATGGGCTGCTATCATCAAAGATGAGCTCTGGGGCCTTTTCAGGTTGATGATGGAGTCAAGATCAACTCCCAGACATCTTCTTTAAACAGTGGAACAAGAAGAAGTCGCCATCATTTAAAGCTACAGTGTGTAATAATTACAGGGATATACAGTCAGAAATGTAATATATTATACATAACTGTGTTATTTATCATCATCTACGAGCTCAGCCTCTTAACCTTAATATTTGTGTTGCCTTAGAATTCGTTATTTATAATTACATAGGAGCGGGTCTCGCAGCCATGGAGGCAGACATCTTTGCGCTACGGCAGCGCAGAGCCAACAAACTAGCGATTGCGAGATCGCCCATTACGCTCGAAAGTAACTACGGCAAGTTGAGAGAGATGAACTGAGACGGTACTGAACAATAGATGGCAGTATTAAAATTATCTATGTAAACAAACCTCATCACTTGAGAAGGTAGGTGATGCGGACGTCGTGGAAGACATTTTGTCCGGTAACGCTCGCCGTACTGTTGGGGGGAGAAGCGGTGGGGGGGAGATGTTCATGTTGCTGCGGTCTGCAGTCTGGATGTTAGATGTCGCTAAAGATTACACACTGTAGCTTTAAGAAAAACATGATATTCATGCAGGACAATGCTCCGTCACACGCATCTAAATACACCACAGCGTGGCGGCCAGAAAATGTCTAAAAGGAGAAAAAATAATAAAATGGCCCCCTTGTTCACCTGATCTGGAGAACCTGCGGTCCTTCATGAAAGGTGAGATCTACAGGGAGGGAAAACAGTGTCTGAGAGGCTGTGGAGGCTGCTGCACGCCATGAGGATCGCAAACAGATCAAGACACGGACAGAATCTATGGATGGAAGGATTTAGAGCGTCATGGTGGAGAAAGGAGGCTATATTGGTCACTGATTTGGTTTTGAATGTCGCAAATGTTTATTTCTTCTGTTATATTGGTTTACCTGGTGAAAATAAACAAGTGAGATGGGTATATATTTGTTTTTACGTTGCCTAATAATTCTGTACAGTAATATTTACCTGCTCACAGACATCCTCATAAAATGGCCAAATCTAAAAAAAACACACAAAAAACTCATCGACTTCCAAAAAAATGAAACTTTGATATTAAGGAGTCTTTTGGGTTGATTGAGAACACAATTGTGGCCAAATAATAAAAATAATCCTCAAAAATACAATTTGCCTAATAATTCTGCACACAGTGTAAAAAGTTCTAAATCTAAATGTTTAAAATGAATCTGTCCCTAAAGGACTTCAGTTTAATATGTTACTCAATACATGAATCATTATCTGCAACTGTTTGTTTTGTTTGAGTAGCAACGTTCCAATTATTTATGTTTTAAATCATATTTTTGACTCCTCTTCTTGAAGGAAAGGGTTGTGTTTTTAGTTAACGATAGGGCTAGAATGATTCGTTTCCCATTTTTGTGTTTTTTTTTATGTAAAGATGAATAAATATCATTTAATAAAAGTAGGCTTCTCAAAAATGGTTCATTATGATTTAACCTACTGACACCTCCTCCTCCCAAATCAGGAGTCAGACAGGTTGTTAGAAACACCACACTGTGGATGCAAGCACTGATTTAATGAAGTAGCTTAATATCTGCATTTCAGATCAATGGATCATAAAGACAGGTCAGGGGGCTGCTGTAACATCCTCAACTCAGTGATTTCTCATTTTAATAGAGGAAAAAGTGTTTTGCTTTTCAGAACTCCAAAAACTAACATGAAAACTCCTCCAGCAGAAACCGGCGGTACGTCCAGGACTACAGAGAAACATTTGTTCCTGTATTATTGAAAGCCCCATTAGATAATGTATGTTCAATTCAGTTTATTTATATAGCGCCAATTCACAACACGTCATCTCAAGACACTTTACAGATACAGTTCAACCAGATCATCCAGTCAGATTGCTTTAAAGTTTTCTATCTAAGGAAAAACAGCTGATTGCATTGACTCATTGACTTGGAGTCAAGCCCTCTCACCAAGCATGCTTGAAGCGACAGTGGAGAGGAAAAACTCCCTTTTAACAGCAAAAAGAAACCTCCAGCAGAACCAGGCTCAGTGTGAGCGGCCATCTGCTGAGGCCCACTGGGGTTCAAGGAGACAGAAGCAGACATACGGCTGCATTTATAACCATACTTCTTACTTGATCTCCTTGTCCTGGTGTTGTTATAGAAATGTCGTCATCGTTATCGTCCTCTGGAGGAGTCTCATCTTCTGGGGTACCCATAGAAGTCTGGACTCCATTCTCTCACCATCCATTGATTCTACTCCTAATTCATATTCCATTCCTATCTGGAAAGCTATCACATCTGCTTCAACAATCACACCACAATTCGCCTTTCTAACCACTAGTTTACAGTTTATACCTTTTTCATTCTGTATCTTTTTATCAGGGAATGCAAATGAACCACACATTTGGCTTCTGTTATTGCCGGGCAACAACCTAAAAATGATGAAGTTTGATAGGTCATAGTCTGAATCTTTATCTGCATCCTTTATCATTATTCTTCCTTTTGCCATAGTTACTTCACTATCTAAGTCAATTATCCTTATGCGACTTAGCTCACCTACTCCTTGTACCATTGCGTTAGTATTAGGGTTAGTCATTAACATGTTATAAGTGTAAGTGTTGTCATATGCTAAATGGAGTTCAATTTTTACTACTATATCAAATCCAATGTCCGTTATATAAAACATGATTTTACAGGGACCTGCTGTCCTTACTTCTCTGTCTCCTTCCTGTCGTCTTCCACATAATACTCTTGGTTCATACTTTACTTCTGCTTCAAAAACAAGCAGCGATACAAAAGGAACTGGTCTGGGAGCGGCCATTTTTGCCCAAATATAGTAACACCTCCCTCCTGCCATCTTCCAGCAGTGACGTCACGGTGCGGTAAGCCTAGCGCCATTCTCCCCGCTTTCCAAGCTAAATCAATGGGAACTACTAGACACATCTGCAATCAACAACAATTATTGAAGATTTCCAGAGGACTTCCCCATTGAAATTCACCAGAGCTATAGTGAAACTGACAATGCCCACGTGCATGGCAGCTGGATGCTGGAATACATCGGGTAAAAGTGAAAAAAGAGTTATTCCACCTTTCTGATTCCTGATCCTCCACGGACGGGTTGGTCGTTGGATCGCCAACTTGAAGAGGGAGGATTTGCCATCGAACCTCTGGCCAGAGAAAAAACACGTAATATGTAGCCAACATTTGGAAGAAGAATGTTTTCAAGATGACTTGGATAATAGCGCGTTGTGACAAACACCAGATACAGCACTGGGACTTGATCAACAGCCGATACCGCACCGTGACAATGTCACTAACCAGTAGGTGGCAGTAGTGTTGTTTGACAAACATGGATGCCTCCAGTAAAGCACATTCACATGAAAATTACTCTGAATTAAAAACACTGATCATTTATTGAACAGGATGGAATAATTTCATATTAAAATTACTTTCAGAAGTTTTGATTCTGAGTATGAGCAGACTTTTCCTTTAAGTCATGAATATAAATCAACAGAAATGTGGTAGAAGCATCTTAAATGAACAGTTTCCGTAACAAGAACATTAATCAGATCAGTAATTTGTTTACATGTGTTTTATAAACTCAAACTGAAAATTATTCAAATAGTTTTAAAATCAGAGCCTGGTCCGTTTATTCCTGTATGTAATTTATTGCTTTGTGGAGATCCTCCACATGCAGCTGTAGCTCAGTTTGGCCTTGAATGTGTGAGGCTGTTATTTACTGAGTTGATAAATATCTCTTTTTAATCCACTTGAAAACAAGTTCAGGTTTTATTTAACATTTACTTTAAAACGTTGACAACACTAGCATTCAGAGACCCCAGACTGATAAATGAGGGTACATCTATCTGAGCAGATCTGACTCCCTCGCTCTGACACATCAGGATGCTAACAACCGAAGCCAATCTAATGCAAAGATTGATTACTGAGGGTCCCTCTCTGGGAGAAATCTACTTACCTGATGGATAATTAGGAAGTGAACAGATGCTGGTATCGAACTCTCTGAGCTCCTTAGAGAGGCATTCATTGTTTTCTGTTGATTCTGTGGCCTGTTGACTGAAGAAGCAGGTCGCTGTGAGAGGGACCTGGCAGAGACATCCCCCTACCATAGATAGATAGATAGATAGATAGATAGATAGATAGATAGATAGATAGATAGATAGATAGATAGATAGATAGATAGATAGATAGATAGATAGATAGATAGATAGATAGATAGATAGATAGATAGATAGATAGATAGATAGATAGATAGATAGATAGATAGATAGATAGATAGATAGATAGATAGATAGATCTCAGCTGATCTTTTAGATTATCAGAAATCACAGTGGAAGATTTTTTATAGTTTTCTTGATTTCTAGCTCCATCTGCTGGTAACAATGATTACTTCGACTGGTTCTTTAATTTGGACCCTTGAGCTCTCATGCCCTAACCTGACAACAGCCAGATGCGGAGCGAGACAGAGATACAGAGATACACATATAGAAGGTGGAGGACACGTGATTGCACTTTACTTTTATTCTTCTGTTGGTTTTTTTTTTTATATATAAATATATTCATGTATTTCTTATTTTTTTATTGCACTGTTTTTAATCAACTAAAACTAAAACCTGAAAAGTGACATGCAGCTTCTGGTAAAAAAAAAAAAAACGAGAAAAAAAACAAAACATAAAAAAAAAGCTTAAAGAAATTATTCCATCCTGTTCAATAAATGATCAGTGTTTTTAATTCAGAGTAATTTTCATGTGAATGTTCTTTACTGGAGGCATCCATGTTTGTCAAAGAACACTACTGCCACCTACTGGTTAGTGACGTCACGGTGCGGTATCGGCTGTTGATCAAGTCCCAGTGCTGTATCTGGTGTTTGTCACAACGCGCTATTATCCAAGTCATCTTGAAAACATTCTTCTTCCAAATGTTGGCTACATATTACGGGTTTTTTCTCTGGCCAGAAGTTCGATGGCAAATCCTCCCTCCTCAAGTTGGCGATCCAACGACCAACCCGTCCGTGGAGGATCAGGAATCAGAAAGGTGGAATAACTCTTTTTTTTCACTTTTCCCCGATGTATTCCAGCATCCAGCTGCCATGCACGTGGGCATTGTCAGTTTCACTATAGCTCTGGTGAATTTCAATGGTGAAGTCCTCTGGAAATCTTCAATAATTGTTGTTGATCGCAGATGTGTCTAGTAGTTCCCATTGATTTAGCTTGTAAAGCGGGGAGAATGGCGCTAGGCTTACCGCACCGTGACGTCACTGCTGGAAGATGGCAGGAGGGAGGGGTTACTATATTTGGGCAAAAATGGCCGCTAACAGACTCTGTGATAAATGATGAAAATTATTTTTATTTTTTTACTTATTAATGCTAAATTCATTAAATCGCTGCAAATGTATTAGTTTTAGCTATAAATAATGATCCATTAATTATTCTTAGCTGAACGGACTTCTCTCTTAACATAAATTGATATTCCGATATAACACACAATTCTCATAAAACACAGACACATAATTCAAAACAGGAAAAAAGACATAGTTTATTCTTACCAATTAGTAAATCTAGTAAGAACAGTTTGAACAGAATTCTCTGAAACCAAGGATGCAGGTGTTTGTGTGACTGGGAGGACAATGGAAGGAGGTTGATTTTATGATCCAGTTCTCTATTGATCAGCTGATCTCTTTGGAAAGAATTCACCAGATCAGTTATTCTCAAACTTTATCATGAAACAGCCCCTAAAATCAGCATCACTGTCTGAATAAATGAAAACTGGTTAAAAAAAAAATACTTTTTTCTTCAATTTATACATTTGTCAAAGTTTCATTCCTGGATCCTATTTTGTATTTAAATTTGGGAAAAAGCAGGCCCACAGCATCACAGCACCTGCTCTCTACTTTACACTGGGAAGAGTTTCTGGTAATTATGTAATTATTTAATTACGGTGCTATTATTAATTCCATTTGCCTTGGGATTAATGAAGCATTTTTGAATTGATCTCTTGTTTCAGACCAGTTCTTGTCTCATCACAGTTCCAGTTAGAGCGGAGGTCTTCAAGGGGGGTACGCATGTACTGCATGGGGGTCGCAAAAGTTTTGGTTGATTAGACTTTTTTATATTCCCCCCTCCAGTTTTTTCCACTAATTGAAATCTCTTTAAATCCACATTATCATGAATCCAACAGACTGTAGTAAACAGATAAATGGAGGCAGAAGATGTCTTTCAGTCATCAATGCTCACATTCAGAGACACACAGGAGCTCTTTCAAGCTGGACACCGTTTCATTCACAACACCTGTCCCATCAACCAGGAATCAGAAATACTTTAATTATCCCAGGGAGGGATTACTTTAGTTACATTACTCCATCTGTAATAGAGTGACTATAGGACCAGTTTGATAGAACAAAACTTCATACCATATATATAATTAGGGGGTCCCCGCTCCATCTCGCCATCAGTTTGGGGGTCCTTGGCCTGGAAAACGTTCCAAATAACCAGTTTTCCAAAACCTTTGAGATGTTTTACCTTCCTTTATTGTCCTACTTAATGTTCATTCTGGGGGGGAAAATGCCTGTTTCATATTTGTCTACTTTTAAGGCTAGGCTTAAAACTTTCCTTTTTGATAAAGCTTCTAGTTAGAGTGGCTCAGGTTATCCTGAGCTATCTCTATAGTTCTGCTGCTATAGGCTTAGAGTGCTGGAGGACATAGGGACCCCTTTTTCATCATTCTGCTTCATTCTATCTCTATTCTCCCACTCTGCAGAATCTGTTAGTTCAATCTCTAACGTTCTGCTCTCTCTGCTTTTTCTCATAGTAGCTTCATCTGGTCTGTTCCTGTTTGGCTGTTATTTTTGTTTGGGTTTTTTCCTAATTAAGTTTGGATTTTCTAATTTTCTCAGTATGAGATTAGTCTGCAATAAAATATGAATTTATTCTAAGGTTTCTTTCTCCATTGGTGACATCAAATATGTCTTCAGTATTTGCACCATTTACAGCAGGAAAAAGCCTTGGTGGAGAAACAGGTTGGATGAATGGAGTTCTTCCTGAGGCGATTCCTTCATTTTGTTGATGTATTAAAAAGCATTTGCTAAGGAGTGATTGCTTTCATCTGCACAGCTTAATGTAGCAGATGAAGAAGGATGGTGGAAAGATAAATAGAGAAGCTGCTCTTTCTTTTACTGCTCTTCAGCTCATTTTGGCCCCGCAGACGGTCACCTTGTCAACCAAGTCAGAGTTACAGCATCCCTCTGTGTCTGTTTAGATTATACGTCTGGATGATCACGTTTATCCAGTGTGTAAACTGACCTGAAAGGAAATGGTTTTAGGTCTTTCCGGATGGAAGGAATCTTTAAAAGGATATTTTTTAGAGAATTTCTATTAAAATTAAAACATATAAACCAGAAAATTATCCTGGAGTCTTCATCTAGTTAAACATGAATATTGGTTGTATGGAGTGAATTTTGTTACATTATTCTTGCTGGCACACATGTTTTGTAAATGGACATTTGATTAAAAAATGTGATTCAGAAATCAAACTTTAACAACTTCTTAATCAAAAAAAGGCTTTTGATGGTACCTTTTCAGTTTTTTTTTTCTTTCAAAATATATATATATTTTTGTTTTTTGTTTTTCAGACTTTTTTGTCAGCTTGTATTTTTTCAATTCAATTCAGTTTATTTTTCTATAATTCACAACACATGTCATCTCAAGGCACTTTACAATTCAACCAGGTCATACAGTCAAAATTGATTGAAAGTTTTCTATCTAAGGAAAACCAGCTGATTGCATCGACTCATTGACTCTTCAGCAATCCCTCACACTAAGCATACTTGTAGCGACAGTGGAGAAGAAAACTCCCTTTGAACAGGAAGAAACCTCCAGCAGAACCAGGTTTCTTCTTTTTCAGATTGAGTTTTAAAGATCATATATTCTTCACTCCTGGGTGTTGGGATTCCTCTGTAGGAAGGAGAAAAGACAGACAGCAATTACATTTTTATTGGTCAATAACGAGTATTTGCATTGGGCTTGTTTGCAACAATAATTTGAAAAAAAAAATCACTCCATATATTTCTTGTACCATTATTATTGCAAGCAAAAAACACATTTGGTGAATAGATTTGAATAAAATGCAACCCAGAAATTAAACTCTGAAAAACATCTTAATCAAAAAAGGATTTTAAGATAAACTTTTTATTTTCTGTATTTATTTTACTTTTCCAACACAAAAAATAATGTGATCTGTAAACAGCTATTAAAAACTGCAATTATTAAAAAACAAAAGCTTTGAAAAAACTTTTTAAAAAAAAAGAGAAAATAAGAGAAAAAATTAAAGTTTCCATTTTTTTTTTCAAATTTCCATTTACAAAACGTGTTCTTTGCTGCAACAATAAAGGGACAAAATTCACTCCATACTGTTCAGTCTTTAAAAAGGGAAGAATTGATCAGTCTCCCTTCCACTTCAGTGTTTTGATTCTTTGTATTCATAAAAGTGTAAAAACCTGTATGAATACTTTTATGAAACGAATTTTCGGAAATTGGTAAAAAAAAAAAAAAGAGCTGCATTAAAACTGTGCTCCTGTTTTTTTATACTGACAGGATTGTAGCTCCGGCAGTTTATGAAAAAGTGTCTTCTGATGTGTTGAAAAACTTTCCATTCGACCAATTGAAATGTTTTTAAGGGTTTAATAACTTTCCAACTCATCTATTAAGTCAGAATCCTTATAATGGATCTCATGTGTTTTCCGACACTTCAGTAAAATTAAGGCATCCGTGCCTAACCGAGCAAAACAAGCCAAAATGCTCAGAGATTTGGAAGAATATGATTTTAATAGAAATGTTTTGTTCAACATTCAAGTCTTTTTCCCAGACGTCCAAGTCTCTGTTCCTGCTAGAGGACTGAGAGAAACCACAGCTATGTAGTGAGCTGGGCCGTGGCTCACAGCCTGCAGTACAACCATCCCCCTCGTCTGGAAACTGTTGAAGTTTTCCACCAGATGTGGCAGCCTCATTTCTTTAATGATACCCTGGTGCAGGCAGGGAATGAGGAAGAGGGAGGCTGACATAACACCAACCTCCGTTTCTGCTACATGGCTGGAAAAAGAAAAATGGTGCGTCTCTGTTATATAAACACGGATTTTGAGGAGGAGAAGGTTTTGATGTCAGGTTTTGGAAACCCCATTTGCTTTGATGATGTTGGGGCTGAAGTAATGCTGGAAACTCCAAGATGAGACATGTGGGTCACGTAGAATGATTTTATTTCTCCTTTCACATCCACAGTTTGGAAAAATAGCATCGGACTTAATAACAGGTGCCTTTGACTCGGTCATCCTCCAGAGAGAACAAGCTGTCCAGCTATTTGGCAACATGGACACAGATTGTATAACTACTCTCTCTCTCACACACACACACTCACACACAACGAGAAATTACAAACAACAGTGTGCTTTCCAATTCTTTTTTGACACAATTAGAACAATGTGAAAGTTTACAAAACAATGTCTGAGAATCTCAAGCTGTTTTACAGGAACCCCCCCCTCCTAGGGTGGCCCAGGGCTAGATTCTGAATATGTCACTGTGGAGCCCACAATTTGCAGAAATACATCCCCACTTGTTTCACAGTCCTCAAAAAGGGGTTAAAAGATGGCTCTGACACTGAAGACATTCAGATAGTTCCAGGCAGGGTTTGAATCTAAACTCTGGTAACTCTGGAGGAGCTGCTCATATGGAAGCTCCTATTGTTACATGTATGCTGCTATAGGCTTAGACTGCTGGAGGACATAGGGACCCCTTTTTCATCATTTCATCTCTAACGTTCTGCTCTCTCTGCTTTTTCTCATAGTAACTTTTCAGAACTAGATTTTGTGTTTTATGGGGGGAGACGCAATTTTTCATTGCATCTCTGTAAGTCATCTGGGAGTCTTCAGTGAAATCATAGATTAATAACTATTTAATAAAAACTTATTAAATGATCAATTTATGTATATATTAGTATTTGTGAATATCAATTTTATGCAGAATAATTACTGATAAAAGTAGGTAAGTAATGATAATGAAAAAGGTGTTCACCCAAAACTCAAACCTGAAAGAATTTTATCCACTATACCTTTTATGTAGAAAGAATGGATATTTGAATATATTCCTCTATTTGTTAGCAAAGGCTGTGGAAAAGTATAACTTGTCTTTATATAGAAAATATGGATGTTTTGCTCATTAATTTTTCCTGTTAGAACAGAGTAGATTGACTGTGAGGTTTTGGTGCCTATCTACTTTTGGCCACCCCTCAGTGTACATTGGTTATTGCCTGGACACCCTTATAACATTTTCTGGCTACGCCTCTGAGTCAGAATTCTGAGATTAAAGTCAGAATTGGGAGAAAAATGTCAGAATTGTCAGATTAATGTCAGAATTCTGAGATTAAAGTCAGATTTCTTAGATTAAAGTCAGAATTCAGACTTTTTTCTCATATTATACTGAAATAAAATTTAAAAATAAGTCAACTTGTTTCTATTTTTCAGTGGCTCTACTCCTCTTCCATGTCCCTCAGTAAAACTGTTCTCCTGTTAGTCCTGGTGGACTGTGAGGGGGTGTGTTCTCCGGCATAAGGCGGTCTTTCCTCCCGGGTTTCTGACCCAATAAACCGGGTTATGTAACAGAGCTCCAGCTTCTCACCCTGATGGTTGCTTGAAAGTTCAGACTCAGTCTGGTCCCGTGGGCATCCAGCTGTGCGTCCACGCAGAAGAACATCTGGCCAGCAGAGGTTCTGCCTTTAACCTGTTGGATGATGTTCTGAAGGGTTTTAGAGGCAGAGCGATGGGCTCCGGGGCCAGCAGAGGGAAGAAAGTCGCACCTGTGTGCATCGGTGAGGTGAGGAGGAGCAAAGCAGGAGGAGCCCAGCAGGACACAGGTCTGTTTACCCTACGCAAAGCTCAGTGTGCAAAACACAGGGGCCCCAGCGAGGGGCCCCACCGTGACAGCTCTGTGGAGGACGGTGACGCAGATGGACAGAGGGCCTCTGTTAGGAAAACTTCTCCCAGGAGGATTTTCATCCACTCCAAAACATACAGACTGTGTCCCTTCAGCAGGGAGGACGATGAGGACCAAACCAGCTCCTCTGCACAGCTGGAGGAGCCGCGTGTCCCACGCAGCGTGGAAAGGGATGGAAACATGTGGGGCGACTGTGCTTTTTCACGCAGGAAGCCTTTTACACCTGCAGGCTTCATTCAGCGCCACGTAAGTCGGTTTATAGAAGCTTTAACTGGATCTGAGCACCTCTATTTATGGAGCAGAAGGTTTTAACTAAAAGATAAAATGTCAAACTGTCAAAGATTTCTTTTTTATGTTCTGATGGGGTTCAAAAGTTTAAACTCTCAAAATCAAAACAAAACAAAAAATAGTAAAAAAAATAAAAGAAAAAAGAAAGAAAGAAAAAAACAACAACAAAAGAAAACATTATTGTTGCAGAAAATAACAGGTTTTGTTAATTGAAGTTTGAAAAAAAATGAAATCCAGAAATGACAAAAACATTTTAATAATAAAACAGGTTTTGAGACTAACTTTGCGGTTTTTCTCGAATTTGGTTTTTCTCAATTTTTCATTTTCCAAATTATTTTTATATTTTATTTTTTCTACTTATTTAATTTTTTGTTTACTTTTTTTTTTTACTTAATTGAAATATTTTTTTTATTTCTTATTTTTATTTTTTTTACAGATTTTGTATTTTAAAACTTCTCTTTTTCAAATTAACTTTTACGAATTGCGTGCTTTTTAACTTTATTTTTTAGGGGTCCCCGGTCTTTATCGCTGTTATTTTTGGGCTAAAATCTTTGCTCCACACTTCTGTGGTCTGACCAATCAAAATGTTGTTGCTAAGGTCCAGGCAGAGCAGACTCCTTTCTATTGGTTCCACACAGACCAATAGAAATGCGGCTCCACCCAGAATGGAAGAAGGCGAAAAGGGATTTGAAAAATTCGTAAAACTCAGTATTGCGAACGAAATTTTGAAGAATAACATCTAAAAAAATTAATAAATAAAATCTGAAAAAGTATTTTAAAAAGTAACCATTTTAAAAGAAATCTTAAAAATAAAGTAAAATAGTAAACAATAAAAATAAAGGGTTGAACTATTGCATACACATAAATTAATCAGAAAAACATTTTTTTTTTCATTAAGAAGTGTTTTCAAGGTTGCTGTTATTGAATTATATTTTCCTCAGAATTCCTTTTATGAAATATTTTCTCAGATTTCTCCCCATTTATAATTATTATTCAGTTTTACTTTGCATTCCTCGAGGTGTAGAACTACAAAAACCAATCATTAGGTTTTTTTTATTATTTCCTTATCAAAATACAGATTTCTATGGACGTCCATGTCTGGGTGGGTCTGCAGATTATCCATCCTCTCTCCAGGATCAGAGGTGTAACTAGAAAATGTTAATAAGGTTAGCCAGGCAATAAGCAATGTACCCTGAGGGGTGTATCTTTTCATGTTAATATATTGATGTGCATAACTAACTACAGTGGGGGTTTTTTTTGTCAAGTAATTGTTAATATAAGAAAAAATTTAATGTTAAAAAGGTTAGAACAATTCACTTTGGACTATTACTGCTCCCACCATCTGAATTAGAGGGAAAAAATGGTAGGGGGTGGCCACAAGGGTGGCTAATAATTGGCCCTGGCCCCCCATCTAGCTCCGCCCCTGTCAGATGAAGATTGATGGAAGCTCAGGGAGATTTTCCAAGAATGCAATCTTATTCTAAAACCTTACCTTTCGTCAAAATAAACTAGAAGCTCCTCTCTAAGCCTGCCAGCTGGATTCCTTGGTCTCCATCATTCTGCGTTTAGATCAGCTGCATTTATCCTTAGCTGAAATTATTATTATCATCTGTGACTTCTAAATATATTTATTTTGGTATATTAGAATAAAAAGCTGAATACAAATTCAGGCTGTGCTGTTTATGTTGATATTTTCTTAAACTTGCATCATTCTCTACAAATTTTACAGGTATGATCCACTTTGTGTTGGTTCCTCATCTGAACCCATTAAAAAAAGCTTTTTTTAAATTGTGATAAGACTTGAAAATAATCAAATTTTGACCATTTATGTCCTCGTTTTTTGTTTCGGTCTTTGTCACACAGAAGTTCTCAGCAGGAGGAACGTTCTTGGAAAGGGTTCCCACATGCGATAAACAACAGTAAGTCGATAAATGATTCATATCTGAGCTCAGAAGAGTGCGGGGAAAAGCGGCGACCAGATCGAATTCTCCTGGAAGGGGCGAGTGTTGCTGGTGAAGAAGGCTGTGAAGAAATGTGAGGCCATTAACCTGAACTCTGATGTTTTGTTTTTTATTTTATCCACTTTCTGCAGGACTTTGGGCAGCTGTCACAGCCCCTCTCCCCCCATGCCGGTCATCCTGTATGATGGATCAGAGGAAGAGCTGATGGACACTATAGAGAGAGAGAGTTTAGCTGACTGAGCAGCTCTCACTTGATCAGAACTAAAGATTTACTATTTTAAATAAAGAATATTAGGGTGTCATAATCTAATCTGATATAAGCGCTGATGCTGAGGTGTTTGGATTTTAGCCTGCTAGTCTTATTTAAGAGTTTAAAGCGGTGTAATTACAGCCTCATACTTCAACGGAAACTGGAACCGATGCCAGGAGGCTCTTTGTGCAGATCATCTTCAGTGTTCGCTGAAGAAGGCCTCCCTGGTTTGTTATGTGGAGCAACAGGCTGTCCTGTCATCCAATTACTCACACTAGGCTCCCATTACTGTGCATACACTTCTTTTTTTAAAGGAAATGAGCGACTGCAGAGCTTTGGTGGTTGTTGGGTGGTTGAGGCCTTTAGGCAGAACTTTTCTACAACATAAACATTTTCAGGGTGCAGCTCTGGACTTTACGTGAATAATCTGGCACAGGTCTGCAGAGGAAATGTTTGTTTAAGGTTCTGTTCCCGACCGCAGTTCCTGCGCTTTTCCGCCTGATGAAGACAGAATGTGACACAAGAAGGGTTTTACAGTCTGCATGGTTAAAGCAAACAATAAAGAGGCTGCTGCCACCTTGTGGTACGAGATAGAAAGCGTTCCGTTTCATTTTCAATGTAAAATAAATAATAATGTGGGTAAAAAAAAATGGAAGTGTAGTTTGTTCTAGAGAGATGATTGTCTCTACAAGGGATGTTCGCATAGCTTATTTAATAAACAGCCATCACATTCACAGAACTAAAATAAAATAAAATGTATTTCTTTAAGACAATCCAGACTGTGTAAAATGTTCTGCACAATGTTCTTAAATTAAAATATGATCACTCTTTAGGGTATATAGAGGCCATTTGGCATGTTTTTACACAGGGTTTTGACTGTTATTTTGTTTCTTTTAAGGGCTGTAGAAAGCAATCCTCCTCTGCACGGCCTGGAGAACTTTGGAAGGAAGACAGGGAAGCTGATTCCTGAGCCTCTCCAAGGTTCGCACATTCTTTGCAATGTAATCTTCACAAATCCTGTCAGAGACAATAGATAAGAAAATAAAAAAAACAGGAATTCTGCAAGTTTTCTTTAATGGATGGATGCAGGGGTTAAAGAAAAAAAAAATCCTAAGCCTGAACTTTTTTTAACACAGGCAAGAAACTATATATATATGCGCATGTGTGTGTGTATTTTAAAGCCATGCCAGGAGGGTGTGGGGGCATGGGATCAGAGATTGCATGAATGATTGAAGACTAAATTTGACTTTTGAAAATCCAACACCAAAAACGGCCAGAAGATGGAAGAAGTGCATCTACACTCACCGGCCACTTTATTAGGTACACCTGTCCAACTGCTCGTTAACACTTAATTTCTAAGCAGCCAATCACATGGCGGCAACTCAGTGCATTTAGGCATGTAGACATGGTCAAGACAATCTCCTGCAGTTCAAACCCAGCATCAGTATGGGGAAGAAAGGTGATTTGAGTGACTTTGAACGTGGCATGATTGTTTGTGCCAGAAGGGCTGGTCTGAGTATTTCAGAAACTGCTAATCTACTGGGATTTTCACGCACAACCATCTCTAGGGTTTACAGAGAATGGTCCGAAAAAGAAAAAACATCCAGTGAGCGGCAGTTCTGTGGGCGGAAATGCCTTGTTGATGCCAGAGGTCAGAGGAGAATGGCCAGACTGATTGGAGCTGATAGAAGGGCAACAGTGACTCAAATAACCACCCGTTACAACCAAGGTGGGCAGAAGAGCATCTCTGAACCCACAGTACGTCCAACTTTGAGGCAGATGGGCTACAGCAGCAGAAGACCACACCGGGTGCCACTCCTTTCAGCTAAGAACAGGAAACTGAGGCTACAATTTGCACAAGCTCATGGAAATTGGACAATAGAAGATTGGAAAAACGTTGCCTGGTCTGATGAGTCTCGATTTCTGCTGCGACATTCGGATGGTAGGGTCAGAATTTGGCGTCTACAACATGAAAGCATGGATCCATCCTGCCTTGTATCAACGGTTCAGGCTGGTGGTGGTGGTGTCATGGTGTGGGGAATATTTTCTTGGCACTCTTTGGGCCCCTTGGTACCAATTGAGCATCGTTGCAACGCCACAGCCTACCTGAGTATTGTTGCTGACCATGTCCATCCCTTTATGACCACAATGTACCCAACTTCTGATGGCTACTTTCAGCAGGATAATGCGCCATGTCATAAAGCTGGAATCATCTCAGACTGGTTTCTTGAACATGACAATGAGTTCACTGTCCTCAAATGGCCTCCACAGTCACCAGATCTCAATCCAATAGAGCATCTTTGGGATGTGGTGGAACGGGAGATTCGCATCATGGATGTGCAGCCGTCAAATCTGCGGCAACTGTGTGATGCCATCATGTCAATATGGACCAAACTCCCTGAGGAATGCTTCCAGCACCTTGTTGAATCTATGCCACGAAGAATTGAGGCAGTTCTGAAGGAAAAAGGGGGTCCAACCCGTTACTAGCATGGGGTACCTAATAAAGTGGCCGGTGAGTGTATATCTACCATTTGCATGAACCACATTTCTTTTGATGTCCAGCCATGCCCACTGTGTTCAGCGAGAAAAGCACAAACCTTATTTTTAACTCAAATACACGCTCAGTTATTGATGCTGGTACATCAGCTGTTGCCATAGCTCCCGGCAAACGTGTAGTGTGCAGGCCTGCACGAACAGCAGCTTGATGACCAGGGTCTAACTCATGTTTGCGTAGCACCTTTTTGCTGCTGGATGCCTAAATAAGAGTTCTTAGAGCTCAGCGTGCAGAAGCAAGCGCCTGGTTGACCTAACTTCCTGCTCCAGCCATGCCCAGCGCCTTTTATGTTTGAGGATCTATGGCCGTGACATCTTCCCCGGAGTCCGTGAACTGCATTGTGCCCACTCCATGCAATCCTGTTCTCTATATCGTCCTTCTCTCCAAACACAGAATTTCATTTATTAATTTTTTGACTTTTTACACGTCTCTCTGTTGAAGGTGACTTTCCCTTCAGCACTGAGCCACAATCTATTACTATACTTTAATCTCAATGGATGGATGGATGGATGGATGGATGGATGATGGATGGATGGATGAAAGATGGATGGATGGATGGATGATGGATGGATGGATGGATGATGGATGGATGGATCGATGGATGGATGGATGGATGATGGATGGATGGATGGATGATGGATGGATGGATGGATGGATGGATGGATGGATGATGGATGGATGAAAGATGGATGAAAGATGGATGGATGGATGGATGGATGGATGATGGATGGATGGATGGATGGATATTGTGCTTTATAATAAATTCAGGATAAAGTTGTTTTTACCTGAACAGAGGATGAGGCTCGATCTGGAAAACAAGTGCGTCGTTACAATGTCCCTAAAACATGAAAATGAGATCATGTTTTCATTTAGAGTAAATATTAAACACACAGCAGCACAAACACACTGGATTTTACAGCTAATAATTAGCTTAAATTCAACCCAAAATCACAAAATATATGAACTAAACATATGACACCCAAAGCCAAGGAGGGAATTAAATATGATACATTTCCTCGTTTAATGCAGTTTAGTTTTAAAATGTGCCATCAATGCTTACAGAGTCTACAAGCAGGATGTAGTCGCAGCTTCCACCAAACACAACCACGTCTGAATCTTTGCTGGAACATGCTGTGTGCCACAACCTTAGACAGGAAAATGAATCAAAACATCCAGACCACTTCAGGTTACATGTTTTATGGGAAATATTCATTTCTGTTCAGAAATCTATGCGCATGATTAAATCCTATCAATAGGATCAGGCTGATACTGTTTGCATTGTTAGGTCTCAAGCAGATGGATGAACACCTCAGATCCAAACAGGGTAGCATTTACACACACATGCTCAGTTATTTGACGACACTAGGACTGAACGGCTCAAAATTGTGATTTCTTTTGTTAACCAAAACTGCAATTTTGATATTTAAATTTTCCTTTGCCCTAACCCCAGACTTGTATTTTTTTATTTATTTTTTGCCGCTAGCTTTCAGTTTTTCAAAGCTTGCTGGGCCAAAGTCCATTGTTGCAGGCCTTTACTGTCGGCTTTGTGTGAAAAAAGTGCTTACTTCTACTGGCGTGCATGGACCTGCATGCAGCAACAAAACTATCTACCAAAACTATCTAACTATCCAGAGGGGGGGACTCAGATTTAAGCTTTCAAAAACCTACAATGTGCTATTGAGTTGATACCCTCCCTCTATCATCACAACCCCCACCCCTTTACAGGGGAACAGAAGACCCCGCCTGTTTAGCCAGGCCAACAATTCCCTTTAACGACCCCCCTTTCAGAGACATAGACAGTTATGGGGCATTGCAGGCTAACAAAGAAGCCAAACGACCCCCATTCTACATAAGTACAGGCCATTTACCATTTCATAATAAACTAAAAGTCACTCTCCAAGTCTATCAATTGGGTTCCTTGGTCTCCATCATGCTGTCTTTAGATCAGCTATATTTATTCTTACGTGAAATTAAACCATTTTAACCTGTTTATTGGCTGTTTATCGGTTGAAAAAAAAAAAGTTGATATTTTTTTAATCTTGCATCATTCGCTACAAATTTTACAGCTATGATCATCTTTGTGTTGGTTCTTCATCCAAACCCATTAAAATGAATTAAATATTAGCTTTTTTTAAATTGTGATAAGATGTGAAAATAGTCAAATTTTGACCATTTACACCATTTCAACCTGTTTATTGCTTTTGTACTGGTGAAAATAAGCAAAACAACCCCCATTCATCTGTTTTAATGTGCATGTTTTCTAAGCAAAAACCAGGCTTTGTTGGGCTACTGTATAAAACCTGGAACTTAACGCTATTTCTGACATATTGAATTGAAAAAGCTTCCTGGATGGAAAGAGAAACATCTTCAAACTTGGAAAGTGGATTGTTTTTTTTTTTTTACTTTTTTGGAAAAACTATCTACCTTTTTGCGTGGCAAAAAACTAATTTCAAGTGTTTTATCGCCACCTAATGGAAGAAACGTTGGAGGAAGAAACTTTGTGTCTTACTCTTGTTAAATATTGTTTGATTAAAATTGAGTGCCTTTGTTATTTGAAAATTGCATTTAGTTAAATTGTGATTATTTTGCAAATGCAATTAATTGTCCAGCCTTTAGCATTTATCCAGAGTTAAAGGCCTCTTAGAGACTTCCTGGCTGCATGTTTCACCTGATTTCTATCTGCAAAAACATCCCCTCTACACTGAGCTGAAGCTTGCAGCCACAGAGGAGCAGAAATGTTTTCCATGTAGACTTTAGGACCGGATAAGATCAAAATTAGCCATACGGCCACAATGACAGGAAGGGCGTTGGAAGAAGTAAAGATGAGGCTTTAAACTGAGGATGCATGGTGGGGGTAGCATCATGCTACGGGTCTGTTTTCTTTTAGTGGTGCATTGCCCAGAAGAGGTGGAAAAATCAAGAGGAGAACTTAAGGCCTGAACATAACGGACACGATTTAGCCTCAGATTCTACGGAAAACCCATCGCACCAAGTTGTTTTATTTAGTTTAATTAAAAAAATAGCTCAGCCTGCTGAACACTGGACACATTTCAGCAGGCTGTATTCAATACAAAATATCTTTTCTGCTGCACAATCAAAATCATTATCAAACTGGTTAGAGAATAAAGTCATTAATACATTTAAGATGAATGCAAGGCTGAACAATTGGATCAATCGTCATTAAATGGAGTATAGAGACTGTAAAACATGCCTTTGGCTGACAGAGCGACTCACTTAGAGCAGTATTTATATGAAAATTGTACAAAAAAATTTAAACGTTTTTAATTTAAGATAAAAAAAAGTTTGTTCCACCTGGTTTGATTTGGTAAAAAATCTCCTTTAAGGAACTTTTGGCTATCCCATTACAGGGTTCCTACAGCATAAGGCAAGTTAAATTCAAGACTTTTTAAGACTTTTTAATGCCACTTAAAATAAAAATTTAAGACCAAATTCACAAGAAACACAATAAAAATCTGCTTGTGACAACTTAACCCAAAGGTTTAATTTAACATAAACCACTGCACTAATGTTTCAAATGTTGAAAAGCTTCCCATACAGGAAGAAAGCTAAAAACACACAAATGACAGATATATTTGAACAATTATTTAACTGAATTCACAAACTTTGTTTTAGCAGGGAACAAAACAAATCAGTTTTAAAGCCCCAACATAACCAGTGCTAAGTCTTTTTTGCAGCTATTTTTCTTTGTATGGTTTTCTTAGTATGTTTGATTTGGTGATAAGTGGAGGCGTTGCAGAGACAAGGGTGGAACTAAACTGAGAAATACCGGCTGTTTCTCTCTAACTCCATTTTGACGCTTTGTGTTTCGTGCTTCGCATGTGCGACTCCACTGCCTTAATTCCCATCGTTCTGAGCTTGAATGACTTCGTGCACAAAATCCACTGAGCCTCATGTATGTTCCCTGGTTTTAGCCATGGAGGAAACTCTTGGCTGGAGACAATTTTCGTCACATTTACACTTGCTCATATTTTCCAGAAAAAAAGTTAATGGTGCATCTCCCAAATGTCCCGGTCGCAACAACGCTTTTACTGGTTCCGCTATTGGGACGGAACCAATAATGGCGAGCCGTTATTTTTTTTTTATAAAAAAAAAAAATGTCAATTTTAACGCTTTATTTAGATTACAAAAATTTATCGTAATAAAAATAATCCTATTTATGATGTTTTAAAAATTAAGACGAATGAAAGACTGATTTAAGACATTTTAATACCAATTAAGGCCTTAGTTTTATTTTAAAGAACTCAATGCCTTTTAAGACTTTTTAAGGACCCGCGGGAACCCTCCATTATTAATCAATTAATCTAAAAAAATAATCTAGAGATGAATAAATTTGCAAAATAATCGTTAGTTGCAACCCCAGATGAATGTGTTAATTAAACGTCAGTTTCCTTTCAACATCTCCTCATAAACGCAATCAAAAACCACCACAGGTGCATGTAGAACTCTCACCAGTTTGTGACAACCCTTGCATCCGACGTGGAAGCAGCGGAAGACACACCTGTTCACAGCGCAATTTTTTTTTTTTTTATTAAATTTTCCAGATGAATATACAAAAAATGACAAATAAGAACAAATCACCACCCTACCCTTGCCCTCCCAGAACAGCACATCATAGAACACTTTCACAGTCAAAACAACATGACGAAAACACCATATATTGATCTAAAGCATTCCACAAGCATGAAAAAAAAGAAAGTTATACAGAGTATTAAGTAGTGACGAGTCAGTCTTAATCACTTTTTCGTTGAAGGAATTTTAGTACAGGGTCCCATACTTTCTCAAACACAGCACCCTTATCTTCGTTATAATGTCTCAGTCTTTCCAGGTGCAGAGTATTTGCTAGTTCTCCCAACCACAAATCAAATGAGGGCACAGAGTAATTTTTCCAAAATCTCAAAATCAATCTTTTAGCAATCACCGAACCAAACAAGACAGCCATTTTCTCATTTTTAGTGGCTGGTTGCAAAGCACTGGAGATTCCAATGATGGCAATAAGAGGATCTGGATCCCATCTTTTTCCGAAAGCTGCTGAAAAAAATTTAAAAATTTTCTTCCAGAATGAGTGCAGCTGAAAACATGACCAGAAGGAGTGCGTCAGGTTACCAATAGCAACCCGACAATGATTACAAATTGGAGACACACTAGGAAAGAACATGCTCAGTTTCTCCCTCGAATAATGGAGCCTATGTATAGTTTTGAAACTTATGAGATTGTGTCTGACGTTGATTGAACAATATTGAATACTTTTCAAACCCTCCTCCCACAGATCTTCAGATAACTGTTGCCCCAACTCATCCTCCCATGCCTTTTTAATGCTGGTCGTGTCTACGCATATATTGTTAAAGATCTTATAAAAGTGAGACACTGCCCCCCGACTGACAGGATCAAATTTATCTATTTCCTCTAGGGTTTCATGTTTTGTTAAAGTTCCAAAATCCGATAAATTTTTCCTAACATAGTCCCGTACCTGCAGATAACGGAAAAAACTCGACGGGGAAAGATTATACTTAGAACGTAACTGTGCAAAAGATGCAAAAGTTCCATTAATATATAGATCACCTATCACATTAATGCCCTTCATTCTCCACATCCGAAAGACAGCGTCACTGAGACCTGGCGCAAAGGAGTGATTTTTACAAATAGGTGTGTCAAAGTCAACCTCCGGAGCTTTTATAAATTTTTTTATCTGATTCCAGATTCTGATAGTATGGCCAATGACAAAATTATTGGTATATAAAGTTTTACTGACTTTAATGGGGCTGTTTAGGAGGGCAGGTAGAGACGTATTACAACAATGCAGACGCTCTAAAGATAACCAGGTAGGACAGGTCCCGTCAGATGAGAGTGGGCCCCTCTTCCACCACGCCAGGATGTATAAATGGCAAGCCCAGTAATATTGCTTAAAATCGGGTAAGGAGAACCCACCATCCATCCCCGGCTTACATAAGTGTTTTTTGGAAATTCTGACTCTTTTATAGCCCCAAAATAAAGGGAATAATAATAGAATCTAATTGTCTGAAGAAGGATACACCTATAAAACATGGACCAGATTGAAATAAGTGAAGGAAACGCGGTAATACCACCATTTTAATGGCGTTGATCCTACCGGCCATAGATAGTGGGAGCGTCCTCCAGAAATCAATATTCTGCTTGAGTTGAAGAATTTTACTTTGCCAATTCAGCCTTAAAAGATCTTCTGGTTTTTTTGTTACCAACACGCCCAAATATGTAAAGGATTTATAAGCTATCTTAAATGATGTGGACGTCAAATATACCAAATCAGCATCTGTGGTAAGTGGCATTAGCTCACTTTTGTCCCAATTAATAGAGAAACCTGAGAAACTGCCAAAACTGTTGATCAGTGTCAAAAGAGGAGACAACGATTTACGTGGGTTAGAGACATACAAAAGTATATCATCTGCATACAGCGAAATATGATGCTTACAATTAAATATCTCAATAGGGGAGATTGAGGGGTTTTGTCTTATGCTGGCGGCCAGAGGTTCGATGATAACTGAGAAGAGAAATGGGGAGAGGGGGCAGCCTTGACGTGTACCGCGATGAATAGCAAAGGGACCAGAGATATTCTGATTAGTAATGACGGAAGCAGTTGGGTGTGAATAAATTATTTCAATCCATTCTGTAAACATGGGTCCAAAACCAGATTTTTTGAGAGCATACATCATATAAGGCCATTCTACTTGGTCAAATGCACGTTTTGCGTCTAACGAGATAACAATGGACTCATTTGAATGATTTGAATATAGGATATTGAAAAGACGCCGCAGGTTAAAAAACATATGCCTACCTGGCATAAAGCCAGTCTGATCCGGGTGGACGATAAGACCAATGTGTTCTTTGAGTCTATTGGCTAGAATTTTCCCAAGAATTTTGGTTTCTAGAGGTAACAACGAAATTGGGTGGTAGGATGAAACAACCTCTGGATCCCGGCTAGGTTTAGGAATGAGCGAAATATTGGCTCTGTATAAAGTGGGAGGCAGTCTTGACACTTGCTTAGAATGGTTTAACATACGTAAAAGTAGAGGTGATAATTTAGAACTAAATACTTTGAAGAAGTCAGCACTGAAGCCGTCGGGACCCGGTGCTTTGTTATTAGGAAGTGAAGAGATAACAGATTCAATTTCCTGTAAAGTTATGTCAGCTTCCAGAGCTTCAGCAGAATCTGATGGGAGTTTTGGCAAATTCAAATTTTCAAAAAATATTTCCAGATTTTCAATATCTAGTTTTCCCTGTGACTGATAAACACTAGCATAGAAGTCCGCAAAGCAGTTATTGATTTTATCCGGTTCTGTGAGTAAAGTTCCATCTTCAAGCTTAATACGATGTATGGCTCTAGAGGCCTGTGATTGTTTGAGCTGACGGGCTAAAAGCTTATGAGGTTTATCACCTAACTCAAAGTATTTCTGTTTGACTTGTCCCAGTAATTTAGAAACTTTTCTTGACGTAATAGAGTTATATTCATAACGTAGAGCTGTTATTTTTTTCAGTGTATCTGGACACTGCTTTAATTTGTATGAGTTTTCTAAGCTGGTCAACATGCCTTCTATTTTATCCAACCTAATCTTGGATTCCTTGTTTTTTGCTGCCTCGAACGAAATTATACATCCCCTTATAACCGCCTTCATTGCTTCCCAGAGCGTTGAGTCATTTACATCCCCACTGTCATTAGCACTCAGGTATGACTTAATTTCGTTTGAAATAAAAGAGCAAAATTCCTTATCTTTCAACAAAGTGTTATTTAAATGCCAGTTCCACCCCGCCTTTTTAAAATTTAATTTGAGGTTCAGTGACACAGGAGCGTGATCTGATATGTGAATATTGTGATATTTACAGCTTGATACTGCTGCTAGCAACCTAGAGTCTAACAGGAAGTAATCAATCCTAGAGTAGGACTTATGTACTGCTGAAAAGTATGAATAATCTCTCCCAGTGGGATTTAGCAGTCTCCAAATGTCAACCATATTGTGGGATTGTAATAGATTTTTAAGGGATTCACTGCTCTTGAATGATTTAGACTGAGAGCGTTGTCTATCTAAAACTGGGTCCAGGATTAGGTTTAAATCCCCACCAAGGATTATATTAGAGCCAACCCAATCCGGCACTACATTAAAAAGGTCTTGAAAAAAGATGGGATCATCAAAATTAGGCCCGTATATATTTATTAGTGTCACTGGTATAGAATTCAGCAGCCCACTAACAATCACATATCTTCCCCTTTGATCTGAAATTGTCTGCTTGTGAATGAAAGGTGTATGTTTTTTAATCAGGATTGCAACCCCTCTAGTTTTTGTGCTGAAATTTGACTGGTAAACATGGGAAGCCCATGAGGGGCTGATAACTTTTGCAGCTGTTTTCTTAATATGGGTCTCCTGGAGAAAACAAATATCAGCCTTCAGTGAACGCAGATGTGCATAAACTTTACCTCTTTTTAGAGGGCTGTTTATTCCTCGAACATTCCAGCTAATTAAATTAACCCCGCCCCTACAATGTTTATGTGGATCAGTCAACATTAATTCGTGTACATTTTAGCAATCAACTGTTGCATGACTGTGAAGATAATTTTAAGGTATTCAGAACACATTGATGTGCAAGAAACAATATTCTCAAAAACATAACAAACCCTCCCCACCCCCCAACATAACTGAACAGAACCCAGAGCGGAATCTCCATACCTCCACCTTAAAGCTGGAACTACCCGCCCATCCTGTGGAGGACAAGTAACAAGCTTCCCCACCTTTCCAACCGGGACAGCCACTCAACTCCACACAATTAGCTTATTAAAACAAACAAAAAAAAAAACTTTGAATTCTCACCCGATGGCAAAAATTTTCTCACTTTCAAAAAGTCTCAAATGTATCAACGAAAGGAAAGTTTGTCCACCTGCTTCATTTAGTCCCAGACTGCCAGTCCTCTATCTCCCGGCTCAGGAATTTTTCGGCTTCCACTGGAGTGTCGAACGTAGCGGTGTTGTTATTCACGGTGACCATGAACTGCGCCGGGTATCGGAATCCATAACGAATCTTTTTGGATCTGCATTGCTCCTTGATAGCTTGGAACGCCTGACGTTTCTTCATTACAGCTGAGGTGAGGTCGGGAAAGATGAACACCGAGCGACCGTCGTATTGCAGCGGACTTTTCTCCCTCGCCAACCGCAGCATACGCTCTCTCTCTTGAAAATAATGCATCCTGACAATGATGGCTCTCGCCTTCCCGTCTTTGGCATGCGTTAGGCTCCGGTGTGCCCGATCCACTTCAATTGGACGATCAAAATTGTCCTCTCCCAGCAATTTGGGCAGCAGTTTACAGACAAACTCCGTGAGTCTACCATTCTCGGCTCTCTCCGGTATGCCTACAATGCGTATATTCTGCCGGCGTGAGCGCGCCTCCAGGTCCTCCAGCTTTGCTTGCTGTAGTGAGCATTGAGCTGCCAGACTGTCATACCTTTTCTCTAGCTCCGAAATCCGTCTATCCTGTGACCCCACTGCGGCCTCGGTTGATGTCACACGGTCACAAATATCTGAAAGCGCCGCTTTGAGACTGGAAATTGATCCGTTGAGCTCAGTAAACCTCGTGTCGACCGTGCTGCTAAGCTTACTTATAGCTGACAGAACGTCCTCATTGGTGGCCGATGGACCTGGAGAGCACATGGGGCTTGTGTTAGCCTTAGCCACTTCCAGGCTTGCTAGTTTGGTCCGGTCGTCCAAAGTTTCCTCCCCCGAGCCTTTGTCTTTCTTATTAAGTTTGGGCTTGGTCGTTCTGTTCATAGTGTGATGGCGCACTATGAATATGCTAGGCAGAAGTTTAAATATTATTATTTAGGGTGAGAAAGTAGTGGAGTTAAGTCGGAGCTCCCTCAAAACACGTCTACTCCATGATGAGACCTAGGCCACCCCCACAGCGCAATTTTTTGTGTAGGTTTTTTTTTATTTTGATTAGATAGGGGTTATCCCGAATTCAGAAATACAAAACTGGGGCAGCTGCAGCGCCGTTCTGAACCTGTGGAGCCACTCTGCCCTCAGTTTTTGTTTCTGTTCTGTTTCTCGTATTTTCACTGTTGGTTTTAAATAGAGAAAGCAAATGAACTAATCATACACAGCTTATTAATCCCTGTAATTTTTGTATCTGTACTTCTGAACTTTGAATTGCAAATTGATACCTTGGCTTGTTCTTATAGGGATGTTCAAACTCTCTCCATTTCTTAGTTTCAGTGTCAAAGAGCCAGCCATCACCTAGGACAGAAGATCGGTAAAGAAGGAAAGGTTATAACCGGAGGACATTTCAGATTAACATGCAGATCATAGATCCTTACTCATTGGCTTGCAGTCATTACTGAGACCTCCAAACAGAAAAAAGCTGGTCTCTGACACAGCTGTCAGTGTGTGCCATGATCTGCCCACTGGAGAACTGGATAAAGGAACTCTGGAAACAAAAGGAAACATATCAGTAACCCTGGCAACAGCCTGCATGATGCAGCACATTTTAAGCTAAAATATGGTCATGCATGTTAACCCAGCAGCACAGATGTGATCGGAGTATTCTGCGTTTGTTTACTTACATTTCTGTCCACGTCCACGATTCAAAATCTAGACAGTGGATGTCATTTGTCCTGGTTTCCTGAAAGTAGAAATTGGCAAAGGTAGAAAACATGTGTCCCAGATCAAGTTATCCATTAAATTTAAATACGGCGGACGATAAGACTCACAATCTGACAGAACTCCTACTTTAGGTCAATTAGGACCACTAACAGTAGCACCATTTACACTACCCTCTGAAAACCGATCCGTGCCGAGCTTGGATCAGTTAACCATGCCAAGCTCTGTTCCTTAAAGTCGTAGGGAAGTGGCCGTTCCAATTATTGCATTTCCAAATTCTTCCGAGTGATGCACAACTTTACATGAGTGAATCAAGTGAATGTGATTGGTCGATTATCAAGAGGGCGGGCTTGTTGTGGGGGGAGGTTTGCAAGCAAGTTTGGTTTTGGCCGGTTTCTCTGAAGCATCTTGCTAACCAGTTAGCATCTTAGTGCTAGCAGGTTCCCAATGGGAAATTCCATTGGGACCAAGTAGCACTAAATTGGTGACTTAGAAACGACGCTGTCAAGGAACGCTATGGACAGCGGAAACATGCAAGAGGAGGAGAGTTTAGTGTCGGAGGTCGTGGATGAGTCTCCTCCGTCATCCATTTTTTGTTTAGAGGAGGAAAGCGGGACGAAGATGTTGTGGAAGAGGACGCCAGGGTGGCAGAAGCTTGGTTTGGTGTAGAAGGCTTCCAGCCGTACATGTTTGAGCCCTTGCCTCGCAACGCTGCCAGTTCTGTTAGCTCTACGCCTGCCGAAGACACAGACGTCCATCCCCGTGAACACTGAAACGCAACTCAATGGGAAAGGAAAGGATTCTGATTTCAACCGTTGCGTATATTAGCTGCGTATATTAAATTGACAGATCATCGTTGATATATGATTGGCCGAATGTAGGTGTTCAGGCTGACGTAGAACTAACACCACCCTAGCATGGTCCATCACCTCCTAGTGACGATATAAGGTACTACTGCCCTCCAGAGGTAAACAACCAAACTAACATGGCGGCGCCTGTAACATTCAGGAAGTTTGCGGAGAGTCAGTGGAAGAAGGCAGCATTTGGTGAATTTACTTGACAGAGTCGGCTTTGGGGAAGTGGATAAGAGAAATAGTCTAATCAGGGCTTACAGACGCATTGAGGTTCACACTGCTAAGCAGAATCATCACTGGAAATCTTATGCCATAGTAGGGAAGCTAGTATTTTTACGAATGTCTGAAATTTTATAATTTTTTTTACCCAAAAGCTGCCAATAAATTAGTTAGAAACACGTTCAGCGTTCGTCTGGAACACGTCAGATACGCTGATATGCGTTGGAGAGAAGTTCTTGATAAGTTATGCACAATTTACTCAAACGTTTTGAATAAGCTAGACGCCACAACTTATTAGTAACTTACACTTAACGTATGTAAATGATCAGATAACTTACCTGTAACTTATGCCCCATGTATGAGCATACGCTGGTGTACGTTGGGAAATTTTGAGCATGCTCAAAACTTCTCGACGTACTCACCGTATGTTGAGGTGTGCCAGCGTGTTCCAGCGTTTTTCAGCGTGCTCATAAACTATACAAAATGTACCCATAACTTATCCAACTTATGATATGATAGAATTCCAAACAGCACAATTTCTATTTAAAGCTAGAAATAAGCTATTACCAAGTCACTTGACAAATTTGTTTTATGAGAGACAGGGGGGGTATGATTTAAGGGAGATAACTAATTTTAAGATTCAAAGATACAGAACTGCAAGGAAAAGATTTTGTATAACAAATAGTGGAGTGAGGCTATGGAACAGACAGAGCATGGATTTGAAGCAATGTCCAAACATCAACCAGTTTAAAAACAAATATAAACAAATTATTTTTACAAGATACAGGGAGGAGGGGGCTTGAGGGGGAATAGAACTTGCTCTGCCACTATGAATTAAAATCGATAAGAAGTCAAGAGAGATGAAATAATAAGAAAAAAAAAAGTGTGAGAGAAAAGGGTTTTTGGTATATGGATATATATGGATATATGTGTACGTATATGTAGATAGAGATATGTGTATACCGTCTATAGTTATGTGGGTGTGTATGTATATGCATGTATATGTGCATGTGTTTGAGATACGGGTGTATGTGTAAGTATATATATCTGTGTATATATATGTATATATGTATGTATGTGTCTGTGTCTATATATATAGATATGTATGTATGCTTAAACATAGGTAGATGTTAATATGGGGTAGAAGAAGTTTTATTACTTCTTCCTACTCCTTTTCGAACATGATGGTATGTACATATGTTTTTTCTTTTTCTTCTTTTTTGTTTTGTTTTGTTATGACTTTATTAATTTACTTATATTTGCTTTTTATTAAGTGATCGAATTTAAATGATCAACAACAACAATCCCAGAGTTTTTGCCAAATTTTTCGTACCTCAGGCATGCGTTTGCTAAATGGTCAAGGTGTGGCAGAGGCTTAGTTTGATTTTTAAGTTTTCACAGGTTTTTATTGAGCGAACTTGGAATGCTCCTTGGAGCTCCTCTGGGCTTTGCACCACAGCAGAGCAGGGTTAGAAAAATAGATCCAAAGATTCTGAATTTGAACAAAATTGAAAAAAAAATAAAATCTAAATCTATAATTAATTTAGCCGTTTAGCCAAAACAAATAATTTTTACAATCCCACCAGACATAAAAAAAAAAGAAGCTTAAGTTAATGTTTTTTGTTTTTTTTTTAGCAGCAGCAACTGAGTCTCCTCACCACGACTCTGCCTCCAAAAATGTATCCTCTGGATCCAAGCGCGGTGCTGGCGTGGGCTGCCCTCGGGGCGGGTGGACGGCCCTGCAGACGGAAATCATAATCAAACGAAAAGGTTCTGATTTTCGGAACGTTCAAGATGTTCTTGAAACACTGACGTGAGTTTGGGGTTCAGTCCAGCAGCGTTGAACAGGGTCAAATATATGAACTTCATTGTTCCATCCCCAGAACAAATTCTCCACCTGTGAACAGAAATTAAAAGAAGGAAACCAGATCATTCATCTCCCGTAGCAACAGCCTCTTCCTTCTGTTATTTTTCTGCTGTTATGGAGCCTGGTTCTGATTGGGTGAGCGGGTTTCCCTCCAATACCAAAATTTTACCCAGGATGGTTCATCAAGGATAAAATTCCTGTTCCTGTTGCTGATATCAGCCAGAACTTTATGGCCATATCCTCCAAAGTAGATGATCCTGAAAGAACAGTAAGGAAAATATTTATTATAACAAAGTCATCCTAGAAACATCCATCAGATTTTATGTTTTAAATAACTGGCTTCTTCACTTGACGCCTGACACCTCACGATGAATTCTGTGCATGTATTGTCTTAAGATTTTTGGTAAATATTTTTTTTCTCACCATATAAAGTACAGAGGGATGTACTGTTTCCCCTCCCCTACCTATTGCTTTGCACTGCCTGTTAGATGGCTGAAAGTAAAAGCTTACACATTCTCACTTTAAGAAAAAATAATAAAGATCAACAGAAATTCAACAATCCTGATGTGAAAAATAAAAGAATTCTGATCTCTCTGATTAAATCGTCACCGAATAACTTTGATGCAATAATTGGCTTAATTAGAGATATTTTGAATGATTTTTCAGGTCAGTAATTCAGCGCCTGGTGGGTACCGATGCTCCGCACAGGACGCTCTACTCAAAATCTCTCCTGTGGGACTTTAGAGGGTCGGATCTGTCACTGAACGAGTCATGTGACTCAGAGCGGCGCTTTAAAGAGTTTCCCTTAAACACCAGAGCTAACTAAGCTAACAGTTTATCAGCCAACCCAATAGATCTCACCCTGAGCTAATCAGACTTACAGTATTTTCGGTTCTCTGATGTACCTCCAAAAAAGTTAAAAAAGTTTAAAAAAACACTTTATATTGGAGAAACCAAACAACCTCTCCACAAACGCATGGCTCAACACAAACGGGCTACATCCTCCGGACAAGACTTGGCTGTCCATCTACACCTTAAGGACAAAGGACATTCACTTGAAGAATGTTCACATTTAGGACAATGAAGACAGGTGGTTTGAAAGGGGCGTGAATGAAGTCATTCAAGAAAAAACCCAACCTTAAACAGAGGGGGTGGACTCGGGTTTTAGCTCTCAAAAACCTACAACTCAGCAATAGAGTTGAACCCTTTCCGCTATCATCTAAGCCCCCATCGCCATGCGGGGGACCAAAACATCTCTCCTGGTCAGCCAGGTCCATAATGAAACTAACGACTCCCTCTACAGAGGCATGCAGGTATTGCAGGCCGACAACGACCTCAACAACTCCCCATTACTAAGGGATGGACCAGTTCTTTCTAGGGATGCACGATATAATGGGCCCCCTATCCGTATCGGCCTTAAAACTGAATATCGGACATCGGCCACCCCACTGATATTTAACCCGATATTTGATCAGCTTCTGAGTTTCTAAAGTCTAAAAAAAAAAAAAAAAATACTACTACTTCTTCTTCTTCCTCAAAAACTTCTTTTTTACAGACTTATCAAACTTCTAAAGACGAGGGGAACAATATTGATACATTAAAATATCACAATATCTTCATATGCTGATATATTGCCATTTAAAAACACCATATCAATCTCTTTTACTAATGAAATATTGCTATATGTCATCGTTACGCTACGAAATCCCCCGAAAATGAAAGGTTGCCATATTTTTATATGTTGATATATTGACGCGGTATCGATCTATTTTACTAACAAAATCTCACAAGAATTTGCAAAATATCACGAGAGTTTGTAACAGAACGATGAAATTTCACGAGATTTTGAAAGTAAAATAGATCGATACCGCGTTTTTAAAAATCAATTTGATATCAGCATATGAAAATATATTTGAGTTTATTATTTTTCAAAGTGTCAGAAATGGATAACAAAACTGCTATTTTCAATGATTACTTATTTTTGTCCAGCTTTAACATCGGTATCGATATCGGTTATCGGCTACATGAGTTTTAAAATATCGGCATATCGGATATCGGCCAAAATCCCAATATCGTGCATCCCTAGTTCTTTCGGTTCTATTTGCATGTTTTTTTCTAAACCAAAACAAGGTTTTGTGGGGCTACTCTATAAAGCTTGGAACTCAACACTAACCCAGACATTTTGAGTTTAAAAAGCTTCCTGGATGGGAAGCGAAATGTCTTCAGACTTGGAAACAAAGTCCAGTGGTCTTTTTTTTTACTCTTTTAACTTTTTTGGAATGACCTGGGGCTGCTCAGTGGTGCGGTGAATAGCACTACTGCCTTGCAGCAAGAAGGGTCCGGGTTTTGCATGGAGTTTGCATGTTCTCTCTGAGCATGCGTGGGATCTGTCCAGGTACTCTGGCTTCCTCCCACAGTCCAAAAACTGTTAGGCTGTTAGGTTAATTGGCTTCTCTAAATTCTCCTTAGGTGTGAGTGTGTGTCTGAATGGTTGTTTGTCTCTGTGTTGCCCTGCGGTGGACTGGCGACCTGTCCAGGGTTTACCCCGCCTCTCGAACGTAGACAGCTGGAGATAGGCACCAGCACCCCTCGCATGGGAAAAGTGAAGGAAAATGGATGGATGGATGGATGGACTATGACCTGGATGAATCTTCACCAGCATGTTCTCTGATGTTGGATTTAATCTAGAGGGTGAACGTTTCTAGCCTCGTGAGACCATCCTGATCTCGCAAGCTTTCAAGGTTTCACTCGCAGATCAGTCTGGAGATAGCCTGACGTAGTCCTACTCAATTCTAGTCAGAATATGAGTCTGATGCTGCTCCATAGAGCTGTGATTATGGGGCGTGTTTTGAACGGACCAGGAAAAAAAATGCCTCTGCACTCAATTGGATAGACCTACAACCAATAAGAGCAACGGAGTGCGTGACGTATGTTAAGCCACGCATAGTTGTTGTCAACAAAAATCAAAGCGTGCAGTTGCACGCCTAGAATAAGAAGAGGAGCCTTGATCGCGTTTCTCTGTTCCTCTTTTAAAATTAATTTGCTGTCGATATCTTCTAGAACAGACCTAATAGCAGAATCTACTCACCTCAACTCTCCAGCGGCAGCCATTGTTGTTGTCGCCCAAGCGCGCTTTGGTCACGTGGTTGATTACGTTACTGTTGATCATCTGTCCATCATCGTATAAAGCCCGCCCTGACAATTTGATTGGATCGCCAGAGGGTGGGCGATCATACTCGCGCTACTATGGAGCAGAGCCAGACCGAACTTCTCGACCTCAAACCTTGTGGGCGGGACTAAGTTCGGAATGGCACCCAGGCTAGTCTGGAGACTCTCCGTTAAAGAAAATTTCGAGCCGTTCACCAAACGAACGTCCAATCAGCATTGGCTTTGAGGCGGGTTGAGGTGTGACGCAACGAGAAGCGCGACAGTTCAGTCTAAAGAAGATGGCGGCTTCAGCCGATGAAACTAGCGTTAGCGTGGCTATCGAGCAAGTTTTATCGGAATTACAGAGTATTTCTTCACTGAAAGAAGAGCAAAACACTGCTCTGGAGGCTTTTCTCAGAGGAAAAGATGTTTTTGCTCTTCTCCCGACTGGTTTCAGCAAGAGTAGCCTGGCTTGTGGTTGTGTTTTCGTCGTCGCTCTGTTAGTACGTCATATGCTTCGTTGATCTGATTGGTTTATTTGGCCGTCTATCACCAACATAGGCCAATCAGCTAACCACTATTTTCGCCCCTTCCCAAAATTACTTCAACGGAAGGTTTCCAGATGGATATGCGGAGCAAATCCATCTGGCGGAGTCAGGTTAGAACGTTTCCTCATCTTCACAAGGAACTTAAGATCTGCTCAATCTGCTGGTCCAAAGTTGTTTGACATCAGAACCAGAAAACAAAGGGACACTGGGTCTTTTCACCACAGTGCAGTGCTGCTAGGTAATTTCAGGGGAGCAAAACCTGAAAGTTACAAGTCTAGCGCCCCTAGTGGCTAAAAGTCAGAGTGTTGCCTTAAATCAAAGCCTCATCCTTTCAGTGCTCCAGTATGATGGACGTTGGGTTTCTCATGGTGCTTCTACAGGATGGATAATAAACGCTGCCAGCTTCTGACCAAGACAAACAATAAAAGTAATAAATGAGTCATTTTGTTTTCCCTCACTTTCCATCATAAACCCAGCAGGACAGTTTGTCTCGAGGTGACGGAGCGGAACCCAACAGTGGGAGGATCTTCTTCCACACATATTTACCGTCTGTCAGGTCCACACAGAACATCTGTCCAAAAACAAACAACCCAATTAGCAGTTTTCTGTGTTCAATTACCATTGATTATACATTTATTTTGTGGATGAGGGTTGATCCAACGAAAAAAGAAAAGTGTTTTAAATCAACAGCTGGAAAACATTAGAGCATACTACAAAGAGGATGTTCTTAGAGCATTTTCAAATCCTAATATTTTTTTAGAAATACTGTTGGATTAAAATTTGATAAACAGAGAGAGAAGCATTTAATGCATCATCAAACCCAACAAGAAATGAAGGTCCAACAAGGAGAGCATTAGGCAGCAAAGTGCATGGTGACCTTGGAGGAACTGCAGAGGTCCACATCAATGCAACAACTGTGAGCCATGCTCTCTATAAACCTAGCTCTAAGCACAGAAACTATGTGAAAGAACGATGTTTTTCTTCAGCAAATCAGAGATCATGGTCAGAGCTGCTGGGTTGGATGCAGACAAACTCGGGACTAGAGATCAACCGTTACAGTTCTTTAAAGTTCAATGTCGACGTCAATTATTGTAATGTCTGTCTAAAGCCGGACGTTTTTTGCCCTTTTTGGGCTGATTATCCAGTCTTTTGGGAATCGGGCCGACTTTCAGCCTGATGGTGCATCATGTAGTATACAGCGGGTAACGAGGGGCGATCAGCCTCTAACGACCACCCCCCCATCAGGAATCGGAAGGTTGGCAGAAAATCAAACATGTTTCAAATTCATGTTCCGTCTTAAGGTGGTTGTGGGCAAATCGCTCAGTGGACAAACAAGGATTCTTCTTCTTCTTCCTCCTCTCAGAGGAAAACCCAGCATCATGGCGGGGGTGCAATGAGTGAAATGAATTTCTTTCTGTAAAATTGACAGACCGTAGTAGCCATGTTTGCTCAGCCATGTCTTTGTCCAAATACGTCGTCTCCTTTTCTTTTTAGGGCTTTCAGCACAAAATTGCCCAAATAGCCAAGGCAGCGCGTTTCACTCTAGTGAGCCTCATGTTCTTCTTCTACTGGTTTGGCTTCTGGATAGACGAGTTCGAGTAGCTCCATGCGAAGCTAAGTCCCACCTGGTTTTTAGACATACATCGTGAGCTGTGAACTTTTAAACGCTGTGGATTCGTCGTACAGTGTGAGCTGTAGCTGCGTTCAACCATTGAAAAAATCGTACAGAGCACGCCAATCTAACCAATCCCAGATACATGCTACTGGGTTTTTGGGGCCCATCCTGTAAGCTGATATTGTTTTTTTTTTTACTTTATTTACATGATAAAAATGACTAAATGATAACAAATGTTATACAAGTCCCCATTTAAACAAAAGTTTTAATGTATTAACAAATGAAAGAAAACATTAATAATGGATAGGCTATGGGGGGAAAAGCAATGCAAGCAGACCACTAAAGAATCAGTGAATGCTTGCAGTTATCAGCTGACGTCAATGCAAGAAAAAAATATTATTATCAGCCATAGATATCAGCTGGCTGGCGTATCCTATTGAAGTACGGAGTCTACAGAAAATAAACAAAACAAGAAAATTTATATTAATGAAGCACATTTATGTATTTAAAGATATACAAGCATGACTTAGATATAGACCAAACATAACACAGTGGTTGTTAATTCTGTTTTTATTACTATTTTTCCAACGGTTAGTAAGTTCTATAGAAATATTTCTACTCTAACCAATAGTTTGGGTCATGTGATCATTCTGGTTTTATTTTGTGGGTTAAAAGTGAAATATTTTGGCAACCTTCAGTCTACATTAATCACACTGTAAAAAAGGGGGGAAAAAAGCTCTGAGAAACGTGAAAAATAAGGGCTATTAACCTGTGTCACAACCAGTCACTACAAATATCCCTCATTTAAAAGGCAACAACTTTAAGTCTCCTAATTTGGTTTAAAGTAAAGATAAAATATATAATCATAACAATCCAGCAGAGTCAGGCTGATAAACTCTAACCTGATTGGTCTGTCCGCTGTCGTCACATCCTCCAAATATGTACATGTTTCCGTTCAAGCAGCAGCCACAGGTCCCAGACATGGAGGGAGGGACGTCCCCTGTCATGTGAAACACCTGCCTTCAAAAAAACAGAAACAGTGGAAAAACTAGATTCACTGCAAGGAAACGAGCAGCTGGAGGGAATGATGTAGGTCAACTAACAGCTTGAAAGAGATCAGGTTCTTACCATCTTCCTCCTTCCAAGTCGTAGACCCAGATCTCATCTCTGGGAATAAAAACCTCCTCATCTCCGATCGACTGTAAAACAAAACACAGAATTACTGCTTACTGTGATCAATCTGCATGTATTAAACTTTTTGTTTTCAGATAGAAGATGAAAGATTGCTGCCCCTCCCAACCTTTAGCAGTTTTGTGGTGTAGAGCAGTGGCTGTTTCTGATATGAGCGACATCAGTAGTCTATTTGTATAAAAAATGGTGGAATTTTTTTTTTTTTTTGGAAGAATACATACCAGTATGCTGGAGAAGATTCTGTCATCCAGGTTGTAGTCATTTCAAAAAAGTAAAAAAAAAAAAAACACTGACCTTTAAGTTTTTCTTTTTGTTTAATAAGCCAAAACAAGTGTTTGGGCTACTATATAAAGCTTCAAACTCAACACTAATTCTGACATTTAAATTGAAAAGGGTCCTGGATGGAAGCAAAATGTCTTCAAACCTGGAAATAAAGTTCAGTGGATTTTTTTGGTGTTGTTTTTTTTACTTTTTTGGAAGCATCCATAGCCTAATTAATATAGTCTATTAACCTAAAATAATATGCATGGTCTGGTTGTTCCATGCCAGGTACGCCGGTCATCGACTTTGACCACGGCACTTTCAGTAGAACTGCAGTCAGTCCCTGGCATGGCTATCACTGCCCCTAAAGAGTTACCATGGCTATCACTGCCCTACATAGTTAGCAAGGCTAGCACTGCCCCAACATAGTTAGAATGGCTAGCACTCCCCCTACATAGTTAGCATAGCTAGCATTGCCCCTACATAGTTAGCATGGCTAGTACTGCCCCTGCAGAGTTAGCATGGCTATCACTGCCCCTACATGGTTAGAATGCCTAGCACTGCCCCTACATAGTTAACATGGCTATCACTGCCCCTACAGAGGTAGCATGGCTATCACTGCCCTACATAGTTAGCATGGCTAGCACTGCCCCTACATGGTTAGCATGGCTAGTACTGCCCCTGCAGAGTTAGCATGGCTATCACTGCCCCTACATGGTTAGAATGGCTAGCACTGCCCCTACATGGTTAGCATGGCTAGTACTACCCCTGCAGAGTTAGCATGGCTATCACTGCCCCTACATAGTTAGCATGGCTAGCACTGCCCCTACATGGTTAGCATGGCTAGTACTGCCCCTGCAGAGTTAGCATGGCTATCACTGCCCCTACATGGTTAGAATGGCTAGCACTGCCCCTACATAGTTAACATGGCTATCACTGCCCCTACATAGTTAGCAAGGCTAGCACTGTCCCTACATAGTTAGAATGGCTAGCACTCCCCCTACATAGTTAGCATAGCTAGCATTGCCCCTACATAGTTAGCATGGCTAGCACTGCCCCTACATGGTTAGCATGGCTAGTACTGCCCCTGCAGAGTTAGCATGGCTATCACTGCCCCTACATGGTTAGAATGGCTAGCACTGCCTCTACATAGTTAACATGGCTATCACTGCCCCTACAGAGGTAGCATGGCTATCACTGCCCTACATAGTTAGCATGGCTAGCACTGCCCCTACATGGTTAGCATGGCTAGTACTGCCCCTGCAGAGTTAGCATGGCTATCACTGCCCCTACATGGTTAGAATGCCTAGCACTGCCCCTACATAGTTAACATGGCTATCACTGCCCCTACAGAGGTAGCATGGCTATCACTGCCCTACATAGTTAGCATGGCTAGTACTGCCCCTGCAGAGTTAGCATGGCTATCACTGCCCCTGCAGAGTTAGCATGGCTATCACTGCCCCTACATAGTTAGCATGGCTAGCACTGCCCCTACATGGTTAGCATGGCTAGTACTGCCCCTGCAGAGTTAGCATGGCTAGTACTGCCCCTACATGGTTAGAATGGCTAGCACTGCCCCTACATAGTTAACATGGCTATCACTGCCCCTACATAGTTAGCAAGGCTAGCACTGCCCCTACATAGTTAGAATGGCTAGCACTGCCCCTACATAGTTAACATGGCTATCACTGCCCCTACATAGTTAGGAAGGCTAGCACTGCCCCTACATAGTTAGAATGGCTAGCACTCCCCCTACATAGTTAGCATAGCTAGCATTGCCCCTACATAGTTAGCATGGCTAGCACTGCCCCTACATGGTTAGCATGGCTAGTACTGCCCCTGCACAGTTAGCATGGCTATCACTGCCCCTACATGGTTAGAATGGCTAGCACTGCCTCTACATAGTTAACATGGCTATCACTGCCCCTACAGAGGTAGCATGGCTATCACTGCCCTACATAGTTAGCATGGCTAGCACTGCCCCTACATGGTTAGCATGGCTAGTACTGCCCCTGCAGAGTTAGCATGGCTATCACTGCCCCTACATGGTTAGAATGGCTAGCACTGCCCCTACATGGTTAGCATGGCTAGTACTGCCCCTGCAGAGTTAGCATGGCTATGACTGCCCCTACATAGTTAGCATGGCTAGCACTGCCCCTACATGGTTAGCATGGCTAGTACTGCCCCTGCAGAGTTAGCATGGCTATCACTGCCCCTACATGGTTAGAATGGCTAGCACTGCCCCTACATAGTTAACATGGCTATCACTGCCCCTACATAGTTAGCAAGGCTAGCACTGCCCCTACATAGTTAAAATGGCTAGCACTCCCCCTACATAGTTAGCATAGCTAGCATTGCCCCTACATAGTTAGCATGGCTAGCACTGCCCCTACATGGTTAGCATGGCTAGTACTGCCCCTGCAGAGTTAGCATGGCTATCACTGCCCCTACATGGTTAGAATGGCTAGCACTGCCCCTACATAGTTAACATGGCAATCACTGCCCCTACAGAGGTAGCATGGCTATCACTGCCCTACATAGTTAGCATGGCTATCACTGCCCTACATAGTTAGCATGGCTAGCACTGCCCCTACATGGTTAGCATGGCTAGTACTGCCCCTGCAGAGTTAGCATGGCTATCACTGCCCCTACATAGTTAGCATGGCTAGCACTGCCCCTACATGGTTAGCATGGCTAGTACTGCCCCTGCAGAGTTAGCATGGCTATCACTGCCCCTACATGGTTAGAATGGCTAGCATTGCCCCTACATAGTTAACATGGCTATCACTGCCCCTACATAGTTAGCATGGCTATCACTGCCCTACATAGTTAGCATGGCTATCACTGCTCCTACATAGTTAGCATGGCTATAGCTGCACCTACATAGTTAGCATAGCTAGCACTCCCCCTACATAGTTAGCATGGCTATTACTGCCCCTACAGAGTTAGCATGGCTATCACTGCTCCTACATAGTTAGCATGGCTATAGCTGCGCCTACATAGTTAGCATGGCTAGCACTGCCCCTACATGGTTAGCATGGCTAGTACTGCCCCTGCAGAGTTAGCATGGCTATCACTGCCCCTACATGGTTAGAATGGCTAGCACTGCCCCTACATAGTTAACATGGCTATCACTGCCCCTACAGAGGTAGCATGGCTATCACTGCCCTACATAGTTAGCATGGCTAGCACTGCCCCTACATAGTTAGCATGGCTAGCACTGCCCCTACAGAGTTAGAATGGCTAGCACTCCCCCTACATAGTTAGCATAGCTAGCATTGCCCCTACATAGTTAGAATGGCTATCTCTAGTCCTACAAAGTTAGCATGGCTATAGCTGCGCCTACATAGTTAGCATAGCTATTATTGCCCCTGCATAGTTAGCATGACTATCACTGCACCTACAGAGTTAGGGTGGCTATCACTGCTCCTACATAGTTAGCATGGCTATAGCTGCACCTACATAGTTAGCATGGCTATCGCTGCCCCTACATAGTTAGCATGGATATTACTGCCCCTACAGAGTTAGCATAGCTAGCATTGCCCCTGCATAGTTAGCATGGCTATAGCTGCGCCTACATAGTTAGCATAGCTAGCATTGCCCCTGCATAGTTAGCATGACTATCACTGCACCTACAGAGTTAGGGTGGCTATCACTGCCCCTGCATAGTTAGCATGGCTATCACTGCGCCTACGTAGTTAGCATGGCTATCGCTGCCCCTACATAGTTAGCATGGATATCACTGCCCCTACAGAGTTAGCATAGCTAGCATTGCCCCTGCATAGTTAGCATGGCTATAGCTGCCCCTACATAGTTAGGATGGCTATTACTGCCCCTACAGAGTTAGCATAGCTAGCATTGCCCCTGCATAGTTAGCATGGCTATAGCTGCGCCTACATAGTTAGCATGGCTATCACTGCCCTACATAGTTAGCATGGCTATCACTGCTCCTACATAGTTAGCATGGCTATAGCTGCACCTACATAGTTAGCATAGCTAGCACTCCCCCTACATAGTTAGCATGGCTATTACTGCCCCTACAGAGTTAGCATGGCTATCACTGCTCCTACATAGTTAGCATGGCTATAGCTGCGCCTACATAGTTAGCATGGCTAGCACTGCCCCTACATGGTTAGCATGGCTAGTACTGCCCCTGCAGAGTTAGCATGGCTATCACTGCCCCTACATGGTTAGAATGGCTAGCACTGCCCCTACATAGTTAACATGGCTATCACTGCCCCTACAGAGGTAGCATGGCTATCACTGCCCTACATAGTTAGCATGGCTAGCACTGCCCCTACATAGTTAGCATGGCTAGCACTGCCCCTACAGAGTTAGAATGGCTAGCACTCCCCCTACATAGTTAGCATAGCTAGCATTGCCCCTACATAGTTAGAATGGCTATCTCTGCTCCTACAAAGTTAGCATGGCTATAGCTGCGCCTACATAGTTAGCATAGCTATTATTGCCCCTGCATAGTTAGCATGACTATCACTGCACCTACAGAGTTAGGGTGGCTATCACTGCTCCTACATAGTTAGCATGGCTATAGCTGCACCTACATAGTTAGCATGGCTATCGCTGCCCCTACATAGTTAGCATGGATATTACTGCCCCTACAGAGTTAGCATAGCTAGCATTGCCCCTGCATAGTTAGCATGGCTATAGCTGCGCCTACATAGTTAGCATAGCTAGCATTGCCCCTGCATAGTTAGCATGACTATCACTGCACCTACAGAGTTAGGGTGGCTATCACTGCCCCTGCATAGTTAGCATGGCTATCACTGCGCCTACGTAGTTAGCATGGCTATCGCTGCCCCTACATAGTTAGCATGGATATTACTGCCCCTACAGAGTTAGCATAGCTAGCATTGCCCCTGCATAGTTAGCATGGCTATAGCTGCCCCTACATAGTTAGCATGGCTATTACTGCCCCTACAGAGTTAGCATAGCTAGCATTGCCCCTGCATAGTTAGCATGGCTATAGCTGCGCCTACATAGTTAGCATGGCTATCACTGCCCGTACTACGGTGGCCAGGAAGTGCAAACCAACAATACAAATTCTGAAACACTTGGGCTCTGTTCGAAAACCTAGGACGTGTCCTCCAAGGACGCGGTCTACCTAGACTGGATCCTTCGAAGTCCTTGAAAATAAGGAGACCGGAAGAGTTTAGGCTGTGAATTCGACCAGGTCCTCCCTTCGGCGGGTTTTACCTCCGTATGCTCTGTTGCTTAGCAACCGTAAACGTTGACACACAAAGCAGGAAAAGAATGAATACAGAAGTTTTCAAAACTGTTTATTTATTTATTTTTTATTGTGAAGAGAACAAAGACTACACTCACAAGAATCCAGAGTGGAATAAAGGTTCCAACCACCGGGAGCAGGAACAAATAAAATCAAATGTAATGATAAAAACCTTAGTCAGTTAAATAACCTGCTGCTGTCATTCTGCACATCTCTGATGTTGCTGCTATTTTCGAATATCCATTACTGGAAAAATGTCCATAGCTGCATATTGGTTATTTATTCCCCAGTTTTATATTGTTAAAACACTTTACAGTATTGTATTGTTTATATTTTAACTCTTCGCTATTATGTTAGTCTTATACATTTTTCTAAGGTCCTCATTTGTGTGACCATTTTCAATAATTGTTCTGCTGCTGTAAATCTGCCCATTGTGGGACAATAAAGGGATTTTCTATTCTATTCTATAAAAGGGGTAGAAAGATATAAGTAAATCTAAACAATTTATTTATAAAAAATATATCTGCAAAATCTCTAATATTCAACAACAAAAAATACGTAGTTAAGCATATTGTGCAAAACAGCAATAAAAAGATAAAAATCCTATCAGATTTATAGTCCCCTCTCTGCAGATATATTAGAATCTGTCCTTTAATTCCAGCCAAACCCATTTAATCAGTAACAGATTAAAACCTTTAGATAAACCAAACATTACCGCCACATATCTGACTCTATAACCATTAAAACAACTATTTTTCATTCATTTCAGACGGAACTATTCACCGACTTGTATTAAATTAAACTGAACTTCCAATTTTCACCACTGTTCGGCACCAAGTAACCTTTCCTCTGATCACGGCTTGCTTGGTCTCGCAATGAATCCTGGGATATCCAAGAATACCGAGGATACATCAGACCCGTCCTTCAAATCGGGCAAAAAGAAGGACGCATTTTAAGGCCGCATAACGAGGACTCTTGGAATCCGACCAGACCTCGGCGCGGCGCTATGACGTAATCGGCCTTCGAATCCGGTCTTCTAAGGATGCGTCCTAGGTTTTTCGAACAGAGCCTTGGTTTGCACTTCCCGGCCACCGTACCCTACAGAGTTAAGGACAAATTTCCCACTGGGATCAGCTTCATAGTCATGGTAGGACACTTTATTTTGCTCTGGCTACTCATAAGTACGGAAGAGGATTAGGGCCACTGAAAAAAAAAAAAGTTAACTGATTTTTAAATTTTATTTCAGTTTAACATGGGAAAAAAGTCAGAATTCTGACTTTTTTCAGAATTCTGACTTTTTTCAGAATTCTGACTTTTTTATGGTCAGAATTTAGTCAGAATTCTGAGAAAAAAGTCAGGGACCGCTACTTGTTGATGGCATTAAAAGGATTTCTAAGGGCATTAAAAAGCATTAAATTAGAGTTAATCATTCCTGTATAAGCCCTGATTTTATTACTGAATGTAAAATGTCTACTATATATTAAAAGTAATGGCAATAACGCTCTTTCACTATTTGGCGGGCTGTGCACTTATGAGTTGGCCTCGTGAGACCATCCTGATCTCACGAGGTTTCAAGGTTTCACTCGCAGATCAGTCTGGAGACTCTCCGTTAAAGAAAATTTGGACCCGTTCACCAAACGAACGTCCAATCAGCGTTGGCTTTGAGGCGGGTTGAGGTGTGACGCAACGAGAAGCGCGACAGTTCAGTCTAAAGAACATGGCGGCTTCAGCCGATGAAACTAGCGTTAGTGTGGCTATCAAGCAAGTTTTATCGGAATTACAGAGTATTTCTTCACTGAAAGAAGAGCAAAACACTGCTCTGGAGGCTTTTCTCAGAGGAAAAGATGTTTTTGCTCTTCTCCCGACTGGTTTCGGCAAGAGTAGCCTGGCTTGTGGTTGTGTTTTCGTCGTCGCTCTGTTAGTACGTCATATGCTTCGTTGATCTGATTGGTTTATTTGGCCCGTCTATCATCAACATAGGCCAATCAGCTAACCAGTATTTTCGCCCCTTCCCAAAATTACTTCAACGGAAGGTTTCCAGATGGATATGCAGAGCAAATCCATCTGGCGGAGTCAGGTTACCTTTTACCATCCACCTTTATCCATTTCACCCACCCTCCAGCAGTCACCCACATTTCTGATATTATATAGCATAATTTTAACAAATTTTATGCACAAAAAAATTTATCAATTCATTGAAATGAATAAATTTAATTGATTATTATTTTAATTTGGTCATATTAATTCATTTCTATGTACCACTTAAAGGTAGCAGCAGCTTTGTCTGTAATATTGTCATAGCCCATATTTAGACTTTTTTATGACGTTCATTAATCCAAACAAAGTCTGAAACATGTAAGAAGGCGTTTGTTTCTGTGTGTGCATTCTCTCCTTCCCTACCGGCCAGCACTTGGCATGAAGGGCGACCCTTGCAAGGTCATTAGTGTGGATTACTGAGGAGAAGGAAATGCACATGCAGTAGCAAAACACCTACAACCCCTTTCAGATTTTATTATTAATACCTAAGTTTGGGATATGACTATGAGAATATTATATTCTGTAATTAACATATTGAAAAATTAAATGTGAATTTAATTTAATTGTAAATTGAAGTAAATTTTGGGTCGTAATTTTAAACTCTGTTTGATGTTTTTAGTGTTATGCTGCATCTCCAGCCTTCAAAGGCAGGACAACGGCCAGGGAAAGCAACCAGTAAGCGAAAAGCTCCAGGAGAGAGAACCGAGGATGAAATTATAAACATTATACTGGGCAAGTAAAAATTGTTTCTGGGCAAATTAAATGTGAAAGCCACTTGCCCAGAAAGGGCAAAGTTTTGTTACTTAACGTCAACCCCTGTTAAGTAACAAAAGTGTGGACAGATACCGCTAACTCAGGGGAGCTTGAATATCCGGCTTCAAACGAACTACCCTGCAGCAATTCATCGCATATTTCTGAAGCAGGCTTCGAGTTCACAAAGTTCTTGCTCGCCCCACATCCCATCCTGCTGAGTTCTTTTTCTACTGTGGCATTTTCAAACAACTTTTTCAAGAACATTCAGCACCATTGCAGCCGCCCTAAATTCTGCAGGCACCTGTTATGATAGCTCAGCAGCACCAGGGGGCTAATTAACACATCAAAATATATAGTTTTGACTAATCAAAATTAACTTTGAGATATCTTGATAATAATTCCTTTAAATGATGAATCAGGTGATGCCATTTGAGATATCTCAAAAGGCATTTTGACTCTCCAAAATATGATTGATTGATATCTTGAATTGTTAATTTCTCTAGTCATAATATAAGATATCTTAATGTATAATTTCGGATAGTCAAAATTTTGTTTTTCAAAGTCAAACATTTTTCTTTGATATCTTAGAAGTAATTACGGATATTCATAAAAGCTGATTTTGTGATAAACGGCCGCCATAAGCCTGCGAGCCTGCGCTCAGGGCGGCAAATCAAGATATTACACATACGAATACTTTCTACGCATTTGCAAATCTCACAAGGCAGAAGTGTAGCAACAATCACGTGTAAAGAGAGCCAACCGAGAAACTGCTTGACTTGTAAACAATGATTTGTGGGTACTTCTGGTTGTTGAAGCAAAAATAAATCAGATTTAAGTGACTCTGTGTGTTTACAGACTGATTTAGACATTTGTAAATCATTTTGCAACATATGCTCCCATATTACTGCTGCTGCTACTTTTAGACCCAGCAGGCAAACCTGTGGCAAGCCGGGCGATGGGAAAGAAGGAGAAGACGATGAGAAAAAGGGAGCAGAGAAAGTGTGGACTGCTGGAAGAACTGCGGTGAACTGGTGAAAGAAAAGTGAAACGGCGTGCTCAAAGATGACCCTGCACATTTAGAGGATGTTTGGCTCAACCTGCTGCTGTGAAGCAGGATTCTCCACCATGAACAGAATCTACAATAAATCTGGATCCAGGCTCAAAATGAGCACCTTGATATGTGCTTGAGAATGGCTTAGTCTCCGGTTAAACCCAGGTTTAAAGCCTTCAAGGTCTTGACGACTTAAAAGAATTTAGCTTAAAGTCTCCTGTAAGGAAATATGGATATATGTGTGTTGGCGACAGTCAAAACAACTAAGTCGCCGAGCGGCTGATTAGGGGAATCCTTGTTGACGCGCTCAAAAGGTTCAGTCCAATATGCTGTTCAGATCCTTTTATTGATCTTCAAAAAACATGCAGGCAGCATACAAACAAATCCACAGGTAGGAGCCGTGATGAAGCGCAACAATAATATCCAAAAACTTAAAGCAGTCAGCAAAATGTAGACATCCCCCATCACCCACTCTCTGACACAAACACCAGGTGAACAGAACAGGTGATTTTACCAATCACCGCTGACCCCACGTGATCAAAACTATGCCCATTCACCACAATGTGAAAGACATTTATCAGTTTATTTCTCCTACAGATTTAGGAATTTTTCTGCTCATTCAGCTCATAAAATGATATGGTTCTCCTCTTTTGGGACTCTTGAGTTTTCAGTTATTAGTTATTCTGTTTTGTTGATCTTTGGTTTATTTTCCATGTTACTCTCTGCTGCCCCCTGGTGCTTGTTTCCTTTCCCCTTGGCTTCCTTCTAGTTAGTTCCACTCACACCTGCTCCTTATTCAGCTCATCAGTCCATCCTTTGGTCTGTTCCCTTTATATACTCCACCTCTGCAGTCACTCCATGCTGGTTCCTTGTTGTTGTTTTGTTGTTCCCTCGTCTCTGGCTTCCCACGTGAGTTTTCCCTGATCCTACTGACTTTTTATGTTCTTAGTATTTTGGATTTTTGGTTGTCTGCCTTTGTTTTTTTTTTTCATTAAATCTACAAGATTCACCTCTGCCTGCTGGTCCTCAACCAACCTCCATACAAATCGCAGACCATGCTTCAAAATTGAGCATAAAACAAAAAAATCAGTGTCATACCTGCGACAAGCTAACTGCGGCACACTGCTGGGGGAGGATAACCAGCCCTTTAGTGCTTGCAAAAAATCTTTCATTCATTTTCAGACAGCTTGTGTTCTCAACAATAGGAAGTCATTCAATAAATATATGTTTGAGCTCATTTATAAAGTATAAACCCTATTGAAAGCGTTCAGGTGGAGTAGCTGTAGGTCCATCAGCCACCTGCTTATGCAACGTTCACACCAAAAGCAGCAAGAGCAGCAAAAACGTGCGTGCTGCTTTATTTTGGATGCTTGTACAAGTTTAGTTCTGACGCAGTGAAAAAAGTGGGTCTGATGCGCGTTGGGTGAAGCTACCCTATCCTGCCTGTAACAACGGCAGCTATTTAAGCTAAGATCAGTGGGTACAAAGTAGTTTTAATATGTTTTTAAGTGAGAAAGTCCACATGAAAACTTCTTCTGTGCAGTTAATCAAGAATACGATTCTGCATTCAAATATTATTTTGCTGTCTCAGACCCCCACATACCGGCGGTGCGCTGTCAGTAGGAATCCCATTCAACAGCAGCCTCCTGCCCGGTCGCCCTCGTGCAGTTTGCTGCGGCGGCTGGAAGGCATTTTTCATGTATGTAATCCAAACTGCAGGCACCAGGATAATAAAAACGAACAGGGTTTGCCGGCAGATTTCTGCATTTTTAGTTAATTTAGGCGTTAATGAACAGTTTCAGAGGAGTGATCATAGTGATCTGTATCATCAGCAGCGCTGTGTCTGTCTCCCTGCCAGCTCCTATATCAGCTTCTCTGATTGGTTGATGAGGCGCGTTCAGCAGCTAAAGTTCAATTTTTCAACCATTGAAACTGCATGTAAACTAGCTGCTTCTGCTGCATCTGCTGCTTTAAGGGCTGGTTATACTCTTACAGCAGTGTGTCACAGTGAGCTTGACGCAGACATTTATGATTTATGCCCAATATTAAAGCGTGGTTTGCGCTACACACTGTGGGTCTAGATACGGCCGAGGCGGTGAGGAAGTGGGGGCGAGTTTGAGTCCGACAACGGAGGGACATGGCGGCGAAAAAGAGTGGAGATCCAGGTGGAAAAAGGGTCCCAGCGTTCTCGCTCACCTCGATCTTCTAGCTTAGACATGGGCAAACTACGGCCCCCGGGCCGTATACGGCCCGTTAGGCTTTTTAATCCGGCCCGCCGAACTTGTCCAAATTACCCTATTTTCACGACTGTAAGGCGCACATAAACATCTTTTTCTTTTTTTTCTTTTTTTCCTCAAAATGTGCCCTGTGTGTGTTGTAACTGCGACTTTTGAGACCACCATGCAGAACTCCTCATCTCCTCATTGAGGAGATGATGAAAGCGTGGCTGAGGGAGGTGAATGTAAGGAGACCAGGTGTTTTTTCCCACTCATCACCATCTCTGGTAATCTGTGACTCCATGCGTGCCCATCTCACAGCTGATGTGAAAAACATGGTGAAACAAATGAATGCTGTGCTCGCTGTTATTCAACCGCTTGACATCGGTGTGAACCGGACGCAGCAGGTGCAGCAGAAGCAGCGAGTTTACATGCAAAGTCAATGGTTGACGCGCGTATAGGTGCAGCAAAAGGTCCCGCAGCGCGTTTTGAGCAGCAGGCGCAGCGCGTCGGGAGCGTTTGCATCTGACGCGCCGGAAACGCGCTGCTGCTGCTCGAGATGGAAAAATTGAAGTTTTGCTGCTGGACGCGCCACATCAACCAATCAGAGAAGCTGATCTGGGAGCTGACAGCGAGACAGACACATCGCTCTGATGACAAATGATTAGGGATGGGAATCGAAAACCGGTTCCTGTTCAGAACCGGTTCCGTATTTTTCGATTCCATGGCATCGTTTGGCAGCTCGCTGAATGATTCTTTTTTCGATTCCCGCAGCACCAGAGCCGAGAGCGCCGGCTCTGGGGAGCACGACTTACGTCACGTTTTTTACGTAAGTTACGCAACTTACGCAAGTTACGCAAGTTACGCAAGTTGGAAGAACTATTCGAGGAGGAAGACAACGTGCTGCGGTCACTTTGTGAATCAAAGCCCCGTCTTTCCTTAGCCCAGAGGGTAGATCAGGAAATCCAGCTCTATAAAAGCTTGCCCTCCATCCCCTGCAGGGATAGCGCCACACTGTGGTGGTGGAACAAGCAAGATACGCTGCCCTTGCTATCTGGACTGGCTGAAAACTACCTCTGTGTGCAGGCTTCCTCCACCCCATCTGAGAGGGTGTTCTCCACGGCTGGAGACACCATAAGCGCTGAAAGATCCCGTATCCTTCCAGAAAAAGCAGATATGCTCATCTTTCTGCAAAAGAACTGTTAATTTTCCCTACTACTGTTTTATAATTAGTATTTTTTGTTATTTAAAATAGGTTATTATCCCATCATTTGTTATTAGACATTGTTGGTTATTAAGTTTGTTCTTGTATTCATTTTTCATTTAAACACAGATGTTACTCCAGTTTCACATTTCCTGTGGACATCTTGATCTTTTTGAGTTTGTAAGATTGTGCAATAGTTAAGTAAACAAAGTTGATTCTGATAATCAAACTGTTTGTTCTCCTTTTTCCCCCAAATTGGAATCGAAAAAAGAATCGATTAAGAATCGAATCGTTTCATAGAATCGAAAAGGGAATCGGAATCGTGAAAATCTTTTCAATTCCCAACCCTACAAATGATATTACGGCAAATGAAAAAGGCTGGATGGATGAGGAGATGATGAAAGCGTGGCTGAGGCAGGTGTATGTTAACCTGACAACAGCCAGATGCATGTCTCGCTCCGCCCAGCTCCGCTCACATACATCTGGGAACCCGCTCATTGAAAGTGATTTCCCCAACCGAATTTATGGTCTGTCCAATCAGGACGCAGGGTGGGTGTGTCCTGGAGTGGAGAAGCGACCGTGAGATTCCAACAACAATGGCGGCTCGCATTGAGGAAGCAAGCGTTAGCAATGATGCTGCTATTTCTTCTATGTTGTCCAATCTATCTGATATTGTTTAATTAAAAGAACATCAGAGAACGGCTTTGAAGGCTTTTGTTGGTGGAAACGATGTTTTCGCCCTTCTCCCGACCGGATTTGGCAAGAGCTTGACCTACCAAATGGCTCCTCCTCTCACAGCGTCACGGGTTAGCTTCGGTGTGAGTGGTTGAAATAGCACGTCAATAAAGATGACAGACAAGTGGCTTATCCAATCATATGCAAGGAGTTTTGATAAGGCCCAGCCTTCAGTAAAGGCAATTCCTATGGCGGGTTCCCAGATGTATGTGAGCGGAGCTAGGCGGAGTGAGACATGCATCTGGCTGTTGTCAGGTTAGGTGTATGTAAGGAGACCAGGTGTTTTTTTCCACGCATGACCAACGCTGTTAATCTGTGACTGAATGAACGCTGTGCTTGCCGTTATCCCGGGCGGTCTGACAAAGAAACTTCAACCGCTCGACATCGGTATACACCGGCCGTTCAAAGTAAGGCTGCGAGCGGCGTGGGAGCGATGGATGACTGACGGAGACCACAGTTTCACGAAAGGTGGAAGGCAGCGCCGCGCAAGTTACACCACAGTTTGTGGATGGATTGTTGATGCTTGGACTAACGCGTCTGCTGGCACTGTTGTTCAAGCTTTCGCAAAAGCATGCATTATTTCTGAGGAGCCGCGCTGCACGGAAAGTGACTCTGATAGCGAAGAAGGGGAAACTGGCATGTCTGATTTAGTGCAGCTGTTTAATTCAGAAACAGAGGATGATGACTTTGATGGGTTTGATTAATACTTTGTAATAAATACATGAATAAAGAACAATCCTACTCAGTTTTGCTCCCGCTCTATTTTTCTGACTGAAAACTTAATTCAACAGCAGCCTCTGGGCCGGGTCTCCTCCGGTTTCACCGCGGCGGCTGGCAGGTGTTTTTTCATCTAAATAATCTAAATCTTGCAGCTATATTTGATGTGATCAGTGGGAATAAAGTAGTTTTAATATGTTTTTAAGTGAGAAAGTCCACCTGAAAACTTAATAATTGCAGTCAGTTCATCCAGATTATTATCCTGCCTATACTATTTCTGTCGGAGGCGCTCAGACCCCCACATACCAGCAGTAGGAATCCCTTCAACAGCAGCCTCTAGGCTGGGTAGCCTCCGGGTTCACCGTGGCTGCTGGCATGTGTTTTTCATCTAAAAAATTTAAACTGCAGGCACCAGGATACCGGTAATAAAAGCGAACATATTCCGTCGGCAGGTTTCAAAATTTTAAGTTAATTTAGGAGTGATCACAGGGCTCTGTGTCATCAGCGATGTGTCTGTCTCAAGGCCAGCACGTAGGTTTGATTAATACTTTGTAATAAATAAATGAATAAAGCACAATCATACTCAGTTTTGCTCCCGCTCTATTTTTAAATAGGCAGTAGAGGTATTTAAACGTAGTAGAGGACATGTACCTGTATATAAGAAAACCCTATAGTCCGGTGCGCCTTATGTGTGTGTTAAATACAGAAATGGGACACATAACTGAGACTGCGCCTTTTAGTACGGTGCGCCTTATGGTCGTGAAAATTGTCTGTTTTTTTATACATTTCAATCCCCAGGTTTAATTAATGACATTGCTTGTCCAAATGCTCCTGGCCCGGCCCTTCTGTCAAATTTTAGAACCCATTCTGGCCCGCAAGTCAAAAAGTTTGCCCACCCCTGTTCTAGCTGGTCAAACTTCACAAGTTGTTTTCTGCAATTTGGGAGTGGTGCAGCGGAGTGTCTGCGGAGGGGGCGGGGACGGCTTTTTGTGCACTGCGACATCTACGCAGACGACCTGGTTTCGAAGTATAAATCAGCCTTTAGGTGTGAACGCAGCATTAGAGCGTCTCCACCAACTTTTATTGCAAAGTTACACCCTAGAGGTGGCAATAAGGGTGATCAATAATTGGCTAAGGTTGGCTATGGACACCCATGTCCCCCCATCTAGCTCCGCCCCTGCCGGCACCAGAGGCATAGCCAGAAATGTTTTTATAATTTTATAAAGTCAATTATATAAAGTTAATTTTCCTGTTCCAGCAGGAAAATTAACGAGCAAAACATCCGTATTTTCTAAATAAAGACAAACTATACTTTCGCACACACTTTGCTAACAAATAGATGCCTATATCCAAACATCCGTGCTTTCTAAACAAAAGGTATAGTGGATAAAATTATTTGAGGTTTGAGTTCTGGGGTGAACATCTTTTCCATTGTCATTACTTACTTTACAACCACTAATATTTCATACATTTATTATTAAGTTTTTATTAAAACAGTTACTTATCTATGATTTCACTGAAGACTCCTGGATGACTTGCGGTGATGCATCATTTCTTCTTTACCCCATAAAAAACAAAATCTATTTTTGAAAAGAGCATTGATTCTGTATTTATCATCTTTAATGTTAGTCTATTGATGTGTACAATCAACCGCAGTGTTTTTGTTGTCAAGTAGTTGTTAATATATGAAAAATTAAAACGTTTTGAATATTCCAGTTGAGAGTAACAATGCTGCCTATGTCTGAATAGGGGGTTTTCAGTGACGTCACTGGCCAGCTTCCGGTCCGCCATCTTGGGTGGCATATTATCGTATATCATATATATCATGTCGCGAATGGATAAGTACGCCAGCACGCTAGAGCCACCAGATCATGGAACATATCTGAGAAAATGTTCCATGATCGACCATATGGACCCATATGCCCTCCACGGTGCCTTGTTTAGCACTGATCCAGATGATTGGCCAAATGTAGAGCATGGCGACATAGTTCATCGACCGGTGTTCAGTGAAAACCCTCTGCACACTCTTGAGGGAATGAGAGCGTGCAAGGGTCTAGATGCTCACAACCAGTTCACATCTGGTTGGGTACGAGATGTCGAAGTGATGTACATGAAGGAAATCGCCATCATACCTGGACGGGTGAGTTTTAATAAGATGGTAAAAATGTAAACAATCCGACGCAGGGCTCGCTATGCTAGGTGGCTAACGCCGGCGGTGCGCGAACAGTTCCAAAGCTACACGTCCTTGGAGTCTCATGTGCAGTTTACGAATGGATGGGTTCAGGAGCTGCAGCTCATAAAGCCAGCAAACAGTGCTAACCGTTAGTGCTAACAACCACTCAGGCATGTAATGTACTTTTAACCAGCTGCTATGTGTTTCAAAGGTGTGGTTAGTAACGTTAACTGCCAAACCTCCCTAAACCCTCCGGGTTTCTCACATATTTGAGCCTTTTCCCGCTGGTTGAAATCAAGTTAAGGTGATATTAATCAAATTAAAACACGGCTGAGAGAGGGAGTCCAGTACGCGGTAGTCATAGGCAGTAGTCTGAGTAGCGGCGGCGGAGACGGTCAACATTGCGGCCACGGAAAGTAATACGTCATGACGCCCAAGCCCTATTATTAACATATTCTTACATGTTTTAAATGCTTGACAGTTAATTACCTGTGACAAAGTGAGCACTGCAGACTCTGGCGTATTCCAGCTTAACACCGTCCAAATCGGACCTGGATATCCGTGTCAGCCATAGGTGACGGCGTTGTTCAGATAGCTGTTATGTTTTTTCACATTGATTCACGATTACGGCTGGTATGCGATAGAAAGAGCGTTTTTCTCCACCTTCACGGCCGTGCAACCAACAATTACACACGATTTCACCATTTTTCACTGTCAATACTGCCTAAGGCTGCCACCCAATATGGCGGACGCGCTGAGTAGTCACGTGAGCGTGACGTCACCTGAAAACCCCCTATTAGAGGAAAAAATGGTAGGGGTGGCCACAGGGGTGGCCAATGATTGGATAAGGGTGGCCATGGCCACCCCTGGGCCCCCATCTAGCTCCGCCCCTGCCGGCGCACGTTTGGAGCAAAACGTCCCGGCCGGCAGCCGGCTGTAAAAACGGACACGAAACGGGGTGAAGAGAAAAAAACAAACGATAAACATAAAAACAACACCAGCTTCAGTGTGTTGTGAGGAACACGCGCTGCTTTTGGTGACATAACTGTGTTTTTTTTTTCTTTCTCACCATGTAGCCCCCCCACACATAGAGCAGGCTGTCCAGCACCACAGCCGTGTGTCCGCTCCTTTCCCGGGCCACAAGCTCCGAGCAGTGCCGCTCAAAGGCGGGGTCCATCCTCCGTCCTCTGTCAGCTACCAAAAAAACAATTAAAATATTGTCTTTTCAATAAAAAACATACATTTAAATGTCTTAAAAGCAGCCGAGAGGGCGAGGACTTACAACATTCATATGTCAGAAAGCTTATTATCTCCTTACAGTCTGATTATACCTCCGGCTATCAGCTAAAACCCATTATTGATCCTTTTTAAACATACTCACGGATTACAGTCCGACTCCAACTGTTGAGTTTCTGATTTTCATGCTTTTAAATTCAGCTTTCAGACCCGCTACAAAGAGTTCATCTCCTCAACCGTCAGCTGTGTAAACACTCCTACAAAATAAAACAACACTTCCGGGTCTCTCCTTTCAGCATAAAATACAACATAAATAAAAATTTTCATTATGTTTGCTTAAAAATATACATGAAATACACGTAAACATGTTGAATTCGATAGAAATAAGATGTTAAACTGACTTACTCTTAATACAATTCTTATTGCTATGTAATAATACAGTTATATAAGTATGAAAATGCATATTCTTGTAATTCTGCATAGTTGAAATTGTTCAGAGGAGAGCAGAAGGCTGCATAATGAGGGTCAAAGAGGAAACTTATCTATCTTCATGAGCCGAGACAAATTATCTGAAGTTCAGCAGGCAAAAACAAAAAAACAACCTACTGAGTCATCTTTCTCTGAATGCATTTAAACTCTCTCAAGTCAATATTATAGATCTATCTTTTGAAGGAAAAACATAATTTCCTTATGATAACTTTTTCAGTATAAACCTTGACCCCTCTGGGTGGACATCCTGTCTTTGCTCGCCTCTGAATTGATTAGGTATGCGTGAGCAGAAGAAATGTTTCAAGAACTTTTGGCAGCATTGATTTAGATTGGATTTTACCTTAAATATTCAGCTATGTTATTGCAGCTACTTAATATAGCACTAAAGTGTCCTTTTTTGTCTTTTGTTTTATATTTTTGCTCAACAGATGGACTCAACAGATGAAAAAGCCCCTCAGTAGAGGTTTTAGAAATAATCATTTTGGCGATATATTGTGATATTCGCCTGCCCGATATAATCTCAATCTTTCACTTCCTAGTATTGATTTTTTAAAAACAAACATGGTTGCCTAAAACAATGAGGGGAAAAGCCTCATTGCACAGCCCTTTTGCTGTGCGGAGCAGCACCGTATCTGTATTTGAGGCACAGTGACTGACTGAAACCCCAAACAACATGGATACCAAAATAATGTCTGATATCAGTTATTTTGTATGAAAGCCATAAAGCGATTAAAAATGTCTTCATAAACTTTATGTTTATTTTTATTTGATTTTATTTATTTTTAAGAGAGTATGTTATTTTCTTCATTGCCATACAGCATCACCCTTGTGTCTAAAGCCATGCTTATAGATAGGACTTTTAAACTTTTTTGGATGACTTTCTTCCAGAAATCATTCATTATATCACATATCCAAACACAAGGAATGAACAAGTCTCTAAAGCTATTAAAATAAGTATCTGGTATTCTATGTGTTCAATTTCACCAGACACATAAAACCGCATGTTCTTCTCTATGGTGCTTCTCCAGAAGCACCATAGAGAGCGTTCTGAGCAGCTGTCTCACTGTGTGGTGTGGAGGCTGCAGCGCCTCAGACTGGAAGAAGGTGAGAACAGCAGAGAGGATCATGGGGGCTCCTCTTCCCTCCATTAAAGACATTTCATCCCAGCGCTGCGTGTCCCGAGCCCGTGACATCATCAGTGACCCCTCACCCCCCCACTATGGACTGTTCTCCCTGCTGCCCTCTGGGAAGAGGCTTCCCAGCATTCAATGCAGGACCAGCAGGTTCTGCAGCAGCTTCTTCCCCACCGCCATCACACTGATGAATGTTGAAAAAACTCTAAATCACTGACTCTGCATCAAACTGACAGCTCCAAACCAACAGACTGCAGATTTGCACCATATATATCTAATGCTCTGAACTTCCATATCAATGATTTTTTTTTACACCATGTTTTTTCTCCCACAATGTTTACAATCACTGCTGCACTTTATGGAGTATAAATGTTCTGTTACTGTTTGGAAAGCTGTAGTAAACAAAATTCCTTTAGTGTTCACTCTGCGTATACAAAATGACAATAAAAGTTGTCAAAGTTTGCATTTGCCATTTGTATTGAAGTAGTTTCAACTTCTGTGATTTCTCTAAACTTAGATTTCATCATCTCATCATATTCAAATTTTGAATTTGTTTCACAGCTTTTCATTTACTATGCCAGATTTTTTTTAATATTAAAGCTTTTTTGCTGATTGAGTTATAAATGATATCTTGTGTCATTACTTTATTACACATAATTTAATAAATACAATTCTCTGAGCTTTTTGAACCGTGAACCTGAAATATAACCAAAATTATGAAAGTAAAACTAATACTAAAACAAATCAAAACTAAACTAAACTAAAACTAATATTCAATAAAAAGAAGGAGGGCAGAAATAGATGACAAAATATCCACATGTACAGAAGAAGAGACGGTCATTAAGGTTAACCAAACCTAGAAAAAAACAAAAGCAGAACTTTAGGGAACATTTTCTTAAACTAAATTAATATAAACTGTAATTAAAAGGCTAAAACTAACCTACTAAAAGTGTACATTTATGAAGCTAATTAAAACCAACTAAAGTTATCCAAATAATTTTATAAATGCAAGATTTATTTGAATCCTGGACCTAAAATTCTGCCGACTTTTTAAGAGAATAAAACTAGCAATCAAACAAATACAAACTAAACTAAGAATTATTAAAAATGATAATTAAAAACTAACAAACCCATTCAGAAAACAAGTTAAAACCAACTAAATTAGATTTAAAAAAATATATATATATATTAAAAAAAAGAAAAAAACCCAAACTAACGTAAGAGATTTGATTAAATTCAGCATATAAACTAATATTCTTTATTTTTATCTCCTGTCTGTTAGGCGCATATTTAGTTCACTTTTATTTTGGTATCGGTTGTTTTAGAGGAAGTGACGTAATGTGTGCGGAAGTTGGTATTTAGCGCCAAAGTTGAGCTGTAAGAGGTGGAAAAATGGATGCTTCTCGCAAAATAAAGACTAAAGTTTCCGCCGGTTTCAAGATGAGAAGCTTAATTCTTCGACCGTATGTATTTTTATTTGTTTTCTCTTTGTCTTTAGGCATAAAGAAATATTTTCCAAACGCTTTTCGTTTGTTTGTTGTTGAGTTGAGCTTCAGTCATGCAGGATCAAATGTGAAACTCGTCAATGTTATCCATTCATTAGAGACGCAATGGGTGATTTATTACAGCTTTTTATTTCTGACCCATTATTATTATTTACAATTTTTATTTTTTTAAACATGACTTTTCCACTTTGGACAGTATTACTCACTGACAGGTCAATGCTAGGCTATTAGATGTTTATGCTAATTCAAGGCAGAAGTCCTGAAAACATAAAAAAGAACATATATTTTGAATAGTAAGGGTTATTGTTTTACATTATTGTGTTCGTTTATTTCTAGTTACCTGGATAAAGTTTCTTTGTGATTTTAGTGTTGTTATAAATCACCCAATGTTGTAAAGTTTTGTTTATATTTACAAAAGGGGGTTAAACAGCAACCTTCTGGTTCTGTGGCCAAGAAAAGGTTTCTATGTATGCTTTGAAAATTTTCCAAATGTTTTAAAGCTAATGATCAATGTGTTTAACAATGCATGCAGATGGAAAGGTTAGTGGAAGGAAAAACTTCCAGGAAGAGTTACTCAAGCTTTGTAAGGGAAGAACTGAACGTGGAGTCGGAGCTCCATGAAACGCCACATCCAGACGTTTCCAGGACAACAGTAACAATCTTTTGTAAATCCGATCCAAACCCTCAGGACATAAATCATGTTGGAAACTTTTTCCCTGGGCTAAGGCAGGGGTCGGCAACCCACGGCTCTTTAGCGGCTCCCTGGAGCTTTTTCAAAACTTTATGAAAAATAGATGTTTTTTGGTTTGTTTATTTTAATGTGGTGTGCAGGAGGTCATTATGTTTTCCAAAGCTGTAAACATTTTTATAATAAATACATCTAAAGAATAATTTGTGTCATAGCCATAGAGATCGGTGGTCAAAGCCTGCAGCGTGTGTCTCGGCGTGGCGCAGTGCAGGTAAAGAAAGCTGCAGATGTGCCTTGGACCATGGATCCCAAAGGGGAAAAAAGGAAGAAAGCTGATGAGAACAGAGGATTCAAGGAAGAATGGACCAAAAGGATTGCCTGTATTTTTGCTTTGGCACAAGAATTTGTCAAATAATGAAAATAATAATTTGGAAAGACATATCCAGGGAAGGCTAAATAGGCAGCCGATTGACTATTATGTTATTAAACATTCAGGTCAATTTTTAGTGACATTTTTTTCTATAATCTTTTTGCTGCTGTAAACACCAGAATTTCCCCATTGGTGGAGAATAAAGGGATTTTCTACTCTATTCTTAAGTCCTCTTTTCAGATACAAATAAAGTAGGCATTCATTTCTAGATCTGAGGAGCCATATCATCCACTGGGATTTATTAGGACGAATTAATGCGGCCGTTTACTAGGAGAGTTTAGAGCTTTTCACGGCTCTGCTGATAAACTTTAGAAACTATGGAATAGATGAGAGATACCAGAATCAGCACTGAGATGAAGGTCGCTGCTTAACCTTTTTTTTACTTAAACCTCGTTCCTTTTATCTCGTCTAACAAACAGAGAACGTGAGGACACCCTTCTCTCCTAATTCTGTTGTTTGTCCTTCAGTGAAGCCAGCAGGTACCTGGTGGAGGCGTTGGAGTCGGTGGACTCCTCCGAACTCGATGATGTTGTGGAAAGGATCCTGGACGCAGTGGAGAAGCAGCCATGTAAGCTGGGACGGTCTGATGACCATTATGCTGATGTGTTTGTTGGTGGTGACCATGAGGTGTCTTCTTCCAGTGTCTTCCAGTATGATCGAGCTCTCTGTGGTGGAAAGTGCCGTGCAGGACTGCACTCAGGCCTGCGATGAAACTATGTGAGTCCGGATTTCCTGTAGTTGGACCTACAGTTTGGTTCCGTATTAATTTAACCAGAATATTTATGTTGATTTTCATGTAACTTTAATTTATACATATATTTTCTATCCTTATAATAGTCAGACGTTTACATATATGCACGCTGGGTGTTATCAGGTTTGTTCTTTGGATGCACAGATTATAGAAGCTAGAACTTCTCTAATCCAGACAGGGTCAGAACTCAACATAAACTCCCCTGGAACTGAGAAAAACACTGATTGGTTGGATTAATGTTCCTGTTCATGGTAATAAACAGCATTAGATCAATTAAATCTCCCAGCTGATTATTTTAGGACCATTTTTTTATCGACCTGGTCCAATATTTGCGATATAAGCCGAGTCATTGGTTCATTCTACGGACGTCCCGGTCTGATTATAATGGAAATCGATTTGTTATCGGCCATTAAAAAATGTCACAATATGTTGCCCTGCATCAAGATTTCTGGTATAAAAGGCTGATAAAAATACTCTGCTTCTGTTTAAAGTCATGTTATGTTCCTATGAACAAAAAAGAGCAAAAGCCATCTGATCCTGATCAAATAAACCTTTATACACCAAGCGTCCATCCTGGTCCTTTTGAGCATCAATAGAATTTCAGAAACCGGGTGTAACAAGCTGACATAAACAGACGTGGCACCATCTGCAGGCAGCACTAAGGAATAGGGGTGTAAATCACATCCATCATGGCGATTCGATTCAGTATCAATTTCCTGACCCAACGATTCGATTATTTTAGATACTCAAGAATACACCACGATTCGATTAATCAGTAAATTTTTTTTTTTTTTTTTTTTTTTTTACACCTTACAGGCTAAACAAAGTTTCAAGTTTGAAATAAATCAACGAAAGCTGTAATATCGTTATGCATTTTTTTTTTTTTAGAAACAACAGCAAATAACAGAAGTAGAAAAGTTGCCTTAAAAAATACTGCACATAATCAGTGCAATGAGTGCAATGCAATACCTCGGCTCCAGACGCCCTGCCCCCTCCACAGACGCTCCGCTGCTCCTCTCCCAGATTGTAGCTGACCACAGACAGGAGGCTTGGTTTGTTTTTATGACCCAAATTGCGGAAAACAACTCGTGAAGTTTGACCCGCTAGAAGAGCGAGGTGCGCGAGAACGCTGGGACCCTTTTTCCACCTGGAGCTCCGCTCTTTTTGGCCCTCATGTCCCTCCGTTGTCGGACTAAACTCGCCCCCACTTCCTCGCCGCCTCGGCCGTATCTAGACCCACAGCGTGTAGCACAGACCACGCTTCAATATTGAGCATAATTTAAAAATGTCTGTGTCAAGCTCACTGCAACACAGTATAACCAGGAAGCGAGGTAGGACGGCAAAATAGGTTTAGCGCCACCGCAGCACGGGAGGAGAATTACACCCAGGAGCAAATGGATAAAAATAGACCCAAGAAAAAAAAACATGAATCGATTATCTTGCGGACGTGTCGATGCATCGGATCGTCGGCTGTTGGATCGATGCATCGATACAAAACCATTATTATTTACACCCCTACTAAGGAACTACCAGAAAAGCAGTCGAGGACAACTAAAGGGCTGAAGGTTATCCTCCCTCAGCAGTGTGTCGCTGTGAGCTTGTCACAGGTATGGCGCAGACATTTTTGCTCAATATTGAAGCGTGGTCTGCACTGTGTTATTCCACGGCACAACGCCAGAGGGCCAATCAGGAACTAGCTGTGGGTCTAGATACGGCCGAGGCGGCGAGGAAGTGGGGGCTAGTTTAGTCCGACAACGGAGGGACATGAGGGCCAAAAACAGCGGAGATCCAGGTGGAAAAAGGATCCCAGCCTTCTCACGCACCTCGCTCTTCTAGATGCTCCATCTTCACCAGTCGTTTTCCACAATGGCGGTCATACAAACAAAACAAGCCGCTAAGGAACCAAACAGGAAATACTCATAGAGTAGAGCGGATGTAGATTTGACCAATCAGAATGAGGCAGATTATTCACTTAAAATTCATCTTGTTTATTAAAATCAGTGCAGTTTTTTCTAACTTGTTCCAGAAGAAGCGTCCCAGTAAACCATCAGAAACCCTGATTTACTGTCCGATAACTGCAACAATTAGTCGATGTAAACGTCTGGCTTTGTCGCTGGAAAAAGTCTTTAAGTTAACAGTTATGAGCTCACATGATCCGCCTTCTTCCTCTAGAGATAACGTCTTCAACATCATCGGAGCTTTCGACGTACCCAGATATATTTACAGTGTGGAGAGGAAGAAGTTTGTACCGTGAGTAACGTTTTCCCCTCAGCTGGTTTCATCTCGCTGCTATAAGCAAATAAAAAACCCCGTTCTTCTACTGGCCGCTGTGCAGCATCAGCATGACGAGCCACCCGGCCCCCAGTCTGTGCGGTTTGGCCAAAGATAAAGCTGAACTTTTCAGGGAGCGTTACACAATCTTGCAGCAGGTGGGTAACGCCTCAGTCCTGCTAATAATGCTGCTGCCTGGCGTCACGTTTACATGAAGAGACCTTTTCTGGTTTCTTTTTAAGCGCACGCATCGCCATGAGCTGTTCACCCCGCCGGCCATCGGAGCCGCCGCGGACGAAGGTCAAAACAAATTTCAGGTAGAGAATCTGAATGAATGCGGGGGGGCTGGAGGCGGGAGAACAGTTTTAACTTGAGATGGACGGGTTGTTTTCCACAGCTGAGGACGGTGGAGGCGTTGCTAGGCAGCACAGCGAAACTGGGAGAGGTGATCGTTCTGGGAATGATCACGCAACTGAAAGAGGTGAGGCCTCGTTTTCTCAGCTCCTTTTTAGAAATGATGAAAGTTGATGAACACAATAAATAAATCAGTTAAAAATGCTAAAGCATAAATGGAACCAGGTTTGATTTCTCTTTTCATTTTTTTTTTTAGGGTAAATTTTATCTGGAGGACCCGACTGGGACAGTACAGCTGGACATGTCCAAAGCAATATCCTTTCCAGTTTAACATATGAAGCGTCACATGATTTTAAAAAAATTCTGCTTCCTTAGCTCCAGTTTCACCAGTTTCATAACGGTCTTTACACAGAGTCCTGCTTCGTGCTGGCAGAAGGTAAACACCTGGAAATCATGTTTATGAAACGATTCTTTTAACGCTGTAAACAGGAAGTTCAGTCAGCAACCAAAAGGCCGTCAGGAGAGAACTTGATGTCCAGATTTCTAAACACTGGCTGTGTTAAAACTTCGCACGAAATCCCTCCATCACTATATAGAGTAGGGGTGTAAATCACATCCATCATGGCGATTCGACTCAGGATTGATTTCCTGACCCAACGATTCGATTATTTTCGATACTCAAGAATACACCACAATGCGATTCCATTAATTTGTTAATTTTTTTATTTATTTTATTATTTTTTTTGCACCTTACAGGCTAAACAAAGTTTCAAGTTTGAAATAAATCAATGAAAGCTGTAATATCGTTATGCATTTTTTTTTAGAAACAACAGCAGATAACAGAAGTAGAAAAGTTGCATCAAAAAATACTGCAGAAAATCAGTGCAATGAGTGCAATGCAATACCTCGGATCCAGACGTCCCCCCCCCCTCCACAGACGCTCCGCTGCTCCTCTCCCAAATTGTAGCTGACCGCAGACAGTGCCGCAGACAGGAGGCCGGCTTGTTTTGTTTTTATGACCGAAATTGCGGAAAACAACTCGTGAAGTTTGACCCGCTAGAAGAGCGAGGTGCGCGAGAACGCTGGGACCCTTTTTCCACCTGGATCTCCGCTCTTTTTGGCCCTCATGTCCCTCCGTCGTCGGACTAAACTCACCCCCACTTCCTCGCCGCCTCGGCCGTATCTAGACCCACAGTGTGTTGCACAGACCACGCTTCAATATTGAGCATAATTTAAAAATGTCTGCATCAAGCTCACTGCAACACACTGCTGCAGGAGTATAACCAGGAAGCGAGGTAGGAGAGCAAAATAGCTTTAGCGCCACCGCAGCACGGGAGGAGAATTACGCCCAGGAGCAAATGGATAAAAATAGACCGAAGGAAAAAAAAACATGAATTGATTCTCTTGCGGACGTGTCGATGCATCGGATCGTCGGCTGTTGGATCGATGCATCGATACAAAACGATTATTATTTACACCCCTAGTATAGAGCAGAGATTATTTAGTTAACTGACCATTCGGACAGATGATCACTAGTTTTCGCTCACCATTGGTCACGGGACTCTGCGTCCTCACACGGTGCCTGCGCCATCTTTATTATTTGCTGTCACAACAAATCCCATGATGCTTTGCAAATAGAGCTCTCGCAAAGCATTCTTGGAATATATCTGCTTGTCCAGTGACCATGGATGATCACTACTTTTCAAGGTGCGGACACAATTAACATGTAATTAATGCTGATGATGGGTGGAAGTAAACTTCAGGCGGGGGTCGCTAGTTTAGTGTTTCTCACTGAAGGCTGAAAACTTAATCCTGCATTTTATTTTTCTTGAAAAGGAAAAAAATTGCATAAAAAAGTCAGATTGTCCTTTTCTGTCTGTTCCTCCATATTGCAGGTTGGTATGAAGATGGCGTGTTCCACGTCAACGGCTTTGGATTCCCTCCAACAGAGCCGTCCTCAGCTACCAGGTCTGAACTTTTATTACATCGAAAATTTGGATTAAAATGTTCCTTTATCAACCACCCAGTTTATATCAGTAGGGATAAACAAAAGAATCTGCAGGCATAAAACATTCAGAACGTTCAGAGTCTGGAAAAGATTACATGATTACATTCTGGTATCACTGTTTATCATTCAGGGCGTACTACGGAAACATCAACTTCTTCGGCGGTCCGTCCACCACCTCGGTGAAGATGTCCTCCAAGCTGAAGCAGCTGGAGGAGGAGAACGAAGACGCCATGTTTGTAATTGTCTCCGACCTGTGGCTGGACAGCGTGGAGGTGATGGAGAAGCTTAACGTCATGTTCTCAGGTCCGATTTTGCAGCTTCTTTTGTTTTTTTTTACAAGGCGCTGCAGGACTTTAGCCTCATCGTTTCCTTCTTCCTCTAACAGGATACGCCGCTCTGCCTCCCACCTGCTTCATCTTTTGTGGAAACTTTTCTTCTGCTCCATACGGGAAAACTCAGATTAAATCCCTCAGAGGTAAAACATTCTGGTGTGGCTGAATCTTCGTGTATTTATTCTATCTTTGGTGTCATCATGGAGCCTCGTGAGACTATCCTGATCTCGCGAACTTTCAAGGTTTCACTCGCAGATCAGTCTGGAGGTGTGACGCAACGAGAAGCGCGACGGTTCAGTCTAAAGAACATGGCGGCTTCAGCCGATGAAACTAGCGTTCGCGTGGCTATCGAGCAAGTTTTATCGGAATTACAGAGTATTTCTTCACTGAAAGAAGAGCAAAACACTGCTCTGGAGGCTTTTCTCAGAGGAAAAGATGTTTTTGCATCTTCTCCCGAATGGTTTCGGCAAAAGTAGCCTGGCTTGTGGTTGTGTTTTCGTCGTCGCTCTGTTAGTACGTCATGTGCTTCGTTGATCTGATTGGTTTATTTGGCCCGTCTATCACCAACATAGGCCAATCAGCTAACCAGTATTTTCGCCCCTTCCCAAAATTACTTCAATGGAAGGTTTCCAGATGGATATGCGGAGCAAATCCATCTGGTGGAGTCAGGTTAGCATTCCTGCAGAATTCACCAAACTTTGATTTAAAGAAAACGGAGATATGAGGAACCTCAGTCAACTACGTGAGGTAGTTTAAAGTGCATTTTTTGTATAAAACTAAAGAAATAACGGGTATTTATTATGGGTATGCTGGTCTAACTGGCTAAGCTCTTCTGACAGAACACCGTCTCTTTGATGGAACCCACTTTTCACGCTTTGACAGATTGTTTTTGATTTGAGTCTGAATTTTCAACCATGTTTGGCTTTTCTGAGCGAGTTTTCTGAAATCCCCCTCAGATCTGAGGTGTTTAGATAATTATTATAATTGAACTTTATTGATCTCATATTGGAGAAATGTACCTCTGCATTTAACCCATCACCTTGGGGAACAGTGGGCTGCCATCGTGGGGCGCTCGGGGAGCAATTGGGGGGTTAATGCTGTTCGCTCAGGGACCCAGAGCGGAGGTCTGAGGGATTGTGGCTCAAACTCAGAACCTCAGGATTCCAAGCTCTATGCCCTAACGACTACACCACCCATGCACCCTGCATCACAGACAAAAATCAAGTACATTCACTCAGTTTAAAGTCGTTTTGTTTTCCTAGAATCCCTGAAGTCCCTCGCTGACATCATCTGCGCATATCCCAGCATTCACAGCAGGTAGGAGCGTGCAGATTTCCCTCTGATCCTGACGTCTCCATACACCGGGTGTTGAACTCAAACCTGTTTGTCTGAACCTGTAGCAGTCGCTTTGTGTTTGTTCCCGGGCCCGAGGACCCCGGTCCAGGCACCATCCTGCCCCGGTAAGCCTTCAGAAACATCAGATTACCTCTGCTCCTCTCAGCTTGAAGTAACTGAGGAGAAACGTTTTCCTCCTAGGCCTCCGTTGGCAGATCACATCACAGAAGACTTCCAACAGAGGGTGCCGTGCTCCGTGTTCACAACCAACCCCTGCAGGTAAAAACTCATTCAGGCGTGTGGTCTCAGATGGTTTGTTTGCATGAAATGACTGTTAGAGTGACTGAGAGCGCTGTCTGGTCAGGATTCAATACTGCAGCCAAGAAATCGTCATCATGAGGGAAGATCTGGTCAACAAGATGTGCAGAAACTGCGTCCGGCTGCCCAACAACAACCTGGACATCCCAAATCACGTGAGTGCAATAAAAAAAATCAGAGGCCTAAACAGAACCGACTTAATCCTGCTCCTTAAAGGAAAAGTCCGGTCAGCAAGGAATAACCAATGGATCATTATTTATACCTAAAATTAATACGTTCTCCATTATTTAATTGATTTAATATTAATCAGTAAAAAAAACAAACAAAAACTATGATTTTCATCGCTTATCACTGAGTCTGGGAGCGGCCATTTTTGCCCAAATCTAGTAGCCCCTCCCTCCAGCCATCTTCCAGCAGTGACGTCACGGTGCGGTTAGCCTAGCGCCATTCTCCCCGCTTTACAAGCTAAATCAATGGGAACTACTAGACACATCTGCAATCAACAACAATTATTGAAGATTTCCAGAGGACTTCACCATTGAAATTCACCAGAGCTATAGTGAAACTGACAATGCCCACGTGCATGGCAGCTGGATGCTGGAATACATCGGGTAAAAGTGAAAAAAAGAGTTATTCCACCTTTCTGATTCCTGATCCTCCACGGACGGGTTGGTCGTTGGATCGCCAACTTGAAGAGGGAGGATTTGCCATCGAACTTCTGGCCAGAGAAAAACCCCGTAATATGTAGCCAACATTTGGAAGAAGAATGTTTTCAAGATGACTTGGATAATAGCGCGTTGTGACAAACACCAGCTACAGCACTGGGACTTGATCAACAGCCGATACCGCACCGTGACAATGTCACTAACCAGTAGGTGGCAGTAGTGTTCTTTGACAAACATGGATGCCTCCAGTAAAGCACATTCACATGAAAATTACTCTGAATTAAAAACACTGATCATTTATTGAACAGGATGGAATCATTTCATATTTAAAGTCGTAGGGACTTTAAAGGGCTGTTCCAATGGGCCGTATCTAGACCCACAGCTAGTTCCTGACTGGCCCTCTTGCGTTCTGGGGTGGAATAACATAGCGCAGACCACGCTTTAATATTGAGCATAAATCAAAAATATCTGCGACAAGCTCACTGAGACACACTGCTGCGGGAGGATAAGCAGACCTTAAGCATGCTTGTAGTGACAGTGGAGAGGAAAAACTCCCTTTGAACAGGAAGAAACCTCCAGCAGAACCAGGCTCAGTGTGAGCGGCCATCTGCTGAGGCCCACTGGGGTTCAAGGAGACAGAAGCAGACATAGAAAAAGAAGCATAGATACAAAAGGCAACTGTCAACCAGCTCCACAGGCGGCCCCGTCCAGGAAACACACAGCCAGGCAGACGAGCTCCGAGCCAGCTCCCATGTCAGAGGATGAAGAGAGCACATCCAGTTAGTCACAGTCAGAGAAACAGGACTACACTGGAAAACAGGCCAAGCTCCAACATCTAGAATCAAAGGTGTTGATGGCAGCAGCACAGCTGATATTTCTCTCCAGGATGGAGTCACAGCCAAACAGGAACAGACCAGATGAAGCTACTATGAGAAAAAGCAGAGAGAGCAGAACGTTAGAGATTGAACTAACAGATGTTGGAAAGGCCTAGTCAAAGTCTACTAATGTTCCTAAAAGGTCTCCATCCAATCTGAGCTTTAAATGTTGCTGAAATAATTGGATATTTAACGGTTCCTTCAAGAACATTGTATGCCACATTCAACCTGGTGAAGCTGACTATGCCATTTAAGGAGTTCTGGGTAGAGCATAGTCAAAAAAAATGTTTTTAAGTCTTAAATGCCAAATGTTTTTTGTACATATTTTTAATTTAATTTAGTTTAATTACTGCTGGGGGTTGGTTGTTCTTTCAGCTAACTCTGTGTTAGTTGGTATATTCCAGTTAATGATCAGTTTTGAAATTAATCTGATTATCTGTTTCGACCTGGAGGTTTCAAATAATTGAGTCAAGAGGGATAAATCCAAACATGTGCCCTATGTTGCAGATTATATTTGTGAGAACTGTTGTAAACTGATACATTTTTCAAACATATGCACCAAGCTGTGTTTCTCTGTCACATAAAATCCCAGTAACATAGATAGTACCTCATTATTTGACATTTTTAAGTAGTGTTGCACCGATACCAGTATGGGGCGGGGCGATCCAGCACTAAAATGGTGCTATCTGTGAGTCCCAACCAATAGGGCACCGATACCAGAGAGAGGCTAAAGTTTCTTCAACTATTGTCACCCATTCCAGGTAGGCAATAAAAAGTTCTACTGGATTCACTTTGCATTACCGTATTTTCACGACTGTAAGGCGCATATAAACGTCTTTTTTTCCCCTCAAACTGTGCGGCGCGCCCTATAGTGCGGTGCGCCCTATGTGTGTTGTTACTGCGGACGTTGTTGAGACCACCATGAGAACGTTAAAGGGTGAAGTGTGGGCGTGGATTGTGTATAAAAGAACAGGTATGTGCTTTATGCAGAACTCCTCATCTCCTCATTGAGGAGGTGATGAAAGAGTGGCTGAGGGAGGTGAATGTAAGGAGACCAGGTGTTTTTTTCCATGCATCACCATCGCTGTTAATCTGTGACTCCATGCGTGCCCATCTCACAGCCGATGTGAAAAACATGGTGAAACAAATGAACGCTGTGCTCGCTGTTATTCCGGGAGGTCTGACAAAGGAACTTCAACCGCTCCACGTTGGTGTGAACCCGCCGTTCAAAGTTATGCTACGTTCACGCCGGACGCAGCAAAAGCAGCAAAATCGCGTCTGCTGCTTCATTTTTGCTGCTTGTACCAGTTAGTTCTGACGCGCGGCTGAAGCAGCTTTGCTGCTCTGGCTGCACGTGCAAAAGTGTGTCTGACGCGCGTTGGGCGGAGCTTCACTATCCTTTCTCTGCCTTGCAGCTATATTTGCTGTGATCAGTGGGAATAAAGTAGTTTTATTATGTTTTTAAGTGAGAAAATCCACCTGAAAACTTAATCATTGCAGTCAGTTCATCCAGATTACCATCCTGCCTTCCAATGTTATTTCCATACCAGCGCTGCGCTGTCAGTAGGAATCCCTTCAACAGCAGCCTCTGGCCGGGTCGCCTCCTCGCGGTTCACCGCGGCGGCTGGTAGGTGTTTTTCATCTAAATAATCTAAACTGCAGGCAGCAGGATAATAAAAGCGAACATATTCTGCAGGCAGATTTCAGCATTTTAAGTTAATTTATGCGTCAATAAACTGTTTCAGAGGAGTGATCATAGCGCTCTGTGTCATCAGCGATGTGTCTGTCTCTCTGCCAGCTCCTAGGTTTGATTAATACTTTGTAATAAATACATGAATAAAGCACAAAGATACTCAGTTTTGCTCTATTTTTAAATACGCAGTAGAGGATATGTACCGTATATAAAATCCGGTGCGCCATATGTGTGTGTTAAATACAGTAATGGCGCACATAACTGAGACTGCGCCTTTTAGTACGGTGCGCCTTATGGTCGTGAAAATATGGTATTCTTTTTCCTGCTTCACAAAGGCAGGCAGCAGCTTGACATGAAGCCATGATGGTAATTATTTTACATCCAAGTATTCTGCAGTTCTTCATATATAAACATCAATTTCAAACAGATGGTATCGGCCGATTCTGCACAGCCAGGTATCAGATATCGGTATCTGGGTCAAAAATGGCATCGGTGCAACACAAATATCAAGGGGTTGGAATACTTTTAGACCAAGCTGAGGTGTATTTGTGAAACCTTCCGCTCCGTGTCGTCCTTCTCTCCAGTTTGTGAAGACCATCCTGTCTCAGGGACATTTGACTCCTCTGCCGCTCTACGTCAGCCCTGTTTTCTGGGCCTATGACTACGCCCTGCGAGTCTACCCCGTGCCTGATGTCATCGTCTTTGCCGACAAGTACGACCCGTTCACCATCAGCAGCACCGACTGCCTGTGTGTCAACCCGGTATGAAATGAGCCCAGGAAACTGTCCTTTGACAGAACCTGACGATGTTAGAATTTAACCTTTTGTTTTTATTGGTCGTCGTTTCTTCAGGGCTCGTTTCCTAGAAGCGGCTTCACCTTCAAGGTGTATTACCCGTCCAACAGAACTGTGGAGGACAGGTAGGACACACTTCTTCCTGTTGCTAAGCGTCCTTCCAGGCTCATGTCTGTGAGTAATATGTGTGTTTCTGTTTTCACAGCAAACTACAAGGCCTTTAGAGAAAGACCTGGACCTGCTCCTCCGTTCCCCTTCCTCTGTAGAATCCCTTTGTAAAATAATGTGTTTGATGTGATTAGTTATTAAATACCTGCTTTTATTTAAGTTTTTTCTGTCTTAAATAAAAGTTTTATTCTTTGTACATAACCACTCATTTGTGTGTGTTGGTTTGGAGTATTTGATGGGGTGAAAAAGCAGTTTTCAGGGGAAATAAACAATCGGGGTGTTAAAATTCACCTACTTGTTGACTAATCAACACTTTCTAACTGATGTGTGCTTTTTCGTTCTCCATGTGGGAAAAGAAAAACATTTGTGTCGAGGCTTTATCTTCCTGACTGTCTTGATGTTTCATTTAAGAATTTAGCCGAGTTTAAAAATGTCAGTTCCATTTTGCTATTAGCGGTGCCTTAAAGTAAATCCGTCCCTTTTGGAACAAACCAATCCCACAACATGTGCTGGTGAAGATTCTCAGTCATCAAGGTCATAGTCGGTCCAAAAAAGAAAAAAACAATGTTTTCTCTCACATTTGGAGGAACACCATCACATTCTGTAGGTACAGGGGTGGCAGTATTATGCTGTGGGATCCCAAAAAAGTAAAAAAAAAAAAACAATCCACTGGACTTTGTTTCAAAGTTTGAAGACATTTTGCTTCTCATCCAGGAAGCTTTTTCAATTCAAAATGTCACAATTAATTAGCGCTGAGTTTGAGTATTTTTATATTATATTTTATAGAGTAGCGTTTTTATTGACATTTTCTCGTTCCTCTCAGTTATTGCTCAACTTATTTAAATTAAAGTTAATTTCAAATTGACTCTTAGTTAATTTACTGTTTTTAAAATATGATTTAAATTCCTTGTCCACATGCGTTTTCATTCACATTTTCCCATAAATGTTCATGTTATAATATAGCTTTAAATTATTTATTGACTGTATCTAAAAAATAGATATGAAATAATACAATATAACCTATCATAACTTTAATTATATCATCGTACTAGGCAGGGGCGGATTTAGGACATTTGGGGCCCTAGGCAAAGACAGGCAGGGGGCCCTCTGAAATGAGAAGACAACACATAGAACAGACCCTTTATACAGAAACAGACATCACTATGTTATCCTAACTTCACACATCAAACACCCGGTTTTCATTCGCTAAATGTTTGTAGCGGCTAAAATCCTATATTTTATGCTGCTGGTAGCTATTCCTGAAAGGTTTGTTTTACGTGTGCTCAATTAAGATTATCATGTCGATCGTTCAAGTCTGTCTGTAGGAGATTGGGAACGAGATGGAGGTGGATCAGGAGAGCGACGACGGTTCAGAGAACGTTTCGCTAGCAATGCTAGCTGAAACAGGGGCGACAGTGGCGTTGGATGTAGGAGTTTGCCCTGAAATCGAAGGGTTGGCGGTTAAAGCCCCGACTCCGACTTTCATTGTCATTGTGTCCTTGGGCAAGACACTTCACCTGCATTGTCTACTGATGGTGGTCAGAGGGCCCGGTGGCGCCTGTGTACGGCAGCCCCGTTTCTGTCAGTGAGCCCCAGGGCAGCTGTGGCTACAATGTAGCTTGCCACCATCAGTGTGTGAGTGAATGGGTGAATGAATGTAGTGTAAAGCGCTTTGGTCAAGTCTCCTAACTTGAATAAAGGCGCTATATAAGTACATGCCATTTACCAAACGTCGAATTCTGCTGCCCAAAACGAAGAAAATCCTTGGCCACATTTGAAAGACTGCTTTTCATTTAAATTCAGGATTAATGTTTAATCCTGTACCGTCCCAATCACGTGATCGTTACTTAGGCCCCGTCCACACGAAGTCAAACCCTGGCCTAAACGCACAAATTTTTCACCAAACCAGCCTCTCATCCATACGAAGCCGGCATTTCGGGGTCTGTAAACGATCTTTTTTTTATTCAGCCTTCAGAGTGGGAAGATTTTGAAACGCCGTTTTCGCGTTTCCATCTTTAAGCTCTAACCGCATTTTTTTTACACGCATGCGTCATAGCGTCGCCTGTAAACACGCATGCGCGACACAGTATCACAACAACAATGGCGCCGTACTGTGTTGAATGGTTGCTGCTCATGCTACTCACCCTGCTGTCGGGCTTACAACAGAATCTTCTTCTTCTGGAATATCTCCAGGAAGAACAGAGCAATATCGACAACATAGTTCAGCACCTGAATTTGACTGAACCACGAAAATGGACCAGCAGGGCAACCATGTATAAATATTAGTGCGCATGCCCAACATTTCGTCGCCTATTTTTGCTTTGGCACCACAGCGCCACTTACAGGCCTGGCATACATTTTGCAGCGTTTTCATGCATTCGTGTGGTCGATCACATTTATTTTACGTCTCCGTCTTTACGACAAACGTTCTGGAAAATATTAGCGTTTCGTGTTCGTTTTGACTTCGTGTGGACGGGGCCTAATACTGACTCCCATCCCACGGGATTCCCGAAAAAATGTCAGTCTCTACTTCAAACAAAGTTTTCATGACTAATAGCCAATTAGCAAAACAACCTGTTTCGTGGCATTGCTAATTTTGTCTAGCACAGGGGTCGGCAACCCGCGGCTCTGCGGCCGCATGCGGCTCTTTCATCCTTATACTGCAGCTCTGAGTGGCTTGGGAAAATAAATTGCTAAAAAAAAAAAAAAATGAAGTATTTCATTTAAGTCAGTGTTTCCCGCAGCACTATCTTGGTGAGGCAGCCGCCTCGCCAAACTCACGCTACCGCCTTGCCAACGTCCCAAAAGAAAAATTGGAAGTTTTAATTCATTGCCAAGCCCCGTTCAACAGTTTTTTTTTTGTTTTGTTTTTATGTAACTAAGTAACTTTTACTTAAAATATATTTTAAATTAGCTACTTATTACTTTTACTTGAGTAATTTTTCTGTTGGGTAATTTTACTTGTACTTGAGTTTCAGCCAAGTATTGGTACTTTTACTTGAGTATCATATTTTGGTACTTTTTCCACCTCTGCTTAAAATAATGTAATTTATTAACATAACAAGGTCCATAGTTTTACTAATTGCCTTTACATAAATTCATAAATTCAACATGAATCTAAACCAAACACACTAGAAACCTGTTGCCTCCTCTAATTAACACCTGAACCTGGTTGACATTAAATAACCCCATCAAACTATCAGAACTCAAAATGAAATACGCCCCCTGGTGGCGATAAACACAGGAAAGGACAAATGGCTCCTACAAGGTTAAACAGTTTTTATTATTTAGAATTTATGTAAACTAGGATTAGTGCATTTTTAAGCTCTTTGTAAGCGTAAATTATAACCTGTGTCTCAGTGAGGCTACCTTTATTAAAAACATTTAATAACAGTGAAACCACTAGGAAAGCTCAAATAATGGCTCTGTTCCAATTCATGGGACGCGTCCTCAGAAGGCCAGATTTGAAGGCCGATTACGCCGAGGTCTGGTCGGATTCCAAGAGTCCTCGTTATGCGACCTTAAAATGCGTCCTCCTTTTTGCCCGATTTGAAGGACGGGTCTGATGTATCCTCTCCATCGCGAGACCAAGCAAGCCGGCTGCTCTGTGATCAGAGGAAAAAGATAAATGTTGCCAAACAGTGGTGAATATTGGAAGTTCAGTTTATAATAAAACATAAGTTTGAATAGTTCCGTCTGAAATGAATGAAAATAGTTGTTTCAATGGTTATTAAGTCAGATATGTGGCGGTAATGTTTAATTTATCTAAAGGTTTTTATCTGTTACTGTGTAAATGGGTTTGGCTGGAATTTAAGGACAGATTCTAATATATCTGCAGGGTGGGGACTATAAATCTGATTTTTATTTTTTATTGCTATTTTGCACAGTTTGCCTTAATAAGTATTTTTTGTTGTTGAATATTAAGAGATTTTGTAGATATATTTTTTATACATGCATTGTTAAGATTTACTTTTATATTTCTACCCTTTTTATAGAATATAACAGAATAGAATAGAAAATCCCTTTATTGTCCCACAATGGGCAAATTTACAGCAGCAGAAAGATTATTGAAAATGGTCACACAAATGTGGACCTTAGAAAAATGTATAAGAATAACATAATAGGGAAGAGTTAAAACATAAACGCTAAAATACTGAAATTTAAAGTGTTTTAACAATATAAAACTGTGCACCTGGAGAATAAATAACCAATCAACAGCTATGAAAATTTTATACAGTAATGGATATTTAAAAATAGCAGCAACATCAGAGATGTGCAAAATGACAGCAGCATTTTATTTAACTGACTAAGGTTTCTATCATTACATTTGATTTTATTTGTTCCTGTTCCCAGAGGTTGGAACCTTTATTCCACTCTGGATTCTCATGAGTCTTTGTTCACTCTACAATAAAATAAAAATAAAAAAGAAATTAAAAAGTTTGGTATTCATTCTTTTCCTGCTCTGTGTGTTAACTGCCACGGTTGCTAAGCGACAGAGTGTACAGCGGTAAAAGCCGCGGAAGGCTGGACCTGTTTGAATTCACAGCAAAAACTCTTCCGGTCTCCTTATTTTCAGGACCTCAAAGCATCCAGTCAATGCAGCCCATAAATTCAAAGTAAAAGCCAATAATGTTGCTTGTTTAAATCAGTGTTAAAAGCGTAATGGTAAGCACTTCCTTAAACGCCCTGTTTTCATGTGTGACGTCATAGAGGCAGCAAATACGCTGATTCTCATGAGTAGACCTCCCTAAGGACTAACTAACTAAGAATTTATATAATTTTTACTCTTATTTTGAAACACTCTTTCCTCTTATTCTTTTTTAAGGCTCGTATGTAGGAGCTTCGCCGAAAAAATAAAACAAAAGATAAAGACAGCCTAAATTTAGATGTTCTAAATGTTTTTGTAGCTCCAGGAATTTGAGGCCCTGCGAAGCCTCGTTTCCGCTTTTAAAAATACGTCATTTCCTGTTTTCCTTCCGTGGGATTACAGACTCAGGATTGTTTTGAATATTCAGTTTGCTTAGCACCTCAAAGGTAAGTTTATTCCCCATTTTTCATGCAGACTCAGCAGGACTGAGAGGCGTTATTAAAAAATAAGCTAGAAAGACAAGGCTAATGTGAGCTTAGCTTGATGCTAAGTGTTTGAAAGGTGCAAAGCTAACAGCACAGAAAATGACCATTTTCTCGAGTTATTCGGTCTAACATAGAGAAACTTCAAACTACTGGGTTTATTTTTTATTTTTTTTACTTCTTTTATTACATTTCCTTGCAGCTAAAGAGGACGTTCTCCTTTTTTCATTATTGGAGCTTTGAAAGTAGGTTAGTTGTTATTGTAGCCGCTGCTAGCTAACAATGTTTCCCTTAAAAATCAACTAAATTTGCGTAAAAATAAAAATTTTCTTCAATTTCTGGTTGATGCAGCATAAATTCCTTCTGACAAATTATGAAAGCTGTTAACTTTGTAGACATTATTCCGTGTTGTGCCAAATAAAGAGCATTTCAGACTTTAATAACGAGATCTATGGTTTGTAACTGTTTTATGAATTTCTAATTATAAGTAGATGTAATTGTAAACTGTAATGTAATTTGTAATGTAATCTTTTGTCGCTGTCTTGGCCAGGACTCCATTGAAAAAGAGATTGTTAATCTCAGTCCTGGTTAAATAAAGGACTAAAAAAAGAAATAAATAAAATAAAATAAAAAATAACAAGCCACTGCCAAAACCGTTGGTTTAAATGTCCAACCGCCTCAAACTCAGGTTAGCCAACTATCTGGGGGGAAAAAAAAGGACCCCTCATGATTGCCTTCATCCCTCATGGGGTGGGGATTTTTTTTAAGTCCCCTTTGTGTGTGAAATGACTTTTTTTTTTTTACTTTTTGACTCAAATCTGCATTGAATTAGATGCATATTTGTTCCTGACAGGAACACATGGAAAACACATTATTATGCAGCAATTCACTTTGATATAAAATAACAAACTTTGCTGAATAAAATAGGTATTTTAAACATAATCCTGTCCTGCTTAACTTCAAACTGTAAAAATGAATATAACACAATAAATAAATGATGCACATTTTTGGTGCAACAGCAAACCTGTAAATATATTTGTGCCTTAGATCCAATGACTGTTGGCAACAGAAAAAAAAAAATCATTAGCTCAGTGCCACATTATGTAGCGATAGCCTACTTTTTCCACTTGTATGAGCTCCGAGCCAGCTCCCATGTCAGAGGATGAAGAGAGCACATCCAGTTAGTCACAGTCAGAGAAACAGGACTACACTGGAAAACAGGCCAAGCTCCAACATCTATAAACAAAGGTGTTGATGGCAGCAGCACAGCTGATATTTCTCTCCAGAATGGAGTCACAGCCAAACAGGAACAGACCAGATGAAGCTACTATGAGAAAAAGCAGAGAGAGCAGAACGTTAGAGATTGAACTAACAGATTCTGCAGAGTGGGAGAATAGAGATAGAATGAAGCAGAATGATGAAATAGGGGTCCCTATGTCCTCCAGCAGTCTAAGCCTATAGCAGCAGAACACAAAATTAATTGCATAACATAAAAAGTGTACATGTGATTATTTATTTTAAAAAGTAAACATAGTTTATATTTGTAGAGTTAACAAGTTATTCTCTTAGCATGGCTACTTTTAGAGTCTCTTTATTTTTAGTTAAACATTGGATTTTAGCAAGATTAAATATTATTTCAGTAACCGATTGATTATGAATAATTATTTCAGTCCCAACGCGTCTGTTACTCTGCCAGACACAGGATGGCTACCTGAGCTGTTAGACATTTTACGCTACGTATTGTGCAAAAAAAGAAAGTTTGTTTTCAAAAATGATACAATTATAGAGTGCATTAATCAATAGCTTGCAGTTAGCATTAGTTGGAAATATGTTTACATTATACAAAGCCTCTAACTTAATGCTAATTCTGACATTTTGAATTGAAAAAGCTTCCTGGAAGGGAAGAGAAACGTCTTCAAACTTGGAAACAAAGTCCAGTGGATTGATTTTAAATTTTTTTGGAATTACTATGAGCTGGATGACTAAGAATCTTCACCAGCATGTTTACATTATGTTTCTATGAGAAATCAGAGCATTTTAAGCTGTAAAGTAATACTGTGTGTCGGTATCTTCCATTAAGTTCTGATATTGTTTAATAACAAATAGGAAAAAAATAGGAGGGATAATAAATGGAACAATGTCAGAAAATAATAAATTTTCCATTCCATCAGGGCAAACTTTGAATTCCTTTGTGACGAAGCTGACATGGCAGAGAGAGACGTAGACATGGAGGAGGACGCAGCAGATCTGCCCGACAGAGACGCCGACGACTCAGACCAAGAGGAAGATGAGATATTGTTCTGGCTGGATAACCAGCACATGGATGAGGATGAAGACGATATCGAGGTGGTCGTCGAACACCCGGTGGACACCGAAGCGTCCGAATCATTCGAGCTGGACTCCCCGGCTGAGCGCAGCGGTCACATAGCTGTAGTTGATAGGAATATCATGTATATTTGGGGAGGGTACAAGGTGAGAGCTGCTTACTTTTATTATATTTCTGCCATTATTTCTGTTTTTTTTTTTCTTATGTGTATTCTCTTTCTTCACAAGAATGGCCAAAATCATGGATTCTTTGATTTATACCTGCCAAGAAATGAGGTCTGGACCTACAACCTGGAGTCAGGAGTATGGTGAGGAATCTCTGGTTACTCTGTCCTCCTCTGCATGGGTACACTTTACAAACAGCTGCTGCTCTGGTCTACAGGATGAAGCATGTAGCCGCAGGTAATCTGCACACGTCGATGTCGGGCAGCTGTGGGACGTGTCTGGATGGAGTCCTCTACCTGTTCGGGGGTCATCATGCCAGAGGAAACACAAACAGGGTAGCTGATTTCCTTTTGCATGAAATAAACGTGTCAATTATGGAGTGAAATTTAATCCATTATTGTTCCAAGCGTGTTTTCAAAGATTTTCTTTGAATGAAAAAGACATACATATTCCAAATGTGTCTTTTTTATTTTACATTTCCAATATTTATTGTTTTATTTTATTTTTTTCAGATTAAACTTTTTCAGATTGTCTTTTACAAATTAGCATTCCTCTCAGTTTTTTGCTCATTTTCTTTACTTCGAACCCAAAACAAACTCTCTCTTGACCAATAAACATGCTGCCGATAGAAATGTGTTCTAGCTCCTCACTCCAGAGGAAAGCCCGCCCCCAGGAGTTATATGAATATTGAATATAAAAAAGTAATTCTAAGAAATCAAACCTGAGAAAAGGCAAAGTTACTCTCAACAGCTTTTTATTAAAAATTTTTTACAGTTTGCAAAAGTAATGGAAGATGATTTGCTCCATTTGTTCTGATGGCCTTTCATGCTCTCTATCTAAGATCTACCGTCTGCCTCTGAGGGCCCCCAGTCTGGTGTGGGAGGAAATGAGGGATCTTAAAGGACTCCCCCCGTCCTCCAAGGACAAGCTGGGATGCTGGGTCCATAAGAACAGGTGAAGCTTTTATTCTTGAACAACCTTTCACCATTTGGCCATGTTATCAACTTAAAGGCATTTAGCTCCATCTAGTGGTGCATTGAATGAATTACACAGACCTGTACCTGTCCAGTGTGCTTGGTTCGCTTCTCTCTCCTCTCATTGGACCAAGCTTACAGATGGTACAGATAGCATAAAATGTCTAAAAAGCTAATGTTAGCTGGATGGTAGAAGGTAAAATGATCTACGGTTGTTTTTGCTTGTTTTAAACTCCTCCTCCACCAACACGTTCTCAGCTACTCTAATGAAATATGCAGATAAATTGAATGCACCGCCCCTTATGTATTTATAAACTACTAATTCTAAGCTATAAAAACTGTTTTATTTTTTAATGTCATGCCGTTAGATTTTCACAAAATATGTATTTATGAAAGCAATCTTTCTAATTAAATTCCCAAATTGGTTACACACACGGCGCCTCTAATGGCTTTCACTGGTTGACCAGCTGCTAGTATTTTATAATTGTGCCGTAGAAGAAAGTTTTATGGTTAACGATAATGTTAACCATAAAACTAAACTAAAATAATGATAAAAATGTGACTGTAATTAGTTATACTCGGTAGAAGCATCCAGAGCTGCAGCTGCTTTGTCTCTACCAGCTATGAACATTTACAGGCTCAATCAGACCGAGTGGAGAGAACCTGTTTTCAAGTGAAATGGAAAGCTCTGTGTCAACATCTTGAAGCTTTCTGTCTCTGCTTCTTTTCCTGAGAAGAGATCACTCGGGACAAACTCTTTAAGTAACGCTTCATACTGTATATGTATTAGGGCTGCAACTAACGATTATTTTAAAAATCGATGAATCGGCCGATTATTTTTTCGATTAATCGATGAATCGGACAAAAAATATTTTTTATATTAAACTCTTTATTCCAAAATAAACATTTTAGACAGAAGAAACAAGCACACAAGTACAGGTTGCTCATTAACTGTCCTGGTGCAATATGAAAAATAAATGTTTGTGTTAAAACTACGCAAACTTACATGAGAAATGTTGCTGTACATCCACAAAATATAGGCTACTTTGTTTTATAAAGTGCAAAAAAAGACATTTTTGTTTTTAAAAGCCCCTAAGGGGTTCAAACAATAGGCCCCCCCATTTCAACAAATGAGGTTTTTTTTAGACTAGAGAGTTCTGCCTTTTAAGACAGGAAAGTATAGCAGTTAAAGTTGCTACTTGAGAAAATACTGAACCATAGAGATAAAAATAGCCCTGTGATTCAAATTATAAATTGTATTTGGAATAAAAATGAGAGAACTAGGGGTGCTAAAAAACACATCCTCCAAAGACAGATATTTACATGGGAATGTGGGAGATAATTAATTGACATATTACTGATCTTGCTGGATTTTATTCTGCTTTACTTCCATAAATTGCAGGATCTTCTTTACTTTATCTTTGCCAGAAGATTTAAACTTTAAAAGCCTTGCCCTCATAATTTGCAAGTTAATTTATTTATAAAGAAAATATAAACGCTGCTTAAGCTAATTCAAATGAAATTAAAAGTAAAATAAGTAGCCAACCTTATCACTGTCTGTAACCTACTAACAAGGTAAGGAAAGCATCAGATGAGCTACCTGAGAAACTAATGTTACGTTTCCCCACTTTAAAACCAAACAAACATGGCAGCTCATCCTGCTGATCAGCTCTCTTCACTGCCATCAAAGGCTCCAACGTGTTTTCTTTTCAGGTGCTGCGTCATAACAGTGGTGCTTCCGTGTTATGTTAATTTGTTTTTTACAAAAGTTGCATGTTACGACTTTTTTCGCTTTACAAAGCGCAGGCTGTCTGCGAATTGAGACGCAGCTTGCGTTTGCGCTATCGGTCATTAGAACAGTTGACGTTTCTGCCTTTTGAAAACAGCCTTTGCTCACCTGCGGCACTGGCTCGCTCTGCCGTATTTTTTTTTCTTCCCCCGTTTCAATCAAGTGGCAGTGATGGCGACGGCGGTGGATGACCATTAATCGCGCGACACAACTAATCGATGATGAAATTCGTTGCCAACGCTTTTAAAAGTCGATTTTTATCGATTCATTGTTGCAGCCCTAATATGTATTAAATAATCTTGTTGACCCCTGGGTTAGGAGTCAGGGCGGTCATTGTTTTACAAGACACCAAGTTATAAATCAATTGAAATCCCACTTCCTGTCTGATTCTGATGAAGGAATAACATAAAACAGTTAGCAGGGTAATAAATCAGATTTTTCTTTTAATGATGTGATTGTTTCCATTTCCAGATTGATTTTCTTTGGCGGGTACGGCTATGCGCCACAAGGATCTCATCGAGGGACTTTTCACTACGATGAATCATCCTCTCTGATGGTCTGTTTAATATTGCTTCTGGTTTATGGACGTCATCATACAGCTTCTCTCTTTTAATAATTGGGTTCTAGGTGGTTTTATTTATAAATATAAAATCAGAAACAAATTTCTTTGCAGGATTTGTGTTTAAATATTGACACGTCTCTTTCTTTTTTTTCATTGGTGCAGTGGGACAGCCCTGGGCGAGGCTGGAACAACCACGTCCATGTTCTGGACCTGGAGAGTTCAACATGGAGTCAGCCCATCACCCAGGTGAGAACAGCCGTTCAGCTTCACTAAGGAGGCAGCAGATACGATCGTTATGTTGGCAGTGGTCCGATGTGTAAAACTGTTGCACAACCTGTGATGCAACACAGGATATGGGGGGTTTAACTGGAGCAGATGAGAGGTGGTGGGGTCTGATTTCTATGGAGTCAATTTAGTTCCATTATTGTTGAAAACAAAACATTATTTGGAAAAAAAAGAAACTTTGCCCGTTTCCCCACATTTTTTTCTTTTTATTTAAAAACACTTTGTATTTTCTTTCTTTTTTTATTTATTGTTCAAATTATGTTTAATAGATCACATTTCCTTTATTTCTCTACACAGAGGAAAGCCCGCCCCCAGAAGCAGAGAGAATGTGATCTGTTACATGCAATTTAAAAAGAACGCAATTCTTGAAACTGAATCTTAAAAATTAAATTTAAAATAGCTCAATAAAAATTAAAAATGTTAAAACTGTAAAAAGAAAAAAAGTGGGGGGAAATGAAACTTGAACAAATAAAATTTGAAAATATAAAATCTGTTAAAAAAAAAAATTCTCTTTACTTCATGTTCTTCCACTGTTAACTGTTTTTCTTGATAAATGTCTTAGTCTTTACTTGAGAATGATGATGGTTTAATATGCAATTATATTCATGTTTGTTTTAGATTAGATGAGCTTTATTGATCTCACAGCAGAGAAATTCACTCGTCACATATTGGCATAGAAGTCAAAGCAGGTGCAAACAAGGAGGAAAAAGGTGCATTAAGAATAATTTTCCTTTGGTTTGTCCGTATTCAGGGAAACACGCCGTCCCCCAGAGCGGCTCATGCCTGCGCTACAGTCGGAAACAGAGGATATGTGTTCGGTGGCCGATTCAAGGTAAACAAAGCTTTGGTTCCTGTATACGGAGGGAACTTTGTTCCAAAAAATTGGGTTGTAAATGGAAATTTGAAAAATATGCAACAAACAAAATGAAACTTTGAAAAACTCAGTAAAAAAAAAAAAAAAAATGGGTTTTGTAGATTTTACATTTTATAATTCTATTTTTCTTTAAAAAAAAAAATATTTTCTACAGATTTTGTTCTTCACATTCCGTTTTTTTCTGGATGGAGATTGGCAAAAATATTTCATTGGTTAAGAACGAGGGTTTGGATTTGGTTTGACGTAAACAGAATGTGATCTGTAAAAAGCAATTTTATAAAACTGTGATAGCGAGGAATTTTTTAAATTTGAAAAAATAAAGTATTATGAGAAAACAACCAAATTACTCTTAAAACCTTTTTAATATATATATATATTTGTTTTTTAAAGTTTACTTTTTCAGATTTAATTGTTTGAAATATCAATTTACAAAACGTGTTATTTGCAGCAATAATGGAACATAATACACCCCATATCTGTGCAGATTATTTTCCATGTCTGAGAATCTGTTAAATAAAATCTTCCTATTTTCTGTTATCCTCTGAAACATTTGAACCGACCTTTTTAGACAGTTTTTACTTTAGATTTTAGACAATCTATTTAGACTTAATTGAATGAAAATATAAAAATTGTGTTTAAATAATGTTGAGGCTTAAAATAATAGCGTTTTGGGAAGCTTGCAGATGGGAAATGACATGTTTTTTTTTTATGTCCAGAACTACAGACTAAATGATCTGTACTACATCGACCTGGAGACGTGGGAGTGGCATGAAATGTAAGTTTCCTGACTTTGATCAAAGCTCTGGATCTCACAGATTGAAAATCTCTAAAAAGTCCTGCTGTGTTTGATCAGAACGGAGGTCAGTTTACTGAAGCGACCAACAGGCTGCAGGGTTATTATAAAGGATGACAAATAATCATCTATAATATAAAGTGTGAACAGAAACATTCTTACCCCTTAAACTTTTCCTGTTTAATTATTTTAAAAACAAACCTTGTTGAGTTTTCTTTGGATTTTATGCGAAAGACAAACAGAAGACCATTTTAAATCAGCAGGAAAACAAAGTTTTAAAAACCTGATTTACAGATGAAACATGGATTTACGTGTAATAATGAGCTGACAATGATAAAATAAAAACCTTGAGTTTATTGATGTAAATTTTTTTGGCTGTGATCTGACCCCATAGCTTGTCTGTGTGTGTTCCTGTAGGAGCGTTCCTCAGCAGGGGCCCGTGGGCCGATCCTGGCACTCCTTTACTCCGGTCTCATCAGATCACATCTTCCTGTTTGGAGGTTTCACCACAGAGAGGGAAACACTGAGTGAGTTTATGGCGTGGCGTCGGTGTTTCTGCGACGGTTTCATGGCTGCGCTCGTTGCAGAAATGCTCCTCTTTGCTGTTCCAGATGATGCTTGGCTCTACTGCGTGAGCAGGAACGAATGGAAGCCTTTCAAGCACAGCCACACGGAGAGCCCCAGGTAAATGTCCCGTCTTTTTGTGAAGCCGTGCTGATGTTCTTCCTCCGGCTGACGGTCCCTCTGTGCTTCAGGCTGTGGCACACGGCCTGCTCCGGACCGGACGGAGAGGTGTTTGTGTTCGGAGGCTGTGCTAACAACCTGTTGTCTCATCAGAGAGCGGTGAGCGCCACGTCAGAATCACGCACTGCTTCGCGTTCCTGCTTCTTATTTGGTTTTCCGTTTCTTACAGGCTCACAGCAACGAGCTGCTGATTTTTAACGTCCAGCCCAAATCGCTGGTTCGGTGAGTCTGTAGTGAAGCAGGAAATGGATTTCTCTGTACAGCTGGAGGCTTTTATAACCCCGCCCCCCTCTGGTCCCCAGGTTCTGTATGGAGACGGTTCTGCAGCACAGGGAGAGGCTGTCCTGTCACTGGGACTGCTTGCCGAAACACCTCCTGCTCAGCCTCAAGCAGAGAATGTCGCGGGTCAACACTCTGGGCTCTTAGGACTGGAGGTCGACCACAGGATGAGACGCCGATAGTTCTGGCTGGTCTTTAATGTGAAAACTTGAATTAAAATGAGAGGCAAAGTGTGGAAGAGTTAGCAATTTGGCCCTGAGGATGGAGTAAGCTGTTGGGACATGGCTGATCAGGCCTGGTCTGGGATCAGATCCTTTGGATGTAAATAATCATTCTGTCACCAGGATGGAAGCGCCCAGCTCAGGCCACTAGGTGGCAGCAGCTCTGACCGAGTTAAAAAGACTAAAAACCTCAGAACTTCCACAGAACAGCCGATTCTGCTGCTGTGGAGATAATTTAACGTCCCGACAGCTTCCTTCAGCAAACAGTCATAGAAAGAAGCGAAGACGTTTTGAAGCTCAAATTCTTTCACCAAGTTTGTCTGGAAAGCGATGCTTTAATCAAACCGTTCAAGATTTATAGATTAAATGCTCCAGTTTCACATTAAGTTGTATATTATCTTTAAAAAACACAGCTGTTTATTTTGGTCTCCCTTTATGACATAAAGAAGTGACCTGTGGTGTTTCCTGATCCGACCAGCTTAGCTCCCGTAGGTAGACCTTATTCACTGGAGCTTCTGTAATTATTACTGTGAAACAAAATTCAAACTGCAGAGGGAGGGAAAACGAGCTGAACCCTTTAAAAACGCACCTGCAGGCTGTTTAACCAGCCGAGCGGAGCCTCAGCAGATTGGAAACCAGGAGCAGATTCTCTTTGTTGTTTTGGAAAAAGTGTTTTAAGTTAAAGAGAAACTAGCTAAGAAAACTGCATCGATGAAACATTGAATTAGCTTTCCAATGTTTGTCTTGACACTAATAAATAAAAGTGATCATCTATTTTGGATAGAAAGGGGAGTAAATGATGCACCAGCTAGCTGATTGATGCTAATTAGCTTCAGCTCTAAGCAGTGATTTCTGCTTTAAATGCCATCCGGTCCAGATCCACGGAAATGAGCCTCCTGTTTGTGTTCATCTGTATTTATGTTGGTGTTTAAAGCCTTTATGGTCACAAAGCGGCTGCTGTAGCATTCTGATTGGATCGGTACCGGCGACCCTGAAGGACGTCGAGCCGCGTTGCACTGAAAGTTCTCTCTGTTGGGCTTTGTTTGTATTCGCCTTGTTTGCACAAAATTACTCGTCTGTAATCGAAGTTTGTATTCAAATAAAAAACACACAATAAAAAAAGTCTCTGTTTTTTTGGGCAAATGAATTTATAACAATCTTTTGAAAGAAAACAAACTATTATTCCACCAGTGAAAACAGAACTTGGCCAGTGTGGATCTGCTGATCATTTCTTCTTGGCGGCCTGAAGGTTCGGAGCCGACACCTTTACCTTCCCCGGCATGTTTCTGGAAAGGTCGCCGTCCTGAAACAGAACGATGGGTGAGGCACCAAGCAGCTGCCAGTAAATCCAGGGAATAAAACCAATGAAAAGGTGCCGACAACCTTAACCCCCGTTTAATCTCAGAACCACCTGCAGTCTTTGTCTCGTGGCTTTAATGACAGATTCTGGTCTTTTTGACAAACAGCTGCTGAACATTCAGAGGAACATCTGCGGTTTTTCTCCCTGATTCTGAGGCTCAGTTTGAACCTTAAAAGGTCAAAGGTCTTCTTCACCTTTCACTTAAAAACATGGAGGTGGACCTCATAGTCCCAGTGGATGAACAGCATCTGTGGATTCTTTTTAAATGTTCTCATTAAACTTTGGGTCTGGACTTTTGAGATTATTCAATCTCAAGCTGGATCAGAATCAGAAATACTTTAATGATCCCAGGGAGAAATGATCTTTGTCACACGCTCCAGGTATCCAAACAACATAAAACACATTCACCATCTAAAGAAATAAAATACAACTTTCAACACTAAAAAGATAAATATATACATTAGTAACTATGTATACATATTTATTACAGATCTAAAAAAAAAAAAAGTTTACGTTGGATGTCCAATCTCTGACCAGATTTCCATTTTCTGCTAATGAAAAGTTTCCCCACAGCATGATGCTGCCACCACCATGTCTCACAATGTTTTTAGGTCTGAGCTTCTCCACGCATTACATTTCCAATAAGAAGGGGCTCCTGGTCTCTTCACTACCTCATCCATGCATGAAGATCATTTTATTCCCATTTTAGTGAAAGCAGAAAGATTTTTCTAAAAAGGAAATTTGAAGAAAATGTTTTTCAAAAATGGAAAAAAGGTTTTAAGAGTAATTTATAATTTTTAAGAAAAGTTCCCCCAATTCTACAGTCTACTTTTTTTTTTCCTAAATCTTATTTCAAATATATTTTCAGATTTTATTTTAGGGATGAGAATTAGTTTTTCAATCTGCATTCGTTTCTAATCCTGTTTGAAAGATTTCAACCTCAACGATTCTGCGAGGTCTGAGTGCAGAACGATAGAAATTATCTGACTGAGGTTCAAGAAAAGTAGATTCATTTGAAATGTTTGCAAATTAGAAAACTAAGTCTCCTAAAAGGAAACTTGGAAAAATATAATCTGAAAAAAAAAAGACAAACTAAAATCTGATTTTGGGGAAGAAAAAAAAAAGGTCTGAGAAATTTTTTAATGTAGGTTGAAATCTTCCGTATCATTTACGGTGGCCCAGAGGTGTCATAAAAATCCAAAAGCTACATCTAGGGCTGAAACAATTATTCAGATTAATCAAGATTTATCTATTGTTGAAAAAAAATCAACTATTTTAGTAATCAATTAATCATTAGCTGAGTATAGAGACGTAAAATATGCCTTTAGCTGACAGAGTGACACACTTTGAGTAGGAATTATATCAAAATTATAAAAAAAATTTAAGATAAAAATATTTTCCATCTGTCAATATGCTCTATAATCCAGAACTCCTCAGGTGGAAAAGTTTTAGTTTCACCTGGTTTAACTTCCTAAAAAGTCATCTTAAATGAACCTTTGTCTATCTGATTATTAATCAAAAACATTATCGACAGATTAATTGATTTGCTTAATAATCCTTAGTTTCAGCCCTAACCACATCTAATGTTTGTTGAACCGTGTCTATAATCCAGCAGGCTTTATTTTTAATATAATAAATAAAGGAGACCTTTATAATATTTCATGTTTCAAAGCGATGATGTCTAATGCGCATCACGTCTGAGAGTTAAATTGTGTCAAATCAGAGTTATTCTTTATTATTCAGATGCCTTTCAATGTTCTTTTTACTGTTTTAGTAATATTTGTATCCAGATCCACACTCCACGCCAGTTGGTGGCGGTAATGAGTCTACTAGCCAACCTTTGGCGCGACACGTTGAACTGGCTTCCTTTTTTTTTAACGTCCCTTGTGATGACCATTGTCTGATGTAGATACACATCACATAGATATAAAATTTATCCTTCATATTTTAAGTTCCAAACAGCAAACATAACTTTACATCTGTAAGACTAGTCATTCATCAGGGGTTTCCATGGTTACTGCTCTTATTTTTAAACTGATTATCAACGTTCTGGCAGCTGTTTTTTCCCCTGCAAGATCCGTTCTGCGCCATCAGCTCATTTGCACCTCCTCTGTGTTGCACTCGATTTTTACTATATTGTCACAAAAGTTAGAAAATCTCTATTTAAAAAAAAAAAAATCCTCGTCTTAAAGGAATAGTACACCCAAAACATGATTAGCCTTCATTTTCTACTCACCTCCATGCTGAACAACACTCTGGAGTACTTTTTTGATATCTCAAATGCATCTGGAGATCTGGGAGGCTTCTTGCTGTCTGCTGACATTCAAATAATGGAGGTCCATGGCGCCCGAGACAGAAAGGTCCATAAAAGTCCACAAAAACGTGTCAATATTCCTCCATACTGCTCGTCCAATGTAATCCAAGTGTCCTGAGTGGGTAGCATCCAGAATTTACTCGAAACGAAGTCATTTAGAACGTTTTAGAGCATAAACAGTAGTGTATAGGATTTCCTAATAGCGCCCCCATGCGCGCTCACGATTCTACGGAAGCCGGCAGACCAAACCGGAAGAAAGTGCGCATTCAGCGTCTGGTCTGCCGATAATGCAAGCGTAGAAGAAGAAATGTGCTGTTTACCTGTGCAAAGAAAGAAACAACGAAAGAAAAATGTCTGAGGACTTCAGTGTTGAGGAAGAGCATGAGTTCTTTGCCGAGCTGAATGCGCTGGTTTGGTCTGCCGGCTTCCGTAGAATCGTGAGCTCGCATGGGGGCGCTATTAGGAAATCCTATACACTACTGTTTATGCTCTAAAAACATTCTAAATGACTTCGTTTCGAGTAAATTCTGGATGCTACCCACTCAGGACACTTGGATTACATTGGACGAGCAGTATGGAGGAATATTGACACGTTTTTGTGGACTTTTATGGACCTTTCTGTCTCGGGCGCCATGGACCTCCATTATTTGAATGTCAGCAGACAGCAAGAAGCCTCCCAGATCTCCAGATGCATTTGAGATATCAAAAAAGTACTCCAGAGTGTTGTTCAGCATGGAGGTGAGTAGAAAATGAAGGCTAATCATGTTTTGGGTGTACTATTCCTTTAAAATCTGTTTTCTTTCCCGTTATCTTCTGCAGGCCAGTTAGTTATTCATCAGCCTGAACACCTAAATTCAACCAATCATATCTCAACGGTCATCTGTCAATCAAATGTTTTCAGTCATAGCATCTTGATTCATATGTCGCAGCTAATATACGCAACGGTTGAAATCAGAATCCTTTCCTTTCCCATTGAGTTGCGTCCCAGTGCTCACGGGGATGGACGTCTGTGTCTTCGGCAGGCGTAGAGCTAACAGAACTGGCAGCGTTGCGAGGCAAGGGCTCAAACATGTACGACTGGAAGCCTTCTACACCAAACCAAGCTTCTGCCGCCCTGGCGTCCTCTTCCACAACATCTTCGTCCCCGCTTTCCTCCTCTAAATAAAACATGGATGACGGAGGAGACTCATCCACGACCTCCGACACTAAACTCTCCTCCTCTTGCATGTTTCCGCTGTCCATAGCGTTCCTTGACAGCGTCGTTTCTAAGTCACCAATTTAGTGCTGCTTGGTCCCAATGGAATTTCCCATTGGGAACCTGCTAGCACTAAGATGCTAACTGGTTAGCAACGATGCTTCCCACAAACCGGCCACAACCAAACCTGCTTGCGAACCTTCCCCCACAACAATCCCGCCCCCTTGATAATCGACCAATAAAATTCACTTTATTCACTCGTGTAAAGTCGGGCACCACTCGGGAGAATTCAGAAATGAAACGATAAGGAACAACCCGCTTCCCTACGACTTTACAACGGATTTGGTTTTAGGACAAACTCCTGTTTTATTTATTTTAACCTTTGTTGTGTTTTAACTTTTTGTTCCAAAAGTTTTTTTTCGGAATGACCATGACCTGGATGACTGAGAATCTTCACCAGCTTTTTCACATTTTCATTCTTGTTGGTCCCTCTGGGCCACCATATAAATTATTTGAAACCATGTTTTTTTTTTTTTACACAATTTTTTCCAATTTCCTTTTTTGTAACATTGTTTGTTTTTAATAATACTGGAACAAATGTCTCTCCATATTCATGCTCTCCCTGTACGATTAGTTGAACTAACCCGTTTTCTTCTACATTTCCTATTTTATTCCAGGGCTATCGGAATAATAAAAGATTATCAGCATTTGTTAAGAACATATTTTCCCCACGGTGCTGAAAGAATATAAAAAGGTCTGAGGGTGTGAATACTTTTCCTCACCTTAACGCTGCGGAACAGGTCCTTCTCTCTGGCCGAGGCGTCTTTAGCCTTAATAAAGCTGAGCAGCGCAGTTCGAGCAGCTTGTTGAGACAACAGAGGAATTCATGTGAGTTTTTCAGTAGAGAGACGCAGTAAAACCTTCGGATCCTTCGTTTCTACCTTTTCCTTTCTTCTGAGAACCCGGGGTCAGCTTCACTTTGTGTCTGAGGAACACAGAGGGACGGTTAGACTGATGCTGGGGGGGTTCTGTGTTTGGGAGGGAGGGCTGCAGACGTACTTGTAGCTGGACAGGGCCGTGTAGGGAGCGCAGACCGGGACGGCGAACAGCAGCACGTCTTCAGGGTGAGGCTGGCCGCTCAGAGACGTCAGCAGGTTCTCTGCTTCCTGTTTCACATATAAACCGGGATGAAGTTCTTCCCAACAACCTAATCTCCTGTTTGAAGTGTTGGTGTGAGGAAGCCCACCTCTGCTCCGGGGTTATCCGGATCCACATCGTCTTCCTGCAGGAAATGAAACCACATATGAGTGAAGAAAACCAACAGCACACCTGGATTTGTTTTCCTTCTGTTCCTCAGTTGGACTCCTCCAAACATCCATCCTGTGATGTTTCTACCTTCTCCTCCTGCTGATCTCCAGATGGCTTCTCCTTCCCCTCCTCCTCCTCTTCCTCTCCTGCCGGTCCCTCCGGTTTCCTCTCGCCGGGCGCCACATCTGGACGTTTCTGCTGCTGTTTCTGTGAAACAGGCTTCCTCACCGGCTCCTCTTTTCCTTTCCCTCTCTTCCCTTTCTTGCCTTTTTCCTTTTCCTCCTTGGTGGATCCAGCTGACTGAAAGGCAGAAAAGTGACGGAGGTGTTTTTACTGCCGACCGAGGAGCGGGAAAAAAAGCGAGGTCTTCCTCACCCCAAGCAGCTGCATCATCAGCTCCCTGTCCTCTTCATCCTGGTCCTTGTACTTCTCTTTGATCTTCTTCAGTTTGTTCTGTCCAAACCACAGGAAAAGTTCTGTTATCATCCATAAAACACATCCGGAGTGGTTCTGGTTGCTTCTCTCACCTTCTGGCCTCTCTTTAGAGGTTGCTGAGAAGGTCCTCCTCCATTTTTAGACCCCGGACTGACAGCTGGAGTCTCTGTCTTCTCCTCGGTGTCGGATCCCTCCTGTTTCTGCTTCTTCTTCTTCTCTTCTCTAAAAAAGGAGAGGCAAATAAATAAATCTGACCATCAGAGAAATTGTTTGAATGCACTGAGAAAACCAGAGAATGGCTGCGTTTAGTCGGAGGTCAGAAATACACAGACGCATGATGAAGTTTTCAGTTTGTCATTCTCCCTCCGGTTTCTAACTTTGTGTCACGGTTTGTGGTTGTAAAGTCATTAGACTGGAGGTTTGAAGATTTTCATAGACTCGATTCCAAATGGCAGAAAAACCAGTTTAAACCCGGAAAAAAAAGGTCTTTTAGTGGCAGCGGGAACAGCTCAATGACGCGCATCTACTTGGCTCAAACGACTCGGTAAGCGACGCGTTAAAAATCACCTCGGCTCTGATCGGCAATGGTGTAAATATCCGTAAGCAGAGAGAGCATTTGCAGAGATAAAACGTTTTCTGTAAGTCTTCACAAGGTTTTCACACACTGTTGCTGGTATTTTGGCCCATTCCTCCATGCAGATCTCCTCTAGAGCAGTGATGTTCTGGGGCTGTCGCTGGGCAACACGGACTTTCAACTCCCTCCACATATTTTCTATGGGGTTGAGATCTGGAGACTGGCTAGGCCACTCCAGGACCTTGAAACGCTTCTTACGAAGCCACTCCTTCGTTACCCGGGCGGTGTGTTTGGGATCATTGTCATGCTGAAAGACCCAGCCACGTTTCATCTTCAATGCCCTTGCTGATGGAAGGAGGTTTTCACTCAAAATTTGACGATACATGGCCCCATTCATTCTTTCCTTCACACGGATCAGTCGTCCTGGTCCCTTAGCAGAAAAACAGCCCCAAAGCATGATGTTTCCACCCCCATGCTTCACTGTAGCTATGGTGTTCTTTGGGTGCAACTCAGCATTCTCTCTCCTCCAAATACGAGGAGTAGAGTTTTTACCAGAAAGTTCTATTTTGGTTTCATCTGACCATATGATATTCTCCCAGTCATGGTCTGGATCATCCAAATGCTCTCTAGCAAACTTGAGACGGGCCTTGACATGTACTGGCTTAAGCAGGGGGACACGTCTGGCACTGCAGGATTTGAGTCCCTGGCGGCGTAGTGTGTTAATGATGGTAGCCTTTGTTACTTTGGTCCCAGCTCTCTGCAGGTCATTCACTAGGTCCCCCCGTGTGGTTCTGGGATTTTTACTCACCGTTCTTGTGATCATTTTGACCCCACGGGGTGAGATCTTGCGTGGAGCCCCAGATCGAGGAAGATTATCAGTGGTCTTGTATGTTTTCCATTTTCTAATAATTGATCCCACAGTTGATTTCTTCACACCAAGCTGTTTACCTATTGCAGATTCAGACTTCCAAGCCTGGTGCAGGTCTATCATTTTGTTTTGGGTGACCTTTGACAGCTCTCTAGTTTTGGCCATGGTGGAGTTTAGAGTGTGACTCTTGGAGGTTGTGGACAGGTGTCTTTTATACTGATAACGGGTTCAAACAGGTGCCATTAATGAAGGTAATGAGTGGAGGACAGAGGAGCCTCTTACAGAAGAAGTTACAGGTCTGTGAGAGCCAGAAATCTTGCTTGTTTGTAACTGACCAAATACTTATTTTCCACATTTTGCAAATAAATTCTTTAAAAATCAGACAATGTGATTTTCTGGATTTTTTTTCTCATTTTATCTCTCATAGTTGAGGTATATCTATGATGAAAATTACCGGCCTCTCTCATCTTTTTGGGTGGGAGAACTTGCACTATTGGTGGCTGACTAAATACTTTTTTGCCCCACTGTACATCAGTCGGTGCATCTGTGCCTCTTGACACAGGTTAATTCAGGTCAAGACTCATCCTATCTATAACATCCTATCTTTGTGAAGCGGGATTTTCTGCAGTTACAGCGACCAAAACAAAGCTACGGAGCAGACTGGACATCAGGAGCACACTTCGTCTGTCATTTTCTCCGATTACGCCTAGATGGGACCAGCTTGTTGTTTTATTTTTCTGTAAATAATCCTGTGTTTAACTTTTAGGTAACGAGACGACGTTGGTTTGATGATTTGCTTCCACTTCTGATGCATCCAGGTTATTCTGACCAGCCCCGGCGTTACGCCTCTAACAGCTATAAGATGCTTTAACCCCCAAAATCAGTCCAGATTAAAGATTTTCATAAATAATAATAAAAAAAAAACAGTCAGATGTGTTTCTTCTGTATTCCATGCAATCCAATCATCCACCAAAACCAGACAATGATGAAAAAAAGGAAACTAAAAAAACGGATTATTTGCGGTTGTGCAGTTGCGGTACCACGACTGCACAACTACGGGCGACTCAGGCAATTATCTTATAATCACGAGAAAACAATTCATGGTTTTTAACCGTGATAACGAGATAGATATGTTGTTATCTCGAGAAAGAAAGGGGGGAAAAAAAGTGGAGTACAACTGGTCTAGGCTTCCGTAGTTTAGCCTATAGTGTCACTATCAGAACTTTTGGTCACATTATGATCCGTTTATCCAAAATTTTTATTTAACTAATACAGCCATTAAAATGATGGTCAGAAATAAAGGACATACAAAAATAGCTAAAGTCAGATAACAAAACCAGCATAAGCTTCTTTTAAAGTTATTTCACTTTAAAATAGGGCTGCAACTAACGATTATTATAAAAATCGGTGAATCGGCCGATTATTTTTTCGATTCATCGATGAATCGGACAAAGAAAATTTTTTATATTGACCTCTTTATTCCACAATAAACATTTTAGACAGAACAAACAAGCACACAAGTACAGGTTGCTCATTAACTGTACTGGTGCAACATGAAAAATAAATGTTTGTGTTAAAACTATTTGGAATAAAAATGAGAGAACTAGGGGTGCTAAAAAACACATCCTCCAAAGACAGATATTTACATGGGAATGTGGCAGATAATTAATTGACATATTACTGATCTTGCTGGATTTTATTCTGCTTTACTTCCATAAATTGCAGGATCTTCTTTACTTTATCTTTGCCAGAAGATTCAAACTTTAAAAGCCTTGCCCTCATAATTTGCAAGTTAATTTATTTATAAAGAAAATATAAACGCTGCTTAAGTTAATTCAAATGAAATTAAAAGTAAAATAAGTAGCCAACCTTATCAGTGTCTGTAACCTACTAACACGGTAAGGAAAGCATCAGATGAGCTACCTGAGAAACTAATGTTACGTTTCCCCACTTTAAAACCAAACAAACATGGTGGTTCCGTGCCATGTTAATTTGTTTTTACAAAAGTTGTATGTTACGACTTTTTTCACTTTACAAAGCGCAGGCTATTTTAATTATTCTGATCAATTTGCGCCCTCAATCCCGGCGCATGCGCGCTTCATTTGCAGTCTGGACGCTGAGGGTAAACATCCTGAGGCTCTGACTGCAGCGCTGAGAGGGACTCCTGCGGGAGAACGGGGTTGGAATGGGGGAGGCGCCTCACGGCAGAGTAGGAACGATACATGCTTTCACGTAAGAGTCTCCAAAAGCCGCCAGTGACACCGTAAAAAGTCGGCAGATTTGTCGCTAGTCGCTTTTTTGAAAAATAGTCGCTGGAGGGGTCTGAAAAGTCGCTGAGTTGGCAACACTGCGCCTGCAGCGCTGACTCGCTCTGCCGTATTTTTTTTTTTTCTTCCCCCGTTTCAGTCAAGTGGATGTGATGACTGCGGCGGCGGATGACGCATTAATCGCGTGACACAACTAATGGATGATGAAATTCGTTGCCAACGCTTTTAAAAATCGATTTTTATCGATTCGTTGTTGCAGCCCTACTTTAAAATGTGAAGCTGTGAAAATGGCTGCCTTCCAGGATTTTAAGGGATTACTTTCATTTAAATGTAGCTTCAGGTGTTTTTGTTTCAGATTGCAGTTTGCTGACTAGTAGCCCCACTCTGACAGAAAACAGAGACGGCTCGGCTTCTTTCACGAACCTCATTTCTAGAGATTTGGGTGATTAATTAGTAAAAGGCAGTAAACTTTTAGAGAGATCCAGAAGAAAAGATTGTAACGCGTCACGGACTGATGCAGGCTCTAATACGGAGAAAGACACATTCAAATAAAGAGGGAGCTGAAAACATCTGTTTTATTCTCACCTTCTCTGTTTGGCACTCATGTGTTTCTTTGCTTGTGAATCCATCTCAGCCTGAAGGGATCAAATAGCCACAATGAAAAAATGACCTTATATAAATTAAATAACATGGATAACGATGTGGGTAATTACCTGAGGAGAGGTTTCTTTTTTAAAGCCAGGGTTGGGAGCAGTCCTAGAACCAAAGCAGCAGGTTTAGATTGCTTCCTCATGGTGCGGAGGAGGAGGAGGAAGTATCCATGCGACGTTACCTGTTTGGCTGTAAGTGAGGGAGTGAGATGGTGGTGTCCGGAAAGCTGAACTCGTCGCTCTTTGCCTCGTCTTCCACGCCGCTGTCTCCATCGTTACCGTCCTCCGTGCTGCTCGGCTCCGCCGCCGTCCCACCGCCGTCTGTCTCTGCAGCGCTTCCCGTTTTACCTTCATCGTCGTCCTCTTTGGTCTCTCCTGATTTCCCTTCGCCTTGATCTCCATCACTGCTGTCATCTCCTGTGAAATCCAACGAAAAATGTTTAATTTAACCACTTAAAGTAATCACTCCCTAAAAGTTTTGTTCGGTTTTTAGTCACACTTCAGTCGCCTAGCAACCATGACAGCTTGAGGCCTAGATCTATGAAGCCACAATATTTAATTTTAATATCCTTTATCTTGATCTTTATAAACATATAAATAATCAAAAGAAAACATAAATATTTGAAAATTAATTGAACATATGTTGGCTGGTGAAAATTGTAGAAAAAGGCAAACTAAGTGATTCTAATGTATCAAATTTGAAAAGTTTATTTAGGATTTAAAGAGTTTTGGCTTCCATGAGGAACTAAATCTACCAATAAAGCCAATATTTCTAAGCAGCGTCTCTAAAAACAGATTTTTTTTTTACATTTTACGTCACTTTGGGGAGTCAACAGTTGGCGCTGCTTCAGTGAGCACTGGTAGAGTGACATGTGACTGAGTTTGTCGATCAGAAACATGGTTAAATATCGCGTTAGTGGGAGCATCACAGGCTCTGCAGAAATGAAAGACACTGAGATACCGTCGTGGTTCCAGTCCTGAAGCAAATCTTCAGGAGCAGACGACTCCACCAGCAGCTGGTGTTTCTCACTGCTTTCCACCCCAGATTTTGTGAAGATTCCCAGTCATCCCCGTCATGGTCTAGCTTGAAAAAGTTCAGTCTAGGCAACTGGACGTGAAGAGTGAACTTTTTCATTTCACCCCAGATTTTGCTCCGTCTTCAAGTTTTAAAAACAGATCACCGTCCAAAATCTCTTAGAATGACGCCTGAGCTTCAGAAAAATAGCAGGATGCTGCATCCATGGCGGCAGAGGTGTCAAAAGTAATGTTTATTACTCCAGTACAAGTAGAAATCCTACAGTTTAAAAACACTTTTGTAGAAGTTAGAGCATCAACTTCAACTTTTTACTCCAGTAAAAATGTAAAAGTACCATTTTTAAAACTACTTAAAGTATAAAAGTAAAAGTAATGCAGGACAAATGTTAAAGGAATAGTACACCCAAAACATGATTAGCCTTCATTTTCTACTCACCCCCATGCTGAACAACACTCTGGAGTACTTTTTTGATATCTCAAATGCATCTGGAGATCTGGGAGGCTTCTTGCTGTCTGCTGACATTCAAATAATGGAGGTCTATGGCGCCCGAGGCAGAAAGGTCCATAAAAGTCCACAAAAAACGTGTCAATATTCCTCCATACTGCTCGTCCAATGTATTCCAAGTGTCCTGAGTGGGTAGCGTCCATAATTTACTCGAAACAAAGTCATTTAGAATGTTTTTAGAGCATAAACAGTAGCGTATAGGATTTCCTGAAAGCGCGCGCCTGCGAGCTCACGACGCTACGGAAACCGCGGCAGACCAAGCCAGATGAAAGTGCGCATTCAGCTCGGCAAAGAACTCATGCTCTTCCTCAACACTGAAGTCCTCAGACATTTTTCTTTCGTTGTTTCTTTCTTTGCACAGGTAAACAGCACATTTCTTCTTCTACGCTTGCATTATCGGCAGAGCAGACGCTGAATGCGCACTTTCATCTGGTTTGTCTGCCGCGGTTTCCGTAGACTCGTGAACACGCAGGCGCGCGCTTTTAGGAAATCCTATACACTACTGTTTATGCTCTAAAAACATTCTAAATGACTTTGTTTCGAGTAAATTCTGGACGCTACCCACTCAGGACACTTGGAATACATTGGACGAGCACTATGGAGGAATATTGACACGTTTTTTGTGGACTTTTATGGACCTTTCTGCCTCGGGCACCATAGACCTCCATTATTTGAATGTCAGCAGACAGCAAGAAGCCTCCCAGATCTCCAGATGCATTTGAGATATCAAAAAAGTACTCCAGAGTGTTGTTCAGCATGGGGGTGAGTAGAAAATGAAGGCTAATCATGTTTTGGGTGTACTATTCCTTTAAGGACAGAAGCTTTACTGCTCTACCCTGTTGAAGAAACATTTTTTCTACAATTCTGGATCATAACTTCCTTAGACTTCATTTTTATTTTTTTTTTTATAGCTAATGATAACAGTGTCACATTTAACTTTACATCATCTTGAAAAACTATTGTATTTGGTAAGTGGTGAACAACAAGTTGGGGCAGCACAGAGTCCAACGGCAAAGAAATTGTCTAGATGAAACTAGGCCATAATGAAAATGATTCTCAGCAAGGCTAAACATTTCCTAAATTATTCTGCACTTCATATTCCGTATTGTGCACTTACATAACCTTACTTTATTCACTGTTGTTAGAAATATTTTATTTATACTCCGTTTGTGTTTCATGGGTTGTGTACTAATGAACTATTATGATGTATAATGTGGTGATTTATCGTTTATTAACTCTTGCTAAAGATCGTTCCAGATAAAGGTCATGCAACGGATGGGTTGTGAAAGAGGCTTGAACATCCTCTATCACATGTTTCTTCTAACTATGTGTTCTTTAACAATTCAATTGTAAAACAACCACATGCTTTGTTTTAACCTATGTGCTGAGGTTTAAAGTAAGATCATTGTGTTTCCCTTTCCCTTAGTTAAACCTCAGCTGGTGTAATTAGGGACATCCCCTGACTTCAATAAACAGTGAGGAGAAAGCTGAAGACCAGCAGAGTGGATTGGAGATTTGTAAACTCTGCAGTCTTCTTCCTACTCTCCTCGCGAGTAACTAAATGAATTGTCTCTGTGCTTTCTTTCTTTCCCTGTATGTATGTATGATATTTTAGGTGCTTAGACCTGACAACTGTGTAGAAACCTGGGGAAACACCTATAAATCCTTGTGTATCCGTTATGCACATTACAAAAAAAGGCCATCAGAATGTTTCATGTGGCAGGATTCCACGACCATTCCGACATACTATTTATAGAGTCCCTTTTCCTCAAACTCACAGATCTGGTAGAATTCTAACAGCTCTCTTTATGTACAAAGCTAGAAAAAAACAACTACCAGAAAATATTCAAAAGCTGTTTTCTGATAGAGTTGGGGGCGATAACTATAGGGAAAAACTTAACTTCATATCCTTGAGGGTTCGAACCATCATGAAGAGAATGTCAATTTTGGTCAGTTGTGTGACGGTCTGGAATAAACCTAAATAAAGAGCTGAAGCAATGTCCAAGCATGAGTCTGTTTTGAAAAAAAGCTCAAACTGATGTTTTTCAAAATGGAGTAGAAGTAAAAGTTGTCGGGAAAATAAATACTCCAGTAAAGTATAGATAGCAAACATTTCTACTTACGTACTGAAGTATTTGTACGTTGTTACCTGAAACCTGCATGGAGACATTGCCTCCACTATCTCCACTGATCGTTCTCACTCAACAGCTCATCATTAAAGCTCCCCTGGTCTCTCTGCTCTCTAGGGCAACAGGCTCGTGCTGATAGGCTTGTCCTCTATCATGTTTGTATTTGTACTCTTCTAAAGTCTCTTTATTCTCTGAATTAGCATTGGTCTCCATTGGTTACTGCTGTAAAGCTAAGTGGACTCCCCCACATTTGTCACTTTTTGTGCTTGTTTTAGATACGGAAGTAACATTTTTTCACAAAAACAACCAAAAACCAAAATAGTTCATTTACAAATACAATTTGATTTAAAAACTAATTCCTTGCATATTTTTCTAAACGAGGCTTTAATCTGCAATCTGCTCTTTAATAAACACAGTCGATACTTCAGGTAAACAAACCTATATTCTGGTCTCAGAACGTGGTAACAGTTTATTTTGGGTCCTAGAAATTTTATTATTTCCATTTTTATTTAGTTTTTGCCACGGTCGACCTCCTTTGCTGCCCAAACTTGGCCAATCTGCATCAATCCGCTATGAATCATGGGAGAAGATACTCCGGACGCATCCTGGAGATGCTGCATGTGAAGGAATCTTGGGAGGATTTGTGGATTCCTCTTAAGATTCTGTCTAGAAATGCAGCCTTTGAATGATGCTGCCGCTGAATGGGGGAGACCCGTTGTTCTTGATTCTTCTGGGACTTCCTGGATGAGTCGAATCTCTCGGGTGTAAATCGTTTCTACTGTTTTCCCCTTTAGTGAACCATGGATTTCACTGAGGTTCTCTGGCGTAACTTTTGAAGCTCTTCCAGGACTGATGTCTAGTGAATGATTAGCCTACTTCCTGCTGTAAGACAAGTTCTAATTCATGTTTTCCCGATTTAAGCCTTGATGCAGCTTTTTAAACAGAACTCAGCTTTTTAAAGGAAAAGTCGCTCATATTCAGAATTCAAACTTCTGTAAGTTCTTTAAATCTGAAATTATTCCATCCTGTTCAATAAATGATCAGTGTTTTTAATTCAGAGTAATTTTCATGTGAATGTGTTTTACTGGAGGCATCCATGTTTGTCAAAGAACACTACTGCCACCTACTGGTTTGTGACGTCACGGTGCGGTATCGGCTGTTGATCAAGTCCCAGTGCTGTATCTGGTGTTTGTCACAACGCGCTATTATCCAAGTCATCTTGAAAACATTCTTCTTCCAAATGTTGGCTACATATTACGGGTTTTTTCTCTGGCCAGAAGTTCGATGGCAAACCCTCCCTCTTCAAGTTGGCGATCCAACGACCAACCCGTCCGTGGAGGATCAGGAATCAGAAAGGTGGAATAACCCTTTTTTTTCACTTTTACCCGATGTATTCCAGCATCCAGCTGCCATGCACGTGGGCATTGTCAGTTTCACTATAGCTCTGGTGAATTTCAATGGTGAAGTCCTCTGGAAATCTTCAATAATTGTTGTTGATTGCAGATGTGTCTAGTAGTTCCCATTGATTTAGCTTGGAAAGCGGGGAGAATGGCGCTAGGCTTACCGCACCGTGACGTCACTGCCGGAAGATGGCAGGAGGGAGGGGTTACTATATTTGGGCAAAATGGCCGCTCCCAGACTCAGTGATCACAACGAAAATTATTGTTTTCATTTTTTACTGATTAACGCTAAAATAATTAAATCATAGAGAACGTTTTAGTTTTAGGTATAAATAATGATCCATTGATTATTTCTTGCTGACTGGACTTTTCCTTTATTTCTAGATTTAAGAAGATAATCGATTTATTTTGGTTGGTTTGGAAAGTTTTTCTACTAAACTGTGGTTTGTGTTCAAGTATCTCATCCTTGTCATACATTGTAAAATTTTCAACGGTCTGAGGCGTTGAATTGTGATCAATCTGCCAGTCCTGTAGGAGCGCCTTCGTACCGATCAGCTCCTCTCCCTCCTCTAACAGATCAGCAGTTCTGGATGTGACCTCCTCCAGGTCCTCCTCCACAGTTTTCACCTTCCGTTCCCCGCGGTGCCGAAACACACTCTGCTCATCCACCTGTGAGACGATCAGGAGGAGACATTTTTTAAAAGCCAGACGTTCCAGAGCCACTGAGCTGAGGGGCTTTCAGAGCTGCACTTACCTTAAAAAGGAAACCGAAGCCCATGATCAGGTAGGAGGGAGGGAGGAAGTTTTTCTTCCCTAAAAAGCAAAACCAAGAAGAGAAAATTCATCCTTAGAGCAAACATCCATTTAAAATATGCTCAGATAGATAAACATATAAGAGGTGACATATTACAGACTGATAGCAAGTCGTACCTCTGATCATGAAACTCCCAGTAGTCAGATACTCTCCAGTGGGAGCGGTCTTAGACACCTGGAAATAATTAAACATTTTCTCAGTCAGTAAATACAGCATGCATGCTTATTTATTTTCTTTTTAAAATCTTATTTTAACATGTTGAACATTAAGATATACGCATACATACTCCACCATTCCTCCTGCAGGATGTTCCTTCTATGCTGAGGTTGTTTGCTAGCTAAAAATGTTTTCTGCTAAGGATAAAGTGTGAAATTAGATTTTTATTTTCCTCTCCTTACCCGTTCTGATCCCTTTTTTTTTTATTTCTTTTTTCCTAATTGTAAAGCCAGCGCCTTTAATGGCAGTGTGACACCGCGTCCCCCCATGGATAATATCTGTTTTTGTTTTCTTGGGCAGGCTGTACCGAAACTAAATTTCCCGCTGGAATTAATAAAGTAAACTAAATTATCCTATGGTGAATTATCGACCGATGATCAACTGTCATTAAATGTATTGTTAGATGAAAAATTTTTTTAATTAGATTTTCTCCCGACCTTACGGTTCCTGATTGGGAACCTCGTTACCCCTTGTATGCTACACGACGCAGGACGCACAATGAGTCTGAAACTCGCCCCGATCGAAAAAATTCTCGAATGACTGGAGAATCGGCCCGAAAAGGAAAAAAAAAAAAACGTATAGTGTACGCCCGGCTTTGAGGAATTCCTTTCAGTCGATATTGTTACTGCCACCCACTAGAGGGCGGCACTTTACTCTTAACCAGAGCCTCACTGGTATTTGCAATAGAAGTAATTCCAGAGAGGAGGCATGCTGGAACAGAACCAGGGCTGTGTTCGATTCCAGCGACCCAGCGCAGATGGACCGGGTCCTTCCAGGTCCGTGAAAATAAGGAGACCGAAAGAGTTTGGCTGTGGATTCAAAAAGGTCCAGCTTTATCCGGCTTTCACCGCCGTACGCTCTGTCGCCTAGCAACCGTTACAGTTGACACACAAAGCAGGCAAATAATGGATACCAAACTTCTCACTACTGTTCTGGATGCTAATAACATCTTATGAGGAGCTTCAGCAGCAGTGCTGTCGTCTAAGATATCCGATTTATAGTCCCCACACTGCAGAGATATTGGAATCTGAACTTAACCTCTTAACACCCACCTAATTTTAAGCAATCCTCGCCTTTTTTGAATTCTGAATATATAATATATATAATATATAATATAATATGACCCAAATGGAAAAATAATTACTGTTATTGAACTATGAACTGTTAATTCAATTCAGGTTTTTTTTTCTATAATTCACAACACATTTCATCTCAAGGCACTTTACTATTCACCAGATCATCCAGTCAGGTTGGTTAAAAGTTTTCTATCTAAGTAAAACCAGTTGATTCCATCGACTCATTGACTCTTCAGCAATCCCTCACACTAAGCATGCTTGTAGCGACAGTGGAGAGGAAAAACTCCCTTTGAACAGGAATAAACCTCCAGCAGAACCAGGCTCAGTGTGAGCTTTAAGCCCAAATGACATGTGAGATAAATTGTGTGAAAGCTAACACGTTGGTTCCTGAAAATATACATGAAAATAGTGAGACTAAAAAATAGCCTAATCTCCAGCAGTTAAAACATGACTCATAGTTTGTTTTTTTCTCGAAAATAATAGGTATTTTTTAATAGCAGTAACAAAGACATGCTTGACAACAGGCATGTGTCATTGTTTTACATTTATTCTGGATCATCGTAACCACCAGTCCGTCAGCCCTCTAGGTTAGAGCTGGGTGATAAAGCGGTTTTTATCGTTATCGTCATTCACTACGATAACCGGCAACAATTTTCCAATGTTGGTAAAAGAAACTTAATTCTGCCGTTTTTCCTGTGTGGGAGGGTGGCTGGTATTTCCTTCCCAACCGTTGCATTTCCGAATTCTCCCGAGTGGTGCACAACTTTACACGAGTGAATAAAGTGAATGTGATTGGTCGTTTATCAAGGGGGGCGGGATTGTTGTGGCGGAAGGTTTGGAAGCAAGTTTGGTTGTGGCCGGTTTGTCGGGAAGCATCTTGCTAACCAGTTAGCAACTTAGTGCTAGCAGGTTCCCAATGGGAAATTCCATTGGGACCAAGTAGCACTAAATTGGTGCCTTAGAAACGACGCTGTCAAGGAACGCTATGGACTTCGGAAACATGCAAGAGGAGGAGAGTTTAGTGTCGGAGGTCGTGGATGAGTCTCCTCCGTCATCCATTTTTTATTTAGAGGAGGAAAGCGGGGACGAAGATGTTGTGGAAGAGGACGCCAGGGCGGCAGAAGCTTGGTTTGGTGTAGAAGGCTTCCAGCCGTACATGTTTGAGCCCTTGCCTCGCAACGCTGCCAGTTCTGTTAGCTCTACGCCTGCCGAAGACACAGACGTCCATCCCCGTGAACACTGGGACGGAACTCAATGGGAAAGGAAAGGATTCTGATTTCAACCGTTGCGTATATTAGCTGTGACATATGTATCAAGATGCTATGACCTAGAAAATGTGATTGACAGATGACCGTTGATATATGATTGGCCGAATTTAGGCTGACGTAGAACTAACTGGCCTGCAGAAGATAACGAAAAAAAAAAACAGATTTTAAGACCAAATTTCTTTTTTTTTAAATAGACATTTTCTACATTTTGGGACAATATAGTCTGATAAAGACACGTGACTCCACCGATCCAGGCAGAGGCGTAAACAAAGAGAATGGCGGATGAGCCCAGTGAAGAAGCGTCTAAATGTAAATGAAATTACATCCGTTAATCCCGTGGAGCCGAGCGAGAGCAGAGATGAAGCCGAGCTGAGAGAAGACGTGGAGAGCTCGCTGTCAGAGCTGAGGGCATGGCAGACCGGTTTTGAGTGAAGGTGTGCGAGTTTAAACGATGCACGTTGTTCTCACTGCACGCTCAGTTCGGTGGCATTAAAAAGTATGTCATAGATGTTGAGCAAAATAACACGAAATGCAAAGTTTGTCTGAACAGTGTCAGGACTACCCAAAGTAACACATCCAACCTCCACCACCTGCAGCGCAGCCAAGCTGCTAATTTTAAACTGAATGGGTGTAAGACTTTAATATTTAGTTGCATTTCCTGAACATGCCTTTATTACTGATAGAGGAGCTGGAGCATTTATTCCGCTTGATACAGATGTGATTGTATCTTTAAAATCTTTATCTTTAAAGCAGCGTCACTAAAGCGATCTGTAATGGGACGATCCGTGTTTACATTTAGATCGGTGAGATGCTGAAACTTCTAACAGATGACTGACCTGATGGTGGTGGACCCACCAGGCACTGGTGATGATCTTGGCGTCCCAAGCAGCGCTGTAGCACACAGCCATGGTGCCGGCCTCTGTCAGAGTGCGGGGAGGAACGGGATCCCCTGAGGAGACAGACAGCTCAGATCAAAACGTTGATCAGGTAAGATATTCAAAAAGGGAGCTGCAGAATACCTGAGGGGTTCTTGATGACGCAGCTAGTTGCTCCATGAAGATCCGCGTGGACATAGATATCACCTGGAGGAGAGGAGGCACAGGCTGGGCCACGTCTTTTCAAACTCAGCTGGTGCAAATAATTTTCCTGAAAGCAGGAACTGCAGCGTGCAGCTTCCATGGTCCTACCTGCACGTAGGTAGCGTTTAACGATCATCTCGTTCTGCTGCTGGTCCCTGCCTGCAATGACCAGATAGTTCTCAGAGCTGATGAACCACAGGAACTTCTCAAACCTGTAAACATAAAAGGAAGATGTAAAGAAGCTGTTTTTTAACCATATGGTGGAAATATTCAAAACTCTATTTTAAACAAAGTGGTCAACTTAAACAGGACACCAGTCAACTCCAGAGGGCTGCTGGTTACACCGGATTTTATTAAAGGAAAAGTCTGATCATATTCAGAACTGAAACTTCTGAAAGTTCTTTAAATCTGAAATGATTCCATCCTGTTCAATAAATGATCAGTGTTTTTAATTCAGAGTAATTTTCATTTCAATGTGCTTTACTGGAGGCATCCATGTTTGTCAAAGAACACTACTGCCACCTACTGGTTAGTGACGTCACGGTGCAGTATCGGCTGTTGATCAAGTCCCAGTGCTGTATCTGGTGTTTGTCACAACGCGCTATTATCCAAGTCATCTTGAAAACATTCTTCTTCCAAATGTTGGCTACATATTACGGGTTTTTTCTCTGGCCAGAAGTTCGATGGCAAATCCTCCCTCTTCAAGTTGGCGATCCAACGACCAACCCGTCCGTGGAGGATCAGGAATCAGAAAGGTGGAATAACTCTTTTTTTCCACTTTTACCCGATGTATTCCAGCATCCAGCTGCCATGCACGTGGGCATTGTCAGTTTCACTATAGCTCTGGTGAATTTCAATGGTGAAGTCCTCTGGAAATCTTCAATAATCGTTGTTGATTGCAGATGTGTCTAGTAGTTCCCATTGATTTAGCTTGTAAAGCGGGGAGAATGGCGCTAGGCTTACCGCACCGTGACGTCACTGCTGGAAGATGGCATGAGGGAGGGGCTACTATGTTTGGGCAAAAATGGCCGCTAACAGACTCTGTGATCCAGACAAAAATTACCGTTTTCATTTTCTTACTGATTAACGCTAAATTCATTAAATCACCGCAAACATATTAGTTTTAGGTATAAATAATGATCTATTGATTATTCCCTGCTGACCGGACTTTTAGTTTTATCAAAGGGCATCAGAGGGGAGGGGATGAAAGAAGACAGAATTGGAATTTTCCTTCTTGTCGCTGTTCTGCACTTCATGATGTTCTGTTACATAAACCATGACAGGGTGTCAAAAAAAGGCTTGTAGCGGTAAGAATATTTTTGTGGCGGGTGTACATTGCCCTCACCAGTAGACCTTCCGGGCTTTCTGAATGGTGATCACCGTCTGCACCTCTTTCAGGGTCTGATGTGTTTTTCTCTCTGCAGATTTCATGGCCTGCACAGACAGAGGAAGAGGAGCATTGATCGGCGTGAGGACTTCTCAGCGACAGAGCACCAGAGCTAATCGATTCACTAACCTTGCCTGCAGCTTCTATGGTTTTCTGTTCCTTTTTCTCCGCGCTGCGTTTGTGGTCATAGTACCTGAAAGCAACACAGTAACAAACTCCACCAACCTGAATCATTGCAGAGGTAAAGCTTGCATCTGTCTGCGCTCTTACTCCAAACCCACCTCTTTGCGTTGGCGTAAGCCGACAGCCCCAGATCCACGTCCACCAACATCGGCTTGTTCCTCTGCAGCTTCCTATTCTGACATTTGTCTTTTTTGCTTTTCTTTCCCTTCTCCTCCACCTTCATCTTCTCCTCCTCATCCTGTTCTTCGTCAGAGATGTAGGGGTTTCTGTTTGGCAAATATGTTCAAATGCATGGGCGAGTTTATTCCATTAACATAGGAAGGGTTTTAGAGAATGGGATGCAGCCTCACTTCAGCAGCATGGTGATGTGGTTGGTCTGCAGCTTCAGCTCCTTGATGGCGCAGGCCACGGGGTCCCCGGACGCTTGGGCTTCCTTCACTATGACGCCGATCTCAGTCCAGTCCACCTGGTTGGCGAGCGCGCTGCGCACCACCTGTAGCGCCCTCTCCACCACAGGCAAGTTCATCTCCACGAGCTCGCCCTTTACTCTGTCCACCTCCTGTTACGCATGCGGGAGTTTAAGTCAAAATCCTGACAAGATTCACCCAGACAAGCCTAAAAGGTGTTTGTGGATAACCTGTGCTTGGTGCAGGGCCTCCAGCCTCTGCTCATGGTCCTTCTTCACATTTTCCAACTTCTTCAGAGCCTGCTTCTCCTGCAGCAGGGTTTTCATGTCGATCTTCTGGCTCTCCATCTTGGAGAAGAACTCATCCACTGCCTGTGGGGGGAAATGATTGGGAAAAGGGTTTCTGTCAATGTTTTCTCCCCCAGGCAGGAAGTTAGCTGTGAGGCTGATCTTTACCTTGTTGAAGGTGTCAAACTCCAGATGGGGGCTCTCTGTGTGCTGGGCGAAGAGGAACGGGTGGAACTCATCGTACCTGAGGGAAGACAACATTTGAGAATACTACTGACGTAGAAACAGCTGCAGAAACGAGCAGATTTCTCCAGGACGTACGTCAGGAGGTCTTCGCTGGGTTTGTCTGGAGTCAAACTTGGTTTCTTCTCGCTCTTCTGAATGATATAACCCTTATCACACCAAGAAAGGATGAGATGAATGGTTAAATATAAAACCAGGAAAGAACAAAACGCAACCGGAAACGTTTCTTTTTTTTTTATTTAATTGCATTTTGTTGGGATACAAAGGAGGACAGATCAGTAGAGAAATAAAACCTTTTTATGAATCAAAATGTGATTGAATCAAGAGCAGCGATCCAAACTGTCCAAATCAAAGACTTGTGTGTTAGAATGGCCTAGTGTTTTTTTTTTTTTTTTGTCAGAGCAATACAATACAGTTGTAGTTACTTTCAGGGAACGTACAATGTTAGTACCGCCACTCACATTTTTTTTCTTTGTAAAAAAAAAAAATGGAAAAATAGATTTATTAAATAAAATCTACAAATAAGTACATTTTGAAAAAAATTGCAAACTTTCAAAATATTGGTAAAACTTTTGTATACCTAATATAAATTACAGTCAAAACCTTACTTGGCTGTTTTTTCAGATTATTTTTGGGAACATGCTATTTACGTTCAATAATATTGGAACAAAGTTCTCTCCATACACTGAAAGCAACTGGCAGAACAGCACTGGGGCTAAACAAACCAATCATCCTCTGTGTTCTGCTATCAGATCACTTTGTCAACACTGGAAAAAATCAAAATCTAGATAAGTAATTTTTTCTTAAAATAAGTGCATTTGTTCTTTAATTGAGGAGGTAAGACATTTTGCCAACGGAACAAGACAATTTAAATTTAAAATAAGAAAACACAACTGCATTGTCTTATTTCAAGTGTATATTATCTAATTATCTTTTTAAGAGTAAAAATACTCATTCCATTGGCAGACATCTCATTTACCTACTCAAATCAAGGTTAAAAACACTTAATTTAAGACATTTTTTACTTATTTCTAGTAGAGATGTCCCGATCCAGGTTTTTGGACTTCCGATCCGATGCCGATACTGGCCGATACCAGCCTATCTGAGCATGTATTTAAGTTTAAGTTAAAGTATTTAGCCTTAGTTGTAAGACTCATGTTGAAAAGGGTTTTAGTACTCTTGATAACATCTAGCCAGCTGAATTAGGTGAGATTGAATAAAACACAATGATTGGTAACAACAAACTTACCTGTTTATTAACAGATAAACACAAACTGGACAAAATTATGAATAGCAATCTGAAATTGCATAGTGAACAGTAAAACCGTAAACAGTTAAAGGTGCAAGTATTACTGTAAGTTTTAATAAAAATGCAAAACAGACAAGAGTGGAACATAGTCTATTAACTTAGAATCAGGACTCTACTCTTGAAAAAAGACACTGCTTAAAAAAAAATCAGTGCAAATAATAGTGAACTATTACACAAAAATGCCTTATACTCCCCAATGTCCTCCACACCTAGTCTCCATCTACACATCGTGCAGGATAAAATAATCCCACACGGCTGACATTTTCCCCGCTATCTTCCAATTCACCTCTTTTAATGGTTAGGCCGGGAGACAGACCCAAAAAGACCTGTGGGTGTGTTGAAGGTGTTCTGGAAAATGCGGACTGGATTCGGGGAACACTGGCGCAAAATAGTGGAATGGATCGTTTCAATCGGCGAAACTGGAAAATACGGACCGGATTTTTTTTTTAAACTGGATCGGCATTTTTACATGCTTTGCCGATACGCATTTTTTTGCCAATATCGGCGTCCGATCCGATACGTGGATCGGATCGGGACAAGCCTAATTTCTAGATAGTTTTCCCAGGGAAGGAGTTCCTGGAAACATTTACCTCTAGATTAGATCCTACATCATAGAAGCAGAAATACGTCTGAGATCTGTTTGTTTGGCTGGTGTGTAAGGGCAGCTCAGACTGCCTTAAAGCGGCGCTCTGGGTCACATGACCCATTCAGAGACAGATCCGATCCTCTAAAGTCACAGAATAGTTTTTGAGATGAGCAGCCTGTATAGAGCATCGATAGGCAACAAGTGCTGAAAAATCATTAAGAATAATTCAAGTGATGCTAATAATTGGATCAAAAGTATTGAAGCTTCGCTTTAAAGGAGCCCATCATCCAATCAGAGCATGAGCTGCTCTACAAGGAACAAGGTGAGAAACTTTGCATCTCTAGAGGAACAAAGCTGGTAGAGAAATATTCCTAAAATTCCTAAAAAATATGGCTGCAACTAATTATTATTTTTCTAATCGATTAATCTGTTGATTGCTTTGTCAATTAATTGATTAATAATCTGATAGCCAAAGGTTCCTTCACTGGAAAAACAATCTAGAAATAATTAAAAGCTTCTTAAATTAAGTGTATTTACCCTTAATTTGAGCAGGTAACTTAGTTCGCCAATGGAATTAGTATTTTTACTCTTAAAATAACATCATTAGAAAATATGCACTTGAAATAAGACAATGCAATTTTTTTTTTTTTTGAAATGTAAATTGTCTTCTTCCATTGGCAAAATGTCCCACCTCCTCAATTAAAGAAAAAAAAAATTTTTAAGAAAAAAATGACTTACCGTAATTAGATTTTTTGCAGTGTTAAAAGGAGATATTTTACAGAATCAAACCAGGTGAAACTAAAACTTTTCCAATGAGGAGTTCTGTGTATTAATGAACCTTTTATTTTTTTAAATCTTAAATTCAAAATATTTTTTGCATTCTTGGTATAATTACTGCTCTAAGTAGGTTACTCTGTCAACTAAAGGCTCGTTTTGGGGTTTCTATGTGTCGTTTCTAAGTCACCAATTTAGTGCTACTTGGTCCCAATGGAATTTCCCATTAGGAACCTGCTAGCACTAAGTTGCTAACTGGTTAGCAAGATGTTTCAGAGAAACCAGTCACAACCAAAACGCTTGTGAACCTTCGGCCACAACAATCCCGCCCCCTTGATAAACAACCAATCATATTCACTTTGTTCACTCGTGTAAAGTCGGGCACCACTCGGGAGAATTCGGAAATTAAACGGTTGGAACGGCCGCTTCCCTACGACTTTAAAAACAAACCTTCTTTCACTTTACAACGTTGGAATAATTCGATTCCATAAAATCCCAACATCTTCCTTCAACTTTAACGGTTGTTATGGCAATGTAACCAAAAACAAAAGCATGTCTCTCTTGTTTTTTTTTTACTCACTTTGCCACTGAATCTCTCCGTTTTTTCCAAGTATGTTTCAGCTAGCTGCAGGGCTTCCAGGATTTTAGGAGCAACTGAAAAAAAGAAGGAGTTTCTTAACAAAGTTCTTGTGTACGGAAGAGGATTAGGGCCACTGAAAAAAAAAGTTAACTGATTTTTAAATTTTATTTCAGTTTAACATGGGAAAAAAGTCAGAATTCTGACTTTAATCTCAGAATTCTGACTCTAATCTCAGAATTCTGACTTTAATCTCAGAATTCTGACTTTTTTCCCAGAATTCTGACTTTTTTCTCAGAATTCTGACTTTTTTCTCAGAATTCTGACTTTAATCTCAGAATTCTGACTTTTTTTCTCAGAATTCTGACTTTAATCTCAGAATTCCGACTTTAATCTCAGAATTCTGACTTTTTTCTCAGAATTCTGACTTTTTTCTCAGAATTCTGACTTTTTTCTCAGAATTCTGACTTTAATCTCAGAATTCTGACTTTAATCTCAGAATTCTGACTTTTTTCTCAGAATTCTGACTTTTTTCTCAGAATTCTGACTTTAATCTCAGAATTCTGACTTTTTTCCCAGAATTCTGACTTTAATCTCAGAATTCTGACTTTTTTCTCAGAATTCTGACTTTAATCTCAGAATTCTGACTTTAATCTCAGAATTCTGACTTTTTTCCCAGAATTCTGACTTTAATCGCAGAATTCTGATTTTTTTCTCAGAATTCTGACTTTTTTCCCATACTAAACTGAAAAAATCGCGTGAAGTTACGTGAACTCAAGTGAACTTCTGTTCTCGCAAGTTAAATCTCCAGACCTGTTGCCGGAGCCGCAGAGCCGCACCGCACCGCACCATAGTCAAAAGGGCGGTGTGAGAGGTGGTGTTGCGGTCTCCGTTGGCTCGGTAACCGCACCGGAGCCAGTGTGAGCAAGGGGTAATCTTCTTCTGTACTTGTCAGAAAAAGAATGAGAAAGAAAAGACCACCGGTACCTTCAGCAACATCAGCTTGACTGTCAGTTTTCAAAGATCCCGGCAGTCCTGCTTCGATCAAACTGTGCTCTATCAGAGTGGCTCCGTAGGCTAAAGACACAGCAGGAGAGGAAGCAGCATCAGAAAGAAGCACAAAGGGTTTTTCTTTATTTTTTATGTGTGCTGAAAAAGTTGTTTTGTTTGTTTCTTACGCAGATGCGGGTTCAGGACTCTTTTCACCTGCTCTCCATGTTGGGCCTTGCTTAAGATTTCTGAGAGCCTAAAAAAAAAACATGATGAATGTTCAGTAGTGATGGTGAGATAAAGCCTCATAAGGCAATGAACAGTTTGGGCTAATGTCACCACCTACTGGTGGAGAGAAGAACTACAGTTAGTAATATAATCTGCAATTGTTTTTCTTGTATTTTTTTCCCCATTTACGTTGCTTTGAAATTGTTAATGATTGCTGGATATAACACATTTTGTTGTAATTTTTTTTCTAGCGCAAAATGTCTTAGAAGAGTTAAGGTGCACTGTTTTTCTGCAATTTTAGTGAACTAAGCTCAAGCAGACAGTGAAAGTGCTTGTGAAAATTGGATAAAGATGAGCAAAATTAAAGGTGTTAGTCACTTTTATTCAAAAATGATATTTTTTCCACAGTTGTTGGTTTTAATCAGGTAGGAGGTTATGTATTCAACCAATCTTTTGGCTAACCAATCTAATTTGTCAGTGTTTTTACAAAATCTATATTTGCACAAAGGCAAAACAATAAAATAAGTAAAATTCACCAAAATAATTGTTAAGAATTTTCACAACTTTCAAAAAGCCAAGGTGGGTCTTGAACCTACAACCTTAGGATTGGAAGTCAATGGCTGTTTCTCAATATGTGTACTTGTGCGTGCTCATGTGCTCGTGAAACGTCATCAGCCTCAGCACTAGTGCTTTTCCAATTCACAAGAACAACAAGACAAAGAACGGACAAAGTCCCAGGATGTTGTTCTCGCCCCTCACTCTTTACCCAGCATGCATCTCCGTTACATAGACTGACAGCTGTCCCAGCATGCACTGCGGCAGCAGCAGCTTCCAGGTTAGAGCTCAGAGTATTAAGTTAAAAGTTCTCTTTTCTGTTGTCGTTGTTCAATAAAGTATGTTTTAAGATCATTTGATGCAAGAACATTACAATAAAAATAAAAAAAATTCCAAAGTTGAGAGGACCGCGGCAACCAGTGGAGCTCCAAAGGTAACCGCAGCGAGGGCTAACGTTAGCCCGTCTGCAGCAGTCCTATGGCTATGCTGGCTATTTTTTTTGTTTAATTTGGTAAAATGTTCATTTGATTTGTGTTTATCTGACTGTGTTCATTATTATTCCCCCACTAAATGAAAAAAGTTAGAATTTATTATTTTCTAGAGACTACTAATAACAGGAGGGGAAATGCAGCTCCAGACGAGCCGAGCGTGTGATGATGTCATCAGTATGCATCTGTTCCAACTGGCCCATATTTATGCTGTGTGCTTGCGTTCTCCCCGACTCCTGTGTTCTTCTCTAGAACATACATGGTGAGGACACGAGTCTGTACTCACGTTCTTGTGAATTGAGAAACAGCCAATGTCTTACAGCTGATGCCACTGGCACTGATGGCAATAAATCAGAAAACATTACTACTCATCACTGATGTAACAAGTGTAACCAGTGGCTTGCTCAGATTCTGATCATTATATTGTTTAAAGGCATTGTTGCGGCTACTCTTGCATCAAAAAAGTTTCCAAAAAAATCAAAAATTGCCAGAGTAGTCTTAGGAGGAGGTTTTTCGACTCACAAAACAAAAAGCACTCGTGGAGAATTTTCTTGTTTCAAAATAAGGGTGTTTTCTTTACTAATAAAAAATAACAGAAATATTCTCAGAGTTGACTTACAAAAATTCAAATATAAAGCTAAGTGATGTGTGTGAAAAAAGTGTTGCACTCCTCACTCCTTCAAACAAACAATAAGATCCACCTCATCAGCTGCTTCTACTTGTTAATCGCAGCAGGAGGCGGACTGACAAGGAGGAGGGTCAAAGCAAAACCAATACATAAACAAATAAACAATAGCTCTACCATTCACATAACCTTAGCTCTTTAACATTAATAATTTAGCAAAAGATAAATGAACCTAATTCTTAATAGGCTCCAACAGGCATCCTATACAACATTTTTCAGTTAATTAATGTGTTCCATAACGTTTTGGATGATTAAATGAGTAATTTCAGGTCGAACAAAGGTTTTCTCGGCCGCCCTGGTGGTCTGTAGGGGAAATACCGTACTTGCAATTGCAGGAGCCCTCGGCCCGCACCCACAGGCTCAGAAGTCTCGTGTATCGCGAGAGTCGGTCTTGCTTTACGGCGAGAACTGCTACACACCCCGAGTGCATGCTCGTTGCTAGCGCAGTGGCGATATTTGTGCAGTTATCATGGCGGAACCAGCGAGAAAACAGGGACAGCCCATTTCGGAGCAGGCAAGGAAGAGGAAAAGGGCTCTCTACCGCAGTAGACATGGTGATTCGTTGTGTTCGCCTGTCTGCTGAGCTCAAAACAACCGCGCCTGGCTTGACGGAGAAACCAGGAGAACAGCTGAGCATATTTACGACAGTGCACTTTTACTTTCGCCCTCTGGGGGGAGCCTCGCTGGAAAATCAACACCGGTTGCATAGTATACCTTTAATCTAACCAAAATAGTTTTAACCAACTAGATTGGTTGCTTTTCCAACCAATCTATTCTTAGAATATAAATAAACTCTATCCAACTGACAGCAACTGTCCTCCAAACTCCGCTGTCGAAGTTTGGGGCGAGCTGAACCACTTCTTGAAGCGATCGTGTGGTATGGCGGCGTAGCGAGGCTCCGGACATCATTGATTTTGGGTCCTCTCCTAAACGAAGCAAACTTCGCCACGCGCTTCACGGAAACACCCCCTCGACTACTCAACACACCCCTGGAAGCCTCACACCATCCCTAATGTTCAGTGAATCATGATAGGCATCATCATGTTACCGCTCCAAAGTGATGAGGGGCTCTGGGGGCCTGGCGCTCTCCACGGGGTACCGCTCCCTCACTGCTATCTTCACATCTTCTGCCTCCGCTGTACGGAACCTCAGCAGATTCAGGATGGTGTACTCATGGTCAGCCAGGATGATGTTGCCCTAAGAGAGGACACGGACCACATCAGGCGGGTCACTACGTTTGGCCGCACAGGGGGGGGGGAGGGCTGTGTTTTACTTGACACAGTTCTTAAAGTGCAGCTCTCTAACCCGGTCGTAGAGTTCCACGATGAGGTGGTAGGCGGCCTCATCCGAGCCGAACTGGATGTCAACTATCCTGTCGATTCCCAGCTGCTTAACCTGGGTCAGCCGCCGGCTTTTCAGATGTTTTCGACACTATGGAGGAAAACAAAAGCTGATCAGACGTGGGGGATTAAGAAATTAAAAATCCAAAGCTGCTCAAGGGTGGAAAATAAAAGCATTCGTTAAGCTACAAACACAACGTTCAGTATTTCATTGGTATTGTAGATGGCAGACCAACACAAAATGCATCATGGGAATAATTATTTCCAGTCCACTGAGTCCTTGCTGTAGAACAGGGCTGTCGACCTCCAGTCCTCGAGGTCTGGTGTCCTACAAGCTCTTACTGAGGCCCAAGTAACACAGTTCAATCAAAGGACTAAATTACCATCCCATGCACTCTAGTACTCCAGAGTCTTTCTAACCACCTAATAATGCGGCTCAAGTGCGCCGATAGAAAGACATGATGCATACAAATCAGAGTAGCCTGCAATGTTTTAATATGCCACCTATACTGTGACACAGTCTGGATTCTGAGCCACTTGTTCAGCATACAGTTCGTGATGGACTCAGACCTGAACCTTCAGAGGCTCATAAAGGCAGTTACTAACCAATCACCTGTAGAACATTTCCAGGATTAAAGGACTAATGTCCATTCAGGATCTAGAAAAACTCATTCAGGCATTTATCTTTAGTAGAATTGATCACTGCAACAGTGTCTTCATAGGTCTGCCTATAAAGTCCATCGGAGGTGCAGCTGATCCAAAAGGCTGCTGCCCTTGTTCCAGTTCAATTCAGTTTATTTCTATAGCGCCAATTCACAACACGTCATCTCAAGGCACTTTCCAGTTAACCAGATCATCCAGTCAGATTGATTCAAAGTTTTATATCTAAGGAAAACCAGTTGATAGCATTGACTCATTGACTCTTCAGCAATCCCTCACAATAAAGGCTGATTCATACTCACAAACCAGGTCGTCTGCATGTGTCGCAGTAAATGCAAATGTGCCTACGCCCCCTCCGCAGACACTCTGCTGCACCTCTCCAAATTGTAGATGACCGCAGACAGTGCTGCAGACAGGAGGCCTCTGATTGGTCTAATCTACATCCACTCTACACTATGCGTATTTCCTGTTTGGTACCTTACTGGCTTGTTTTGTTTGTATGACCGCCATTATGGAAAACAATGCCCCCGCTTCCTCACCGCCTCGGCGGTATCTAGACCCACAGCTAGTTCCTGACTGTCCCTCTTGCGTTGTGGCGTGGAATAACATAGCGCAGACCACGCTTCAATTTTGGGCAGAAATCAAAAATATCTGCGACAAGCTCACTGCGACACACTGCTGCGGGAGGATAACCAGACCTTAAGCATGCTTGTGGTGACAGTGGAGAGGACAAACTCTCTTTTAACAGGAAGAAACCTCCAGCAGAACCAGGCTCAGTGTGAGCGGCCATCTGCTGAGGCCCACTGGGGTTCAAGGAGACAGAAGCAGACATAGAAAAAGAAGCATAGATACAAAAGGCAACTGTCAACCAGCTCCACAGGCGGCCCCGTCCAGGAAACACACAGCCAGGCAGACGAGCTCCGAGCCAGCTCCCATGTCAGAGGATGAAGAGAGCACATCCAGTTAGTCACAGTCAGAGAAACAGGACTACACTGGAAAACAGGCTGCAACAGGCTCCAACATCTATAAACATCTATAAACAAAGGCAGATCTAGTGTTCTAACTAGAACTAAGAATGTGGTTTTAAATATTGTTTCCCAGTAGTTGGAGAGTTGTGGAGAGAGACAAAACATGTTAAAGAATGAACCAACTTTTAATCTACATCTTGGGAAATACTGAGAGAATCTTTGATTGATATATTTTAGTAATCTGTAATACAATCTGTGTATCTATTTGTATTCAGTCGGATTGTGTTCAATACTGTGGGAAAAGCATTGGGCCTGTTTTCTTAATAACAATCTTGATCATCATGATCCTGTTTGTTCTCTAACCTCTGAGGCCAAAAAAGAACAGAAACCTTTTTTCCCCCCAGGTTTTTATGCCACAAATGGCTCGTTTTTTGTAAGAGGAAAGGGAGTATGATGCGGCAATGCTGTTGGATTCAAACCCGGGTCTGCCATGTTGAGGACTAACGCTAAGTATATGGATTACTAACCACTGTGCCACCAAAGCACATCCAGAACAGGTACATCTCTGACGAGGTTCAATTAAATACAGGATGACTGATTTTTTGTTTTTTTTTTTAATTAGAAGACCTTGAAAGATCATAATTCATTTTATTTCAGGTAATCTTGGTGAAAAGGTGGATAAAAACAAATACACACTACATTTATAGACCGTAGATCAGGTCTAAGCTCAAAATAATGCACTTATTTTGAGCTGGCAGCCAAAAACTTTTTGATGGTCATTCATTAGGTTACAAAGAATTATAATCAGAAAGTGACTGAGTAGTTGTTCTTACTTTCATAGCAAAGCCCGAAGGCATCATGTTCTTGGGCCATTCAAAGTCTGTAGAGTGAAAACGGGTCCCAGACTCTATCAGGAGAACAGCTTTGCTGTCCGGCCTGAAACAGCAACAAAAAAACAGGGTTAACGCTGCTGGCTGATAAACTCACTCCTGTTTTTTGTGTGGTGGTGTAATAAACTCTGATAAAATAAAGCAAAACTCCAACTATTACATAGTCATCAAGGATAATATACATTAATAATAATAATAATAATAAACGCATAGCCCAAGACAGAAGAGAGACCTCCCCAGGTCAAGACTCAGTACATCTATACCTTATAGACAAAGGACATTCTTTGGAGGACCAGAATGTTCACATTTTGGACAAAGAAGACAGGTGGTTTGAGAGGGGCGTGTTAAGAAAAACCAACCTTATACAGAGAAGGTGGACTCAGATTTCAGCTTCCAAAAACCTACAATACAGCAATAGAGTTGATTCCTTCCCACTATCATCGCAACCCCAACCCCTTTACAGGAGAACAGAAGACCTCTCCTATTCAGCCAGACCAACAATTCCCTCTAACGACCCCCTTTCAGAGACATAGACAGGTATGGGGCATTGCAGGCTAACAAAGAAGCCAAACGACCCCCATTCCAAAGGGGGGGACCCATTCATCCGTTTCTATTTGCATGTTTTCTAAAGAAAAACCAGGCTTTGTTGGGCTGCTGGATAAAACCTGGAACTAAACGCCATTTCGGACATTTTGAATTTAAAAAGCTTCCTGGATGGGAAGAGAAACATCTTCAAACTTGGAAACAAAGTCCAGTGGATTGTTTTTTTTTACTTTTTGGGAAAAGTAATAATAATTTAACTTTACTGATCTCACACTAGAGAAATTTATCTCTGCATTTAACCCATCCCCTTGGGGAGCAGTGGGCGCTGTGCGGATCGAACCAGGCATTTGCAACCTTCTCAGAGCACAAGCTCTCTGCTCTAACCACTATGCCAACACCCCCCAATAATCAGGTATGATTATTAAACCTGACTCTATTATTAACTCCACTGGATCGGTGGGCTTATTTACAACTAGTTCTAAGATGAACAACTATTTGATAGAAAGGCCTCTGAGATCTGAATCATTTCCCTTCGAATAGCTGTAACAAACTATTCAAACTAGAGCCTAGAGTTTTACTTTTTTAGTTTAAAGTCGTAGGGAAGCGGTTTTTAGCTTAAAGTCGTAGGGAAGCGGTTTTTAGTTTAAAGTCGTAGGGAAGCGGCTGTTCCAACCGTTGCATTTCCAAATTCTCCTGAGTGGTTCCCGACTTTACATGAGTGAATAAAGTGAATGTGATTGGTTGTTTATCAAGGGGGCGGGATTGTTGTGGTGGAAAGTTCACAAGCACTTTTGGTTGTGGCCGGTTTGTCGGAAGCATCTTGCTAACCAGTTAGCAACTCAGTGCTAGCAAGTTCCCAATGGGAAATTCCATTGGGACCAAGTAGCACTAAACTAGTGACTTAGAAACAACGTTGTCAAGGAACGCTATGGACAGAGGAAACATGCAAGAGGAGGAGAGTTTAGTGTCGGAGGTCGTGGATGAGTCTCCTCCGTCATCCAATTTTTTATTTAGAGGAGGAAAGCGGGGATGAAGATGTTGTGGAAGAGGACGCCAGGGCGGCAGAAGCTTGGTTTGGTGTAGAAGGCTTCCAGCCGTACATGTTTGAGCCCTTGCCTCGCAACGCTGCCAGTTCTGTTAGCTCTACGCCTGCCGAAGACACAGACGTCCATCCCCGTGAACACTGGGACGCAACTCAATGGGAAAGGAAATTATTCTTATTTCTAATTTCAACTGTTGCGTATATTAGCTGCGACATATGAATCAAGATGCTATGACCGAAAAAATTTGATTGACAGATGACCGTTGATATATGATTGGCCAAATTTAGGTGTTCAGGCTGATGTAGAACTAACTGGCCTGCAGAAGATAACGAAGAAAAAAAAACATTTTAAGACAGGATTTTTTATTTTAAATAGAAATTTCTAAATTTGGGGACAATATAGTCTGATAAAGAGTACATATATATACATGTTTAGGCCAGAATGATTTGACATTTAAATATGACTTCCCTACGACTTTAATGAAAAGAAAGCAAAGGTTAGGAATATGTGCTTTGAAGCATGTCTGGAGAAAATCTTGTAATCCTGTTTAATGTATTTAAAATAAGTTCTTCAGTAATTAACCTTTCATATGTTCCAGTGATAAGAAAAACCAAAACACTGGCCTGCAGCAGAACCAGGAGGTCTGATGGACATTTAGTCAAACATAATGTCTCACAAACAACACCTTGTTGTTTTTTTTACTTGTAATGTAGCAGAATCCTACAAAGATATAGAATAACAGTTAAGACGGTGGTGTACATCATTTTATAATTATAAACTTCAAACTGTCCTTACTTCTGAAGACGGATGAGATAGGTCTTGTTGTCGATGTCATACACGTTATTCACTCTCATGCCAATGTAGCTGCGGAGAGATACATGAATCAGTAACCAACCAGTGTGAACCAATCCACATTAGCCGTGTTAGCAGTTGGCTAAGTTAGCGTTAGCTCCGGCTAACAGCCGTTACCTACTTGGCATTGATCTCTGCTATGGCCGCCCTGATGTCCACAGTGGTGAATCTGGTTTTCATTGTGACTTACGTCCAGAAAAAAGCTCTGTTTGTACTGTAATGATGGACAACGTCACATAACTGAAGCAGAAACAAGAAAATCATGAGGGGAAGTTCTGCGCATGCGCAGTTAAGGAGGCGGATGCGCCACGAGCCGCCGCATACTACGTCAAAGTCGCGGCCATATTGCGAGGGGAGTTTTTGCTGAACCGTCCGTCAAAAAAAAAAAAAAAAAAGAATGTAAAAAATTACTACGAATTACTGAATTACTACGAGAGAGGATTAGGGCCACTGAGAAAAACAGTTAACGGATTTAGAGAATATTATTTCAGTTTAATATGGGAATGACTTTTTTCACAGAATTCTGACTTTTTTCTCAGAATTCTGGGTTGTTGTTTTTTTCAGAATTCTCACTTTAATCTCAGAATTCTGACTTTTTTCCCCTATTAAACTGAAATAAAATTTAAAAATCAGTTAACTTTTTAAATTGTTTTTAGTGACTCTAATCCTCATCCGTAGAATTACTGACGTCTAGCTCCAGAAATATTTTATTACATGGTAATTACTAAATAAAAGGTTCAGCATATTGTACAACATGTTTATGTTTATGCATTTATCAGACGCTTTTATCCAAAGTGGCTTACAAAGTAGACACAATATTACAGTTATCTTCAACATGACAATAATTTCTTTAGAGGAAAATCCCAAGTCAGAATCAGTGGTCAGGGGCGGATTTAGGGAATTTGGGGCCCTAGGCAAAGACAGGCAGAGGAGACACTTATTAATATAAGCGTTCTGATGCAATTTTTATCAAAAACATACTTAATGTGCACAAATAAGGAATAAATGTATTAACTATACATGTAAACAGAGTTTGATGAGGCCCCCAGGAATTTGGGACCACTGCCTAGTATTGCCTAATGGTAAATCCCTATGGGTAAGCTATGGGCAACATGCCTTCCATCTTGTATTTATTTAGAAAAAAACAACATGCTTATAGAGACTATTGATATCCAGACAGACAGACAGACAGACAGACAGACAGACAGACAGATATACAGATAGATAGATAGATAGATAGATAGATAGATAGATAGATAGATAGATAGATAGATAGATAGATAGATAGATAGATAGATAGATAGATAGATAGATAGATAGATAGATAGATAGATAGATAGATAGATAGATAGATAGATAGATAGATAGATAGCAGTTCAATTAATAGAGCCTACACTGAATCGAGTATGACTGCTTTTAAATCGAGTATGACTGCTTTTAAATCTAACTATAATGTGCAGATATGTTTAGTTTCGTTTTAGTTCTAATAATTTCTACTAATAAAAAAATTGGATTGGATATTAAAATTGACATTTATATTTAATCGAATCAATCATTTAAATTGTTTGTGTTTGATTCTTATTCAGAAAACTTTGAGTTTCCAGTCATTCTGCTGTTTTCCAGGATTTGACACTCACAACATGTCTGACGCGCAACATATTCCATCTCCAGTAAAGTTCGTGCGGAAGCCCATCGGGTACAAAAATGGTCCGTGTACCTTCAGGCAATTAATTTTTTTTCCGGAAAAACCGAGGGCATGGGCAGCATTTCCTTACAGCGATGCCTAACAATAATAATAATATTTAATGATTGTACTTTACTGATCTGACATGGGAGAAATGTCGGTAGGAGCCTTGCCCCTTCCTCGCTCCAGCCTCATTTAGCTCTCCTCTGCTATTCCTCCCCGGGCTCTTCTCATGGAGGTGCTTAAGAATCTGCTGCTCAAATAGCATGTGAGTCTGATGATTTCTAGATGTCTCCGTACAAATATCAACTGATGTTTTCACATAAATGGAAGTCATTAGTCATCTCATCTTCAGTTCAAATTTGATTTATTTTGGATCCTTAATAAAGTGACTGCAGCATGAAGCATGGTCCATTTTTGTCCATATTAAACATGTCATTTATTTATTGTGTGAATTCCTCACTTTATTTCATTTATTGATCATCTCCTTGTTGATCGATGTGATGGAAACATTTAGATATGGGCAGACTTTTAATTTAGAATATTAGCTGGTGGATAGTCAAATGGCCTGCTGTTGCCTGCAGACATCAAACTCTGGTTTGGATCTGAAAACATTCAAACTATGATCAACGTTTTATTCAAAGTGGGCCTTAAATGAGAGAAACTATGATGCAATATGGCTCCAACTTTGGTTTTTCATAAAACAGCCTTTGCATGGAAGTATATTATTGTCCCACAATGGAGAAATTCCCTCTCTGCATTTAACCCATCTCCTTGGGGAGCAGTGGGCTGCCATTGTACATTGCCCGGGCAGCAGCATGGGGTTAAGGGTCTCGCTCAGTCTGTGGTAATGTGTGCACTGCTAAAACGGCCTAGAAATAAGAAACATTTCTTAAATGAAGTGTATTTACCGTCGATATAAGCAGGTAAATAAGATGATTTCCCAATGGAATGGGTATATTTCCTCCTAAAATAAGATAATTGGATAATATGAACTTGAAATAAGACAATGCAATTGTGTTGTCCATTGGCAAAGTGTCTTACTGACCTCCCACATTCGAGAAATAATGCACATATTCTCAGAAAAAATAACCTTATTTAGATTTTTTTTTTTTTTTTTTTTGTAGTGTGGGACTTGAACTCAGACCCTCCGGGACCCAAGCACAATGATCTAACCACCAGACCACCGCACCACAGTGCTCCCCTCATTGTGACTCAAAGCTCAGCCGTCGTCCTAAGGCTCTTCCTCTCTGGTAACCCGGTTAAGTTGGATGGAGCTGTATAGGAAATGTAAAGTAAAGCATAACTATTTTATGCACTTGACATTAGATACTGGAGTCACTTTGTTTTCTTATCTCAAACACAAATGATCTCATTCATTGGAAAATGTTTTTACTTTTCTACTCAAAACAAGGGAAAATACTCTTTATTCAAGAACATTTGACTTAGTGGAACATGAATCAACTAAAATCAGCTCAGAATGTCTATATTAATCAAATCAACATTTGGTGCTAAACTCTGGTTTTCTGAAGGTGTGTTAGGTTGGAGCACAAAGAGAAGATCAGGAAAAACTAGGAAACTTTTATTAAATGTGATATGAAAAAAAAAAAAAACTAGAGGCAGGACTCAAAACGCTCGCTGGCTTACGTCTCTCCATCATACATATGAAGCTTTTACAGAATGTTAAGTCTTCACTGAAAAAAAGAATGCAACTGAGTTTTGCATTTACTTAAAGCTACAGTGTGTAATTTTCAGCGACATCTAGCGGTCAGACTGCAGACTGCAGCAACATGAACATCTTCCCCCCACCGCTTCTCCCCCCCAACAGTACGGCGAGCGTTACGGGACAAAATGTCTTCCACGACGTCCGCATCACCTACCTTCTCAAGGGATGAGGTTTGTTTACCTAGATCATTTTACAGATAGTATTTCATTAGTCTGTGTAGGGTATAGATTTCATGTAGACTTAAGATAATAAATATACCCGTTATTTTTTCTACATCGTTGTGACGTTTTGGCGATCTCGCAATCACTAGTTTGTTGGCTCTGCGCTGCCGTAGCGCAAAGATGTCTGCCTCCATGGCTGCGAGACCCGCTCCTATGTAATTATAAATAACGAATTCTAAGGCAACACAAATATTAAGGTTAAGAGGCTCGTAGATGATGATAAAATAACATAGTTATGTATAATATATTACATTACTGACTGTATATCCCTGTAATTATTACACACTGTAGCTTTAATCATATTTAGTTACTTTAACACAATTGTTGTATGTCCTACCTTGCTAACATGAAACAATTGTGTTAAAGTAACTAAATTGGAGACTTATATGCTCAGGGCACTTTATTAACATTTAACAACCTTTGTTCCCCAAAAAAACATTTTTTTAAATACTTAAAACTGAAGCACTTTATCTCATCAAAGCAGCATCAGGCTACGCATGAAGCGCAGCTGTCCTGCTTGGAAGGCATTGTGTTGAAACACAGATATGCGAAACGACAAATCTCTACACTATATACAGCACTTATCTCGCATAATAGACGGAGAGCAGATATTAAGGAAGATATTGGTGAAGCTGACTGGATGTTTGCTTTTTTAAAAGCTCAATCACAAACCATTAATACTCGAATGAAATAACTGCAGCACAAGTGGTTAATGAGGACGTACATAACCCCTGAGAAACTCAATAAACAGTCACCTGACATTCCAGATACAGGTTTTTATGATAAACTGCATCACTGAGCAGCCCAAAATCATTAATCCCTGTGGACTAAATATGTATTTCGCATGTAAAATCAGCCTTTCTTTGTCATTAAGATATGTGTGGGGTAGCCGGAGCTCCCGGAGAGAACCCACATGGAGAAGATGTGCAAACTAGGTCTCACAAGGGGATCTTCTCACTGCTAGGAACTGTGCCACAGTTTAAGCTTAGCTTTTTTTTTATTAACTTAAAAAAATAAAATAATAATAAAATTAATAAAATAAAAATTTATAAAACAATATATTAAATTAGGAGACCCTGGGCCTGCTGCTCCAGGTGTAGGGTATTTATTGAAGAGCTTACCCTGAACCAATCTTTCATGTATTGTCAGTTTCTTTAACAGTGCTTCTTTAAATAGTTTTACAATATAAGAATCTAAATGTTTCATCCCCACTAGTATGAGATAAAGCATGTTGTGTGGTTTGGCACCACACATTCTAACAACTTTGTAAAAGATATTTTTGGCCATCTTCTTAATGTTGTTCCTGACAGGAAAAAGCTCTCCCTGAACGCCGGCCCAGGTATATTTGAAGTACCTGTCTTTGACTTGATCAATAATTTCCTCAGTGATTTTCAATCTAACTGCATCCCCTTGTGAGTTTACAATTGCGAGCTTTACAAACTCCTCAATCATCTTCCTGATGTATGTTTGATTTTGTAAATCCACAATTTTTTTTTCTAAAGTTTTGGGAATAATCCATGGTTTTTGTCTCCCGAGTTCGGGTTTAGGAGGTTCCTTTAAGATGGGAGGCGGAGGGCGTTCAGGGTAACAGAATAAATCAAAACGTTCCCTAAATTCCACCATAAAAGAGGTGTTGGGACTAATATGCTTCTTTGGCCTCGGTACGTTCAAATAATTGCGTGTTGACCTGTGAAACCAATAATTCCTAATTATTATATCTTTGTTGCTGATTAGCTGTTTTTTCTCCTTGTAATTTGGGTTGAGCTTCTCTTTTTCTCTTACAACTTCCTTCCATTTTTCATGATCCAACCAGAGCGAACGAATGAAATGCCTTCTCTCCTTCTCGCTTGTGAACAAAACCTTGCGTTTTTGTTCCTCACTTGTGGAAAACTCTGATGGACCAGGCACCTGAAATGTTGGATGAAATGCTGGATTTTTTTCAGTTGTTGGACCGTTGTGGTGTCACACTGATGTCCCTGCGGGTCGAGCTTTGGGTCTGCGTCTCTGTTCTTAGACTCTTCGGTCTGGGATCCGTTAGTTTCTGGTGAGAAGGTTGATTGGAGTCTCTTGGTCACTGCTTTGATCAAAAGTTTATTAAACTGTTTGATTAAATCATGGGGAACGGAATCTGAAGCATCCATGACCTCTGAAAAGGCTTTTGGCAGCTGGTCACCCAAGATGTCGTTGACATCCTTGGCTGTGGGTGGGTTGTTTTGGGATCTTTCAGAAACCAGACAAACACAATAACTGGTTAGTTTCAAGAGCAGATTTGCTTTCAACCATTTCTTTTGTTTTTTACGGTCGAGGTGTAAAAATGTGTCCCACTCTTCCTTGGAGATTTGGATCAATATATACGGTATATCGTTTGCTATTTTTTCTTCTGGCTGAAAAACAACGTGATCTGAACTTCACCGTTCAGAGGCAAAGTTAAACTGAGACGATGCCGAAAAATGGCCTGTATTTATGTTCTGCGCGGGTCCTTGGACACGCCCATCGAACGTTGACGTCTCAAAGAAACGATTAGGTTGCACACGTGACCGACATCAAAGCATGCACGTGGGCGTGGACAGCATGGGAGGACGGTCCGTGTACCTTCAGGCAAATTTAAAAAAACGGCCAGTTTTTCGATTTCCCCGATTCTTTTTTCCAATGTATTTATTAAATGTATTACTGTTGTATTTTACCCAACTTCAAAGGGTAATAACGGCTCAAGAGGCAGGAGTATGCTCGAACGTAACTTTACTTAGCTTCACAGGCTAACAACAACCATACATCCGGGTTACCCATTCTTCCCAGAATAAACTACGGTAAGCATAGGGGGACATTCCTAGCAAAACATAACAATTCCATTATTGTGTGTTTTATTGTTGGAACATGAAACACAAAGGCTAATCAGATGCTGTAAACCAAAAGTATAGAAGCATATTTTATTTGAAGATTTTTCTCATCAAGCAAAACCAACCTTCGTATAGGATTACTGTCTGTATGTGTCTTGATTTTAGTGAACAGTACATATTTTTGAAGCTAACAGAGAAATCAAGATTTTTTTTTATTGATTTAATTTATTTATCTTCACCCACAACAAAAAACAAATACTGCCACAGGATAGAGTGACACATATATTTCCTATTTGTCATTCAAAAATTGCTAATTAAAAAGTTAAACAGTTCCTCTCTGGGCTAGAAAAACTTCTAGTTTGTAGCATCTATAGCGGCTGTTCCTCAGTGCTTCCTCTCTCATCGATGGAAATTTTTTATTACATTTTTACTAAACAACTGTTACATTTGCCATTATTGAAACTTAACACCAGATGAATGGATGGACAGATCCGTCAAAGTATTCTCAGGTGATGTTGAATCCGATAATGGATGTATTTTTAAATACAAATAAACTAATTGATGCCTGGAGAAACCTTAACTATAACGTCAGACAATACACTTGGCTTAAACCAAAAGGACTGTCAAGATCAAGAATCGATTACTGGTTAGTTACACGCTTCATTCTGGAACACCTTTCTGAAGCCAGCATCTCTTGCAGCCCTTTAAGTGATCATTGTGCGATAAACCTTCGAGTAGCCAAAAAAGACTCAAAAAACAAATTCGAGGGTTACTGGAAATTCAACTCTAGTTTACTTAAAAAGGATCAATGTTGTAAAAACATTAAGGAAATAATTGAAGATATAAAAAATAACACAAATTCAGTAACAGCAATACAAAAATGGGAATTTTTAAAATTTTCCATTAGAAAATTCTCTATTTCATACAGTAAAAAACTACAAAAAGGGCTACAAATGGAAGAAACCAAATTAATCAAAGAATTAATTTCATATTATTATAAATCTGATTGGAGTGAGGAAGATAGAACCAACATCAACACATTACAGTCTGAACTAGATCAATACTATCAAAACAAAGCAAGAGGAGCATTTATACGATTCCAGATGGATGTAAGAAGGAGAGAAAAATACATCATATTTTTTCAGCTTAGAAAAACAGGCAGGAAAAAAATTCAGTTAACAGTCTCATAATTAACGGTGAAGAATGCAAAGACAAAAAACTTATATCGGAAGAAATTAGGGAATTTTACAGCACTCTTTTTACGTCCTCATACTCCAAACAAGACTCAGAATTATTTTTTAGAGAAATCAGAAATGTTATTCATACCATAGACTCTACTTTTAAAAATATACGTGAGGAAGATTTCTGTATAGAAGAATTTGACTGTGCTTTAAAAAATGTAGCATCAGATAAAGCTGCTGAATCTGATGGCATCACTGCAATTTTTTATCAATTCTTTTGGACAGAGATAAAAATTTTGTTTTTTGATGCAGTTATTGAAAGCATTCAGAATAAAGAACCCATGACAACAACGAAGCAGGGTGTCATCACATTAATACCTAAACCAGGAAAAGATAAAAGGAACCTGAATAATCTAAGACCAATCACTCTTCTCAATTCAGATTATAAAATATTTACTTAAGTTCTTGCAGCTAGATTAAGAGTGGGCAATCTGGTTTTTTTTAAAAGGTAGAACAATCCATGATAATATTCGTCTAGCTCTGGATCTAATTCAATATACCCATTTGATTGATGATGATGGTTTTATTCTCTTTTTGGATTTCCAGAAAGATTTTGATACGGTGGAACACGCTTTTATTCTTGAAACATTTAAACACTTTGGCGAAATGTTTTTGGATATTATCAAAATGTTGTACACAGACATAATTAGCTGTGTTTCCTTAAGTGAAGGGACATGTCCAAGAATGAGCATAAAGAGAGGGATTAGGCCAGGATGTAGTGTGTCACCTCTCCTGTTCACCACAGTTACAGAACTATCATTCTCTCTCTGTTCTCCTATTCTGCAGAATCTGTTAGTTCAATCTCTAACCTTCTGCTCTCTCTGCTTTTCCTCAGAGTAGCTTTGCCTCGTCTGTTCCTGTTTGGCTGTGACGTCATCCTGGAAAGAAACATCAGCTGTGCTTTTTCCATCAACACCCTTGTTTATAGATGTTGGAGATCTGCCTGTTTTCCAGTGTGGTCCTGTTTCTCTGACCGTGACTGGCTGGATGTGCTCTCTTCATCCTCTGACATGGGAGCTGGCTCGGAGCTCGTCTGCCTGGCTGTGTGTTTCCTGGACGGGGCCGCCTTTTACAGCTGCTTTTTGTGTCTCTGCTTCTGTCTCCTTGAACCCCAGTGGGCCTCAGCAGATGGCCGCTCACACTGAGCCTGGTTCTGCTGGAGGTTTCTTCCTGTTAAAAGGGAGTTTTTCCTCTCCACTGTCGCTACAAGCATGCTTAGTGTGAGGGATTGTATTTGAGTCAATGCAATCAACTGGTTTTCCTTAGACAGAAAACTTTGTATCAATCTGACTGTATGATCTGGTTGAACTGTAAAGTGCCTTGAGATGACATGTGTTGTGAATTTGGCGCTATATAAATAAACTGAATTGAATTGAATTAAATTGAACTATCTTCATAAGAAGCTCCAATCTCCAAGGCTTGCAAATTACAGATCAGACAATTATCATAAGTCAACTAGCAGATGACACCACTCTGTTTTTAAAAAATGAAAATCAGATCCCTCTGGTCATCCAAACAGTAAATGTATTTTCCAAAGCCTCAGGATGGAATTTAAATTTTGAAAAATGTGAATTATTGAGCATCCATGAATGTTCTCATTCATTGTTGTACAACATAAAGGTCAAACTGGAGGTCAAATACCTGGGAATTTGGGTAACAAAAACTGAAAGTTGTAAAGTCAAACTAAACATTGAACATAATTCATACAAATGTAAACAGATACTTAACAACTGGTTGCAGAGAGACCTAACTCTTTATCAAAATGTATTCACCCCGCATACTCATTATCTATACCACAAAAAATTATCAAGGAAATTAATAAATTTAACTTCATCTGGAGAAACAAGCATCACTATATCAAGAAATGACATGTAGTTAAAGATTACGAAGATGGACGAATTAAAGCAATAGATTTTGAAATAATGAATGGTGTTTTAAAGCTAAAGTGGTTACAATCTTTTCTTAGAAGTAGTCATGAGATCTGGTTTGCTGTCCCCTCTCTGGTGTTTAGTAAAATCGCTGGTATTGAGTTCCTGTTGAGATGTGATTTTGAGATTCATAAATTACCCATACAACTGTCTGCGTTTCACCAGCAAGTGCTGTTAAATTGGAAATTGGCATTCAAACATAACTTTAGTCGCCATAATGTTCTTTTGTGAAATATCAGAGTTATTTTGTACCGGAAAAAGTCTGTGTTTATGGAAAACTGGATGGAGAAGGGAATCTGGTCAGTTAGTCATTTATTGGATCATAATGGCAATACATACATGTCTTATATGGCTTTTTATCTGAAAATAAATTGAATATCTTATTAAAAGAATTATCATCAGAGGAGGAGATCCACCTTCTTAATCTTTCCTTGGACAAAATTCAAAAACCAACAGCAAAAAAATTGTCATATCACCTAATTTATTTCAGCCCTCCCTTGATACAAATTAAAGAATAATGCTTACTTGGCTTTTTATTTATTTATTTATTTTTTTTATTTATTTATTGTTTTATTCATTTATCTTTCATTATAATTCTGTTATATTCGACATATGTAATTATAGATATCTTTGGATTTGGATTTTTTTTCTCTCTTTCTGAGTATATGTGTATTGTATAAACACATTGTGTAAACATCTATTTACATTGCAACTGAAAGAAAACAAATACGGTATTAAGAAAAGTGTTAGGAGGTATGATTGACTATATGATATTTTTTTATACTGTATTGGTTGATTTTGTCATTGTTACTGTTCAAATAAAGTTATTATATACATATACAAAATATTGCCGTTATTGATTAGCCTGTAGGAATGGAGGAGGATTAGGGCCACTGGAAGAAAAAAAAAAGTTAACTGATTTTAGAATTTTATTTCAGTTTAGTATGGGAAAAAAGTCAAAAATCTGACTTTTTTCCTCAGAATTCTGACTATTTTCTTAGAATTCTGACTTTAATCTAAGAATTCTGACTATTTTCTTAGAATTCTGACTTTAATCTAAGAATTCTGACTTTTTTCTCAGAATTCTGACTTTAATCTAAGAATTCTGACTTTTTTTATTGTCAGAATTCAGTAAGAATTCTGAGAAAAAGTCAGAATTCTGAGAAAAAAGACAGAATTCTGACTTTTTTTCCCATACTAAACTGAAATAAAATTTAAAAATCAGTTAACTTTTTTTTTTTCCCAGTGGCCCTAATCCTCTTCTGTATGCAGGTGGAGATTCTTATTCATACGAAAACTGAGATCAAATCTAACCAATAGCTAGATAAGCTGCATTGCCTATTGTTTCTAATTCTGTTTTAGAAAGTGCAATTCTTGCTTATTTGCTGAACAAACCGATCCAGAAAGCTGGTTCTGTGCTGAGGATCCTCTACCGGAACCCTGAGCTGATTGTCCAGAAAAGAATGCTGCATAAGCTGCTGAAGATTATAGATAATGTCACTCCTCTCCAAACCACAGTGAAGAATCAACAAAGCAAGGAACTTCTTCCAGTTCTTTTTCTTTTAATCATTCAGCTGATTGAAACGTTAATCTGTAAGTTGCACGTGTGAACCTTCTCTATGGAGAAGAAGTGATGTAACAGCTCGTCAGATTAATTATTTTCATAATTGTTGTTGTAACGTAAAAAGTACATATTTTTATTCAAAAAACATCTCTACGCTTAGTCAAAGACATAGACACCCTGTCTGTAAGAAGGAGTGCTGCCGCAAGTCATTCATTCCTGCTGCCACCAGACTCTATAATAATGCACTATAACCACAATAACTCCTGTAAAAACCACTGTGCAGCTATATTATAGTTTTTTATTTATTGATTGTGCAATATTCTGTGCAATATGCTGACTGTGCAATATATGTGACTATAATAGTCATAACACTACCTCACCGTTGCTCCTCACCTACTACACTTTAACGTAAAAGTAAATCCACCTGTATATAAGCCATCCGTATTGTACATGTGTCACCTCAAATCTCTGTGCTACCCCCTTGTATTTTTTATTTTCTTATTTTTATTTTGTTTTTCATTGTGTGTGATACATGTACACTTGCACCTTAATTCTTATTTATCTTGATATACTGTATATACCTTGATTTACTGTAAATATATTGTTTTTTCTTAATGCACCTTTTTCCTCCTTGTTTGCACCTTCTTTAATTACTATGCCAATATGTGACGAGTGAATTTCTCCGCTCTGAGATCAATAAAGCTCATCTAATCTAATCTAATCTAATTATTTTTTTCTTCAGGCTTGCATTATTTTAGGCTTTTATTTTTTAATATTGTCCTGCACTTCCGGGCCATCCGTGGAACCGTCTTCCTTTTTCAATCCTAAAAAGAAAATGGAAAAAAGAATCCGGGAAATTGAAAAAAGGAACGTTTTTTTCATTTAGTTTTTCTGGTTTTTCGTTTCTAAATTGTGTTGACAAAAACGGGGGGAAAAAAAGGCTTTGATATCCGTTTTTAAATGGAAAAACGGAAGTAGTTTCCATTTTTCAGATTAGATTTTCCGGAAAAAAAACGAATTGCCTGAAGGTATACGGACCAAAAATGAAACGGTCCACGCCTTTACTCGAAGCACTCACCATCGCCGAACAGAGTGCTTTGTACATGAAGTGTAGCGGCGTCTTGAAGCATGAAATGATTCTTTACATTCAGTGAATGAGCTGCTTCCCCGCTGTGAACTGCTCAGCTCATGGTCTGCTTTCCACCTGTTTGTGTGCATTAATGATGCACTACTCCAACTGGCTCATTGACCTGAAGAACAGAGCAAGCCTGAGAAATGCATGCAGGACAACCTCTGACACGGACTGGATCCACAGTGGGCGGATCCACAGTGTGGAGAGCCACAACATCAACCTGCAGCCTAATGAGAAAACCTCAGAGATTGTGATCACCACCCACCTCTGGAGAAAAGGTAGGGTCTCTGGGCCTGTAGAGAATAACAAAGACCTTCCCTGCAGGGAGGCGCTTTGTGTCTTTAGGATGTGATATTTCCATGTGAGGATCCACGCTGCTGCGGCGCTCAGACCTCCTGTCTGAGACCTCAGGTCAGCGCAGAGGGCGAAGGCGTGCTCCGTTACCAAGGCAACGGTAACCTGGAGCGCGGCAGCAGCGGGCTAAGCTAACGACGATTAGTCAGTTTCAGCGTCCTTTGCAAAGAAGAAAATTGACGTTTTTATAGCTTTTCTCTATTGTTGACATGTGCTTTTTAGCTATAGATATCTGGCCGACATGCGGAGGCATAAAGTGAAAGGATTGCATTGTGAGTAACAAAGTCTGACCGTTTATTTACCACAATCTATCGGCTTGTAGTTACTCTTTGAGTATCAAATTTCGTAAAATTATACATTTCGCAAATTTTATATAAATAAATAAACATATATATGTATATATATATATATATATCCACTATATATGTATGTATATATATATATGTATGTATATGTGTATATATATATATATATATATATATATATATATATATATATATATATGTATATATATATGTATGTATATATATATATATGATATATATATATATATATGATAGATGTGGCAATCCCAAGCGACAGCAACATCAAGAAGAAAGAACACGAGAAGCTTGAGAAATACCAAGGGCTGAAAGAGGAGCTAGAAAAGATGTGGAAAGTGAGAGCAGCAGTGGTGCCAGTGGTAATTGGAGCACTGGGGGCTGTGACCCCCAAACTGGGAGAGTGGCTACAGCAGATTCCAGGTAAAACATCAGAGGTCTCTGTCCAGAAGAGCGCAGTCCTAGGAACAGCTAAGATACTGCGCAGAACCCTCAAACTCCCAGGCATCTGGTAGAGGACCCGAGCTTGAGGGTGACACATACCACCCCACCAGGGGGGAGAAAACAGTTTTTTTTATGTATATATATATATATATGTATATGTATATACATATATATATATGTATGTATATGTACATATATATGTATATATATATGTATATATGTATGTATATATATATATATATATGTATATACATATATGTATGTATATATGTATATATTTGTATAGATTTTGTTTAATCAATCTCAAATCTCAAACTATGTGAAATATACAATATATAAATTATATATATATATATATATAGAGAGAGAGAGAGAGAGAGAGAGAGAGAGAGAGAGAGAGAGAGAGAGAGAGAGAGAGAGAGAGAGACAGTACTAGAGTTGAGAGGGGATGGCATCCCCCTTCTTAAAAAAAATCTTATATATGTATATATTAAATATATATCTATCTATATATGTATATATATATATATATATATATATATATATATATATATATATATATATATATATATATATATATATATATATATATATAGCAAGAAAACTCATTTGATTTTGTTTAAATTTTGATTACTGATTTTATACATATATATCCAAAAGCTTCCTTTTCACTGTCATGTCGCCAAAAAACAGAGGAGGGATTGCTGCAAAGCCTGTCTTTTTTAGATATTCACCAAATATAATTACATTATCATTGGAATATTGACTGTATTGTTTTATAATCCTGAATTAATCATATAGTAGGTGTTTGAATCTGAATCTGTCTTTTATTGGATTGTTTTTGTATCAACCAGACTAGCATGATGGTTTATTTCTCTATAACTGGATCTGCTAATCGGTGATATAGAAATAAGCTGATGCTGATTAACGGATGATGATTTCATTTCAGGAATTGGTATTAAACATTGCAACTGCAACAAGTTGCATTCTTGTTGATTGTAGTTTTTCTTTTTTGCCTTCATTGCAGGTTACAAGATAATCAAGAAAATCGGAGAGGGCACTTTTTCAGAGGTGCTGAAAACTCAGAGCACTAAAGATGGGAAGTTTTACGCGTGTAAAACAATGAAGCAAACGATTAACAGGTACAACAGTTTCACATGTGCTGCCTCTTTAGAGTCTACACACCTCTGTTACAGTTTAGTTATGGGAAAATCAGACCCAGATAAAAAAAAAAATTCAACACTTTTTCTACTTTTAAGGTGATAGCAATCAGATCTATTAGAGGGAAACTAAAAACAATGAGAAGCTAAAATAGAATGAATGTTGAAATTAACCAAAAGGTTCTCAAAACAAACTACTAGGATTTTACACCTTTAATGATTTGTTTTATATACATTTCCAGCAAACAGATTATTAAGTTGTTTTAATTAACAAATAAATCTCACATTAAAGCAGTGTTTTCCAAACTTTTCTTGCCCCCCTTTGATATAAAATGAAAGTTTTGCACCCTCCTCCTATTAATCAGTCCACTCCAGTAAACCATAATACCGTTTATTCACAAAAATACCACTTTTCAAGTATCATGAAATTCTACTTTGCATTTTTTCATTTAACAGAATCAAACATTGCCATCAATTTTTTTCATGACCCCTCAAACATTTTATTCAGGTCATTGCCACCATGACTCTGCTGCAATTACACTGAGCTACCTCTAGTTGGCGCGTCCCCCACATAGGGAACCACCGCATTAAAGTCATTTTCACCAACTACTGTAGATAATGATCCCATGCTCTGCTATGAAGTACAGAAAAGTCCTAAAAGTTTTTTTTAAAACATTGACTTCCTATTTTCTGTAAGATATTTATTATTTTTTTTAGTTTTATATAATTTTTTTTTATAAAGTTTGATTTAAACAAGAATAGAACAGAATAGAAAATCTCTTTATTGTCCCTCAATGGGGAAATTCTGGTGTTTACAGCAGCAAAAAGATAATATTAAAAATAGTCACACAAATATGGACCTTAGAAAAGTGTGTAAGAATACCAGAATAGTAAAGAGTTAAAAGATAAACCATAAAAAATGTACTGTAAAATGTTTTAATATAAATACTGCGCACCTGGAGAATAAATAACCCACATAAAGCCATGGACATTTTTACAGTAATAGAATAGCAGCAACATCAGAGATGTGCAAAATGACAGCAGCAGGTTATTTAACTGACTAAGGTAGAAACTGTTCAAACTCCGCATGAATGTAACAACTGATTGAAGTTGTTGGGAACAGTGGTGGTTCTAGAGTCTTCCAGCTGCTGGGAGGAAGGATCTGTGATAACGCTCCCTGGTGCATTTAGGGTGCAGCAGTCTGTCACTGAAGGAGCTCTCCAGTTCAGCACCAGCTTCATGCATGTGGGAGACATCATCCAACAGAGATGTTCATTTAGTTAGGATCCGTCTGTTTCCCACTTACTGCACTGAATCAAAGTAAAGTTTGATTTAAACATCAAATGCAGATGTGATATATGGAGGATAAAAAGTGCCAAAATTAAATAAATAAATACAGCATTAAATAAATAATTAAATGTGGAATTAAATAAATAAATGTGTCATTCATTAATTTAAACCACGTCACTAATATAAAGTGCCACAAATAAATAAATAAATACAGCGATAAACAATTCATTAAATGTGTAATTCATTAAATAAATAAGGAATTAAATATATAAATGTGTCATTAATTTAATAAAATACGTCTTCATTTTATAAAAAAACATATATAATTATTTCAGTGTGCATTTAATTATTTCATGGTCCTGTGTCGCAGTGCATCCAAACCATTAAAAGAATCTGTCAAACTCACCCATCAAAGTTAGGGGGCGGGGTTAACACGAATCCAGTCTCTGTAATCGATTTGCTTTGCCTTAATGTGCAGGGCGACCAATCAGGTGTTAGATAACCGCCCCCTAACTTTGATGGGTGAGTTTGACAGATTCTTTTAATGGTTTCGATGCACTGCGACACAGGACCATGAAATAATTAAATGCACACTGAAATAATTATATATATTTTTTTATAAAATTAACACATATTTTATTAAATTAATGACACATTTATATATTTAATTCCTTATTTATTTAATGAATTACACATTTAATTAATTGTTTATCGCTGTATTTATTTAATTGCGGAACTTTATATTAGTGACGTGGTTTTAATTAATGATGATTTAATGATTTAGTGATGCAGAACAGCTTACCTTTCCATAAATGGGATTTTTTTTTTTCTCCAAGTCTGGAACAGGCCAACAACCTGCGGGAAGTCCAAGCCTTAAAGATGCTGAGCCCCCATGCAAACATCATCCAGCTGCACGAGCTGATCTAGTGAGTCCAGCAGCTTCACCTCACAGGAACACATTCCTGCATGTTTGGCTTCATGTTGCACTAATTTAAACCAATGTTTCAGTGACAAAGGAACAGGGACAGTGTCTTTGATATGTGAACTGATGGAGATGAACATCTATGAACTGATACAAGGTAGGTGGACTGATGAAAAACCACCATATGTTCTAACTAGAGGTTGACGTTCAGTGCAGGATGTTGCTCTTTCCCTGCAGGAAGAAAATTCCCCCTGCCTGAGCAGACAGTCAGAAGCTACATGTACCAACTCTGCAAATCCCTGGACCACATGCACAGGTACAGCAGGAGAGAACAGAGAAAATGCCAAATGTTTTATTATGTTTCAAGTACATTTTTTTCACTTTTACTATTCCTTCATTTTGACAGCTGTGGGATCTTTCACAGAGACATAAAACCTGAAAATATTCTCATAAAAGTAAGAAACATAAACTCTAAAATAAATATAGTGGCTCTTGAAAGTCTGCACTCCCTTTGTTAGAATTTACTGAGTAAATTTGTAAATAAAGAAGCTGCAATAACCTGGATTACTGGAAAAAGTGTCCATCTAGCCAAGCCTAGATAATATTAGAGTGAGAAAAAGTTCTCTTACTTAATTTTTCTCCTGAATGGCAGCAAAACGTTTTGAAGCTCGCAGACTTCGGCTCCTGTCGAAGCGTGTTCTCCAAACCGCCTCACACGGAGTACATTTCCACGCGTTGGTACCGGGCCCCCGAGTGCCTCCTTACGGATGGATACTACAGCCTGAAGATGGACATCTGGAGCGCCGGCTGCGTCTTCTTTGAGATCATGAGGTGATTGAGGACGGCTCAGATCCTGATAACTGGAACCAGGCGGGTTAGTGACGATGGGAAAGGCTGAGGTGAAGGTAGCAGCATCAGTGTTCAAACTCTGTGTTTCAGCTTAAACCCTCTCTTCCCCGGAGCCAACGAGTTGGATCAGGTGGCCAAGATCCACAATGTGTTGGGGACACCGGATCTAAGCCTGCTACAAAAGTTCAAGCAGTGAGTTTAACTAAAGTATTCACACCCTTTGACCTTTTTTGGGGGGGAGGGTTTATCAGATTAAAACCATGAAGTTCAACTTAAAATGGGATTTCTCTCAATTCTTTTGGAAAAATGTTCAATCTCAGCCATAATGGGCGGAGAGGGACGTGTTTTCACACCGCAGCAACTAATTTAGTTAGTAATTAGGGGAAAAAAGGAATATTTGATGGGTTTTTTTGAGCAGGTCAATAGGAAGAGCTGCAAAAATTGTATTTTTGTTCTTAAGACTAAGTCTAATTATATACTCTGCATTATATTTCCAAAATAAATAAAATCTAAATATTACTGAAATATATTTTTGATCTTTTTCAAGTTGGGAAGTGGTCTTTTAAGAGAATGTTTCACAAATTTCACCAGCCTACTTGACATTTATTAAGTCTATTAAAGCAAATGGAGTGGGGGGTCTATTGGTTAGGTTGTGAGTTCCAGCCCCACTCCCACAGACTGCCCCTCTGAGTCTCTGAGCAAAAGACCCTTAACCCCCATGCTGCTCCCCGGGCGCCACACAGTGGCAGCCCACTGCTCCCCAAGGGGAGGGGTTAAATGCAGAGAGTTCATTTTTTGCCTCTGTATTCCTTGGTTTTGGATTTGGTTTCCAAGTATGAAGATGTTTCGCTTCCCATCCAGGAAGCTTTTTAAATTAAAAATCTCCAAAATAGCGTTCAGTTTGAGACTTTATAGAGTGGACTAAAAAAACATGCAAACTGAACCTGACGAGCGGGTCCGCCCCTTTGGAATGGGGGTCGTTTGGCTTCTTTGTCAGCCTGTAATACCCAATACCTGTCTATGTTTCTGAAAGGGGGGTTGTTAGAGGGAATTGTTGGCCTGGCTGAGCAGCCACAGACACACACAGACAGGTATAGGGCATTGCAGGGTAATGGGGGTATGGGGCATTGCAACAAAGAACCCAAACGACCCCATTCCAAAGGGGCGGACTCGTTCATCTGCCATTGTTGCTCTGCATTTGTGACATTGTAATGAATAAGGAGGTTTTTGGTAAAGGCTGTCTGCCTAATCTCAGAGGAAATTTTTTATTTTCAGATGTAGCTTAATATGAGACCATTGATGCTTTAAAGGAATAGTACACCCAAAACATGATTAGCCTTCATTTTCTACTCACCCCCATGCTGAACAACACTCTAGAGTACTTTTTTGATATCTCAAATGCATCTGGAGATCTGGGAGGCTTCTTGCTGTCTGCTGACATTCAAATAATGGAGGTCTATGGCGCACTTTCATCTGGTTTGGTCTGCCGCGGTTTCCGTAGACTCGTGAACTCGCAGGCGCGCGCTTTTAGGAAATCCTATACACTACTGTTTATGCTCTAAAAACATTCTAAATGACTTCGTTTCCAGTAAATTCTGGACGCTACCCACTCAGGACACTTGGAATACATTGGACGAGCAGTATGGAGGAATATTGACACGTTTTTTGTGGACTTTTATGGACCTTTCTGCCTCGGGCGCCATAGACCTCCATTATTTGAATGTCAGCAGACAGCAAGCAGCCTCCCAGATCTCCAGATGCATTTGAGATATCAAAAAAGTACTCCAGAGTGTTGTTCAGCATGGGGGTGAGTAGAAAATGAAGGCTAATCATGTTTTGGGTGTACTATTCCTTTAAGGTGAGAATGTAGCCGAGTTAAAATCTAATATCTGCCTGGTTGGTCAAGATTTCACTGACATTGTTTCGTTAGTCCTGATAAGTTTATTCCTAACAGCTGAGGATGTCCTAAAGTCTACCCCGTCCTTTGGATTGTAAAGGTTTCAGACTTCTGGTCTAAATCATTAATTGCATCTCTGGCTGGATTTTCAGGATGGTTCTCATGCTGAAAGGAGAACCTCCATTGCGGAGCTTTTTATTCCAGGATTATTTAGGATTTAGCTCGATTCATCTTCATCTGTGCAGCTTTTTGATCACAGTCGAATGAGTTTGAAATGCACCGTTGTACTGAATTGTTGCACCAGGTTTTATTTTGGGGCTTGAGAGTAAAAGGGGCTGAGTATAGCTGCTTGCTATACTTAAATTTACTTAAATCCCCTTTGTTTTGAACACGCTGACGTTTGTGGTTGTTGCCATGGGCGTAGGTTTGCATAGGGACCATAGGGACATGTCCCTACCAAAATTTTGAACCGACCTAATTGTCCCTACCAATAATTGGATGTGAGCAACATTATAATTTACAGCAGTAGTTGTTGCAGCAGTGGCTTCTTTTCCTCACGCAGCTCCTCTGCCTGGTCTCTCCTGTCCCTTTCATGTAGCAGCGCATGGAACTGTGCTGCGCTGTTTAACTCTACTCTCATTGGTTGTTCTGCCTTAAGTTCCGCCTTCTCTCTCTCTGATTGGCTGTTTTCTAGTCCGCGTGTGCTTGGAGCACAACATTGAAAATATATTCACACTAGAATGCTGCGGGGTTACTACAATAAATATTAGGCTACAAAACTAGTCCCAATTAAAAAATTGATACAGAGAGAGAATAGTAGGTAAAAATATAAGAGTGGGGTTTAACTCTGCACAATTCTATATCTTCAAAAGAAAATACTGTATTTACCTTCTCTCTTAGTCGTTCAAATGAAACCGTTTTCAAAGTGGAAAACAGTCCTAATTCCACATTCATCAGAGCCGGTGATACTTCAAACATTGATAAACAGCATCTAATGAGTGTAGAGCTTATAACATTTTTATTAATGGAGCAAAATGTTGCTTTTCTCTTTTAACAATGAATTCCTCTTATCAGTACGGATGCTCACATCGAGCATAAAAAAGGGCATGCATATTGCATAGCACCAATGACACCAGACTAATAGTGTCCCTACCAAAGTTCAAATCAAACCTACGCCCTTGGTTGTTGCAGACAAAATGCAGTGATCATTTTTACACGAGGCGCTGCAGGCTGCATACATGAGTAAATCTAACGCTGTCGTCTTTCTTCTGTCGTCAGGTCTAGAGCGATGCATTTCGACTTCACTCCGAGGAAAGGAAGCGGCATCTCCCGGCTGCTGCCTAGCTGCCCGGCTCCGGCTCTGTCGTTGCTTTATCAGATGCTCGCCTACGATCCAGATGAACGCATCAGTGCAGAAACAGCCCTGAGGCACACTTACTTTAGGGAAATCAGGTGAAGCGCTTTTTTAGAAGAGATGGGGAGAAAAAAAAAAAAACTTTCTGCATCTCTGAAGCTTTAAAACAGACAGACAATCTGTCATTGTTCAGACTTGTTAAGATTTGATCGATTTTGAGAAGAAATCTGGTTGTTTTCTTGATGTAGGATGGGAGACAAGAATTCAGACACTCTTCAGAGAGTTTCTGAGAATTTGGTGGGGACGCAAAGATCGTCTCAGCCAGTCTGGCGACCGCCCAGACCGGGCAAACAACTGAGAGGAAGACACTCCAGATTGACACCTTTAATAAACGTAAGTGAAAACTCTGCAGGTCAACCTGACAAATGGCTGAAGACCGCTTAAAGCTTGGCTTCTCCTCAGCACAACATGAAGCGAGCAGGAGACCCGCTCAGCCGGACGAACGCCCCCCATCCAGTGGAGCAACCCAGGACCAACATGGCCGCTCACGGACCCCAGCTGTCATTCCCATTCTGCACCATGCCTGCAATAAGCCGCGCCCACAGAGGAACGCTGCCACCCATCATGCCAAAAAAGTGCCAGTCACAGGAGCTCAAGGCAAGTCCTGCATCTATGGATGACCGTTTCTCTTAAATGAAACGCCATTAAACAAGAGATCAGTGTTTAGGTTTGACTTCCATGTCTCCACAGCCCCAGGAGGAGCCGTCTAGCACAGCCTTGAAGACCTTCTGCCTCCCACCTATAGAGAAGAAACCTGAGAGCAGCAAATGCACAATAATGGGATCAAACCGGACAGACATGAAGAACTGAGTCTGGAAAACGTGGAAAAACGTCTCAAACAGCCGAGTTGGAAAAAACAAAAGCAACAAACGACCATAAAAACTGCTAATCTGCTCAATAAATGTCAAGAGACGAAAGTACCACAATGAAAACCTGAAGCAGCAGTCAATTATTAAAATGCTGTGGAAAAATTTTTCCACCTGATTTGTTTTTGCTTTGTTGAATGTTTAAGATTAAACTCATTTTAATTATGAATTAATTGAGGTGGTAATTTGGCCCAAAGTGGAAAAGTAAACAACCCCTGAATCTATGGAGAAGAACAGCCGCTAATGAGTCTGGCCCACTCTGCTCAGGGTTATCCTGCATGAGCCCAGTGTAATCAAGTGGATTTTAGCTCAGACTTGGACTAGGCCAATCCAAAAAAATCTGTTGTTTCAGATCACTCCTGCTTGATAAACCAGGTTTGTTTCTCATGGTACAGAATATTTTTCTCATATTTGTTTTTATTTTTGTTAAATGTGAGCCAGACCTTTGTGCAGGGGTGATTTAGGAAATGTGGGGCCCTAGGCAAAGACAGGCAGGGGGCCCTTCTGAATCTAGAAGACAACACATAAACAGCCCCATTCTACAGATAGAGAAATGTTAATAGAATAGACATCTATTATCTGTTCTAGGTTGTGTCCCTCTCTTCTTGTCCCTTTTCTTCTTGTTTTCCTCTCTATGTTTTGTACTCAGCTGACTTTTCATGCTGTCTCTAAAGGAATGAAAGATTTTTTCCAAGCACTAAGCTCACTTAGCTGATTGCTCCTTCCTGTGTTTCCAAAAAGGCCAAAGTAAATAACCCAGTCCTTCTTTTCACTGTAGACAAGCCATGATCTGCTTATCTGTTCTCCATTTTTCATTTGGATGAAATAATAGCTGCATGAATCATGACAGCAGACAAGATAGAGGAGAGCAGGAGGCGGGGTTACCAATCTACTTGCTCTGGAGAGCAGAGTTCGCTGCTTTTAGATGTCGTTGCCAAGGTCACATCTTGTTTTACGTACAGATCGTAATGCAGCAAAAACTAATCTTTAAACTGCAATGAATAAATTAGATTGACTTTGTTAAAAGTGTCCACCTGATGTTTGAAGAAGTTTGAAGATTGCTGTGGTTCCTGGAGGGTTCTGACGCTCTGAATGAAGCTGGTCCACTACCATTTGAGACACACATCCAATCACCATAGTGGCCCATGGCAGTGGCAGCATCATGCTGTGGGGATCCTTTTCTTAAGAGAGAGCGTAGAACTTGGCTGATGAGAAGATGGAAGCAGCCAAATCCAGGTCAGCGCTGGAAGACTGATGACCTAAGAGCTTTCCAAACTGTTAGATGGGATTCCCCTTCATTGTTTTGATACTGGTGATTGAATGACATGTAATTAAGAGACTTAAGATCATTTTCACATTTCTAAAAATAATAAATAAATAAAACGGTTGTTCTTTTTCAACCACCACAGTTACACATTCTGTTGTGTTGCTCCATCACATATATAATCCAGCTCAGTTTGTGGCTGAAAATGTGCAAAAGGTTTAAATACTAAGTAAAAATACTTAAACTGTAACATGAGAGCAAGCAGCTTTAAAGGAAAATTCCGCTCATATTCAGAATTCAAACTTCTGAAAGTTCTTTAAATCTGAAATGATTCCATCCTGTTCAATAAATGATCAGTGTTTTTAATTCAGAGTAATTTCCATGTGAATGTGCTTTACTGGAGGCATCCATGTTTGTCAAAGAACACTACTGCCACCTACTGGTTAGTGACGTCACGGTGCGGTATCGGCTGTTGATCAAGTCCCAGTGCTGTATCTGGTGTTTGTCACAACGCGCTATTATCCAAGTCATCTTGAAAACATTCTTCTTCCAAATGTTGGCTACATATTACGGGTTTTTTCTCTGGCCAGAAGTTCGATGGCAAATCCTCCCTCTTCAAGTTGGCGATCCAACGACCAACCCGTCCGTGGAGGATCAGGAATCAGAAAGGTGGAATAACTCTTTTTTTCACTTTTACCCGATGTATTCCAGCATCCAGCTGCCATGCACGTGGGCATTGTCAGTTTCACTATAGCTCTGGTGAATTTCAATGGTGAAGTCCTCTGGAAATCTTCAATAATTGTTGCTGATTGCAGATGTGTCTAGTAGTTCCCATTGATTTAGCTTGTAAAGCGGGGAGAATGGCGCTAGGCTTACCGCACCGTGACGTCACTGCTGGAAGATGGCAGGAGGGAGGGGTTACTATATTTGGGGAAAAATGGCCGCTCCCAGAGGCTCTGATCGCAAAGAAAATTATTTTTTTTTAAATCAACGCCAAATTCATTAAATCATAATGATCCATTGTTGATCGGACTTCCCCTTTAAAGACGTAACATATTGATCAAGCTTTAAGTAGCTGTCAGGTTCTGGAGGTTTCGGCCTCTTCTTAACAAAAAAGAGACGTCTAAACTAAACTTAGCAGAGAACGGCCTCCATTCCTCAGCTGGGATGTCGCTGAGGATATTTGGACAGGAAGACAGAAAATTTACCTCATAGCTTTATTTTTGTTTTAATTGAGGATCATTGTGGTTTCTGAATTCTAAACTGGATTTAAAAGTAAAAATAAAACAAGTTAAACCTTTGATTTCATAAGTAATAAGGGTGAAAACTAAAAACAGAAGAGGATGAAAACATAACGATGTCAGCTTAAAGGAATAGTACACCCAAAACATGATTAGCCTTCATTTTCTACTCACCCCCATGCTGAACAACACTCTGGAGTACTTTTTTGATATCTCAAATGCATCTGGAGATCTGGGAGGCTTCTTGCTGTCTGCTGACATTCAAATAATGGAGGTCTATGGCGCCCGAGGCAGAAAGGTCCATAAAAGTCCACAAAAAAACGTGTCAATATTCCTCCATACTGCTCGTCCAATGTATTCCAAGTGTCCTGAGTGGGTAGCGTCCATAATTTACTCGAAATTAAGTCATTTAGAATGTTTTTAGAGCATAAACAGTAGTGTATAGGATTTCCTGAAAGCGCGTTCACGAGTCTACGGAAACCGCGGCAGACCAACCCAGATGAAAGTGCGCATTCAGCTCGGCAAAGAACTCATGCTCTTCCTCAACACTGAAGTCCTCAGACATTTTTCTTTCGTTGTTTCTTTCTTTGCACAGGTAAACAGCACATTTCTTCTTCTACGCTTGCATTATCGGCAGAGCAGACGCTGAATGCGCACTTTCATCTGGTTTGGTCTGCCGCGGTTTCCGTAGACTCGTGAACGCGCTTTCAGGAAATCCTATACACTACTGTTTATGCTCTAAAAACATTCTAAATGACTTAGTTTCGAGTAAATTATGGACGCTACCCACTCAGGACACTTGGAATACATTGGACGAGCAGTATGGAGGAATATTGACACGTTTTTTGTGGACTTTTATGGACCTTTCTGCCTCGGGCGCCATAGACCTCCATTATTTGAATGTCAGGAGACACCAAGAAGCCTCCCAGATCTCCAGATGCATTTGAGATATCAAAAAAGTACTCCAGAGTGTTGTTCAGCATGGGGGTGAGTAGAAAATGAAGGCTAATCATGTTTTGGGTGTACTATTCCTTTAACACTGACCACACAGGTCCTCAGATTCTGCTAGGAGAAAAACCACCAATAGTTTAACTAAAACACATTTACTTACTTTAGTATAAATTCTATAACATTGAGAAATATTTGTTGTTCAGTGTTTCCCAGACTAGGACCTCTATAAATGTTCATACTTCAATCTCTCTGCTCATTAAATGGTTTCAATGCAAACCGATGTAGAGATGCACAGAAATAATAACAACCAGAAAACATGTATTCAAGATTATTTTAATATTATTAATATGTTTACTTTAGGCTTTAGAAATATAACTATCAATGACAAAACTTCCACTGGAGTAATGGTAGTTTGCGTAGGCCCCCATCAGATCAATTAATTACAATATACACATTATGATACAGAGAGATGCAGATTTGAATCTGAAATAATATTAAAATAAATGCTCAATAGATAAAGGTTTTTTCTTCTACTGTATTAGCCATTTGTAAGTTCTTAGCACACCCCCACAATGTAAAGCCATTCTCTTCTAATAAAACTAATTTAAGTGCAAACCATTTTTTCTTGAAAAAGACTGATTGCAGCATCCTGCCTTCTGCCAAGTGCAACTAGGCAGTCCTCAACCTTATTTATTGTTCCATTAAAGTAGTATAAAAAATAAAATAAAACAAAAAAAAACAGCTAACAAGAAGAAAAGAAAAAATCAGTGCAAAGTCATTAATGGGGAGATTCTAGTCAAAGAAGCAGTGGTTGAATATGGATGGACGTCAATTTTCACGCAGTTTTTAACTAAACTCCTTCCATACGGTCTGGGTCTGCAGAGGTGGACAGTAAAATAATCTACCATCTTAATCTCAGCCGTCTGGTTTGCAGTTACCGACGCCAAGTTTGTTTCAGAGAGGATAACAGTCTGAGGAGATCTGACACAAAACAGTTCTTAAAAAAAAACTAAAATATTTTAAAACTCCAGAGTAGAAAACTAGAAGCGCAACAGTGACCAGATTGCACAGCTTTTCCGTGTTTCGCCTCCTCCTCTAAGTCCGGGTATCAAACAGGGAAGCCGTGAACAGAAGAGGGGAGAGGGAAGGGTGTAAAGGAAAAGGAAAACTTGCAATGCTTGCAGGGTGGAGAGCAGCATCAGACTCTGGGTTGCAGGGTTCTTTAGCAGCAGAAATATTGATGCTATACTACTGTCCCACTGGGAGAGCTGGCTTGGTTTTGGGATGACAATAAACCCTGGAAAAAGGAAAACAAGGAGATTTGCATTGGGAAAGTCCACATTCTGAAGCAAAAGAAAAAAATAAAAATAAAAAAAATCAAGCATAACAGATCAGTTAATAGTGGCCCAAATCCAAGTCCCGTCCAGCAGAGCTTCCTTATTTAAGGCACTTCCTTATTTATCATCATTTTCATCCTGTTCCAAAAACATCTACATGCTGCTCCAAAAATAAATCAGCAGTGATCTAATGTCACTGGGAGCTCTGGTTCTGACTGACTGACTGGTATCGGGTTGCTCTCTTCTAAATTATTTTATTTTAATGAAGTTTGGAGGCTAAAGTTCTCACACAGAAAGCTGAAAGCTTTACAGGAAAACATGGGCAGAGCTTAGATTAGATTACGTCCTCTCTGTGCACTGCTGAAAAGCTGGCTGAAAGGAAGTAATTAGCATTGAGGGGCTCCTATTAATCTATTTTTAAAAGTTATAGCAGTTTAAACCTGACAGGATTTTTAAAAATGGTCCAGCTCAACAGAAAAAGCAGAATGATGATGATGGAAAATCATTCAAAAATTTTTTATGTTAGTATCCAAAGCAGAAGAAAGGATCAATCCTTTTTTTTTTTATTCCATGATGTGCAGAAAAGTTTTATCCAGAATCCTGGTTGTGGAGTTCTTCACCAAACAGAATCAAGTTATAAACATGTTCCGCTTCAATGCGTTTTCAGCAAATTAGAAAATTAATTGATAAACAGAAACATGGTTTTAATCTCTTAACATCCACCTCATTTTGGGAAATCCTCGCCTATTTTGCATACCCAAATGGAAAAGCAAATAACTTAGGAACTGTAAGCCCAAATTACATGTGCAATACATTATTTGAAAGCTAACACCATTCAAATTGGGTGGTTTGAACACAGACCAAGCTGCATGAGTTCAAACAGGACTAAAAGTTGTTTTTTATTCTCGGAAATGATGGGTCATTTTTGAACAGCAGTAATAAAGATATTCTTGAGAAAAGGCAGGTTTTATTGTATTAAATTTGTTCTACATCATTTCAACCACAAATGCAGAAAATTTCAGACCTCTAGCTACAACGGTTCCAGCGCTGCGGGGTTTTGAACTTTCGGTGTCAGCTTGGAGCAGCGCTCAATGGCTCCACCTGCTGGTGTCTGTGTTTCTCTCTAACACAAGCCTGTGATGCGGTACCCCTTTAAATAAACTACACACATTTGGGCTCGTTCCAAACCTTATTTAATTGGCGACATAAGCCCAACACCCCACGTGGTCTTACCCAATAACAACAGAGATTGAAACGTCAATCATATCGCGCATCACTGGCTGACAGGAAGTGAACCGGAGGTGAGATTTCGGGGACTATAGCTCGCTCAAATTGCGTCAAAAATATGCAGACACTCGTGTCTTGTCGATAAGAGGACGATGTAAAGAACCATACCAAATATCGCGGGCTAACAAACGAGGAAATAAATAGTATAATAAGTAAATATTAGCAAGATGCTGAAAATAAGCTATGACCAACTAACCTTTCTGATGTCAACAACCGGACTGTATGGGCGATTTTCTCATCATGGAATATTTTCACTACTAATATGCTGTGTAACGGTACAGACTCAGTAATTTAGAAAATCTATATAAAAGATATATAAAACATTTCCTTTAGATTCAAAAATCCTTTTATATATATATGTATTCTTTAATTATATGTACATGTACTTATTTTTTTAATTTACTATTCATTTAAAATGTGCAATAAAGATTTTTTTTTTCCAGACTGTTTTAGAAATTTACTAAAAGTATATCTTATTAGATTAACTGATATACTGTAAAATATAATTAATTGATTAACTTTTTGAAGTACATTTTGTTCCATAATCGTTTTAAACAAAGAAAATATTTTGTAATTGAAAATGTAAAAAAAATTAATCCAGGAATGAAAGTTCTTAATTAAAAAAAGGTTTTGAGTGTAACTTTGCTCTTATCTCAGATTAGTTTTTTTCCCCACAAAGAACCTCATTCTTTCAAAATGTATTTTTTTAAACTTATTTTTTGTTTCTTGTTTATAGATTGTACAGTTTAAAGTTTATTATTTCAAATTTCTTCTTTTAGATTGAGTTTCCAACTTGCATTCCTCTAAAATTGGGTTCCATGCCGACCAATAGGAATTAGTCTTTTCTTCTCATTTCAGAAGAAACCCCGCCCCCAAGAAGTCAAGAGAATCTGATCTGGAAAATGTGATTGTAAAGAAATCGAATAAGAAATTCTTAAAGCTCGATATAAAAAGAAAAAATTGAAATAAAAAGGAAAAAACCTAAACTGAAAAAATTTAATCTCAGATGGTAAAATAAAAAACAAAATCTAAAAAAAAAACAAATAAAAATGCAAAAACACAAAATGCAAGAAAAAAATGTAATCTGCATCATTATTCTCAAAACGTTTTTGATGTAGAAGGTTTACTGTTGTTTTTTTTTCTTAACACACACAAATTTCCATTTAAAGAAACATGACGTAAAGTTTTCTAGAAGACGTTTCTCCTGCCATCATCTTCAGTTCTGGATGAGAAGCGAAACGATGTCTAGAAAACTTCACGCCCGGTTGCCTAAACTAAACTTTTAAAGCTTGATCATGACCTGGATGACTGAGAATCTTCAGATATTTAAAAATCATGTTTGATTGCCAAAATAATGGAGCAAAATTCACTCCATACCACCCTGTTAATAACTCCACACCTACCAATCTACATCTGCGGGAATAAAACTAAACTGCAAAACTTTCATTCAGGTATTAAATGAAGGAGATGAAGGCAGAAGTTAAAATTCACTTATTAATCACTCATTAGTTTAAAAAATGTTGAATTATAATTTTTCCATGGCAATCTGTAGAAGAGCTTTCTGTTCTGAGAACCCAGATATGGAAACTTATTTACCAATGACTCAGCAAAAAATGTAATAAATGACATTAAAATGATCTGGTGTTGATTTCTGACATTCCCAGAATTGGGAAATAATTTAATAACTTCTGGCGGGAAAACATCTTTCTATATAAAATCTGTAAGAAAGCATTTCCTCTAAGGAGCAGAGAATAAAGGGGTTTGGAGACAAAAAGAAAATTTGCTCTGGTGCCGTTTCTGCCGTCAGACACAGCAAAACTAGAAAATAAGCAAATAAAAGCTAAGTACGCTCGGATAAAGAAATAAACCAGAAAAATGTAGGAATCTACGACCTAAGCATGAGGATTTCCAGGTTTCAGATTTTAGAAGCAGGAGCTGCAGATGAAACCATTTCTAACAAACCACCTGGCTGCTGGAAAAAGAATCCAAACCAAACCGTCCAATCGGACGCGACGGGTTGGTTTATCTTAAGTTAACTGTTAAAGACATGATGTTAGCACTTCAACCTTCCCACACTTCCTGTTAAAAAGAACTTACCACTTTGCCTGGCCTCGCCCATGTGCAAATAAATCCCTCCTGACAAGCAGTCACTAAACAGTCCTCTAAAAATATGAGTACAGTCAGTCTCTCGTGTGCTATTTTTTTACAGATGAGGGGCTCCAGGAGGGGCACGTCCTCCATGCGCGGGCACAGCAGCGTGCCCAGAGTCTTGGCCGGGTCCGTTTTGCTTTTGGTCAGCAGGTTCAGCTTGTCGCTGCTCTTGCTGCTGATGTGACCCATGCTGTGGTTGCGTTTGTGGTCCTTCTCGTGGTGGCGCTCCTTGCGGTCGTGCAGGGAGAGTGTGGCGAATTTGCTGACGCCCGTGGCGATGGCGCTGTCCATGATGCCGCCGCCGCTCTTGTTGGCGCTGTTTGCGGCGGCGGTGCCGGCCGAGTGGGGCAGGCTGTTGGAGCGTGGTAACGTGGTGGAGAGGGAGTTGATGCCGGGGGTGCTGGCGCCGCTGTTGTTTCCGTTTGTAGTGTTACTGGAGGCGTTGGTGATGATGGTGGCGCCGGTCGGAGGGCTGGTGGCGTTCATCACGTTAGTGTGTGTCCGTGTCCTCGACAGAGGGAGATGAGGGAAAAGGATGTCCTCGGTGAGGTCCCACAGGCAGAGCTGAGTGTCCTGGCCCACTGAGCCGAAGCGGTACGTTACGCTGATGGGCCGACTGTCCGTGGAGTTGCGCTTGGAGAGCCGGGACTGCGTGCTGTTGGCCCGGTCTCGTCCGAAGTGGATCATCTGATCCTGGAAGTCCTCGTCGCTGCCGCTGAACTCCATCGGGTCGCTTTCCTCTACGCTGGTGGTGTAATGATCGAACGCCACCACGCTCACCCACGACTTGTGGCCGTGACCTCTGGCAATGACCCTGCAGTCCAGGAACGACCACACGGTGACCAGATCGTCCTCTCCTCCGGCCACTATGTACTTCCCGTCGGGGCTCCAGCACACACACAACAAGCCCCCAAAGTAGCTCTTCATGGTGCCGTGAAGCTCCACGGCGTCGAAGTTGAACACCCGAAGGAAGCCGTCCTGACTTACGCAGGCCAGGAACTTCCCGTCGGGAGAGAAGGCGAACTCGTTCAGAGCCCCCTCCCCCACGGTCCATTTTAGGAGGGGGTTCCGCGTGGATTTGCTCTTACAGGTGTGGACAGAGTAGTTCTCGCCCTGTTTGAGCAGCTGGTAGTGCGGCGCCGTGGTGCCACAGGTGTGCTCCACGTTGTACAGGTACATGTTCCCGCTGGCGTGCGACACCAGGAACAAGCTCTCAGAGCCAGGGACCCATTTCACACACGTCACTCTGGACTTGTCGATTAATCTCTGCCGGAGGAGGACCGGGGGTTAGAGGGATGGAGGGAGGAGGAGAGCAGAAGGAGAGGAGGATTATTACAGTGAATTATGACCAAATAACACAAACATGACATCCATGATGCAGATAAACTTATTCCTGCTTTCATCTGTGCTCTTTCAGTTTATCCAAGATAAATAACGGTGTTTTTAACTCCTCCAGAAGGAGGGAATATAACCAGAGTCCAGGCTTTAGATGTTAAAGGGGGTCATAGAATGATTCTATAGGGTATCTGGTCCTTCAGGTCTCTAATAGGGTGTGTAAGATTGGTTGGGCTGAAAATGTCCTATTAGCTGTTCTAAGAGCCCTAATGCAGCCTGGTTAAAAGCCCTAGAATGAAACCACAGGTTTTCTTCCTTTTATGGTATGATCATGAATATTTAGTTGAGCTGTGCTCTGATTGGTTGGTTTATAACGATCATAGCAACAAGCACTCACTCACTGAAACATCAGATTGTTGATATGTTAGGGGGACCAGACGTCCTCTTTTTCCCGGACATGTCCTACTTTTCAGACCTCAAAAAAAAAAATGTCCGGGGGGAATTAAAAATCGTTTGGGACTTTGGTCAACTACAGTGCAGCACTGATTGGACCGGACCGGGCATTCGAACCAGGCTGTGAGCTCCAGGGCTGGTCCAGGAACCCCGGGGGAAGCCAGCGGGGGACGGAGCAACCGAACCCGACCCGGTGACGCCCCGTGCTTCCCCCCCGCCTGCCTTCCTGGGTAAGGCAGGCGGGGGGAAGCATAGCATCACCAGGAAATTTTGAATGGCTACAACTGTACAAAGAAAGAAAAATTTATTGAAAACTATATTTACATCATATTTATATTCCAGGACAGAATTATTAGAGCCATTACTGCTGTGGTGAGACAGTGACAGTAGTATGATTGCTCATGTGAAGTCGCCAAATTTCGCCAAGAACACAGAGAAAAGTCACTTAATTTGACTAATTGCTTTTTTTGGAGAGAAAAAAGGCAGAAATGTTGCTAGAAGGGTCTAAAAAGTCAACAATGGCAACAATGGACGGTCGTATCCAGGTTTCCTTCACTACAGAGAGCAGAGCACTGTAGCTAACAGTTAGCTTCACAGAAAGACAGACAGGATGTGTTGTTCTCAAATAAAGTACATTTTAACATTACATGATATTTAAATTCATTTTAAAGTATGGTTGATGATCAGATGCTTTACGCTGCTTTAACACATTTCATTTATTAGGAAGGTGTGACGGCTTTTATTTTGCTGTTGATGCACCACAGCAAAAGTCAGTAGAAAATGAGGAAACATGATAAACATCTGTAGGTTTTTCCATTTTAATAAATCCTTAGTTTCTAAATCAACTTTAGACCCGTTAGATGTGGAATGGACCATCTAAAACCCAATGATAGAGTTCGGACTCCTACCTCCTCATTGAAGAGTTTGCTGGTCTCCTTCTTGATGGGGTCGATGAGCTGTACCTGTCCAGCAGAGAAGCCCACCAGTAAAGACACGCTCTCTGCTGTGGCGGTGAGGTGGTTGAAGTCGTGGCATGTGGGCTGCGTCCCCTTGTAAATCCGCTTGTCTATGGGTTTACTCAAATCTGCGGCCTAAAGAGAAAGGTTTGCAATAAATGCATGAAGATGCTGCACTAATCTCATTTGGGCCTGAATGACACAGAATCACTGCTGTTAGGATCAGCATCCTGCAACCACAGCTGGCTGATTACATCATTAGTTTGATCCATTTGAACTGTACATGTTGACAACATGATGCAAACAACTGACAGGTTTTAGTGGCTTGGATGCTGCATAAAAGAGGGAGATTTGGAAACTGAATGTTTTACTGATTGATAAACTTTAATACTGAATTTGCACCTTTCAGTTTCAATTCAACAAAACGCTGGATTACAGCTGGATTGACATCAACTTTCACAAATAAAAGGAAAAGGGTTCCGGTCACAAGACAAAACTTCAGCAAGAAGGTGGCTTAAACATCTTAATTTCAAAATTTCATCCTACTGTAAATCAACACTTTCTAAATCATTTTGGAAACTTGAGTTCTAATATTTTCCCACAGTCACGAAACAAGAAATCTTATTTAAATGTACGATTCAGTCGTTGATGGTCTGGAACCTCTGACAAACTATAACTTATAAAATTACTACTTAACTCTGTAATTTCCCTTTACTGAGAAACCCAGCATTCATTAAATAAATTAAGCAGCCAAGTAGAATAATTGACCTGGTGTCCGATTCATTGAAAACACATTAAAACAATACGAGAAAAGAAATGATGGCAAAAGTTTAAGATCTAGACTGATGGTCTGAGTGTGTAAGATCCATTAGAGAAGCTCTTTAAGCCAAAGTACAGCTCATGCTCTCCAATAATCTGATAGCTGACACAGACTACAGCTGAAGATGTTACAAAGATCACTGAACTGCTGGGAGCAAGTTACAGGGAATATACTGTAAATAATCAAATCAACAAGGGCCCATCTTGTTAATGATTGACAGTTAACACCCCGGGCTGAACGGAAAACTCTGAGGGCAAGACGCTCGCTCCGTTTTTCCACAGCTGCTAGGTTTGACATTCATGTTCCGGTCTCACGGCGGTTTCCAGTCTAATAGTCTGCAACTTTCAACCATTTTTGGAAGAGTTTGAAATGATTACTTCATTAAAATCAATCAATCTTTATTTTCAACTGCAATTTGCATTGTAATAGAGATTTTAGAAAAAGTGTTCTCTGTTAAAAGCGTTTAACAGAGACACTTTAAACAAGCTCTGTGGTTTTAACAAGGTTTGAAGACATTACATCCGAGCAACTTAAAAAATAAACAAACAGCCAAAAGGGAAAACTTGGCAAAAGTTGTCAGAAAGTCACTAAGTCAAAGTGAATCAAACTGTGTTTAGATTGTTTAGCATGTCTTTGTTATTTAAGAAGCAGGAGAGGCATAGTCGCATAGTATTAATGTTTAATAAAAGTGTTTATACCTATATAATCATTTCTAAAAAATAAAAAATAGTTTCAAAATTTGCTTTATGTTTGTTTTGGAAAGCATAAAAGCACCTTTTCCCCCTAAATATTAGCAAACAGTCATGGTTATTAAGAATGGGGACCTAGGATATAACATATATATAAACAATGAAATACTCTAGTGTTTGAAAAACAATCCTCAGAGTATTAGACACATTAAAAACATTCACTGGATCATAAAGTCCTCATATCGTAATCGAGCGCAGGCATTCACCCCGATCAGCTGACTGGGCAGCAAACAGGTTTGATAATTTATACTTTCTAACTTTTCTTACACATCCTGCTCCGACCAGATCAATCTTACACCAAATAAGAAAAAAGGATTTCACAGCATGTATTTCCTGATCATTCATGACGTTTCCAAGTGGCAGACTTCCTGTTTTTCATCTATTTATATCTGCAGACATCAAAGGGTTTTTCTTAGCCAGTAGTTAGTGGTTGTTTTGGGATTAATAGGAGCTTAATTTTCAGAATAAAGCTGATCTAACCAATGCAGATTCTTCAAAGTTCAGAAATCCGGCAGGAGATAATTTATTCATTTAAACAAACGAGAACTGAATCTAAAATTAAATGTCTCTGTTAGCTGCACCCTTTAGCCTTGCAGAATGTCAAAAAGCTGAGTTGTGATCTTCTAATCCCTGATTGTTTCATTTGACATCTTTGACAGCAGGCCTGTGAATCACCTGATCACAGCTCTGGCTTTCTGGATCCCTGAATAAAAGCTTTGTATTTACAACTAACAGTTCAAGCTTTGAGAATTTTAAAGAATTTTGCTAATTAACCTAATAATCTGTCAATTTCTTGTTTTTTAACCACCAATTCAAACTTAAATATACGCAGCTTTTAAGATGCTTCAGATCCATTATTGTAAAATCTACAAACATTCCATTTATATTTGTTTAAAGCTTTCTTTTTACATCTTTATTATGCGTTTGTTTTGGTTAACACTAGGGGTGTAAATAATAATCGTTTTGTATCGATACATCGATCCAACAGCCGACGATCCGATGCATCGATACGTCCGCAAGAGAATCGATTCATGTTTTATTTATTTTTTTCGGTCATTTTTTTTTTTTTTTCTGGGCGTAATTCTGACTCCCGTGCTGCGGTGGCGCTATACTAGGGGTGTAAATCACATCCATCATGGCGATTCGATTCAGTATCGATTTCCTGACCCAGCGATTCGATTATTTTCGATACTCAAGAATACACCACGATTCGATTCGATTAATCGATTATTTTTTTTTATTATTATTTATTTTATTTTTTTACACCTTACAGGCTAAACAAAGTTTCAAGTTTGAAATAAATCAATGAAAGCTGTAATATCATTATGCATTTTCTTTAGAAACAACAGCAAATAACAGAAGTAGAAAAGTTGCATCAAAAAATACTGCAAAAATACTGCACAATATCAGTGTAATGAGTTCAATGCAATACCTCGGCTCCAGAGAAACTGTCCAACATATTTTTTTAGAATGTAATAAATATACTCAGGAAAGAGAGATTTTGCGTAGAGAGTTAGACAGGAATAAAAATAAACTAGATATAAGGAAATTGTTTCAAAGGTCATCTGGGGATGTAGTTTTTGGTAGTATTTTTAATTTTCTAAGAAGAACGGGTATTTTAGGGAGAATACAGGTGCTGGTCATAAAATTAGAATATCATGAAAAAGTAGATTGATTTCAGTAATTCCATTTAAAAAGTGAAACTTGTATATTATATTCATACATTACATACAAACTCATATTTCAGATGTTTATTTTGTTTAATTTTGATGATTACAAATGACAACAAATGAAAATCCCAAATTCATCATATCAGAAAATTAGAATATTACTGAAGACCAATAAAAACAAAGGATTTATAGAAATGTTGGCCAACTGAAAAGTATGAACATGAAAAGTATGAGCATGTACAGCACTCAGTATTTAGTTGGGCCTCCTTTGGCCTGTATTACTGCAGCAATGCGGCGTGGCATGGAGTCGATCAGTCTGTGGCACTGCTCAGGTGTTATGATAGCCCAGGTTGCTCTAATAGTGGCTTTTAGCTCTTCTGAATTGTTGGGTCTGGTGTATTGCATCTTCTTCTTCACAATACCCCATAGATTTTCTATGGGGTTAAGGTCAGGAGAGTTTGCTGGCCAATTAAGAACAGGGATACCATGGTCCTTCAACCAGGTACTGGTAGCTTTGGCACTGTGTGCAGGTGCCAAGTCCTGTTGGAAAATGAAATCTGCATCTCCAAAAAGTTGGTCAGCTGCAGGAAGCATGAAGTGCTCTAAAACTTCCTGGTATGTGGCTGCGTTGACCCTGGACCTCAGAAAACACAATGGACCAACACCAGCAGATGACATGGCACCCCAAACCATCACTGACTGTGGAAACTTTACACTGGACTTCAAGCAACGTGGATGAAGTGCCTCTCTTCTTTTCCTCCAGACTCTGGGACCTTGATTTCCAAAGGAAATGCAAAATTTACTTTCATCAGAGAACATGACTTTGGACCACTCACCAGCAGTCCAGTCCTGTTTCTCTTTAGCCCAGGCAAGACGCTTCTGACGCTGTCTGTGGTTCAAGAGTGGCTTGACACAAGGAATGCGACAGCAGAAACCCATGTCTTTCATACGTCTGTGTGTGGTGGTTCTTGAAGCACTCACTCCAGCTGCAGTCCACTCTTTGTGAATCTCCCCCACATTTTTGAAGGGGTTTTGTTTCACAATCCTCTCCAGGGTGCGGTTATCTCTCTTGCTTGTACACTTTTTTCGACCACATCTTTTCCTTCCCTTCGCCTCTCTATTAATGTGCTTGGACACTGAGCTCTGTGAACAGCCAGCCTATTTAGCGATGACCTTTTGTGTCTTGCCCTCCTTGTGCAAGGTGTCGATGGTCGTCTTTTGGACAACTGTCAAGTCAGCAGTCTTCCCCATGATTGTGTAGCCTATAGAACTAGACTGAAAGACCATTTAAAGGCTTTTGCAGGTGGTTTGAGTTAATTAGCTGATTAGAGTGTGGCACCAGGGGCCATCAATTTTGAACCTTTTCACAATATTCTAATTTTCTGATATGATGAATTTGAGATTTTCATTTGTTGTCATTTGTAATCATCAAAATTAAACAAAATAAACATCTGAAATATATGAGTTTGTATGTAATGTATGAATATAATATACAAGTTTCACTTTTTAAATGGAATTACTGAAATCAATCTACTTTTTCATGATATTCTAATTTTATGACCAGCACCTGTATAATAGTTTGTCTGGTCCATACTCCATTCTGGAAGGTGGCGGTAATGCACCTATAAGTTGTTTGCCAACCGCCATTAAATAAAAGAAGAAGAAGAAGGCTCCAGTGTCGACGTCACCGCCCCCTTTAGAGACGCTCCGCTGCACCTCTCCCAGATTGTAGCTGATTGCAAACAGTGCACCAGACAGGAGGCCGGCTTGTTTTGTTTTTATGACCGAAATTGCGGAAAACAACTCGTGAAGTTCGACCCGCTAGAAGAGCGAGGTGCGCGAGACCGCTGGGACCCTTTTTCCAGCTGAATCTCCGCTCTTTTTGCCCCATTGTCCCTCCGTCGTCGGACTAAACTCGCCCCCACTTCCTCATCGCCTCGGCCGTATCTAGACCCACAGCGTGTAGCCCAGACCACGCTTCAATACTGAGCATAATTTAAAAATGTCTGTGTCAAGCTTGCTGCAACAAACTGCTGTAGGAGTATAACCAGGAAGCGCGGTAGGAGGGTAAAATGGGTTCAGCGGCACCGCAGCACGGGAGGAGAATTACGCCCAGGAGCAAATGGATAAAAATAGACCGGAGAAAAAAAAAAACATGAATCGATTAACTTGCGGACGTGTCGATGACTCGGATCGTCAGCTTTTGGATCGATGCATCGATAAAAAACGATTATTATTTACACCCCTACGCTATACCTATTTTGCCTTCCTACCTCGCTTGCTTTAGCCACACCCTCTTTCCGCTTGCACAAACTCGCTTCAACAGTATGCAAAACAAACATGGCGGAGACAGCGGAGTTGGAAGAAGAGGTAGACAAAAGAGTGAAAAAAGACGACGACTTACACACACCTTGCGGCGGGTACAAGTCCTATGTGTGGAAGTATTTTGGGTTCCGTAAGGATGGAAAAAAACTGCTGAAGGATATTGCTATCTGCAGAGCTTGTCGTTGCGAAATACGCTACTGTGGCAACACATCCAATTTGTCTGCTCACCTGAAAAGACGCCATGATGTCCAAGGCGTAGAAAAAGTACAGCCCTCTTCGTCGCCACTGACAACATTTTTCCCGGAGAAGTTTTCACACAGCTCTAAGAGGGCAAAGAATATATCCAAGGCAATAGCGTTCTTCATATGTACAGACATACGTCCATATTGCGTTGTGGAGAACGAAGGCTTCCGATACCTGCTCGACACACTGGAACCGAGGTATAGCATTCCCTCGCGACAGCACTTCAGCGAATCATTGATTCCAAAGTTATATGCCAAAGTTCATGATAGTGTAATTCAAGAGTTGCAGGAGGCACAGCGCGTAGCTGTAACCTGTGACGGCTGGACTTCCTGCACTACAGAATCCTTCATCACAGTAACATGCCACTTCATTAACACGAATGGAAGATGCAAAATTACGTGTTACAGACGCGTGTGCTGGCAGAGACTCATTCAGGAGCTAACATAGGACACGTCTTACGAGCTGCGTGTGAAGAGTGGGGTCTGAGTAACAAAGCACCAGCCCTCGTCACGGATAATGCATCAAATATGAAGAGGGCTGGGGAAGAGTCCGGGATGTCACCCCACATCATGTGCTTCGCACACACTCTCAATCTGTCCACTCAAGATGGCCTCAAGCTCACAGCCACAGACAGGCTTTTGGGTCGAGTTAGGAGAATTGTGAGTTTTTTCCATCGCAGCGCAATAGCAACCGCAGTGTTCAAGGAAAAGCAAAAACTGCTTAACCTCCCGTGCCACAAACTTAAAGCGGACGTAAAGACAAGGTGGAACAGTTCATTCGAAATGTTAGAGCGGTTCCTGGAGCAACAGCCTGCGGTGACGGCAACCCTCCTGGACAACAAGCTGAGGAAAGGCGGAAGCGAGATTCGCACTCTCACGGAAGGTGACCTATCCGCAGCAGAGCAAGTGGTTAGCCTGTTGGCCCCACTGAAAGCTGCCACCACGCTCATGTGCGAAGAAAAGCAACCCACAGTGTCAATCATCGCCCCCCTCAGAACGAAGTTGCTGACACATTTTTAATATACACCAGACGACACTCCCTTGATCAAAGACATGAAACGAGTCATGGCCGAGGACCTCAGAGAACGGTATGTGAACGAGGAACCATTCTTACTCCGAGCAGCTGCGTTGGACCCTAGGTTTAAAAAGCTCCCATTCCTGAGTGATGAAAGAAGAAACCAAACCTTTGAATGTATTGCTGAAGAAGCAGCACAGCTGAAGGAACAGAGGGTAGGTTGTTTATCATAATATAAATCTGTCATATATATATATATACTTTTTAAAATATAGTATAGCGTTTATTTATATATCATTATTAATTGTTATTAGTTGTAGTAGTCGTTGGTGGTGTTGCTGTGTTTTAAGGTAATACACTGAAAAAAAATAATGCATCCGCTTTAGCATTTACTAGTTAGTTTTATGCCCTACCCTGCTAACAACACCAAACAATTGTGTTAAAGTAACTAAATATTATTAAGTAAATGCCATAAATGGTTGCATTATTTTTTCAGTCTACATTGAACTGTTGGGTGTTGTTCTTATGTAGTATTAAGTTGGTGCTTATGAGTGTATATGTGTCTGTGACAGTTACAGAATGAACCAGAGGTCCAGGCCCAGGAAACACCTCCCTATGCCCAGATGTGTGATGAGAGGGAAACGAAAAGTATGGAAGGTACTGTTCATACATTCTACAATTATTCAGAAGCATCATAAAAATCCTACTTAAACCTACCTACTCATGTCACATACACTTCATAAATATTATATAGACATATTATATGTGCACATTTTATATATTTATAAACACACACACTTATGTATGTATATAATATACTAAAACTGTTCTATATGACTAAAGCCTACTGCCATATTATACTTTGACTAACTATACTCCTTCTGTTGTCTTATTTTTGTTTAATTTAGAAACCCCTCCAGTTTCCAAGAAAACAAAAGTATTGGATGACTTGTTTGGGGACTCCTTCAGCACTGAGGACCAATGTGCCAGGAAGAAAACATCCAAAGAGCTAGCCAATGATGAAATTAGGAAGTACAGAGATATTGCATCTCTGAGTTTGGGTGGTAAGGTGTTACAATGGTGGAAAGCTCACCAGGCCGAGTTTCCTCTCCTGGCCCACCTGGCTCAGACCTACTTGTGCATACCTGGTACAAGTGTACCATCAGAACGCGTGTTTAGCACAGCAGGGGACATAGTGCGTTCAGAACGTAGTGTTTTGTCCTCTGAGCATGTGGACCAGCTGATTTTTTAAAAGAAAAATCTGTCAAAATGCACAATTGAAAGTATTGAACTGTAACAATGCTGTAGTTTAATGTTACAGCTTTACTAACTGTTCTCTTTTTCACACAAAAGCATTATTACTTTTAAGTGAATTAAGTAAATGCCTACTTTTCTGTCGCTAGTGCACATTTTGAGTCATTTTGCTGACCTTGTGGAGTATGGCCTATGTTGTTTTATTTTTTACTATTTGTTACTAGTGCACTTTAAGTATTTTATAGTGATTTAAGTACAGGGGCATTTTTTGTTACCATTTGCTGCTAGTGCACTTTTGCACTTATTGCACTGATTTTTTTTTTTTTTTTTTTTTTTGGAGTATTGTTATTCTGTAGTTAATGTACTATAGGCCTGTTTTTGTTACTTAATCTGCTAAGGCACTAATGCACTCATTACTTTAAGTTTGGTCAATGAAGTACTTTTCTACTTGTTATTTGCTGGTGTTTCTCAAATAAAAAGCCTAACGTTGTTACAGCTTTTATTGATTTATTTCAAATTTGAAGGTGAAAAAAAAGAAACAATTAATCGATTAATCGAATCGAATCGAATCGTATCGTGGTGTATTCTTGAGTATCGGAAATAATCGAATCGTTGGGTCAGGAAATCAATACTGAATCGAATCGCCATGATGGGTGTGATTTACACCCCTAGTTAACACCATTTAATAACCTTTGCTAACAATCATTAATATCTCTGTGATTAAAACTGTGTGTTTTAGTCTTCTTTTTGAGAAAGACTGCAGTTCTTTCTTAAACTAGGAATCCTCTGAGTTGCCTGACAGTAAATTGAGGCTAATAGGAAGCAGGAATGATGACAGCTTCATCACAACTGGATCCTGAGGAGATGTTCGCACCAGGAAGCTCTGATTTCGACACATTTCACGATAATCCTCACATAATTCACACACACCTCCGGGATTAACCGATCAGACAGGCGGCTGGGAGGATGTTTAGCTTCTAGGCTCACTGAAGATTCTGCCTTCCTAACATTATCTAGCTGCGTTGGCTAACGGGCTGTTAGCCTAGCCTTAGCTCAGCTGGGAGCTAATTAGCTCATGCTAACAGATTTGAAAGTCAACCACCTGTCAGAGTTATTCAGCTTTGCAAAGACCTGCCTAAACTTTAGCAACAGCTGCCAGAGCAGAAGAGGAATAGCTGCCGACATTAGCCGGGTTAGCACGGTACCTTTCTAACGCCTTTGTAGATGTAGAAGTAGAGCTCACGGCCCACATTGAAACAGATCCTATCGCCGTTACCCGACTGGTCGTTGACGTTTACGAAGGAGACCTTGACGGGGTTGGAGCCTTGCGAGTTGAAAGGCACCCTGTTGGGGCGACTGTATTCGGAGTGAGTGAGGAGTTTGTAGACGCCTTCCCGAGTGGTGAACTGAGTTTTAATTTCGTTCATCTCCTTCCCTCCTCCCTCCGCCGCCATCTTTGAAATTAACATTCATCCCTTTCCCCCAGGCCGGATCTTACGCAGGGTAGGCGACGAGCATTCCGACTCTCCCGCTCCCCCTAGCGGGTTACCGATGAACTGCAGGAGAAAAAACTAGCATATTTCCTTATGGATATTCCATAACTTCTCACATTCCAATTATACGAAATAGGATAAGGGCCACTGAAAAAATAAAAAAGTTTACTGATTTTTAAATTTTATTTCAATATAATATGAGAAAAAAAAATCAGAATTCTGACTTTTTCTCAGAATTCTGACTTTAATCTTAGAATTCTGACTTTTTTTCTCAGAAGTATGATTTTAATCTCAGAATTATTTTTCTCACAATTCTGATTTAATTTTATAATTCAGCCTTTCTCACAGAATTCTGACTTTAAACTCAAAATCCTGACTGAGTTCTGACAGCTAACAAATATGTTAGCATCTCTAGCTCTCTTGTTTTAATCACCTTCTGCTAATGAAACAGCATCACCAGGGACCCCTCAGGGACGTAAAAAGTTGCCTAATTCCGTTATTTTCCACCAATTAGTTACTGTTCCTCTCAAACTCTCTGTCAGTGAAGCTGAGTGCTCCACATCTCTTCCTTCATGAGGCCCATCTACATTAATAACAATTCTAAGATTAAGGTCAGAATTCTCAGAAAAAAGTCAGAATTTTGAGAAAAAATTTAGAATTCTGAGATTAAATCATAATTGTTAGATTAAAGTCAGAATTCTGAGGAAAAATTCAAAATTCTGACTTTTTTCCCATATTACACTGAAATAATATTTAAAAAGCAGTTATCTTTTTTTTTTTCCAGTGGCCCTAATCCTCTTCTGTACGATTACCATACAACATTTTAAACGACATTAAATTAAATTGAATATTGCTTTTACCTTTTTTTTATTTATTCGAAGCAAATAGAAAATGTATAGAAATGTAAAAATTTTATATAAAAAATAATAATAATAATTATTATTATTATTATTATTATTATTATTATTATTATTATTATTATTATTATTATTATTATTAACATAACACCAACTGCTTTATGAATTTCACCAGTGGGATGCAGGCCTGCGGTAGAGAAATAACTGGTTTATGTGGGGTAAAATTTTTTCTTAATTAAATAAAAGTTTACTACAAAATGTCAAACCAAAACATATCCTTACGTTTTTACGTTTTATTGTGTCAAACTAGAGTAGCAAAGGGATTAATTAATTCATTTCCAAAAAAAAAAAAAAAAAACTGTAGCTTTGATTTACCTTTATATCTTTTGGCACTCTCTGTCTCCCCCTGGTGGTCAAACAGTTTTATTATCCGGGGAAAAAGTTGGTTATAAAACAACCTAAGTGGCGCATTAATAAACTATTATTTATCTTCATACCGTTTATTAACTAAAATAGAAAAAAAGTTTATTTTTTTAGTATTTATATTTATATATATATATATATATATATATATATATATATATATATATATATATATATATATATATAAGTGTGCTTATTTTAAACGTTTCATTTGTTTTATTTTACTATCAAAATATTTTCCCTCTTTATTGGAATACATTTCCTTCTCAAACCACAACAATTCTGTCTGGATAAATATAAATAAATACAAAAATTGAGAACGGAGTGGGAAAACCGTTATTCAAGCGTTCATATAGCTGCAGACTAACGTTTTATTTTGAAAATAAAAACATTTAACCGGACGTCTTAATCTGACGTGTCCACATTTTTCAGTTTAAAAATCAAAGACACCTGCCTCAGCGAGGAGAGATTTCAGGATTAATGTTCATCATCCAAACGAACCAAAATCACTGAAACCATGATCTGCAGGAGAGGACTGCAGCTTGCACTTCCAGGTGAGCACATCATCATCATCATCACAGGTAAATCCATGCATGCAGAAAGAAACCATGAAGTTAAGCCATTAAGATTAGACATGTGTTCAGATTCTAGTTCCTCCTTAATTAGTTTGCAGTAAAATCACTCAGATATCAGACCAGATAATTCAACAGACAATATATAGATTAAATATGATGAACATTAGATATGATGGGTTTAATGATACATTTTGCATTGATACCATCAAATTATGGGGTTAAAGGAAATGAACAGGTAGATAAATTGAAATTTATCAGTGGATTTATTTATAAATTTTAGTCAATCTGAAGTTAAAATCTTAAATGAAGGATAAATGGCAAAAGGAATGAGACAAAACTGGAGAAATTAGGAGAACAGGAAGAACTAGTAGAGAAGAAACAATTTTTTCTTGATTTAAATTTGGGCAGACTGGCTTAAACAGAACTCTGTCCCTAGAAACAGGAACGATAAATGTGAAAACTGGGGTAGATGAAACAACTGAACGTGATGTTTTACTGTGATACATATGATGAGTAGAGACTGCAATTAATTCAAAAGGTAAGTAAAGTAAAAGTTAAATTATTTAGAACTTATTCAGAAAGGAACGCATCAAAAATAACACATTTATATATAGAATAATAATTTCTAATTCATGGAATTTAATTCCTGAGAGTCATTCTGGTCCACACTCCATAACAGTAGATGGAATAAATTAATCTCCATACTGTCAAAATTGTGGAATTTATGAAAGAGGATTAGGGCCACTGAAAAAAAAAGTTAATTGATTTAAAAAAAAATACTATTTCAGTTTAATATGGGAAAAAAAGTCAGAATTTGGACTTTAATCTTAGAATTCTGACAGCTAACAAACATGTTAGCATCAAGCCGTAGCCATGTCTGTTTTAGAGACTAGCTCTCTTGTTTTAATCACCTTCTGTTCTTCCATTAATCAAATAGCATCACCCTCAGGGACGTAAAAAGTCGCCTAATTCCTTCATTTTCCACCAATGTGTTCCTGTTCCTCCCAAATAACTCACATCTTTGCCAGTGAATCTGAGCGCTCCACTTCTCTGCCTTCATGGGGCCCATCTACATAAAAATATCCAAAATTCTGAGATTAAATTCAGAATTTTGAGAAATTAATAATAATAATAATAATAATAATAATAAATCCAATTTGTACCGCACTTTTCATTAACAAAAATCTCAAAGTGCTACACAGTGCAAATAAAATCAAAGATAAAAATCAACATCATAAAAATCATGTGGAGGCAGAATAGGCTTGCTTAAATAAAAAAGTCTTCAAGCCTTCAGAATTCTGACTTTTTTTCCCCATATTAGGGGTGAGTATTGGCATGGGTGCTGCAATACCATATGTGTCACTATATTGCAATATCACCATATATTTTGACATTTTTCCTGCTACCAAAATTAAATGTATAGATAAAAAAGCAACCTCTGTATATGTTCATGGGATGATATTGATCATTTATTTTGGTATCCACGTTGCTCGGGGTTTGATTCAGTTCATGTCTTCCACTGTGTCTGCCTCAACTACAGATAACTCGCTGCGCTCCACGATGCAGAGGTAGACCATTTTCTCTCAGTTTTAGGTAAAAAATGTTTTGCTTAATAAAATAGATACTAGTAACTAGATCCATATTATATCAGGCAGCCAAAAATCACGATATATTGCCCAAAACGATTTTTTTTCCCCACACCCCTGTTTAAAATACAGATATGGGTTTTTGATTAACTCTTAAAGTTGATAACTTCCTTTTTCTTCCCTCTTCATGGGCGGTTCTAGAAAAGGGCCAACAGGGGCCAGTGCCCCTACAGATCATGCCCTGGCCCCTGTTATGGCCCCTGTACCGAATACATATTACTAAAAGAAATTCTAATGATGATATGTCCTGGAGCAGACATGGTTACCGATAGGTCCGTTGGATCTATTTCATTTTTTTCCAAAATTCTGTTTTACTAAATATGTGAAATAAAGTAAAATCTTCAGTTTTAGTGAGATAGGATCCAACTTTTCATCTGCTAAATATTTTTTTTCTCAAAACGATTACAAAAAATTCAAAATTTTTACAGCTGAATTTATCAGTTTTTCTTGAGTTCTAATTCAGATTTTATAGAAAACAGTTATTTTCACTTAAAGTAAGTCAAAGAATATGTAAAATCCCTAAATTATGAGTGTATAGACCTAATATTGTAAATAATAGCTTTATTTGATCTTTTAGACATTTATTATAGCTACCATTTTTTTGAGTTGCTTTTTTGCTATGCTAAGGAATTTTGATTTTGATTGGAACGATAATCCAAGTAAACATTTTCAAGCCAAAAATGAAATATTTTTTAGATGGAAGACATACAATTTTAATTAAACCTAATTGAATGGAGATTTCGCTTCATGCAACTCTCATGATATATTTGAATCCCTTGCCCTGTTTATTTCATGCTTTTCTGTGCCCCCATGAAAACATGCTGACCCCCCCAGCCCCCCGGTACGTTTGGTCCTGAGCTATCTCTATAGTTCTGCTGCTATAGGCTTAGACTGCTGGAGGACATAGGGACCCCTTTTTCATCATTCTGCTTCATTCTATCTCTATTCTCCCACTCTGCAGAATCTGTTAGTTCAATCTACTAGTGGTTCCTAGAATTTCTAAAAGTAGAATGGGAGGCAGATCTTTTAGTTATCAGGCTCCTCTCCTGTGGAACCAACTACCAGTTTTAGTCCGTGAGGCAGACACCCTGTCTACTTTTAAGGCTAGGCTTAAAACTTTCCTTTTTGATAAAGCTTCTAGTTAGAGTGGCTCAGGTTATCCTGAGCTATCTCTATAGTTCTGCTGCTATAGGCTTAGACTGCTGGAGGACATAGGGACCCCTTTTTCATCATTCTGCATCATTCTATCTCTATTCTCCCACTCTGCAGAATCTGTTAGTCCAATCTCTAACGTTCTGCTCTCTCTGCTTTTCCTCATAGTAGCTTCATCTGGTCTGTTCCTGTTTGGCTGTGACTCCATCCTGGAGAGAAATATCAGCTGTGCTACTGCCATCAACACCTTTGTTTCTAGATGTTGGAGCTTGGCCTGTTTTTCAGTGTAGTCCTGTTTCTCTGACTGTGACTAACTGGATGTGCTCTCTTCATCCTCTGACATGGGAGCTGGCTCGGAGCTCGTCTGCCTGGCTGTGTGTTTCCTGGACGGGGCCGCCTGTGGAGCTGGTTGACAGTTGCCTTTTGTATCTACACTGCAAAAACAATCCAGAAATAAGTAAAAAATGGCTTAAATTAAGTATATTTAGCCTTAATTTGAGCAGGTAAATAAGATGATTTGCCAATGGAATTAGTATTTTCACTCTTAAAATAAGATAGTTAGATAATATTTACTTGAAATAAGACGATAAAATAGTTTTTTCTTATTTTAAAAGGAAATTGTCTTGTTCCATTGGCAAAGTGTCTTACTTATCTCCTCAAATCAAGGAAAAACACACTTATTTTAAGAAAAAATAACTTATTGAGATTTATATTTTTTGCAGTGTATGCTTCTTTTTCTATGTCTGCTTCTGTCTCCTTGAACCCCAGTGGGCCTCAGCAGATGGCCGCTCACACTGAGCCTGGTTCTGCCGGAGGTTTCTTCCTGTTCAAAGGGAGTTCTTCCTCTCTACTGTCACTGCATACATGCTTAGTGTGAGGGATTGCTGAAGAGTCAATGAGTCTTAGACAGATTTAGACATATTTGCAACTAGTCAATGCAATCAGCTGGTTTTTCTTGGATTGAAAACTTTGCATCAGTTTGACTGGATGATCTGGTGAACTGTAAAGTTGTGAATTGGCGCTATAGAAATAAACCAAATAGAACTGAACCGCCACTGTCCCTGTTACATCCAGACCTCAACGCTCTTCATGAACCAAACTCAGTGGATCGGCTAACTCTAAGCTGCGTGCTAAGATGAAAGAAGCATCTCATCTTCTTTGTCCTTGTTTTCTTATCAGGTGAACGTTTCATTGAGCTGGTTACATGAAATGTTCTTCCTCCTGCTGAGACCTTCATGCTGATGGGAGATTTTCAAGATGGACTCCAGCACAGATTCAGACTCTGGGATCAGTCCGATGTGGTCGGATACCAGCACTCTGGTATTCCTTTCATACTTAAATTTAGTACATTTGATTGTTTGTTTCTAGAAGAGCTTGCTGCTAACCAGACATTTACATCACACCATATATGGCGTTAAAAGTCATGGCTACAAACTTCTCCGCAAAATTGTTCATTTTTCAAAAATAATATGTCCACAAAAAGCTGAACTGGTGCAGAATAAAAATATTAAAGGAAAAGTCCGTTCAGCAAAGAATAATCAATGGATCATTATTTATACCTAAAACTAATATGTTCACTGTTATTTAATGACTTTAGTGTTAATCAGTATAAAAATAAAAACAATAATTTTATTGCGATCACTGAGTCTGGGAGCGGCCATTTTGGCCAGTATAGTAACACCTCCCTCCTGCCATCTTCCATCTGTCAGACCAGCATACCAACAATCAAAACCCGTTTATCCCTTTAGTTTTGCATGAAAACTGCACTTGAAACTACCTCAACGGGGGCATGTGTTCCTTTAGTCACGTACAAAAGAACTATTTAATACTTAGTTTTTTGTGTCCTTTTTAAACGATCTGACCTTAAACTGTTTTTTTTTGTACATGACTAAAGGGATCCACACCTGTTGAGGTAGTTTAAAGTCTATTTTTCGTACAAAACAAAAGGGATAAATGCAAATCTGACTTCTTGTGCATGTGTATTGACTATAGGTATGCTGGTCTGATGGGGTATGCTGATCTGACAGAACACCGGCACCTCCTGGGAAGGTTTCTCACCTGAGTGAAGTTGGCCCCCCCCCACCTTCTTCAAATCAGACAAAATTAGTGTCAAACGTTTCAGAATCAGAAAAAGTTTAATAATCCCAGAGGGAAATTACTTTTGTTACACGCTCCAGTTACAGTTTTATATAATATATACACACATCCAACTATACAATATAATAAAGATTAAAAAATAACAATAAAAACAGATAAAAATATATACACATGTAGCTCTTCTGTGTATATATATATATATATATATATATATATATATATATATATATATATATATATATATCTCTATGCATATGTAAAAACTAAATCCAAATAAAGTGAAAATCCAAGTAAAGTGATATGTGGCGTGCAAAAATAGTGCATAAATATCAATTACGGGGGGATGGGGGGAGAAGGTCATCAAAGGTCAACTAGCCCCCCTCCACCTTCTTCAAATCAGACGAAATGGGCGTCGATTAACTCAGCTCCTTTTGTGCAGCAAAAATTGTCGTTTGTGCTGCTTTGGCTTTGAAGATATTCATGAAAATGTAAAGGTCAAAAGGTCAACCAGCCCACCCACCTTCTTCAAATTAGACAAAATTGGTGTCAAACGTTTGTGCAGCAAAAATTTTCGTTTGTGCTGCCATCATTTTTTTTTAGTTTAAAATGATATAATCATAGGTTAGCAACTTATAATTTATATGAAATTCAGAGTTTCAGAATAAACAAATGTTCGACCTTTGATGGCTTCTACAAACAATATCATTAAAATGATAGCAGTACAAAAAGTTTATATATTTTAAAATATGCATTTTTAGTATTTTCAATATTTTATATTTAAAATTAATTTAAAAATTTTATATTTTTGTATGGCAAAACTTTTCATTTGTACTGCTATCGTTTTAATAATATTTTGCAGAGGTCATCCAAGGTCAGTTATCTGTTTTTGCTGCACAAACCAAACGTAGCACAAACTTGTCAGAACCCTCATCTGTTCCTGAAGCTCACGGCTTATTTTCCATTTGCTAAATAGACGTTTAATCGATCAATCAGTGGATGCACGGGAGAACCAACTGTTATTGCAAGGTTCTATTTTTTTGGACAAGAGAAAAACCAGCAAATGAAAACTTTTGTTGCGGTTCTTGCTTTGTTGTAGAATCATTCCGCCCAGGAAAAGAATTATTTCAGACTCCTGCTGATAATGAGTATATGTGAAGGTTATAATCTCTGCCTGTTGTGAGCAGGGATGTGGGAGCAGTGCACCAGAGAGCGGAACCTCACGCCGGATGACGACTTTAACGCACAAGCCTTTGGGAAGACACGCCTGCTGTTCGCTGGTGAGCATCCTCCTAACCAGACACCTCGGCTGCTGACCCCTCCTGCTGATTCCATGGACCTGCTGTCTTGTTGTGCAGTTTTTGGACCCATACGATGGGAGCTCGGAGGATTCTGATGTGTCCAGCGGTGGTACCGTTAGGCTGCCGAGGCCGCACGGTAAAGGAGGCCACAGGAGGCGACTGTTCCCTCACTCATCAATGACGACGGACACAATGAGGGCGTCTTTGATGCATCGTCAGGGAGACGCCCGGGTGAAACATGGGAGATGTTCTGGGGAGGATTGCAGGAAGACTCCGGATGAAAGTGAGAACATCCACGCCATGGATGTAGAGGTGCAGCTCGATGACTCTGGTTTGGAAGCTACGAGATCTTCCACATGTTGCACACCTGGACTTTACATCTCAGAGGAAAGGAGCTCGCCTCAGATGCTGAGCAGCAGCTTGGGGAGATCCCTCAGACCTCTGAGCAAGAGGAAGGAGCTTCCTCCTGAAGCAGAGCCAGTGGAGGCGGAGCTCAGAAAGAGGCGGTGTGTCGTAAACACGGCGGATGAACGAGGAGAACCGGGATGAAGCGTGCCTGAAGCCTCTGCTCACTGCCCATGAATGATTCCACCGTTTTAGTTTTCCCTAAAACTGTTTTTCACATTTTGCTTCTTTTTTCATCAAGTTAGTTTCTCTTGATTTTAACCTGATTCTGTTGCTAAAGTCATAATTTTGTCAAATAAGCTGCTATGAAGAAGGAAGTTTGTCTTGCTGTAAAACAGAAACATTGAGATTTAACTCAGTCCTTAAAGCAAATATTATTAAAAGGCTAAATTAAAAAAGAGCAACTGCCACATGTGTGTCTGTGTTTAAGCTCTGTGGTGGGTTCCTCAGACTAGAACCCTGATCCAGGGTTCATTAACCCTGGTCTTTATGACCCTCTGTCCTCCATGTTTTAGGTGTTTCCCTGCCTCCATAAACCTGACCTGAATGAAAAGGTGATCTGTTCAGTTTATTTCTATAGCGCCAATTCACAACATCTCATGGCTCTTTCCAGTTCACCAGATCATCCAGTCATATTGATTCAAAGTTTTCTATCTAAGGAAAACCAGCTGATTGCATCGACTCATTGACTCTTCAGCAATCCCTCACACTAAGCATGCTTGTAGCGACAGTGGAGAGGAAAAACTCCCTTTTAACAGGAAGAAACCTCCAGCAGAACCAGGCTCAGTGTGAGCGGCCATCTGCTGAGGCCCACTGGGGTTCAAGGAGACAGAAGCAGACATAGAAAATGAAGCATAGATACAAAAAGCAGCTATAAAAGGCGGCCCCGTCCAGGAAACACACAGCCAGGCAGACGAGCTCCGAGCCAGCTCCCATGTCAGAGGATGAAGAGAGCACATCCAGTTAGTCACAGTCAGAGAAACAGGACTACACTGGAAAACAAGTTGATCTCCAACATCTAGAAACAGGCTTTTACAGCATTTGGTGGCTGCTGATCAGGTAACGCAGTCATTCTAATCAGGTGTGCTTAAGTAGAGATGCATCAAAAATGTAAAGGAACACAGTTCTTAGAACTGGAAATTTGAATATTTTTTCCAAATAAATTTTTTTATATATATAGCTTTTTTCCCCCCAAAAGTATATTTTCAGTGCATCTTTTTCAAATTCCAATGACGGGAAGTGGCAGCCTAGTGGTTAGGGCATAGAGCTTAAAATCCTGAGGTTGTGAGTTTGAAACCCACTCCCATGGACTGCCACTCTGGCTCTCTGAGCAAGGACCCTTAACGCCGCACAATGGCAGCCCACAGCTCGCCAAGGGGATGCGTTAAATGCAGGGAATTAATTTCTCCATTGTGTGAAATCTATAAAGTTCAATTTCTATGCATAAGAAATATGAAAACATTAATATGTTTAGAAGTTTCCTTTTCGTTCATATGTATTTCAATCTGTCTCATCAGTGTACGAGAAAGGAGGTAATCCTCAGGGAGCTCGCACAGAATAGAGCTGATCTACAGGTGCTGGTCATAAAATTAGAATATCATGAAAAAGTAGATTGATTTCAGTAATTCCATTTAAAAAGTGAAACTTGTATATTATATTCATACATTACATACAAACTCATATATTTCAGATGTTTATTTTGTTTAATTTTGATGATTACAAATGACAACAAATGAAAATCTCAAATTCATCATATCAGAAAATTAGAATATTACTGAAGACCAATAAAAACAAAGGATTTATAGAAATGTTGGCCAACTGAAAAGTATGAACATGAAAAGTATGAGCATGTACAGCACTCAGTATTTAGTTGGGCCTCCTTTGGCCTGTATTACTGCAGCAATGCGGCGTGGCATGGAGTCGATCAGTCTGTGGCACTGCTCAGGTGTTATGATAGCCCAGGTTGCTCTAATAGTGGCTTTTAGCTCTTCTGAATTGTTGGGTCTGGTGTATTGCATCTTCTTCTTCACAATACCCCATAGATTTTCTATGGGGTTAAGGTCAGGAGAGTTTGCTGGCCAATTAAGAACAGGGATACCATGGTCCTTCAACCAGGTACTGGTAGCTTTGGCACTGTGTGCAGGTGCCAAGTCCTGTTGGAAAATGAAATCTGCATCTCCAAAAAGTTGGTCAGCTGCAGGAAGCATGAAGTGCTCTAAAACTTCCTGGTATGTGGCTGCGTTGACCCTGGACCTCAGAAAACACAATGGACCAACACCAGCAGATGACATGGCACCCCAAACCATCACTGACTGTGGAAACTTTACACTGGACTTCAAGCAACGTGGATGAAGTGCCTCTCTTCTTTTCCTCCAGACTCTGGGACCTTGATTTCCAAAGGAAATGCAAAATTTACTTTCATCAGAGAACATGACTTTGGACCACTCACCAGCAGTCCAGTCCTGTTTCTGTTTAGACGCTTCTGACGCTGTCTGTGGTTCAAGAGTGGCTTGACACAAGGAATGCGACAGCAGAAACCCATGTCTTTCATACGTCTGTGTGTGGTGGTTCTTGAAGCACTCACTCCAGCTGCAGTCCACTCTTTGTGAATCTCCCCCACATTTTTGAATGGGTTTTGTTTCACAATCCTCTCCAGGGTGCGGTTATCTCTCTTGCTTGTACACTTTTTTCGACCACATCTTTTCCTTCCCTTCGCCTCTCTATTAATGTGCTTGGACACTGAGCTCTGTGAACAGCCAGCCTCTTTAGCGATGACCTTTTGTGTCTTGCCCTCCTTGTGCAAGGTGTCGATGGTCGTCTTTTGGACAACTGTCAAGTCAGCAGTCTTCCCCATGATTGTGTAGCCTATAGAACTAGACTGAAAGACCATTTAAAGGCTTTTGCAGGTGGTTTGAGTTAATTAGCTGATTAGAGTGTGGCACCAGGGGCCATCAATTTTGAACCTTTTCACAATATTCTAATTTTCTGATATGATGAATTTGAGATTTTCATTTGTTGTCATTTGTAATCATCAAAATTAAACAAAATAAACATCTGAAATATATGAGTTTGTATGTAATGTATGAATATAATATACAAGTTTCACTTTTTAAATGGAATTACTGAAATCAATCTACTTTTTCATGATATTCTAATTTTATGACCAGCACCTGTAGTTCACTCCACCTCGATTCCCTAAGTGTTACAACATACAGAAATTAGTCAATATAAAACACAAACACTAAATATGACAAAGGATAAAGTAAAAGTCCTTCTGGATGTAGCCTATAATACGTACAGACATTCTCCATTTACTATTTTATTTTTATTATGTCTGACAAAGTGTTCAATGAAATGAGAACATTTAGACACGAGCCGTTGGCTTTCAGAGAAATAGTTGACAGCAAGAAGGTTCTGGGTTCGATTCCCGGCCCGGGTTCTTTCTGCATGTTCTCCATGTGTGGGTTCTCTCCGGGTACCCCAGCTTCCTCTCAGTCCAAAAACGTAACTGTTAGGTTAATTGTCTTCTCTAAATTCTCCTGAGGTGTGAATGGTTGTCTCTATGTTGCCTTGTGATGAACTGTCCAAGGTGACAGTTCGGGCTCTCGCCCGTAGACAGCTGGAAATTGGCACCAGCACCCCCCAAAGAAAATGTGACAGAAAATGGATGAACCCCGTGCTCGCTCCTGGCGAGGGGATTCTGGAGTGGGATAAATACCGTGGAATGACACCCCTGCACATCCCTTTCAAATTTCTAATGGCTTCCAGCGTCTCAGAGCGAATAGCATCGAGAATTTCGGTGTTGGTAGTCGTTTCTCGAGCAACGTCTGCTGTCATGATTCATGCAGCTATTATTTCATCCAAATGAAAAATGGAGAACAGATAAGCAGATCATGGCTTGTCTACAGTGAAAAGAAGGACTGGGTTATTTACTTTGGCCTTTTTGGAAACACAGGAAGGAGCAATCAGCTAAGTGAGCTTAGTGCTTGGAAAAAATCTTTCATTCCTTTAGAAACAAAACATAGAGAGGAAAACAAGAAGAAAAGGGACAAGAAGAGAGGGACACAACCTAGAACAGATAATGGATGTCTATTCTATTAACATTTCTCTATCTGGAGAATGGGGCTGTTTATGTGTTGTCTTCTCCATTCAGAGGGCCCCCTGCCTGTCTTTGCCTAGGGCCCCACATTTCCTAAATCCGCCCGATTGTAAATACTGTGATCCTTATATTATTTGAACTTAGTCTTATTTTTCTCTCTTCTATAAACTGTTGCACTGCAAGAATATAATTTACCACAAGGGATTAATAAAGTGAATCTGATTCTGTAACAAAAAAATATAGATTTTCATTTCTAGTTGCTTTCTGATACCTCTAAACAAAGACCAGGAATTTATAAAAAAAAAAAACAACAACAGAAGCTTTTTCATCACAATGCAAGAAGTTTTATTCAATCTAAAAACATCGTCTTTAAAACATTTCCAACCTTTCACCTAAACTCATTTCCTTCCCATTTTTTTTTCCATCTGACGACTTCCTCTTCACCTTCACAATCACTTTCCAGGAACTCTACGATCGGAGGATCCCTGCTCCACAAACATCTCTAAGGTTATTATTAGAATAAGTCACAGAAGCACTACCTCTATGGGAAAGCCAGTAATGAAAGACAGATTAAATGCAGTTTAATGATTAATTAGGGCGACAGGAATGACTCCATGCAATTATTCGGTGCAGAGGATAGCGACTCCGCGCTCGTAGAAGCTGTGAGGGTCCTCCTTGGTGGCGATGTCGAAGTCCACGGTGAAGATGAGGTCAGTCCTGGTGAAGTTCAGGTAGACGGGTAGGGTCACCTGCAGACGGAGAACAGAAAGCTCAGCCTGAGAAGCTTCTATCTTGTGGACTGGGCTCTGTGGCGATCTCACCATGTGTCTCTTCTCGGCGTTGCTCTGCTTCATCCAGCGGAGCTGAGTGAGCGGCAGCTCCGTGGAGATGGAGGTGGACAGGGACAGCTTGTTGTTGGCACAGGTGGCGCCCTGCAGCTTCAGGCCTGGATGGGAGAAACTCGTTAGAACCAGTTAAGATCAACTGACACTTCCCTCCAATATCTACGCTCCTCTCCAGGGTTCTATGCAGTTTCTATTTTTAACCAGATTCTGCAACAGAAAGGCTTCAAATCAACTGGTTTTCCTTAGATAGAAAACTTTGAATCAATCTGACTGGATGATCTGGTGAACTGGAAAGTGACCTGAGATGACATGATGTAAATTAGAGCTATAGAAATAAACTGAATAGAATTCTTTGATTTGTTGTTTGTCAGGTTTCAGTTTCTAGTCAATATAAAAAGGAGGGGAAAAAAGGGTAAATTTCTGCCATAAAAGAAGCTTTTGAAATTAATTTCGGAATACTTTCGAGGGGAGAAAAAAAAGCTGATCTTTTTCAACTTTTGCCAATTTGCAAAAAAAATATTTACATTTAAACTAGAAAAAAAAAATTGTCAAGATATCAGAAAAATTTGATGTGCAAGTTTAAATCCAAAATTTCTGACAAATGTCAGAGTCCAAGTTTTAAATGGTAAATTGACAAAAAAAAAACAAAAAACTAAATTTTACAAAATATCTTTTGTTTTTATCCATTTTTTATTGATTTTTCAATATTAAAGCATTTTAAGGCTCTTTTCTTTTAAAATACTTGAAATCAATGTTAAATTAGTTGAAGAATTTTTCCACAATCCATCTACTGACCGTTTGTGTCCATATAAACGTAGAGACTGAGTGTTCTACTAAAGATCTGGGCTTGGATCAAACAGAAAACTTTCTGAAATTCTTTCTATGCTCAATTATATTTAATTTTCTGAGTTTCCAAACTCCAATGGCTCCATGCCACCATGAGAGCGGCGCTCTGTGCCTTTAAATGGGTGGAAGGTAAGGGTGACGGAGGCTCATGTCTGACCTTTGATGCCGAAGCTGCAGGCGTCCAGTGAAGCGCCCTGAGCCGTGGTGACGTTGACCTCCAGGAACAGCTCCTCCAGGGACCAGCTATTAGCTTGCGCCACATACTGGCGGGTAGCAGTAATGTACGCCTCTGGCACAAACAGGCTGCCCAGGCACACATGGATGTTCTGGTGGGTGGAGGAGGAGAGCAGAGCCTTTAGCAGCCATTTTAACCACAACAGCTTCTGAATCTGAACACAAACTGAACCTTGAGCTCTTTAGCGCCGCCGCTGGCAGCTGCCTGGGAGATCTGCTGCAGCTGCTTGATTCGCTCACTGAAGTCCAACACCCACTGGATGACGGTCATGGAGGAGGGGACCGTGTAGCGGCACCAGCTGCGGGGGAGGACACCTACGGAACAAAAGGAGCAGGTTCACACCACAGACGAAGCTCTGGTGTTCCAGTTTATTGGATCCATCTCAAACTGGGGATGGATGAAAAAAATAAAGACCTTTAACAAGGTCACTGATTAGCGTGCGCAGGTCGTTGGTCTGCTTCTTCTTCCCCTCGCACACCTGCACCACGTCAGACAGGTCCTGACGGACCTCCTGGAGCATCTTGCCGCCCATCTTCACCTCTCGCTCAAAGAAGCGGAACAGTGGGTCCTGGATGTTCAGACCAAAGGAAAGTTGAAACGAATGCAGAATTTGATCACATTTTCCAGAAAATAACCAAAACTTTCAGCATCTTTGCTGGGATTTAAAGCGAGGTAGAAGAAAAACAAAACACTTCAACATTTTTATGGAAGAAATCAGTAAGTTTCAGAGAAAAATCGAATGATGTCGGATAAAAATCTGATCTTTACTAACGTTCTTTGATTCAACAGGTTAAAGGAAAAGTCGCTCATATTCAGAATCCAAACTTCTGAATGTTCTTTAAGTATTAAATGATTCCATCCTGTTCAATTAATGATCAGTGTTTTTAATTCAGAGTAATTTCCATGTGAATGTTCTTTACTGGAGGCATCCATGTTTGTCAAAGAACACTACTGCCACCTACTGGTTTGTGACGTCACGGTGCGGTATCGGCTGTTGATCAAGTCCCAGTGCTGTATCTGGTGTTTGTCACAACGCGCTATTATCCAAGTCATCTTGAAAACTTTCTTCTTCCAAATGTTGGCTACATATTACGGGGTTTTTCTCTGGCCAGAAGTTCGATGGCAAATCCTCCCTCTTCAAGTTGGCGATCCAACGACCAACCCGTCCGTGGAGGATCAGGAATCAGAAAGGTGGAATAACTCTTTTTTTCACTTTTACCCGATGTATTCCAGCATCCAGCTGCCATGCACGTGGGCATTGTCAGTTTCACTATAGCTCTGGTGAATTTCAATGGTGAAGTCCTCTGGAAATCTTCAATAATTGTTGTTGATTGCAGATGTGTCTAGTAGTTCCCATTGATTTAGCTTGTAAAGTGGGGAGAATGGCACTAGGCTTACCGCACCGTGACGTCACTGCTGGAAGATGGCAGGAGGGAGAGGCTACTATATTTGGGCAAAAATGGCCGCTCCCAGACTCAGTGATCGCCATGAAAATTATTGTTTAAATTTTTTTTACTGATTAAGGCTAAATTCATTAAATCATAGCGAACGTACACTCACCGGCCACTTTATTAGGTACCCCATGCTAGTAACGGGTCGGACCCCCTTTTGCCTTCAGAACTGCCTCAATTCTTGGTGGCATAGATTCAACAAGGTGCTGGAAGCATTCCTCAGGGAGTTTGGTCCATATTGACATGATGGCATCACACAGTTGCCGCAGATTTGACGGCTGCACATCCATGATGCGAATCTTCCGTTCCACCACATCCCAAAGATGCTCTATTGGATTGAGATCTGGTGACTGTGGAGGCCATTTGAGTACAGTGAACTCATTGTCATGTTCAAGAAACCAGTCTGAGATGATTCCAGCTTTATGACATGGCGCATTATCCTGCTGAAAGTAGCCATCAGAAGTTGGGTACATTGTGGTCATAAAGAGATGGACATGGTCAGCAACAATACTCAGGTAGGCTGTGGCGTTGCAACGATGCTCAATTGGTACCAAGGGGCCCAAAGAGTGCCAAGAAAATATTCCCCACACCATGACACCACCACCACCAGCATGAACCGTTGATACAAGGCAGGATGGATCCATGCTTTCATGTTGTAGACGCCAAATTCTGACCCTACCATCCGAATGTCGCAGCAGAAATAGAGACTCATCAGACCAGGCAACGTTTTTCCAATCTTCTATTGTCCAATTTCGATGAGCTTGTGTAAATTGTAGCCTCAGTTTCCTGTTCTTAGCTGAAAGGAGTGGCACCCGGTGTGGTCTTCTGCTGCTGTAGCCCATCTGCCTCAAAGTTCGGCGTACTGTGCGTTCAGAGATGCTCTTCTGCCCACCTTGGTTGTAACGGGTGGTTATTTGAGTCACTGTTGCCCTTCTATCAGCTCCAACCAGTCTGGCCATTCTCCTCTGACCTCTGGCATCAACAAGGCATTTCCGCCCACAGAACTGCCGCTCACTGGATGTTTTTTCTTTTTCGGACCATTCTCTGTAAACCCTAGAGATGGTTGTGCGTGAAAATCCCAGTAGATCAGCAGTTTCTGAAATACTCAGACCAGCCCTTCTGGCACCAACAATCATGCCACGTTCAAAGTCACTCAAATCACCTTTCTTCTCCATACTGATGCTGGGTTTGAACTGCAGAAGATTGTCTTGACCATGTCTATATGCCTAAATAAACTGATTTGCCGCCATGTGATTGGCTGCTTAGAAATTAAGTGTTAACGAGCAGTTGGACAGGTGTACCTAATAAAGTGGCCGGTGAGTGTATTAGTTTTAGGTATAAATAATAATCCATTGATTATTCCTCACTGACCGGACTTTTCCTTTAAAGGAACGTCAAACTGCTCTTCTCCATGTTTAAGATGCAGCAGAAGGGGAATTTAATCGACAGCCGCTCCGGTTCTTTGCTCTCTGCTCTTACCTTGTAGCCTCGTGAGACCATCCTGATCTCGCGAGCTTTCAAGGTTTCACTCGCAGATCAGTCTGGAGATTCTCCGTTAAAGAAAATTTGGAGCTGTTCACCAAACGAACGTCCAATCAGCGTTGGCTTCGAGGCGGGTTGAGGTGTGACGCAACGAGAAGCGCGACAGTTCAGTCTAAAGAACATGGCGGCTTCAGCCGATGAAACTAGCGTTAGCTTGGCTATCGAGCAAGTTTTATCGGAATTACAGAGTATTTCTTCACTGAAAGAAGAGCAAAACACTGCTCTGGAGGCTTTTCTCAGAGGAAAAGATGTTTTTGCTCTTCTCCCGACTGGTTTCAGCAAGAGTAGCCTGGCTTGTGGTTGTGTTTTCGTCGTCGCTCTGTTAGTACGTCATATGCTTCGTTGATCTGATTGGTTTATTTGGCCCGTCTATCACCAACATAGGCCAATCAGCTAACCAGTATTTTCGCCCCTTCCCAAAATTACTTCAACCGAAGGTTTCCAGATGGATATGCGGAGCAAATCCATCTGGCGAAGTCAGGCTACTTACCTTGATGTTTTCCACCGTGCGTTTCAGCGGATTGACCGTTTGCGGCATGAGCTGCAGCCAGTTGCAGGACGTGGTGTGGAGGGTCCTCATCCAGGCTGGCTGAGTGTCAGACGTGGACGAAGTGCGCTCCTTCTTCTCCGTCTCATAGGCCAGGTCATCCTCATCCTCCAACATCTGCATTTTCAGCATCTTACCCATCATGTCAGTACCTGTGCAGCCCAGCAGAGGGAGGGAGGGGGGGAGGGAGGGGAGGAGGAAGACAAAACCACGGTGGGGGAGGGGGGCAGGCAATTATATTGTGGAATGAAAACAAAAATGGCGTCTTTGGTTAATTAAAACGACAGGTGTGTCAATCCAAAATAAGGAGACAAAAACAAGAAAAAACGGGTTCAGGCAACATTTCAATCGAGGATAAGATTTAACATCACAACCGGGTGGACGAAGAGACACAATCAGCGGACTAAATCTGTGGAAAGAAAAATGGAGTCATGCAACAGGAAGAGGGAGAAACTGGAGGATGGCGTGAAGGAAACGGGAAGCTGGTCGCCTAAAGGGATCCGGAAACTAGTTCCTTTATTACGGAAAGGAAAGAACACGTTTCAAGAAAGGAAATCTGATAAAAATGTGTTTTAAAAAAAGCCCAATCAAAAAAGCTTTGAAAGCATCATATAATGAAAAGAATTTATTTTACATATTCCATTTTCAAAGATTGTTTTCGTATTTCATTTTTCAAAGGTCTTTTTCCAAGATGTATTTTTTATATTTCAACATTTTCTGAAAAAAAGTGCTAAAAATATTAAATTAGGAAAAATATCCAACTGTAAAAATGTTGGTTGAATGTTGAACAAACATTATAAATCACTAAAAACAAATTTAACCTGTTAAAATTTTTTTAAACACATTTTCTTCTTTGAAACATGTTCTTTCTTTTCAATAATCCTGGAACACATTTCTCTCCATAAAGGGGGAGGGGGGTTCATCGGGGGAGGAGGCGGGTATCTCAGCAAAGCAACAGGATGGCTGTGAAATACAGCTGCTGGAGGGTGAGGAGCCTCGCACCCAAACCTTCACATCCAGCGGCGATGATGGAGCTAGGCTAGCCTGGATGCTACATGACACAAGGCTGCGACTGGATTACAGATTAAAACCCTGACTGTCACTGAGATGAAGGGAAAGATGACAGATTATTAGAGGAACACTTCAGCAGTCGTTTGATTGATGATAAAACCTCCAAAAATTTTTCTTCTCATTGAATAAACTTAGAGCTGTAAAAGATAAGCCGTCTGTGAATCATCTTTTGTTCTTAAAACGAACAATCAGTGAAGTTTGGGATTAGAATATTCTGGCTCTTTTCCAGTCACCCCATCAGGGAAAAAGGAAATAAATTAAACATGGAGGACGTAGTTATGAAATGTTTACAGCTTTAAAAGGTCGAGTTAGTTGTTTACTTCTGGATGAAGGATGAGAAAGAGGTTTAGTCAGGAAGGATGACGACGGTCTGAAGGTTTAACAACGAGCTGAAAATGATACGATCCCTGAAGGTCAGGAGGGTTTTACTTCCGCTGCGTTTCCCCCTGAAGAATCTCACTAATTGATTCGGCTTAAATCTTAATGATAATATCTAAATTAGGGCTGCAGCTCTAAACAAAAAAACAACAACAACATCTTAAGTCCATTCTAAATGCAAATTAAATGGTTAAAATGTTTTTAATACTGATAAACAGTATTAACAGAAAAGGGAGGTTTAAAAAAAATAAATTATGCTGAATGTATTTCTATTTTTACAGTTCTGGCTTAATTATTGCTGTGAGTAGGTTCTCTCTCTCTCCAACTCACATTTATTTCATACTTGATTAATTATTGATTTAATTTTAATGAGTCAAATTTAAGACCATAATTCCTTGATTATGACCAGTTAGTCCGTCATTAAATTTGAACTAAAAATGATGGAGGAATAATCTAATCTAATCTTGTTAATCTCATTTTCTTAATCCTAAATATTTATTTGTAAAACCAAACATATGCAGAAAGTGCCTCCGTCAGCATGAACATATTTCATGATGTAAACATTGAATCCTATTATTTATATTGATAAAAATAAACCCTAAAATGAAAAAGTAAAAAAATAAATTCATTGAGAAAAGAAGTTAATAAAGGATTTAGAAGTATGTTTGATTGCGTTGAACTCTGCGTCGCTGCAGAGAACGGCGGTGATGGAGGCCTACCCTGGGTGGTGAGCAGGACCTTCTCTGCGTTGCTCGGCAACCCCAGCCAAGATGGAGTCTGGGTGTCAGGGAGCATCTCTACCCAGTGCATGAACTCTTCTCGCCTGGAAACCAAATCTAGGTTTACATCTGGTCTCCGTCTTTCTGTCATTTCGTTTTCAATCCCGCTGAAGGTTACAGACCTGATGCCGTCGGGCATTTTGATGTCCTTCTGTCCGTCCACCTTCAGAGCCAGTTTGAACCCGCTGTCGAAGCTTCCCTTGGTGAAGATGCGATCCAGGAAGGTGATGAGGAGCCGCTGGTCGAACTCGTTGTCGATGCGGCCGCCGTAGATGGACTGGGCCATGAGGGTCTTGAGGGCGGCCCAGGGGATCTTATCCGGAGCGATGTTCTGACGACCCTGCGTGTTCGGATAAAAACAGAGCAGGTAAAACCGTCGCTTTCCTTAAGCTGCGAGGTTCTTTCCGCTGTAAATAGAAGGCGTGTCATCGCTGCGAACCTTGGCGGTGTCGTCCAACCAGGTGTCAATCGTGTCACAAGCAGAGCGGAGGTCGGACTCTCCGAACTCGTATTTCTTGGACCAGCCGAGCGGCGCGTACCGCAGGCGCTCCTGGATGACCGCATGGAACCAGGCCAGCAGGAAGTAGAGCCGAGCTCGCTCGTTGGGGGCCTTCAGAGGAAAGACGATTAAATGGTTGAAGAAACCAACTTCCTGTTTGAATGCAGTTTCACAACTGATGTTTTTTTCCTCACCTTGCACATGCGAGCCACCGGGATGCTGCTGAAGGTCCGGAGCATGTTGGCTTTGACTCCAGGAGGAGGTTCGAACACGAAGATACGGCCGGCCCGCAGCAGGTTCACCGGGACCTGGGAGACACAAAGATGTACTGAGGATCCTTAGACCGCTTCGATTTACAGGGAAAACATTTGTTTTCCATCTTTAAACACATCTGCTATTGAAATATAGGTAAATAAAGATAAAAAAAAAAAAAAAAACGAAACAAAAGCAATTTTAATATGAAATGAGTAAAAATGTTTAATTTGGGGAATCCTCAGGGTGTGTTACTGGGATCAATGTGTTTTCTTCATCTTGAATATTACTACAATTCAAACCGTTTGAATAAAGAAAAATATGTATTGTAAAAGAAACCAACTGATTTTAGTTTGTTGAATCTTACAGAGTAAAATACATAAAAATTTCACCAAATAATTTCAATATATAACAGATAGGGCTAAAACAATCTGATTAATCAATTATGAATTCAGGAATTGATTAATCGTATAGAGACTGTAAAACGTGCCTTTAACTGACAGAGCGACCCACTTAGAGCAGGAATTATATAGAAATTGTAAATATAACAATATAAATATAACTATATATTAATAAATATTAATGTCTATATGCTCTATCCAAAACTCCAAGTGCAAAAGTTTAGAGTTTAACCTATTTAATTAAATTTTGTAAAGAGTCATCTTTAAACTTTGGCAACCTGATTATTGATCATTTAATTGAAAAAATTATTGACAGATTAATTGATTTGCAAAACAATCTTTAGTTGGAGCACTAATAACAATCTAATGTAAAATAGTCCAATTTTTAAAGGTCATCATGTTATCGTTAGCCCGTCTGCAGCAGCCAGGGCTAGCGTTAGCCCGTCTGCAGCAGCCAGGGCTAGCGTTAGCCCGTCTGCAGCAGCCAGGGCTAGCGTTAGCCCGTCTGCAGCAGCCAGGGCTAGCGTTAGCCCGTCTGCAGCAGCCAGGGCTAGCGTTAGCCCGTCTGCAGCAGCCAGGGCTAGCGTTAGCCCGTCTGCAGCAGCCAGGGCTAGCGTTAGCCCGTCTGCAGCAGCCAGGGCTAGCGTTAGCCCGTCTGCAGCAGCCAGGGCTAGCGTTAGCCCGTCTGCAGCAGCCAGGGCTAGCGTTAGCCCGTCTGCAGCAGTCCTCTCTCTGCATAGCCGTGTGTGAAGTACCGCTGGCTATGATGGCGATTTTTTTTGTTTTTTTTTGGCAAAATGTTCATTTGATTTTTGTTTATTTGACTGTGTTCATTATTATTCCCCCACTAAATGAAAAAAGTATTTATTATTATCTAGAGACTATTAATAACAGGAGGTAAAAAGCAGCTCCACACTTTTCTGTGTTCTTCTCAAGAACATACTTGGGAGGACACGAGTCCGTACTCGCGTTCTTGTGAATTGAGAGACGGCCAACAATTCGCTCTCCAACTATACGCCTGTAACGGTCACAACTATTCTGCGAAGATTCCCATTTCAACCGTTGCGTATATTAGCTGCGACATATAAATCAAGATGCTATGACCAGAAAGATTTGATTGACAGATGACTGTTGATATATGATTGGCCGACTTAGGTGTTCAGGCTGACGTAGAACTAACTGGCCTGCAGAAGATAACGAAAAAAAACACAGATTTTAAGACAGGATTTTGTTTTTTTAAAAAGAAATTTTCAAAACTTTTGGACAATATCATCTGATAAAGAGAACATTTATATACTTGTTTAAGCCAGAACGATTTGACATTTAAATACGACTTCCTTACGACTTTAAATTGATATGTCAGTAGCTCAATCTAAGCACATACAAAGGTTATCTGAAGGATTATTACAACCCGCTGGTCTATTAGTTATTATTGTGTCTAAGGATTTGTTGTTAATAAAAAGCTTTTTGTGGCTTAGCTAGTTAGCACCTCCAAGCGAAGTTGTGAAAATAAAGAAGAAAAGTGCAAGATTCAATGTGGAAAAAACAAACTTTTGATTGTGAAAGGGGTGAGCTTAAAACAGAGCTGGGATACAGGAGCTAAAGCTAATACTGATAGCACTGATAACGATGCTATCCTCAGTCTCTACAGTCTATTTAACGTTCTTTAGCTTCTGCTCAATTAAAGGCTTATTCTGAATAATAAGACTCTACCTTGGGGTTGATCTCCATTGTGAGGAACAGCCTGAAGCTGGCATGAGGCTGCATGGAGTGCAGCTTCTTCTCTAGTTGCATCAGCCAGCCGGGGGCCAGGTGGACGTTCTCCAGCATCACCCACCTACAGGAGACCAAACAACACTTTAAATACAACAACTTCAGATGCACATCCATGCAAATGAATGAGCAACGTTAGTCACCTGCCAGACTTTACGGCAGTGTTGATGTCTCTGTCGGCCTTATTGAAGCCTTCAGCTGAACCTGTGGAGACGCCACCGAGCAAATGTTTAATACGCTTCCATCAAGCCCTTCATTTTGGGGATTAGTGAATCAAAGGCGTTACCGATGGACACAGAGGTGATCTGCTTGTTCTGCTCAGCAGCCAGGTCTCGGACCAGCCCGCTGGCGTCGTAACCGGGGACGGAACACATCAGGACAGGAGTGCTGGGCTTCACCTGCAGATGCAGCAACAGAGCGGTCAGCGTTTTTCTCTCTTCAAGGTTCCTCTCAGCCAATTAGATTAACTGGTTTAAAGCAGACCCCCATCCCACCACTGGAAACGGTACCTCGCTGTCCACAATATTAGCCAGGTCAAGAGGCTGCTCAATGATGCTCATGAAGGTGTCTCCCAGCACTTTGGAGACGAAGATGTGGGACATGGCCAGCAGGCGGTCGGGACGGAAGGCCTGGATCAGCAGCAGCATGTGGACGGCCTGACCAATGGGAGCTGAGAACAGAGCGAGTAACCACAGATCAGCACGGATCACGGATCGGTTCTTAGCTCATCACTCATCAGGACGGCGGATCGATCTACTGACTCGACTGTTTCTCCTCCGACCACAGGTAAGGAACCGCCAACTCTGGAGTGTTGCTCTGGATCCACATGAAGAATTGCTGAGGGAATAAAGAGATGAAAACATGGATAGAAGCGTTTTACTGGATGAGAAAAACCGATTCAATCGTTAAAACCAACTTTTCCCTCAGAGGTGTGCAGGTAATCTACACCTAAGGAGCATCTTTAACCTGAAGTGAAACAGCTAAAAGCTATGGAGTGAATTTTGTTCCATTATTTTTGAAACCAAGGAATATACTCCGTAAACAGAAATGTAAAAAAAAAAGATTCAATCTGTAAAAAGACACTTTGATCAGCTTCTATACCAAAAAAGGTTGTAAGAGTCTAACTTCAGGTTTTCTAGTTTGAAATTGTTTTATTTCTAGCAATTTTTTTTCCATTTTTTGCTTTTTCTTTTAATTTCTATTCTTCCGTTAAGAACTTTATAAATTTCACAGATCATCTTCCGTTCAATTTAAAAAAAAATTTTATCGGATGTGTTACGAGTGTGTACGTCCTTAGCTGGTATTTGTTTCTTATGTGTATTTATTGTTTCTAATGACAGCTACTACTATTACCTATGCACTTTTGAGTACATGACTAATTTCTTCTAGGGGACAATAAAGTATATTTTATTCTATTCTATTCCTATGGGGGAGAGGAGTGGACCATTTCTATTGGTCTGCTGGACTTTACACTGGAAAAAAATCTTAGTCTAGATAAGTCATTTTTTTCTTATAAGTGCATTTGTTGATTGAGGAGGTAAAATAGACATTTTGCCAATGGAACAAGACAATTTACACACAACTGCATTGTCTTATTTCAAGTCAATATTATCTAATTATCTTATTTTACGAGTAAAAATACGTATTTCATTAGCAAACTATCTCATTTACCTACTCAAATTAAGGTTAAATACAAATAATTTAAGAAATTTTAAGTTATTTCTAGATTGTTTTTCCAGTGTAGCAGCAACCCTTTTGGACTGGGTTTAAAGTTAGACCATAATCTGTCACACACTAATTGAAAAGAATGACATATATGTAAAAGCATCTGAAAAAAATGCAATAAAAATATTGAAATATGAAATCTGTATTAAGACATTTAAAAAAATAATATAATTTTTGAATTTAAACATAATTGAGAGAAAACAGCAAAGTTGATTAAAATCCTTTTTTTGACATTTAGTTTTTGTATGTTTTGCATTTTTTATTCCAAATTAACAACTACAAAATATGTTTGCTTGCAGCAAAATTGGACCAATCTTCCCTCCATACATGCTTGTGGTTAATGTGGAGAAAAATCAAAATAAAACTTGTTTAAATAAGAAAAAATGAAGAGGCTTTGGAAATGTTTTCTACACTGTGCGATATTCTAAGCTTGTAGTCTTTGTCGTAGAGACCCCACGAAGTAGGCAATAATATTAGTTACAGGGTGGAAAAGTGCTTAAGAGCTGCACACACTGTTCTGTGAGGAAAATAAGTGCGTTAGGCATAATCCAGCCTTTAATCCCACCACAACCCAAACAGTTGAAGCAGTAAAGATGTGATACAAACAGCTCTCATCACTGCTCACCTCGTCAGCCTCCACTTTGGCCACCAGGTCCTTGAAGGCGGGCAGGTGGCTGAGTCGGACCATGGCCTCGCACTGTTCTGTGGTCAGACCCTTCACTTTGGGCAGCGCCGTGCCCGTCAGGACGATCTCCTTACCGCGCAGGTAGTGCTGGAATTCTGCATCATACGGCGGCTCGCTGGACAGGAAATAATGACTGGTTTTATCTCATACGTTCCCATCAGTATGTCGGATAGTCTGAATCGCTCGTACCTCGTTATGCCCTTCAAGCTGATCTTAGCCAGCAGCATTGCAAAGGTGATGTGGTCCTGGTGCAGCATTCCACGGGCCACCCTGTTGAACACCACCTGATTTGACACAAGATGGACGTTAACATCTGTCACAGGAGGGAGGGAAGCGACTGGTGCTTTGTTCCTCAAACCTGGAACAGGTCTTTGGTGATGAGAGCAAGTCTCTGCGAGTGATCGCTGATGCTCTTGAGGTTGGCGTTCTCGTAGAGCACGGTGTGGTACGTGTCCAGGAAGAAGTGCAGAGAGTACTGGTAGAGGAAGTGCATCTGGAAGGAGACGTAAACCCATCATTAGATTGGATCCTTTGCTATGAAAACAAACAGATTATATCTGGTTTATCCTGTTGGTGTTTTTGCAGAGATGAGACCTGGTTCAGAGCCTCCATGGTGAAGTAGATGCTGCTGCAGGCGGAGGACAGTGTCAGATACTGCTGAGACACGGCCTCCACCTCGGCCATCACGATGTCGGTCTCCTCCACCTTCCTGGTCACCTCGGCCGCCTCCTTCTTCAGGTTCTCCAGAGTGGTGATGATGGTGTCGTCGTCAAGGATACGACCCTTCACCTCGTTCAGAGCCTGCAGGAGGGATTTTTCCAGCTGCCGGAGACGCAGCTGGAACTCGCCTAAAACCAGCAGGAGGAGAGAGACTGAATGAAGACAGCTGGTGGAGACGGGAATCTGCTTTAATCTAAACCATCGACTGCATCCCGGTTCCTTGGTCTTTAAGATGAAGGTTAATCTCTAATGTTCTAACCGACCACATGTTGTCTGACATTAAATCCCATACTGTAAAAACTGAAATCTAAAGATACATGAGACGCTTTGCCAATGGAACAAGACAATTTACATTTAAATAAGAAGAATTACATTGTCTTATTTCAAGTGCATATTATATAATTATCTTCTTTTAAGAGTAAAAACACTAACTTTATTGGCAAATCATCTTATTTACCAACACAGATTAAGGCAAAACGCACTTAATTTAAAACTAGGACTTCCAATATTCTGATACTACTAGATCTCTCATTGGCCATTAGTTTGATGGGTGACATTTTTCCCCAAAGGAATACATAAGTGATTATGTCATCAACTGAAATGTTTCTGGTGTGCGATATAAAAAAATATATTTAAAGGCTGCATTATATGCCATTATTATCCGTAAAATAAGACTATTTTACTACACAGGTTTAAAATTTGAAATTACAATTTTATTTACAGAAATTGATTACCCCCGGACATTTCCCCCAGACCACCTTTTCACGTTTATGAAAAACATATGAGCTTTTTTTTTTTTGTTGTGCAGCGCCAACGCTCCTGGCCCTGATTTCTTTGCCTCACCAAAGTTGCTCTACTGCAAGGTAGTCTGCTGAGCGTTGTGGTTTGCACATACCGTATTTAACACACACATAATGCGCACCGGATTATAGGGTGCGGGTTCTATATACCGGTACATGTCCACTAACCTGACTCCACCAGATGGATTTGCTCCGCATATCCATCTGGAAACCTTCCGTTGAAGTAATTTTGGGAAGGGGCGAAAATACTGGTTAGTTGATTGGCCTATGTTGGTGATAGACGGGCCAAATAAACCAATCAGATCAACGAAGCATATGACGTACTAACAGAGCGACGACGAAGAGGAGCCAATTGATAGATCAAACTCTTGCCGAAACCAGTCGGGAGAAGAGCAAAAACATCTTTTCCTCTGAGAAAAGCCTCCAGAGCAGTGTTTTGCTCTTCTTTCAGTGAAGAAATACTCTAATTCCGATAAAACTTGCTCGATAGCCACGCTAACGCTAGTTTCATCGGCTGAAGCCGCCATGTTCTTTAGACTGAACTGTCGCGCTTCTCGTTGCGTCACACCTCAACCCGCCTCAAAGCCAACGCTGATTGGACGTTCGTTTGGTGAACGGCTCGAAATTTTCTTCAACGGAGAGTCTCCAGAAATGTAGAAACAGGAAAAGTCAGTTAACATGAGCAACATATCATTAATGTAAACAAAGTTTTTTTCCGTTTAAAATTTCAGAACTGTCAAAATGGCGGCCTTGGGAGTCATATTGTTAAATCTTTACTTCTTTGTAGATGGTCTCTGCAGTGCTTTGCTTCCTGTCTGTCTCACCTTGCAGTTTAAGGAGATCCGAGCGTTTCTCGTCCACGTCGGGCCGCTCCGCTTTCAGGACCTCGTTGAGACACTGACTCTGAAGGCTGCTGCGGGTCACCGTAAAGTTCACAAACGTCACACGAGAGCACAAGTCTGGCGGGAACTCGACCTGTTAAAAAAACAGGAGCAAGTTGTTCATTGAAAATGGGACTTTTTCATCCAGGCCGTTTGCCATGGAAACGACTGCCTCCTTACTGTTGGGTCTCGGGTGGAGAGGAAGATGACAAACGATGGAGACAGATCGATGTCCTGGTCTCCCAGGGTGATGAGGACACGCCCTCCGGTTCTGCGGACCTCTCTGTTCAGCACTGGGTTCAGGATGGGGTCATAGCTTTCCACGTCCTTCAATAATCAAAATAAACAAAGTTAATGATTTTGAGAACTCCGGTATCCGACGTGGACGGGATGAAAAGCCTGCAGGACCCACCTGGACAAGCAGCGGGTTTCCAAAACGCAAGGCGCTCTCCAGGTTCTTCCTGAAGGCGTCGTCCAGGAAACTGGTTCTGGTGATCTTGCGGTCCTTGTATTCGTTCATGATGAACTCAGTGGCTTGGCCTGACGGGTCGATTATCAGAGGATACCTGAAGGAGAGACGATCGATCAGGATTCAACTCCAGATGCGTTTAAACGACCTTTCGGATTATTTGGGAAGACGGGCTCTGACCTGTTGAACCGTTTGAGCATGATGGCGTTTTCGGTGCAGAGGTCGTCTGCAGGGAGGGAGTTGGCCTGCCAGCGCAGCCTCTCGTCTGCGTTGGACAGGTACTCCGTTCTGGCTATGTCTGTGCGGAACTGGGGGAGAAATTAAAGCCCGTCAGCGTCTCAATCATTAAGAACCAGATTGAAATATAAAAACACAGACACGTCTCAGGATCCTCAGCGAAGCTTTAAATAATATTTAACAGCGCCTTTCTTGACACTCAAGGTCACTTTACAAATAATACAAAAGATAAATAAAAAAAGAGATGAAAATACAAAATACAGATACAGGAACATAAAAAACAAAAAATCATGGACAGGGAAAGGAGCAGTATATTCACAGATAAGCGAGTTGGAACAGATGGGTTTTGAGTCTGGCTTTGAATAAGGGGAGAGAGTCAATACTGCAGAGGAAGTGAGTTCCAGAGCTGGGGGAGCAGAGTGGCTGAAGGCTCTGCTCCCCATGGTGACAAGTCGAGCTGGGGGTGCAGTGAGGTGGATGGAGGAGGAGGATCTAAGGGAGCGGGAGGAGGTGGCAATGTGAAGGAGGTCTGACAGATATGGAGGAGCAAGGTTATGGATGGCTTTGAAAGTATAGAGAAGGATTTTAAATTGAAATCTGAATTTAACTGGGAGCCAATGGAGTTGGTGAAGAACAGGGGAAATAAATATGATGGAAGGAGGGGGTTCTGGTGATGACACGAGCAGCGGAGTTCTGAAGAAGTTGAAGTTTATGGAGAGATTTATGAGGGAGGCCAAAAAGAAGAGAATTGCAATAATCAATACGGGAGGTGATGAGGCTGTGGATAAGGACAGAGGCAGTATGAGTGGTGAGGGAGGAACGGAGACGGTTAATGTTGCCAAGGTGGAAGTATGCAGACCTGGTAATTTTATTTATCTGAGACTGAAAGGAGAGGGAGGAGTCGAGGATGACACCCAGACTCTTGACCTGAGGGGAGGGGGAGACTAAGGAGTTGTCAATGGGTAGTGAGAAACTTTTGATTTTAGATAGGGTGGATTTAGTGGCAACGAGGAGGAGTTCTGTTTTATCACTGTTAAGTTTAAGGAAGTTTGAGGTGAACCAGTCTTTAATTTCAAGTAGGCAGTTAGTAAGGGACAAGGGGGGGAGTGAGGAAGTGGGTTTAAAGAAAGAACCTGTGAACCATTTACCACCTGGTTTAAACTGCCTGCGGTACACGGCTGTTTTATCCACAGAGGTGGGCCAAGTGGGTTAAATATGCTGGATTTGAACAGATAGAAGTACTGAATGGGTGACCATGCAACGCTTGTTATATACATTTTTTTTAATGTTTTATACTGTCTAATGCTGCGTTCACACCAGACGCAGCAAGAGCAGCAAAAGCAGCAAAATCGCGTCTGCTGCTTCATTTTTGCTGCTTGTACCAGTTAGTTCTGACGCGCGGCTGAAGCAGCTTTGCTGCTCTGGCTGCGCGGTGCAAAAGTGTGTCTGACGCGCGTTGGGCGGAGCTTCACTATCCTTTCTCTGCCTTGCAGCTATATTTGCTGTGATCAGTGGGAAAAAAGTAGTTTTAATATGTTTTTAAGTGAGATAGTCCACCTGAAAAATCACTGCAGTCAGTTCATCCAGATTACCATCCTGCCTTCCAATATTATTTCTGTCGGAGCCGCTCAGACCCCCACACACCAGCGGTGCGCCGACAGAAGGAATCCCTTCAACAACAGCCTCTGGCCAGGTCGCCTCCTCGCGGTTTACTGCGGCAGCTGGTAGGTGTTTTTCATCTAAATAATCTAAACTGCAGGCACCAGGATAATAAAAGTAAACATATTCTGCCGGCAGATTTCTCCATTTTAACTTAATTTATGCGTCAATAAACTGTTTCAGAGGAGTGATCACAGCACTCTGATCATCAGCGCTGTCTCTCTCCCTGCCAGCTCCCAGATCAGCATCTCCGATTGGTTGACGCGGCGCGTCGAGCAGCAAAATTTCTATTTTTCCATCTCGAGCAGCAGCCCGACGCGCTGCGCCTGCTGCTCAAAACGCGCTGCGGGATCTTTTGCTGCGCCTGACGCGCATCAACCATTGACTTTGCATGTAAACTCGCTGCTTCTGCCACGCCTGCTGCGTCCGGTGTGAACGCAGCATAAGGATTAATATATTAATGTATCTCTCATACTTCAATTTAAAACTCCTAGGTAGACAGTTTATTTTTTTGCTTTTTCATGTAGGCCTATCTTTCCTAGTTTTTTTTCAAAGTAGTTAGATGTAATTCATTTAACTTTGTATATTACGTCTATAATATTTGTACACACAAAAAATAATTGTGAGTGGCGGTTACATTTTGCTGAAAGTAACTACCACTTTATTGTAATGCTCTCACAAAATGGGAAATAAAAAAAGTCAAACAAAAAGTTCAGCATTGTCGGGTTACTATTGGTAACCTGATGCACTCCTTCTGGTCATTCAGCACTCCTTCAGCAGCTTTTGGAAAAAAATGGGATCCAGATCCTCTTATTGCCATCATCGGGGTCTCCAGTGCTTTGCGACCAGCCACTAAAAGTGAGAAAATGGCTGTCTTGTTTGGTATGGTGATTGCTAAAAGATTGATTTTGAGATTTTGGAAAAAGGACTCTGTGCCCACATTTGATTTGTGGTTGGGAGAACAAGCAAATACTCTGCATCTGGAAAGACTGAGACACTATAACGAAGATAAGGTTGAAGTGTTTGAGAAAATATGGGACCCTGTGCTAAAATTCCTTCAATGAAAAAGTGATTACGACTGACTCCTCACTGCTTAATACCCTGTATAACTATCGTTTTTTTTTTTGGTTTTTTTTCATGATTATGGAATGCTTTGGATCGATTTATGGTGTTTTCATCATGTTGTCTTGATTGTGTTAAGTGTTCTATAATGTGCTGTTTTTTGAGGGTAAGGAAGGGTGGGGATTTGAACTTTTATGTTAACTTTTGTATATTCATCTGAAAAATTTAAGAAAAAGAAAAAAAGTTCAGCTCCTCATTGGGACATAATCCATTAATACTTGTTCTTCTTTGGTCAAAAGAATCAGAAATTAAAAATTATAGAGCTTCTTCTGGCAAAAATATACAAGTCTCTGGTTGCTGTTTACAGGTGCTGGTCATAAAATTAGAATATCATGAAAAAGTAGATTGATTTCAGTAATTCCATTTAAAAAGTGAAACTTGTATATTATATTCATACATTACATACAAACTCATATATTTCAGATGTTTATTTTGTTTAATTTTGATGATTACAAATGACAACAAATGAAAATCTCAAATTCATCATATCAGAAAATTAGAATATTACTGAAGACCAATAAAAACAAAGGATTTATAGAAATGTTGGCCAACTGAAAAGTATGAACATGAAAAGTATGAGCATGTACAGCACTCAGTATTTAGTTGGGCCTCCTTTGGCCTGTATTACTGCAGCAATGCGGCGTGGCATGGAGTCGATCAGTCTGTGGCACTGCTCAGGTGTTATGATAGCCCAGGTTGCTCTAATAGTGGCTTTTAGCTCTTCTGAATTGTTGGGTCTGGTGTATTGCATCTTCTTCTTCACAATACCCCATAGATTTTCTATGGGGTTAAGGTCAGGAGAGTTTGCTGGCCAATTAAGAACAGGGATACCATGGTCCTTCAACCAGGTACTGGTAGCTTTGGCACTGTGTGCAGGTGCCAAGTCCTGTTGGAAAATGAAATCTGCATCTCCAAAAAGTTGGTCAGCTGCAGGAAGCATGAAGTGCTCTAAAACTTCCTGGTATGTGGCTGCGTTGACCCTGGACCTCAGAAAACACAATGGACCAACACCAGCAGATGACATGGCACCCCAAACCATCACTGACTGTGGAAACTTTACACTGGACTTCAAGCAACGTGGATGAAGTGCCTCTCTTCTTTTCCTCCAGACTCTGGGACCTTGATTTCCAAAGGAAATGCAAAATTTACTTTCATCAGAGAACATGACTTTGGACCACTCACCAGCAGTCCAGTCCTGTTTCTCTTTAGCCCAGGCAAGACGCTTCTGACGCTGTCTGTGGTTCAAGAGTGGCTTGACACAAGGAATGCGACAGCAGAAACCCATGTCTTTCATACGTCTGTGTGTGGTGGTTCTTGAAGCACTCACTCCAGCTGCAGTCCACTCTTTGTGAATCTCCCCCACATTTTTGAATGGGTTTTGTTTCACAATCCTCTCCAGGGTGCGGTTATCTCTCTTGCTTGTACACTTTTTTCGACCACATCTTTTCCTTCCCTTCGCCTCTCTATTAATGTGCTTGGACACTGAGCTCTGTGAACAGCCAGCCTCTTTAGCGATGACCTTTTGTGTCTTGCCCTCCTTGTGCAAGGTGTCGATGGTCGTCTTTTGGACAACTGTCAAGTCAGCAGTCTTCCCCATGATTGTGTAGCCTATAGAACTAGACTGAAAGACCATTTAAAGGCTTTTGCAGGTGGTTTGAGTTAATTAGCTGATTAGAGTGTGGCACCAGGGGCCATCAATTTTGAACCTTTTCACAATATTCTAATTTTCTGATATGATGAATTTGAGATTTTCATTTGTTGTCATTTGTAATCCTCAAAATTAAACAAAATAAACATCTGAAATATATGAGTTTGTATGTAATGTATGAATATAATATACAAGTTTCACTTTTTAAATGGAATTACTGAAATCAATCTACTTTTTCATGATATTCTAATTTTATGACCAGCACCTGTATTTTCAGCTGTGTTAGCTCATTATCACTCCAAACCCAGAGTTTCCCAGTCAGACCAGTCGTCCTGTAGGTCGCATTGAGTAAACCAAGTTGCTTCTCTAACAGCCAGTTTTACGTACAGTAGCAGCCATTCAAAATGCCGCCTCCCAGTTAAAAGCCAGCCCAATGGCAGCAAAATCCCCCCCAGCTTCCAGATACTGGTCTTCTTATGGGCGTGCATTTGTTTAAATCTGACTCCTTTCACTGAATTACAGGATCTGACCAGGAGATGGCGCTTCTCTTTAGATCTTGATGTCCACAAATCATGATAGAAAGAATATTTTAGATGTTTAAAAAGGGATTGTAGGAAGACCAGCTAAGGACCAGCCAAGGGGCCCATCAAGGAAAGTGTGGAAATTTTGAATGGCTACTGCTGTAAGCCTGACTCCCTCCTAACCAACCTTAAATCCTGACACAGTGGCGCTTTTGAAAATGACCAACATGAGGTGGCACCCAACAAAAAAAAAAACAAAAAAAAAAACACGCTGGGCAGGGCTTATGGTCAGCATTGATCCCTATGTTGTTGTGCTCAAGGCAAGAGTGCCACTAGATTGTATTGAAGCAGGAGCACCAGAATGCATGTGTGCTTGTTGGAGCATCATTAAAACACAAAGATCTGCAGAGAGACTAAAACACGCTCTGGTTCAAAGACGGAAAAAACCTCAGATCTAGTTCTCTGGTGTCTTAAAGGAGTCAAATACCTGAATGTTGGCCTGCTGCAGGTGATGAGACCAGGTTGTGAACAAGTTCTGCCTCATCTGCTGTTCAAAGTAGCCGGCGTAGGTGATGAAGGCGGCGGAAAGCAGGCAGTCTCCTGCGATGGTGGACATCTGGTTCTTGAACGTTTCGCTGGTCTTCTCCCAGCGGTCCCTTTCAGCGGAAAGGCTCTTCAGCAGGGCCGTGCTGCGGTTCACCTGCAGGGGCGGAGCAAAACCAGTGAGAAAATAACTTCCAGGACTTTCTGTTTAAATGAGAACTCCTCAAAGAGGAAAGGCATACCTTTGCCTCGACCGCAGCCAGATCAGCCTTGATGGCCTGGGCCTCTGAGATGAGCACGGCGTACTCCTCCTTGTAGCGGGCGATGCTGGCCTCCAGATCCCTGATCATCTGCTCCACCTCCTCTGCTTTCGTCTTGTTGTCCGTTGCATCGTCTTCCAGCTTCTGCAGCTCGTTACGCAGAGGCTCCACGCGTTTCAGCATGTCAGCATAATTGAGCTGAAGGGGTGAAGCGTTTTGTTCATCGCCTGTGCTTTTACCCGATTAGTTTTCAGATAGTTTAAGTTTACAGACCTGAGCAATCGCCCATTTCACCATAGGGCCACAGGCCAGGGAAGCTCTGTTGACCTGGTCGTAGTTGTAGCTCGGGTTGGAGAGGTAGTTCTTCTTCATCTTCTCACGAATGGAGTCACTGAAGAAAGTAAAAAAATAAACAAAGTTATGAGTTCTGCTTAAGATTGCTCAGGTTTGCAGAGGTACAATCTCCAGAGAATCCCCCGTCACACCCACGATTTAGACCAATGTTTGCCTGATGTGCGAAAAGTCTGGCAAAAACGCTGGCATACGTTGAATAAGTTATGGGTACGTCCAGGTGCAGTTAAACCAGTGTAACTGCACCTGGAGTGTTGGTCATGGCCCTAACTTTGGAAAGGTCCAGCTGCTTAATGGAACTCGTAGCTAAAAGATGAGGGGGAAAAAAATAAACTTTTGTTTCACCTGATTTCTTCAGCTGAGAAGTTAACAATGGTGGGGATGAAGTTCTCCCTCATGATGATGGAACGGATCTGCTTCCAGTCTGTTGTGCTCTCTCCCAGCAGCAAGCAGATGGACTCCAGAGCCAGTTTTACGGCTGCGGGTGGATTGGCCATTGAACGCACCTCCACCAGGTGCTGCTTCTTTATAGACTTAACGGCTAACATTCCAGAAAGCAATGGGAAGGAAAGGGAGGGGCAACAATGGAGGACGAATATGAACAGAGACCTGGAGGTTAGCTGGGAGCCATTCTACTCAGATAGCTCTATGAAACTGAATAAAAAAAACTGCAAACATTGAAACCCAAACATTACCATTCTGAGCCTCGATGACGGCCGGCTCCACCTGGTCCAGGTCCTCTTTGACACTCAGCTGCTTGTCTTTGATCACTTCCTGCTGTTTGTACACGGCTTCCTGGATCTCCTGACTCATCACCTGGAATTCAAGGTAGAAGCACCATGAAAATACCCATAAAAAAAAAAAAAAAAAAAAAAAAAAAAAAAAAAAAAAAGTGCAGCAGGATCCTTCATTTAAACTTTTGACATTAATGCATATTTACAAATTTATTGGGAAACTTTTGTAATTTCCATCCTTTTTGTCCAAGCAGTTTTACTTACTGGAGAAAAAAAATGGAGTAAAACTAGGAGGGTACTACCGTGTATGAAAGATAGGTATCAGTAACCGTAGCATCTCGAGAGAAAACGAAAATAAAATGGGAATATGTTGACTGGACGTGAGGCGGCTTGTTGGAAAAAGTGTCAAAGTAGATACACAAGTAGTGTTTTCTATATCTGAGGACTTTACATTTTCTTCCAAAATATGAAAATAAAATTCATTACTTTCTACTCATTTTCTCATTGCTTCTGCAATATAGTTAAGAACATAATGTAACAGCTTGAATAAAAGATTATTATAGAAAACCACTGACTGTGAAATGGATGAATATTGCTGCTGATGGGTCCGATTTTAAAATGCACGAGGTTTCCCATTCATTACTTTATAAATCTACATGTTTTAAGTTCTCAAAGTTTTATTTGTTCTTTAGCAAAAAAGTGAGCTTAAGAGGAAGATCAATTTTATGTGGATAGAACTGTTTTTATAGAGATCTGAGTTATAAAAAAGCTATTTTGCATCATTTAAGGCAAAAACTAATTTTACTTTTATAACTGGAAACAATGTAGTATCTACACCATTCTTAAAAAATGAGTTCAATCAGTACTTGTATTCTGTCTTTTTTTCTGCATAAATATTTTTACTTTTGATTATTTGAGTAATTTTCAGACCTCTGCTTGTTGGCGACCCATTAAAAGGAGGCATAAAGGAGCTTCGGTTAATTAAACATATCAGCTAGGGATGCACGATATTGGGATTTTGGCCGATATCCGATATGCCGATATTTTAAAACTCATGTAGCCGATAACCGATATCGATACCGATGTTAAAGCTGGACAAAAATAAGTAGTCATTGAAAATAGCAGTTTTGTTATCCATTTCTGAAAAATAATAAACTCAAATATATTGTCATATGCTAATATCAAATTGATTGTTTAAAACGCGGTATCGATCTATTTTACTTTCAAAATCTCGTGAAATTTCATCTTTACAAACTCTCGTGATATTTTGATAGTAAAATAGGTGATACCATGTCAATATATCAACATATAAAAATATGGCAAAATTTCGTGAATTTTCAGGGGATTTCGTAGCATAACGATGACATATAGCAATATTTCATTAGTAAAAGAGATTGATATGGTGTTTTTAAATGGCAATATATCAGCATATGAAGATATTGGGATATTTTAATGTATCAATATTTTTTCCCTCGTCTTTAGAAGTTTTTAAGTCTGTAAAAAAGAAGTTTTTGAGGAAGAAGTAGTAGTATTTTTTTATTTATTTTTTTTGACTTTAGAAACTCAGAAGCTGATCAAATATCTGGTTAAATATCAGTGGGGTGGCCGATGTCCGATATTCAGTTTTAAGGCAGATACCGACAGGGGGCCGATTATATCGTGCATCCCTAGTGTCAGCAGGTCAGATTTTCAGGAGTTCACGATCACGCAAGATCAGCTTTCTACGGAAGAGGATTAGGGCCACTGGAAAAAAAAAAAAAAGTTAATTGATTTTTAAATTTTATTTCAGTTTAACAACAGAATTCTGACTTTAATCTCAGAATTCTAACTTTAATCTCAGAATTTTGGATCTTAATGTAGATGGGCACCATGAAGGAAGAGATGTGGAGCACTCAGATTCACTGACAAAGATGTGAGTTATTTGAGGTGTCCAGTGACAGATTGGTGGAAAACGACGGAATTAGGCAACTTTTTACGTGCCTGAGGGGTCCCCTCATTAATGGAGGAGCAGAAGGTCATTAAAACAAGAGAGCTAGTCTCTAAAACAGACATGCCTATGGCTTGATGCTAACATGTTTGTTATCTGTCAGAATTATGAGATAAAAGTCAGAACTCTGAGAAAAAAAAAGTCAGAACTCTGAGAAAAAAAAAGTCAGAACTCTGAGAAAAAAAAAGTCAGAACTCTGAGAAAAAAAAAGTCAGAACTCTGAGAAAAAAAAAGTCAGAACTCTGAGAAAAAAAAAGTCAGAACTCTGAGAAAAAAAAAGTCAGAACTCTGAGAAAAAAAAAGTCAGAACTCTGAGAAAAAAAAAGTCAGAACTCTGAGAAAAAAAAGTCAGAACTCTGAGGAAAAAAAAGTCAGAACTCTGAGAAAAAAAAAAAGTCAGAACTCTGAGAAAAAAAAAAAAGTCAGAACTCTGAGAAAAAAAAAAGTCAGAACTCTGCAGAAAAAAAAGTCTGAATTCTGAGATTAAAGTCTGAATTCTGAGATTAAAGTCTGAATTCTGAGATTAAAGACAGAATTCTGACATTTTTTCCCCATATTAAACAAATAAAATTTAAAAATCAGTAAATTTTTTTTTTGCAGTGGACCCAATCCTCTTCCGTAGCTTTCTTTACAACCATTGAGGTGTTTTTTTTTCCCCACTGTGTCCGAGCCAAATGAAGGAGACAACTTTTGTTCTGCTTGTAATAAGTTTATTGACCTGATTTTGTTTATTTTTGTGTTATTTTTATTAGGATTCATTTAATTCCATGTTTTTTTTTTTTTTTTTTTTAAGAGAAAAAGGAAGCAGAAAACGTTTTATTGTACCTGCTGCCAGGCTATTCTTAAAGGAAAAGTCAAGTCACATTCAGATTACAAACCTCTGAAAGTACTTCAAGTATGAAATTATTACATATTGTTCAATAAAAAAAAGAGTAATTTTCAAGCAGGGAGAATGGCGCTAGGCTTACCGCACCGTGACGTCACTGCCGGTAGATGGCAGGAGGGAGGGGTTACTAGATTTTGGCCATAAATGGCCAAATTATTTTTATTATTTTACTGATTAAAGCTAAATTCATCAAATCACCAGGAAAGTATTAGTTTTAGGTATAGATAAGGACTCATTGGTTATTCTCTTGTTTTTCTTTAGCAGCGTTTCTTCCCGTCAGGAATCGCCGGGGGTCTGTCCAGCCTAATTCATTTCAACCAGGTATGATTGGCAGGACTGCACGTATTTTCGTATGATAGCAAATCAGGTCCGGTCTGTCTCTGCCCTCTTTCTAACCACTAGATGCTAAGTGTAAGTTGACAGAGCATGAGCACCATGATGGCCTCTCACCTGGTAAACAGCATCTAAAGCAATTGAGTGATGCGTTCAGGAGCATCAAGTAAACCAAATTTCTAGTGAGTTAGATTGAGGCAGTGAAGGCTTTAACTCCTAATCCACAGCAGCTGTTCTATTTTCTGTCTTCCAGCCCAGAAGACGTTTCCTCCTGTCTACCTTTTTCTTCTCAGCTTCCTGCTGGTCTTTGACCATCTTCTTCAGCTTGTCGTTAGCAGCTGCGTTCTTGGCTTCCAACTCCTGGCTCTTGATCCTCAGATCACGGCGAAGCTCCTCCACCTTGATGGAGACATCGATGCAAAGAACTTAGAAAGGAAAACCTTTTAAACTCCTGTTCATCTTTGGAGCAGTTTCTACCTGATCCACCGTCTCCTTGATCTTCCGCAGACCAACGTTGAGATGCATCTGCTGCTCCTCCAGCTCGCTGCGCTTCTCGTTGAACAGGTTGGCGTACTGGTTGATGAAGTCCAGGTAGTGGCGAGGAGTGATGGCCATGGTGTGACCTCCACGCTTGGCCAGGCGGTTGTTAGCCTGAGTCATGAGGCCACAAGCATAAATTTAGCATTTAACCAAAGACAGACTGGTAGTTTTTGTCAGCTTGAGACTCTGCTCTCACCTGGTGGAGAGTCTGGTGAACAAACACGCAGCCGTTGACGATGGCCTCGCGGTGAGATGGCGGCTGCGGCAGTTTGTCGTAGACGATGGGCATATAGTCTGGAACCTTGTAGTTGGGTTTCTCCAGATCCATCTTGCTGGTGAACTCCTTACCCACCTGGTACAGTGCCTCTGTTGACCAGTCTCCAAACCAGTTCAGCACGCACCTAAAGTCAGGGGAGGCCAGATTTAAATGCTTTCAATCCGCTTTTTATCCAAATTAATCTAGCTGGTGTTTGCGACGAGCGTCTGTACCTGTTGAAGAGGGCAGGAGATGTGGCAGCCCGGTCCTTCAGGCCTTCTGACGAAGGGTTCATGGTAAAAACAACATGGAGGTTTCTGATAACCTGGCTGGTGAACCACTTGTAAAGCTCCTCGTGAGTGTCGAGCATCAGCCCCTCTTTCTGGGCTCCTTCCTTACACTGAGTCATCAGGGTGGCATATTCATCCCCCTCAAACAAACCAGGAACCTACGAAAAGCCCCCAGATAACCAGAAACATTTAGAAAAACATCAGTTTAATTGTATAAAAGCAGACTGAGCTGCAATGGAAGCAAAGAAGTCACCTCTCCATTGGCCAGCAGTGTGTTCATTCTCTCAAGGAAACCAGAGTCCAGCACGTTGGACTCATCCATGATGAAAGCGATCTTCTCATTCTTGCACCCTGAGCGTCGCAGCACTGTGCGAAGGTCTTCGTCAAAGTCCTCCCCGGTGTACTTCCTGTGGACCTGATGGCACCAAATATGAGTCGATAAATATATATTTAAACGATTTAAAGAAAACGATGGATTGTGGCTTTTTACTGCACCGACCTTAATCTGGTAGACACTCAGTCCGTTCATCCAGGCCACGAAGCGGGAAAGTGTCGTTTTTCCGGCGCCGCTCACTCCGATCAACAGCAGGTGACCCTGAGGCTGACGGAAGATTCTGCAAATGGAAAAACAAGGTGGATGTTTCAGACATTTTTATCCCAAATGTTTAACAAAACAAAAAAAACTTTTAAAAGGCAACAGTCACATTATATACTCAAAAACAAAACAGACCAAAAACTATTTGATCCTTATAACATACGGCTATAAACGACAAGAATTTATCCTCATAGAAATTAGATCTTTTTTTAGCCTTAAAGGTATAGAGGAGTGATATATGGGTTTTATATTTTATGTTCTTTGACAATCATACAAGTTTTGTATCACAAATGAAGCACTCTTATTACCTAGGCACTCTCATTATCCATCTATTATCTTAATGTTGGCAGTGGGCTTTAGGCTGCCCTGCAAGGCTTTAAACCTGGGTTTAACCGGAGACTAAGCCATTCTCAAGCACATATCAAGGTGCTCATTTTGATTCTGTTCATGGTGGAGAATCCTGCTTCACAGCAGCAGGTTGAGCCAAACATCCTCTAAATGTTCAGCGTCATTTTTGAGCACGCCGTTTCACTTTTCTTTCACCAGTTCACCGCAGTTCTTCCAGCAGTCCACACTTTCTCTGCTCTCTTTTTCTCATGGTCTTCTCCTTCTTTCCCATCGCCCGGCTTGCCACAGGTTTGCCTGCTGGGTCTAAAAGTAGCAGCAGCAGCAACCCAGACTGACAGCTCATTGGCTCATTTGGATCACGTGCAGCCTGGAGCCGGACGCTCCGGAGGGCTTTACCGTATTAACAGGAGAAGCGGAGCAAGTAAATTTAGACACTGTCGTCGGACAACATGCGGTAATTTTATAAACGTTTCTAATCAGGTTGGGTCCAGATTAGCCAGCAGGTGGGTCTGGATCAGGTCCGCTAAACCGTGACCTCTGGCCTAGAGATTAGAGCAGTGTGCTTGTGCTCTGAGAAGGTTGCAAGTACCTAGTTCGATCCCCACAGCCTCCACTTTTGGTTCTTGAGCAAAATCCTTAACTCCTGATTGCTCCTCGGGCGCCAAACAATGGCAGCCCACTGCTCCCCGAGGGGATGGGTCAAAATGCAGTGAACAAATTTCCCCTTTGTGGGACAATAGAGGGATTTATATTTTTTACATTTGCATTCACTAGTATCAGCTTTAATCAGGACGTTTACTCACACATCCAGTCCTACCCCGACTCCAAATTGTAGCTGACAATAAAGATTGATGGATTTATTGATTGATTGACAGATGTACAAATAGAGCTAAAAGGGGATCTTCATGGTGCCCCTACTGAGTAGGCTGATTACAAATACAAGCCACACTTTTCAAATTGCTTACCAAAAAAAATGGATTGAAAAAGTAATTCTCCTATTTTCCTTTCAGTCAGTCATACCCAACTCTGTTTATCACATTAATATCCTGTAAAGAGCTGAAGTTGGTGGTAAGGGGTAAACTGGGTGAACAAACTTAGGAGCCTCACCGGTCGATTCTAAGGACGTGGTCCAGGACCTCGTTGAAGAGCACCAGGGGGACGTCCAACTCCTCCTCGTAGAAGACCTTTAGACGGGCTTTCACGTAGTCCCTCAGTTCCTCCTGCTCAACTGGGATGTAATCCTACAAACACAAGAAGATATCTTAAAAAACCCAACAACTAGTCAAGGAGAGGCATAAAAAAAAAAAAAAAAAAAATCAAGATGTTCAGCTCACCTTGGAGAGCCAGTTGCTGTAGAGGATTGGCCTGTTCACAGCCTTCTCCTTATCGATGTTGGGGAAGTGCTTCAGAGCCACCATGTCAATGTTTTCATCCGTCCACCGTCTCTCTTCATCACCTACAAGCCTGGAGACGAAACCACAGATCTATCATCTCGTCTCACAGCCACGGAGCGCACACCTCCAGGTCCGAGTCTCACACCTGTCCTGGAAAAGACGGAGCGCCTCGTGAGCCCAGATACGGATGAGTCCTTCCACAGGGAGGGTTTCTAGCGGCCGCAGGGCCTCAAAGATACCCCTGACCCAGCGGGTCATCTCTCTGGGAGAGTAGATGTAGTGGGGCTGGATGTCCTGGGTAAACCGCTCCTGAAGGAGGGAAAAGAGATGCATTAGCTCAATATTTCATCACATCTTAAACATCACATTGTTTTTGTCAGATAAGCCGTTAAGCTGGTTTAGATCAGATAAGTGACGTCATCTCCATGGTTCCCATCCAACATCGTTTTGTTGGAACTTTTAATTATTCTTTACTCAGGATTAGATCAAGCAGTTTTTGTTGCCTTAATTTGTGAAGTCAAGATAATAAGACATCAGGTTTGTTAATGTTTTAATTCCTAAAAACAGTCTGTCAAATAGTTTAATTATTTTGTCACCTCACATATGATGCTGCTATAGGCTTAGACTGCTGGGGGACATAGGGACCCCTTTTTCATCATTCTATCTCTACTTTTTTTCATAGTAGCTTCATCTGGTCTGTTCCTGTTTGGCTGTGACTCCATCCTGGAGAGAAATATCAGCTGTGCTGCTGCCATCAACACCTTTGTTTCTAGATGTTGGAGCTTGGCCTGTTTTCCAGTGTAGTCCTGTTTCTCTGACTGTGACTAACTGGATGTGCTCTCTTCATCCTCTGGCATGGGAGCTGGCTCGGAGCTCGTCTGCCTGGCTGTGTGTTTCCTGGACGGGGCCGCCTGTGGAGCTGGTTGACAGTTGCCTTTTGTATCTATGCTTCTTTTTCTATGTCTGCTTCTGTCTCCTTGAACCCCAGTGGGCCTCAGCAGATGGCCGCTCACACTGAGCCTGGTTCTGCTGGAGGTTTCTTCATGTTCAAAGGGAGTTTTTCCTCTCCACTGTCGCTACAAGCATGCTTAGTGTGAGGGATTGCTGAAGAGTCAATGAGTCGATGCAATCAGCTGGTTTTCCTTAGATAGAAAACTTTGAATCAATCTGACTGGATGATCTGGTGAACTGGAAAGGGACCTGAGATGACCTGATGTGAATTGGAGCTATAGAAATAAACTGAATTGAATAGAAATTATGCCTTTTGAACGGCTTGAGTATCACATTGTTATGAAATCTTGACAGTTTTCTTCCAATCCTGACGGAAAACAGTGAGGCTGCGTCTCATGTCCGCCCACTTCTAAAGGTTAAAAGTCCAGAATTTCTCACTGTTTAAAGCTGAAAAAGGTTAATTTTGCTGAAAATAGACCCTTTATTATTTGGAATTAGGGTGTAAAATAAAATGTGGATAAGGTGTAGTGCTGTGAATATATATAGGGCCATTATAGATATTTATTCCACTATTTGTGATATATTGTTATTATCCCACATTGCTGGTTTTCCTAGCATCATAAGGCTTGTTTTGTAGAGGTTCCTGGATTAAATGTCTCATTTAAAAAATAAATAAGCAGATGAGACGTGAAGCAACTGATCATAAAGCCGTATGTTCGGAAAGGAAGCTCCAGGCAGAGAAAAAGCTAGAGAATATATATATACGTATATATATATATGTGTGTGTGTGTGTGTGTGTGTGTGTTTACATACATACAGGAGTCATGGAACTCTGCTTACAGCTCCTTCATATTTCATGTACACTAATAACTTGTGTTCATGGTTCTTGTTGATGGCATTAAAATCATTTCTAATAGCATTAAAATAGCATTAAATTAGAGTCACTCATTCCTGTATGAACCCTGTGAGCGCTTAATTTAATATGACATATTAAAAAAATCCCACCATCATCCAGCATATGTTCAGTTTTCTGCCCAAATATATAAATATATATTTGTAGATTTTTGTAACGGGGATAAGGATAATTCAAAACAGCTTTTTTTAATGAACTTGTTTTCTACTCCCAAACTCAGCATCTCTTTTCACTCCTGTAATAAGAAGTTTCTTTTAAATGGATTTGATTAAACTTTAAGTCCCTCTGTATAAAATAAATATTTTGATGGAGATGAGAAATCTGCTTCCTGGTTGGTGAATAACCAATAGTTTGGATCCAATCATTTAAATAAATGGTGTTAGTTTTTTATATATATATATATATATATATATATATATATATATATATATATATATATATATATATATATATATATATATATATATATATATATATAAGAATTGTGCTATAATTTCTAGTCACCGATCTGTTGCTGCTATATTTTAATTTGACGAACCGGAATTTGTCGATGTTCTTTTTCCTGTTTGGTGCGATTGCAATAGCGGATCTTGACCTGGCCGGACCGGAGCGGAGCAAAAAAAATAGCTCGGCTCCGTAATTTGTCGGTGACGGACGGAGAAGACGTACGTGAACGGAGACGTGCGGAGGAGTAGCGGTGGATGTGGAACAGCTCTCATTGATTTCCATGAAAGACAAGCGCTCCGCACGACGTACGTCAGCGGGGCGGAGCGGAGCGCTGACGGAGTATGTGGAATCTGGGGGTCAGAGTGCTGCTCTACCTGAGACATTGTGTAGAACTCGACCATCGCCGCCGTCAGAGGCTCAGCGTAGGTTCGCAGAGACGGGATGAGGCGCAGCATCGCACGGTTGAAGGTTCCATAGATCTGTGTCAGCGAGGCGGGGCCTGGATAGTCCACGTACACCACGGGAACGTGACGCAGGAACCTAGTCAGAAAACACACCATAAAACGGCCAATGATTTGTTTTTTATTCCATCAATATAAGCGGAACCGCAAAGATGAAATCTATCCCCCGCACCTGTGGGTGAGAGGCTTTCTGCCGGGATCAGTGGGAGGATTACAGGCTCCAACAAACTGAATCCTTTCCAGTTTAACCCAGGTCTGGTCTGAGGTACGGTAGAAGCCTCCATGTTCCACCATCTACCAAAACAAAAGGGAAGGAAACGCTGAGTCTGCTGTACGTCTCCATGTTCACCTTACAGAGCGCCGATCCTACCTGTCTGAGGAAGGAGATGACCCTCTGTGTGCCGTACTTGTCCATGTCCGGCAGATTGATCTCGTCGCAGAACAACACCAGCCACTTGCCCAGCTGCACGGGAGCGAGCACAACCCCGTTGGGGGTCCGGCGGTACTCGCAGTAATGGTCGAAGGTCTTTAGCAGGAGTTCGGGGGTGGTGGCGCTGGAGAAGTTCAGACCGACCACCTGGTGGATAGAGAGGAGGGGAAATCTGTTGGGATTCCTGTTCCTGACTCAAACCTTCAGGCATCTCCCCAGACTTCTGTGGATTTCTTTTTTTTGTACAGTTTTGAAAATTTCATGTGATTTAAGGTTAAAAAAAAGGTTTTACTGCATCACTTTCAGCCTGATTGTTTCAGCTACAAAAAAATCTGTTTTAAAAATCAGAACATACCTCCACTTTTTTATTTAATTTATCTGGATTAGAGCAAAAATTTCTCCTTTCCAGAACAAAACGGCATCCTTCTCTTTTCTGCTGAATGTTGTATAAAATGGGTTAAAAAAACAACTAATAACTAACTAATATACAGTTGTATGTTTACATTTTCAATGCTGCTTACCTTAATCACTGATGCCGTTTAAAAAATATTTCTTGAGAGCTGTACTGAACGAAATTTCTTTTTGTATACACTATGTGTAAATAAATAAGAAATAAAGTCTGTCCAAGTCCAAGTCTTTTCATTATTTCGTTTAAAACCATTGAAACATATTTTGTTCCAGAGATATAATTCTTTATCTTTTATTTTGACATCAAGGCCTGAAACTTATTTTATCAAGAAAACAGCAGCTGAATCTCACCATGTTGACTCCATAACATTTTAACATGTCTTTACATGTTTTTGTTTCCTCTGTGTTTAATAAAGCTCCTTTTGTTGAATTTTTTTCCCATGTCAAAAATAAAAATCACCTTCACTTTGCATTACCGTATTTTCACGACTATAAGGCGCATATAAGCGTCTTTTTTTCCCCCTCAAACTGTGCGGTGCGCCCTATGTGTGTTGTTATTGCGGACGTTGTTGAGACCACCATGAGAACGTTAAAGGGGGGAAGTGCGGGCGTGGATTGTGTATAAAAGAACAGGTATGTGCTTTATGCAGAACTCCTCATCTCCTCATTGAGGAGGTGATGAAAGAGTGGCTGAGGGAGGTGAATGTAAGGAGACCAGGTGGTTTTTTCCACTCATCACCATCGCTGTTAATCTGTGACTCCATGCGTGCCCATCTCACAACCGATGTGAAAAACATGGTGAAACAAATGAACGCTGTGCTCGCTGTTATTGCGGGAGGTCTGACAAAGGAACTTCAACCGCTCGACATCGGTGTGAACCGGCCGTTCAAAGTAAGGCTACGTTCATGCGTCTGCTGCTTCATTTTTGCTGCTTGTACCAGTTAGTTCTGACGCGCGGCTGAAGCAGCTTTGCTGCTCTGGCTGCGTGGTGCAAAAGTGTGTCTGACGCGCGTTGGGCGGAGCTTCTCTATCCTTTCTCTGCCTTGCAGCTATATTTGCTGTGATCAGTGGGAATAAAGTAGTTTTAATATGTTTTAAAGTGGGAAAATCCACCTGAAAACTTCATCAGTGCAGTGAGTTCATCCAGATTACAATCCCACCTTCTAATATTATTGTCAGTAGGAATCCCATTCAGCAGCAGCCTCTGGCCGGGTCGCCTCCTCGCGGTTCACCGCGGCGGCTGGTAGGTGTTTTTCATCTAAATAATCCAAACTGCAGGCAGCAGGATGATAAAAGCGAACATATTCTGCCGGCAGATTTCTGCATTTTAAGTTAATTTATGCGTCAATAAACTGTTTCAGAGGAGTGATCATAGCGCTCTGGTCATCAGAGCGATGTGTCTGTCTCTCTGCCAGCTCCCAGGTTTGATTAATACTTTGTAATAAATACATGAATAAAGCACAATCATACTCAGTTTTGCTCCCGCTCTATTTTTAAATACGCAGTAGAGGTATTTAAACGTAGTAGAGGACATGTACCGGTATATAAACCCCGCGTCCTATAATCCGGTGCGCCTTATGTGTGTGTTAAATATAGTAATGGCACACATAACTGAGACTGCGCCTTTTAGTACGGTGCGCCTTATGGTCGTGAAAATACGGTACTGTGAAAGGAAGTAAAGACGTCTAGAGGACAGCTATTAGAGACAAGATTGGGTATTGTTTGAACTTGAATTCTGTTTCTTTTAAGAGAAACGAGGATGAAAGTTTACCCGTTTCAAATGAGCGAGCTAACCCGAGCCTTGCTAATTGAAATAGTCCAAACTTATGAATGAATTATAATTTCTCCAACATTTAACTGTTTTACTATAAAACATTTTCTTTTAGAGTCTTTTTTTAGGGCACTAGTGGCTTGTTTTTAAGTTAAACAGTAGGTTGATTCTTTTATTCTGAAAAACACTTTTTTACCTCGACATTTCCATAATTTTTTCGTCCTTCTAATCTAGTCCAGACTTTAACACCACTGAGGAATCATCACATAATGGATTAAACTTTTTAACCAACTAAGGAGAAAAGTTTCCAGGCGTTCTGTGCTCACCTCCATGTCAGGCAGAGCCCTGAGAGCGCTGAACAACGTCATGGTCTTTCCAGAACCAGGAGGTCCACACAGGACCAGCGGCTTGTGTTCTGCTAGCCAGGTGTAAAGCAGAGCCTCATGGCGAACCGTGTCCAGCGTTGGAACGACGACATCAGGAGACGCCACCTTGTGAGTTTCCACCTCGATCTGGGGCACTTTGCCCTGCCAGGACTGCCACTCCCCAGAGATGCAAACCTGGAGGAAAAAAAACAAAAAAACATGTTGGATTTCCAAGACGACAGACAGGGTAGAAATATCACCACATGTGGGATGAACGCTGTACCTCGTAGTCTATGATGGGAACATTGGGAGCAGAGGGGAGGGGCACAGTGGTGATGCGTCGGATGTACTCTCCGAGCTCGGCCCTCATTTTCAGACGGCCGTCGCCAGAGAAGGACCAGAGGACGGCATAGATCAAATACCTCTGCAAACAGAAAGAAATCCGCTTTGGGGTTCATGTGCTAAAAAAGGAAGCAGTGAGTGGAGGGCGGGGCCTAACCTGCATGTATCTCTCCAGCTGATCGATGGGCATGGGGAAGTCTGGGTGGTTGTTGTTGTACTGAGCCACATTACGGCAGGCTTGGTGCAGCATTGAGAACAGGGAGCCCAGGCAGCGCAGGCGGGTGAAGTCCATGATGTGCTCCATTTTGGATGCGTGCTCCAAGGCTTTAATCACCAGGCCTGTGGAGGTGAAGTACGGCTGCAGGATCGCTGCGGCGTCCCTCTGGATCTACAGCAAAAACAGAACCTTAGTTAAGCTTTAAAATCTGAGCCGTGCGTCTTTATATACACAACGCTTTAATCACCTGCAGCATCGGCGAGGCTGCCTCCTCCTCATCCTCTGTGCCTTTCCTCTTGCGCTGAGCTTCATCCTCCCCTTCGTCCAGCGGGATGCTGCGAATGCGAGCCAGGAAGTTGTTGAAGATCATGTCGGTGCTCAGGACGTCTTCACTGAACCAGACCATGCCGCAGCGAGACACGGTGGCGAGTGTCGCATACTTCAGGTCCTGCACCTCAAACATGACACGCACCTGGACAAAGAGAGCAAAGCAATGGGAATAAGATCCCAACACCACATGCTCTGATTTAAGACCAAGCGACCCCAAGTGAGGCTGCAGCTCTTCCACCGCATCAGTTTCGCTACTTCAGTGATGCGGTTTTACACCGAAATCCCACATCCTTCGCCCCACTGAGCTCCAGACCGCCTGCGCAAAACAAAGCAAGGCCTACAGCCTCCGCTGTTCCTCCCATTTTGCTCTGCTCCGACTTCCTCAGAGCTCAATGAGAGCATCTAGCATATTATTTAATTCATGGGAGAAAAACAGGTGGTAATGAACGCTTAATTTAAAAAGACATATTAAGAAAATCCCCATCAGTATCCTACGGAAGAGGATTAGGTCCACTGGGGGAAAAAAAAAAAAAAAAGTTTACTGATTTTAAAATTTTATTTAAAAAAAAATTCTCAGAATTCTGGCTTGATGCTAACATGATGGTTATCTATCAGAATTCTGAGCGAAAAAAGGTCAGAATTCTGAGATTTAAGTCAGAATTCTGAGATTTAAGTCAGAATTTTGAGATTTAAGTCAGAATTCTGAGATTTAAGTCAGAATTCTGAGATTTAAGTCAGAATTCTGAGCGAAAAAAGGTCAGAATTCTGAGCGAAAAAAGGTCAGAATTCTGAGATTAAAGTCAGAATTCTGAGATTAAAGTCAGAATTCTGAGATTAAAGTCAGAATTCTGAGCGAAAAAAGGTCAGAATTCTGAGCGAAAAAAGGTCAGAATTCTGAGCGAAAAAAGGTCAGAATTCTGAGCGAAAAAAGGTCAGAATTCTGAGCTTAAAGTCAGAATTCTGAGCTTAAAGTCAGAATTCTGAGCTTAAAGTCAGAATTCTGAGCTTAAAGTCAGAATTCTGAGCTTAAAGTCAGAATTCTGAGCGAAAAAAGGTCAGAATTCTGAGATTAAAGTCAGAATTCTGAGATTAAAGTCAGAATTCTGAGATTAAAGTCAGAATTCTGAGCGAAAAAAGGTCAGAATTCTGAGCTTAAAGTCAGAATTCTGAGCTTAAAGTCAGAATTCTGACATTAAAGTCAGAATTCTGAGATTAAAGTCAGAATTCTGAGCGAAAAAAGGTCAGAATTCTGAGCGAAAAAAGGTCAGAATTCTGAGCGAAAAAAGGTCAGAATTCTGAGCTTAAAGTCAGAATTCTGAGCGAAAAAAGGTCAGAATTCTGAGATTAAAGTCAGAATTCTGAGCGGAAAAAGGTCAGAATTCTGAGATTAAAGTCAGAATTCTGAGCGAAAAAAGGTCAGAATTCTGAGCGAAAAAAAGGTCAGAATTCTGAGATTAAAGTCAGAATTCTGAGATTAAAGTCAGAATTCTGAGCGAAAAAAGGTCAGAATTCTGAGATTAAAGTCAGAATTCTGAGATTAAAGTCAGAATTCTGAGAAAAAAGTCAGAATTCTGAGAAAAAAGTCAGAATTCTGAGATTACAGGTGCTGGTCATAAAATTAGAATATCATGAAAAAGTAGATTGATTTCAGTAATTCCATTTAAAAAGTGAAACTTGTATATTATATTCATACATTACATACAAACTCATATATTTCAGATGTTTATTTTGTTTAATTTTGATGATTACAAATGACAACAAATTAAAATCTCAAATTCATCATATCAGAAAATTAGAATATTACTGAAGACCAATAAAAACAAAGGATTTATAGAAATGTTGGCCAACTGAAAAGTATGAACATGAAAAGTATGAGCATGTACAGCACTCAGTATTTAGTTGGGCCTCCTTTGGCCTGTATTACTGCAGCAATGCGGCGTGGCATGGAGTCGATCAGTCTGTGGCACTGCTCAGGTGTTATGATAGCCCAGGTTGCTCTAATAGTGGCTTTTAGCTCTTCTGAATTGTTGGGTCTGGTGTATTGCATCTTCTTCTTCACAATACCCCATAGATTTTCTATGGGGTTAAGGTCAGGAGAGTTTGCTGGCCAATTAAGAACAGGGATACCATGGTCCTTCAACCAGGTACTGGTAGCTTTGGCACTGTGTGCAGGTGCCAAGTCCTGTTGGAAAATAAAATCTGCATCTCCAAAAAGTTGGTCAGCTGCAGGAAGCATGAAGTGCTCTAAAACTTCCTGGTATGTGGCTGCGTTGACCCTGGACCTCAGAAAACACAATGGACCAACACCAGCAGATGACATGGCACCCCAAACCATCACTGACTGTGGAAACTTTACACTGGACTTCAAGCAACGTGGATGAAGTGCCTCTCTTCTTTTCCTCCAGACTCTGGGACCTTGATTTCCAAAGGAAATGCAAAATTTACTTTCATCAGAGAACATGACTTTGGACCACTCACCAGCAGTCCAGTCCTGTTTCTCTTTAGACGCTTCTGACGCTGTCTGTGGTTCAAGAGTGGCTTGACACAAGGAATGCGACAGCAGAAACCCATGTCTTTCATACGTCTGTGTGTGGTGGTTCTTGAAGCACTCACTCCAGCTGCAGTCCACTCTTTGTGAATCTCCCCCACATTTTTGAATGGGTTTTGTTTCACAATCCTCTCCAGGGTGCGGTTATCTCTCTTGCTTGTACACTTTTTTCGACCACATCTTTTCCTTCCCTTCGCCTCTCTATTAATGTGCTTGGACACTGAGCTCTGTGAACAGCCAGCCTCTTTAGCGATGACCTTTTGTGTCTTGCCCTCCTTGTGCAAGGTGTCGATGGTCGTCTTTTGGACAACTGTCAAGTCAGCAGTCTTCCCCATGATTGTGTAGCCTATAGAACTAGACTGAAAGACCATTTAAAGGCTTTTGCAGGTGGTTTGAGTTAATTAGCTGATTAGAGTGTGGCACCAGGGGCCATCAATTTTGAACCTTTTCACAATATTCTAATTTTCTGATATGATGAATTTGAGATTTTCATTTGTTGTCATTTGTAATCATCAAAATTAAACAAAATAAACATCTGAAATATATGAGTTTGTATGCAATGTATGAATATAATATACAAGTTTCACTTTTTAAATGGAATTACTGAAATCAATCTACTTTTTCATGATATTCTAATTTTATGACCAGCACCTGTAAAGTCAGAATTCTGAGCGAAAAAAGGTCAGAATTCTGAGATTAAAGTCAGAATTCTGAGATTAAAGTCAGAATTCTGAGATTAAAGTCAGAATTCTGAGCGAAAAAAGGTCAGAATTCTGAGCGAAAAAAGGTCAGAATTCTGAGCGAAAAAAGGTCAGAATTCTGAGATTAAAGTCAGAATTCTGAGCGAAAAAAGGTCAGAATTCTGAGCTTAAAGTCAGAATTCTGAGATTAAAGTCAGAATTCTGAGATTAAAGTCAGAATTCTGAGATTAAAGTCAGAATTCTGAGCGAAAAAAGGTCAGAATTTTGAGCAAAAAAAGGTCAGAATTCTGAGCGAAAAAAGGTCAGAATTCTGAGATTAAAGTCAGAATTCTGAGATTAAAGTCAGAATTCTGAGATTAAAGTCAGAATTCTGAGCGAAAAAAGGTCAGAATTCTGAGATTAAAGTCAGAATTCTGAGATTAAAGTCAGAATTCTGAGCGAAAAAATGTCAGAATTCTGAGATTAAAGTCAGAATTCTGAGATTAAAGTCAGAATTCTGAGCGAAAAAAGGTCAGAATTCTGAGATTAAAGTCAGAATTCTGAGATTAAAGTCAGAATTCTGAGCGAAAAAAGTCAGAATTCTGACTTTTTTTCCCCCATACTAAACTGAAATAAAATTTAAAAGTCAGTTAACTTTTTTCAGTGGCTCTAATCCTCTTCCGTAGCATCCAGCATATGTGCCCAAATATTATCTTTTTGATGTGGATTTTTGTGAAAGGGATAACAATGATCATACAAAATAGTTTATGAACTATGTTTGTTCTCTACTTCCAAACTCAGCATCTCTTCATCCATGCCTGCGATAAGAAGTTTCTTCTGAAATTGTGAGATGCGCTCTTGGAAGTTTTGACTGGATTTGATTGAACCTTTACACATCTCAGTATAAAATAAATATTTTGATAAAAAAAAAACAGATCTTATCAATGTTATTTGTCATGTTTGGTGCGATTGCAATGGCGGATCTTGACCTGAGCAGATTAAAAAAATAACTAAAAATAGCTCGGCTCTGCAGTTTTGACGGTGAAGGACGGAGAAGACGTGCGGACGAGTAGCGTTGGATGTGGAACAGTTTTCATTGATTAACAGAAAAGCACTCCGCACGATGTACGTGAGCGGGGCGAAGCGGGGCTCGGGGATGTGGAATCTGGGGGTTAAAGTCTCACAGTAAACCAAAGTGTGAGCAGATTCAGTTGGAGTTGTAGTAGCTCCTAGTTCCTCTTCCTTCTTCTTTCTGGGGGGTAAAAACTTTGGATCCAAACTGAAGGAAAATATTAACTTTTATTTTAGTCATTTCCAAACAATTTAACATCCAGTTAATCTTATTTATTGTGTAAGGTCTGACTATGCTAAATGGATCAATAGGAAGCATCCTGCTTCCTTCACCTCCTTCCTTACTGCTGAGACTATTTGGACAGCACTGAAACTGAAATATTCAATTATTCAAATCAACTAATTTACTAATCAGTTGTTAGGTGGAGTATACAGACTAACAGGCCATCTGCTGATAAAAAAACAAAACGTCCCAATCAGAACAGTAAATATGTCAGAATCGTTTAATATAAATAAACATTTTGCATCTAAAATAAAAATGTTAGCTGTGAACAAGCTCTGTCCAGAACCCCTTTAGTGGCCCAGTTTTAGCTTGACTGTGTCTAAATTCTGTATAAAATGTCCTTTAAGGTGTCTTTTGATTATCAAATATTAATAAATCAACAGATTGATCGATTATCAAAATAGTTTGGACCCCGGCTTCAAAGCGGCACGCTCTTACGTTTGGCGGTAAGCTCAGACGCTCTCCATTGGGCAGCGTCAGCAGCTTGTTGTCGTCGAGCACCGAGTTCAGATTCTCCACCCACTCCGGGTCGACGTCGCCGTCGAAGATGATCCACTGGCGCTTCTGCAGCTCTCCTCGGACGTTGTCGATGATCCTGAACGGAGAACAAGTTTATGCATTCAGATTCCTTTATAACCACATTAGTTGTTGAAGGTTTTAACGCCGCCGCCACTCACTTCCTGAGGATGTGTGTGAACAAGCCGTCGGTCCATTCGCGGGTGTTTGGGTCTAAAGTTCCGTACAGATGGTCCTTGATGATGGCCTTGGGGTCAATGATGTGAGCCACGCCCTCGACACCCTCCAGCCGTTCCAGGGCTTTGAGGAGCACCCTCCACGCCATGGTCTTCCCACTTCCAGAAGGACCCACCATCATCAGACCGTGGTTGATCTGAGTGATCTGATAGAGCTGGAGCACCTGGAGTGGGTTCATGTAGAGAAGGTTAAAGTCGCTGCTCCTACATCTAGATAAACATCCCGAGGTCGACCGCTTACCTTCTCCACCCACATGCTGCCAACATCGTCGCCGTCTCCATAGGTGAGGTACATTTCGCTGCAGACCTTCTTGAGCTCCTCCCTCAGAGCCGTCATCTCTCCTCGCTGGTACTGAACTCCAGGGAAGACATCAGACAGCAGGCTGAAGAGCAGAGGGATGTCCTCCGCCACCAGCTTAGGCACCATGGTCTCACACACGCTCTGGATCAGGATCTACAGCAACAACAGACCCAGGGTTAGAGCTCCAAGAACAATGCAAGCGGACTTCAAGGTGTTGATGGGACTTTTTTTGCTGTACCTCTTGTTCTGGAAGGTTCTCTGCTATTTCATTCTCGTCCACATCCTCACCACGCTCCAGCTTCTCCCTCTTGATCCTCTGGATGCGCTCACGCTTCACGTTACCGGCGCTGATCAGCACGCTCTTCAGGGCGCGGAGGCCGAAGTCATAGTGGCTCTGAGATGACAGCTGCTCGTCACACAGCCTGGAAGATGGAAGCAGGAGAGTCCGTCAGAGGGAGACGGGCTTTCTAAATCCCCAGGGAGAGATTTTAAACCACTTCAACACACTTAAAGAAGGGTACGATCTTCTTGGCGAGCGTCTCCGCTGTCCGGAAGCCCTGAGAGTAGAGCATGACCTGAGCGATGAGCTGCCGGTCAGGCTTCGTCATGGCCAAGCTGCGGAACAGCTTCTTCAGGTTGTCGGGCAGGTTGGAGCGGCCGGCGTAGCCAGGGTTCATGGTGATGAAGATGGCCATGTCGGGGCTCACCTTCACCTGTTTGTTCAGGAGCTCCGTTGTGACGGGCACGCCTGGATCGGAGGCAACAGAACGCACTCAGTGTGTGGTTTTCAGGATGCTGCGCACAGCGAGTATAAAATAAACTACAGCCCAAAAACACTGAATGGTATGGAGTGATCTTTGTTCCATTATTGTTGAAAACCAAAATAAGAAAAAAAAAAAAAAAGGGGGTTTTGCAGATAGAAATTTTTAAAACCATTAATCAGATTAATCAACTAATTTATTGTTCGATAAATCGTTAACTGGAATATAAAGACTCTAAAATGTGTCTCTAGCCGGCAGAGCGACCCACCCTGAGCAGAAATTATACAAAAATTATTTTTAAAAAAATTATGTAAACATTTTGCATTTAAGATAAAGATCTTCTTCTTCAGTCATTCTGCTCTATCCACTCCTCAACTGGAATAGTTTAAGTTTTACTTGTTTTAATGAATCTTCTTTAAGGATCCTTTTGTTATGCAATAAGTAATCGAAAAAATAAACAAATTAGTCGATTTGCAAAATAACTGCTAGTTGCAGGCTTAATCAACAGTAACGTTGCCAGTTTTGTTTTTTCAATTTTTTTCCCCCAAATTTATATATAGTCTTTGGATGTATTATTTGTTTTTTATTGATGGTTTTAAATAAAAAGTCATAGCTAAGACCTTTAGGCCGCAAAAGCTCAATCAGATTCAGGTTTGGACTTTGACTAGGCCATTCTCTGACTGCATGTTCTGGCCGATTCTCCTGCTGCACACTGAACCTCAGTTTTAGGCCACGTCCACACGAAGCCGAACCCTGGCCTAAAAGCACAAATTTTTCACCAAACCAGCCTCTCATCCATACGAAGCCGGCGTTTTGGGGGTCTGTAAACGATCTTTTTTTTATTCAGCCTTCAGCATGGGAAGATTTTGAAACGCCGTTTTGGCGTTTCCATCTTTAAGGTCTGACCGCATTTTTTTTTTTTTTTTTTTTTTTTTTTTTTTTTTTTTACACACACGCGTCATAGCGTCGCCTCTAAACACGCATGCGCGACACAGTATCACAACAACAATGGCGCCGTACTGTGTTGAATGGTTGCTGCTCATGCTACTCACCCTGCTGTCGGGCTTACAACAGAATCTTCTTCTTCTGGAATATCTCCAGGAAGAACAGAGCAATATCGACCACATAGTTCAGCACCTGAATTTGACTGAACCACGAAAATGGACCCGCAGGGCCATTTTCCGGTTTTCCGGTTTGGTTGTAGTATAAATATTACTGCGCATGCCCAACATTTCGTTGCCTGTTTTCGCCCATTTTTGCTTTGGCACCACAGCACCACTTACAGGCCTGGCATACATTTTGCAGCGTTTTCTTGCATTCGTGTGGACGATCACATTATTTTACGTCTCCGTCTTTACGACAAACGTTCTGGAAAATATTAGCGTTTCGTGTTCGTTTTGACTTCGTGTGGACGGGGCCTCAGTCAAGGTTTGTTGTAGATTTAGCGTATTCTGCCTTCACAGCTTTCCCGACCCCGCTAAAAGCATTCCAACAGAATAATGCAGCCACCACCATGTTTTACAGCGGAGAGGTCTCCTTGGTCTGCCACCTTATCGTGGTGGAGAGGTTTGAGTGTCCCAATGATCCTGGGAGCTATGCTGTCTGGGGCTTTATGCCCCTGGTAGGGTCACCCAAGGCAGACAGGTCCTAGGTGAGGAACCAGACAAAGCGCAGCCCAAAGACCCTTATGATGAGTACAATAATTGGATCCAGCGTTCCCTCGCCCGGACGCGGGTCACCGGGGCCCCACTCTGGAGCCAGGCCTGGAGGGGGGGCACGATGGCGAGCGCCTGGTGGCCGGGCTTTTACCCATGGGGCCCGGCCGGGCTCAGCCCGAAGAGGAAACATGGGTCCCCCCTTACATGGGCCCACCACCCGTGAGAGGGGCCATAGGGGTCGGGTGCAATGTGTGTTGGCGGCCGGGGGAGGGGACCCTGGCGGTCCGATCCTCGGCTGCAGAAGCTGGCTCTTGGGACGTGGAATGTCACCTCGCTGGTGGGGAAGGAGCCGGAGCTAGTGTGTGAGGCTGAGAGGTTCCGGCTAGAAATAGTCGGTCTCACCTCAACGCATGGTTCTGGTTCTGGAACCAGTCTCCTTGAGAGGGGCTGGACATACTTCCACTCTGGAGTTGCCCACGGTGAGAGGCGCCGGGCAGGAGTGGGCATACTTGTTGCCCCCCATCTCGGCGCCTGTACGTTGGGGTTTACCCCGGTGAACGAGAGGGTAGCCTCCCTCCGCCTACGGGTGGGGGGACGGGTTCTGACTGTTGTCTGTGCTTACGGGCCGAACAACAGTTCAGATTACCCACCCTTCTTGGAGTCCTTAGAGGGGGTACTGGAGGGTGCCCCTCCTGGGGACTCCCTTGTTCTGCTGGGAGACTTCAACGCTCACGTGGGCAATGACAGTGAGACCTGGAGGGGCGTGGTTGGGAGGAATGGCCGCCCTGATCTGAACTCGAGTGGTGTTCTGTTGTTGGACTTCTGTGCTCGTCATGGATTGTCCATAACGAACACCATGTTCAAGCATAAGGGTGTCCATATGTGCACATGGCACCAGGACACCCTAGGCCGCAGTTCGATGATCGACTTTGTCATCGTTTCATCGGACTTGCGGCCGTATGTCTTGGACACTCGGGTGAAGAGAGGTGCTGAGCTTTCCACTGACCACTACCTGGTGGTGAGTTGGCTCCGGTGGTGGGGGAGGATGCCGGTCAGACCTGGCAGGCCCAAACGTGTTGTGAGGGTCTGCTGGGAACGTCTGGCGGAGTCCCCTGTTAGGCGGAGCTTTAACTCCCATCTCCGGCAGAACTTCGAACACATCCCGGGGGAGGTGGGGGACATTGAGTCCGAGTGGACCATGTTCCGTTCCTCCATTGTCGAGGCGGCTTATCTGAGCTGCGGCCGCAAGGTTGTCGGTGCCTGTCGTGGCGGCAACCCTCGAACCCGTTGGTGGACACCTCCGGTGAGGGATGCTGTCAGGTTGAAGAAGGAGGCCTATCGGGCTTTTTTTGGCCTGTGGGACTCCGGAATCAGCTGATGGGTACCGGCGGGCGAAGCGGCATGCGGCTCGGATGGTTGCTGAGGCAAAAACTCGGGTGTGGGAGGAGTTTGGAGAGGCCATGGAGAAAGACTTCCGCACGGCTCCGAAGCGATTCTGGTCCGCCATCCGGCGTCTCAGGAGGGGGAAGCGGTGCAGCACCAACACTGTTTATAGTGGGGATGGTGTGCTGCTGACCTCCACTCGGGACGTTGTGGGTCGGTGGGCGGAATACTTCGAAGACCTCCTCAATCCCACCAACATGTCTTCCATTGAGGAAGCTGGGCCTGGGGACTCTGGGCTGGGCTCTCCAATCTCTGTGGGCGAGGTCGCCGAGGTGGTTAAAAAGCTCCTCGGTGGCAGGGCCCCGGGGGTGGATGAGATCCGCCCGGAGTTCCTCAAGGTCCTGGATGTTGTGGGGTTGTGTTGGCTGACACGACTCTTCAACATTGCATGGACATCGGGGGCAGTCCCCCTGGATTGGCAGACTGGGGTGGTGGTCCCCCTATTCAAAAAGGGGAACCGGAGGGTGTGCTCCAATTACAGGGGAGTCACACTCTTAAGCCTCCCCGGCAAGGTCTATTCGGGGGTGCTGGAGAGGAGGGTCCGTCGGATAGTCGAACCTCGGATTCAGGAAGAGCAGTGTGGTTTCCGTCCTGGTCGTGGAACGCTGGACCAGCTCTACACCCTCAGCAGGGTCCTGGAGGGTGCATGGGAGTTCGCCCAACCAGTCTACATGTGCTTTGTGGACTTGGAGAAGGCGTTCGACCGTGTCCCTCGGGGGGCCCTGTGGGGGGTTCTCCGGGAGTACGGGGTGCCGGGCCCTTTGATACGGGCTGTCAGGTCCCTGTATGACCGGTGTCAGAGTCTGGTCCGCATTGCCGGCAGTAAGTCGGGCTCGTTTCCAGTGAGAGTTGGACTCCGCCAGGGCTGCCCTTTGTCACCGATTCTGTTCATTACCTTCATGGACAGAATTTCTAGGCGCAGCCAAGGTGTTGAGGGGATCCGTTTTGGTGGCCTTAGGATTGCGTCTCTGCTTTTTGCAGATGATGTGGTCCTGTTGGCTTCATCAAGTCGTGATCTGCAGCTCTCGCTGGATCGGTTCGCAGCCGAGTGTGAAGCGGCCGGGATGGGGATCAGTGCCTCCAAATCCGAGGCCATGGTCTTGAGCCGGAAAAGGGTAGAGTGCCTTCTCCGGGTCAGGGGGGGTGTCCTGCCCCAAGTGGAGGAGTTTAAGTATCTTGGGATCTTGTTCACGAATGAGGGAAGAAGGGAGCGGGAGATCGACAGGCGGATTGGTGCAGCGTCTGCCGTGAAGCGGGCACTGTACCGGTCCGTAGTGGTGAAGAGAGAGCTGAGTCAAAAAGCGAAGCTCTCGATTTACCGGTCGATCTACGTTCCTACCCTCATCTATGGTCATGAACTCTGGGTCATGACCGAAAGAACGAGATCGCGGATACAAGCGGCCGAAATGGGTTTCCTCCGTAGGCTGGCTGGGCTCTCCCTTAGAGATAGGGTGAGAAGCTCGGTCATCCGGGAGGGACTCGGAGTAGAGCCGCTGCTCCTCCACGTCGAGAGGAGCCAGTTGAGGTGGCTTGGGCATCTGTTTAGGATGCCTCCTGGACGCCTCCCTGGTGAGGTGTTCCGGGCACGTCCCACCGGGGGGAGGCCCCGGGGAAGACCCAGGACACGCTGGAGAGACTATGTTTCTCGGCTGGCCTGGGAACGCCTTGGGGTTCCTCCTGAAGAGCTGGAAGAAGTGGCTGGGGAGAGGGAAGTCTGGGCCTCCCTTCTTAAGCTGCTGCCCCCGCGACCCGACCCCGGATAAGCGGAGGAAGATGGATGGATGGATGGATGGAGGTCAGTTTTTTTTGGATGCATTTATGATGACTGGGGGTGAACTTTAGAGGCTTTAACAGAGATCTGGAAGATCTTCAAATCTTGGGATACTAGAAACTCACCCTGCTTTAAATTTTCCTAATCTTTCTCTGCAAAATGCCAGCTGGGTTTATTCGCAATGAAGGTTGTTCTTTAACCTCTGCGGCCAAAAGAACAGCTTGTGAAAAAACTAAAAGTTGATTAACCTTCTAAAATAATGCAACAGTTTGTGTTTATCTATCAAATAAAATCCACTGAGGTTTTGTTAGAATAACAAATGTGTAGAGATATGTCTGCAAAACATTAAAACATGACTTAGTCCGGGATTTTTACACGTACTCCTGTCTCTGTTGGGGTTGCTGTGCTCCCTCAGTGCCACCTGGATGTACTGGACCTGCTGGGAGACGGCTGACAGCATTCTCTCCTCCAGACGGTTGAACTCGTCGAAGCAGCCCCAGGCTCCCACCTGACACAGGCCCACGAAGATGCGACCCATGGCCTGCAGAAAAAGAAAAGCAGAGATATTATTTGCATGTTTTTGGGAATAACAACAATAATTCAACATTCACCTAAAACCTGGAACAGTCATATCATACCTGGAAATCGAAGGTTTCATCACAGTTGAAGACCAGGACGAAGCGTCCGAGCTGGTGTCCGAGGGCTTTCACAGACTCCGTCTTTCCCGTTCCAGCAGGACCTGGGAGATTAACAAACCGAGTCAAGATCTGTTTTATATTAAAAAAAATCAAGCTGTAATAACAAAAAACTGGTTCCGCCTTCATACCAAAAGGTGATCCACCAAGACGAGCCTCCAGAGCCTGGGTCATGGTCAGATAGCAGCGGTCTGTCAGTGGCGTCTGAACCAGTTTGTCCTGAACGCCCAGGTACTCGAAGCCGTAGTTGAACTTGGCGTTGGCCATCTGAATGGACAGCTGCTGCAGGACGTCCGTCTGCTTGGGGTCGAAGTAGAAACGCATCTGGCTAAGCCAATCGAAGGACTTGGGGTTGTCGATCTTGTTCTTGATCAGAGTCCTCGTGACGTCGCGCTGGTGCACCAGCTCCGTGATCTGAGAGGCGGGTGAAAAATGGGAGCATTTATGCAGCTTCATTTAAAAAGAAAAACATCCAAGATGATTAAAAACTCCTTTCACCAGGTGCTCCAACTTCCTCCTGCGGATAGGAGGCTGCTCCATCAGCACAGTGTCGGCCAGCACGTTCAGGGTGGCCTCCACGTTTGACAGCACTCCCTGCATGGGGGACATGTCGCCGCCACCAGAGATGGTGGTCAGGGCAGACTCTATGTTCTCAGACCAGGCAATCTGTGCGGAGAGGACCACCAGCTGGGCCTGAAGAGCAGAGAATCACTTTAAATCAAGGTTTAAAATACAGCGAATCTGATTTTTTATAATTTTAAATATGAAAATAAAGTTGTATATCTGATAGGTTCTACTGAAGTTTTAAAATCCCTAAAAAATTCAGTTTTTATTCATTTTGATTAAAAATGTGTTTAAACATATTTGTGTTCTTAATTAGAAACATGGAGGTAATATTTTTTACAGCTCATCAAAAATGGAGGAAATGTGGACAATTTCTCAGTTTGTGACTCATTTTTACAATATAAAGACAAATATTAGCTGCAGAGTTTAATGTCAGGCTATGCATCAATGAACGGATGCATTAAGCAGTATCTGCAGTCATTTGATAAAACATTTTGCACTTATCTAAGGACTCATGAGTGCATGAGTGGACGAACGAGTGATTAAATGCATGCAGGGATGCAAAATGGAGGAACTGGTGAATAAATGCGAGAATTTATAAAAAAAAAACGTTACAGGGATGAACAAATAAATGCATGGAATTAATATATGAAGGGGTGCATGCATGGAAGAAATTGCAAATAAATACATGGTGCAAAATAAATGAATAACTGAAGGAAGGAGTGTAAATGTAGCTGAATTAATGCATGGATAGATGCAAATTAAATGTATTAATGAATTAGGAATTAATGAACAAATGACGGAGTTCCCGCATGGATGAATCTGTGAATCAATGGATGCAGAAATGAATGGATGAAGGGGTACCTACATGCATTAATGAGTAAATGGAGGCATGATGCATAAACAAATAAAATAAAGGACTGCATATGTGGATAATTGATTAAAGGAATGAACAGAATGAAGCAGAATAAAAAAATTGATAAATAAAGGAGTGCTTTAATTAATTAATATTAAATTTGTATTCATGATCTATCATGAAAATTAAGTTCAGCCTTATTATCGACTGTTTTAACCTAACATAAGCCAGATTGATGTCATGTAGAATTCAATTTGAACTACAGGATATCCGTCTATAAAGCCTACCATAGAAAGAGTTCCCAAAAGGGAGGGACATTAAGTGCAATTCTTCAAGCTGATTGGGTACCTGCCCCCCATGTCAAGTTTTTAGCCAATCACAGCAGCAGTAGCAATTTTTTTTTTTTTTTACATTTGATCACTTTATGGAATGGAATTGTTCTGAAAGCTGTACAAAAAGAAATTTTGTTCTGTATACACTTTAAAAGTTGTCCAAGTCTAAGCCAACCTGATTTGTTTCACAACAGGCAGAGCTGTTTATCTGCGTGCGTCCTGACCTGGTAACGATCAATCCAGTTGATGTACTGCGTCAGGTCGATGGCTGTTCCCTTGTTGAAGGCCGAGACCTCGGTGACCGACTCCGCGAGCAGCTTAGCCAGAGTTACTCTCATCTCCTTCTCCACCAGGGTCAGCCACTCGTTGATCTTTGGATGCTCTGTGATGGACACCGGTGTCTTGTAGAGCACTTCCTCTCCCTCCCGGGAGGAGATTCCCAGCACCTCGGTGTTGTCTTCATTCAGCAGGATGCTGGAGACCCCGGCAAACATCTTCTTGAAATGTTTCTGGAGTTTGGCCACGTTCTTGCTATTGCCTATGATCTCCAGCAGGTCCTCGTCTCCAACGAAGTAGAACCTGTCAGCAGGGAGCAGATTTCATGAGATTCCATAACTGAGGGTTTAAACCAGAGCTTCAACTGTAATTCTTTTTCTTTAAAAGTTGTAATTTTTGACATAAATTCCCAGAGTTTAAAACTGAAACTGAATATTTTTCTAGAGTCAACTTGAGCCTCTCATCCTTCTTAATTTATTTGTTAAGTACAAATGCAAAGTCTCATTGAAGTTCTTTTTACTGGATTGGATTTATATCTGGATCCTTGAGACCATTAAAATGGATTTAAAAAGTGAAAAAGAAAAAAAAAAGAAAAATACTTTTTTTGGGATTTTGACAACACTTTGTTTTACGTCAATAATTGATTCTATTGTTTGAATTGTGTAAATAAAATCAGTTAAAATAAAATTTTAAGTGTGAGCTAAAAAAGCATTAAATGAGGAGCTTGTTCTAGTGTAGTTGTCCATCATCTGACACAGCACATAAAATGCTGTTAAAACCCCACAGCTGAATAAAATCCTCTATGTTCTGTGTGATTCTGTTGAATTCAAACTCCAGCCTCATTCTGGCTTTAATGCTGCACTTCCACAGAGCCGCCGCATCAAGCTCCCTCCTGCCGTCCGTCTCTGCGGGACAAGTAAACGGCCATCTTTACTTCACTGATTAAAACATTTAAAAGTTGGGCCTAGGGGTGTAAATAATTAATCGTTTTGTATCGATGCATCGATCCAACAGCCGACGTTCCGATGCATCGATACGTCCGCAAGAGAATCGATTCATGTTTTTTTTTCCTCTGGTCTATTTTTATCCATTTGCTCCTGGACGTAATTCTCCCTCCCGTGCTGCGGTGGCGCTAAACCTATTTTGCCCTCCTACCTCGCTTCCTGGTTATACTCATACAGCAGTGTGTTGCAGTGAGCTTGACACAGACATTTTTGATTTATGCTCAATATTGAAGCGTGGTCTGAGCTACACGCTGTGGGTCTAGATACGGCCGAGGCGGCGAGGAAGTGGGGGCGAGTTTAGTCCGACGACGGAGGGACATGAGGGCCAAAAAGAGCGGAGATCCAGGTGGAAAAAGGTTCCCAGCGTTCTCGCGCATCTCGCTCTTCTAGTGGGTCAAACTTCACGAGTTGTTTTCTGCAATTTCGGTCATTAAAACAAAACAAGCTGGCCTCCTGTCTGCAGCGCTGTCTGCGGTCAGCTACAATCTGGGAGAGGAGCAGCGGAGCGTCTGTGGAGGGGGGGGTGGGACGTCTGGAGCCGAGGTATTGCACTGCACTCATTGCACTGATTTTGTGCAGTATTTTCTGATGCAAAGTCTTGCAGAATCTATAACGCAGGGGGATTATTATTTTTCAGTGAATGAGGTTTTAATAGGAATAAGCGGAGTGCAACTTCTCTACTTTTGTTATTTTCTGTAGTTTCTCAAAAAAAATGCATAACGATATTACAGCTTTCATTGATTTATTTCGAATTTGAAACATTGTCTAGCTTGTAAGGTGTATTAAAAAAACTAAAAAAAAAATGAACCAATTAATCGAATCGTATTGTGGTGTATTCTTGAGTATCGAAAATATTCGAATCGTTGGGTCAGGAAATTGATACTGAATCGAATCGCCATGATGGATGTGATTTACACCCCTTATTTGGCTTATTTTTCCTATTCTGGCAAACTCCTCCTATAAAAAGAGCTTTTGTAAAAACCGTCCCAAAAAGAATAAACACACAAATTAAAAGGCTAAAAATAGTTTTTAGTCTTGTGCATTCCATAAAAACGTGGAACATATGTTCAGACAGACCGCAGAAAGGACAGAAAGGACACTCCTTTAAAATACCCCGATTAATAACCGGGAAAAATTAGTTTGTGGCGATGGCACAGGAATATTCTGGAAAATAAAAAGAAGAAAGAGAAGAAAAGAAGAAAGAAAGACCGACCACAGAGTGAAGGATGGATAAGGAGGAAGCTTTGCTCATTAGCCTCATGCTTTCTCTCTGGACCTTCCATACCTGGGGAATGAAGACCTCTCCCTCTCCAGGTATTCTCCCAGAGCTTTCTGGATCTTTCCCAGCAGATCAGCCAGTCTCTCCAGGGACCTCTGCACTCCCTGGATGTTCAGCACATCCATCACCAGAGGAGACTTTGTCACCTTCTTCATCAGGGCCAAAAACTCTGTGCTGATGCTGCAGGACAGTGACAGGAGGACTGTGTTACCCCAGTTCAGTTGGCTCCCATTTACTCTCTTAATTTACAGCATTCACCTCTGGAATCGTTGCGTTTCTACAGGCAACAGATGTTTGATGTCGGCGCTGCCTGTGAAGATGCCTTCCAGATACACCCAGCGCCTCTGGACGTCGATCCAAACGTCAAACAGAGCCATGATACGGTTGAGCTTGTCCTCCCAGCTTAGAGCATCTTCCTCAAACACCTGAAAGAGAAGAGAAAAACAGGTTGAGAATACGCTCAATCATCATAGATGAGCAATCCAAAGCAAAACGGCACAACGCAGCTTACCTTGTAGTAAGGGGACAGCTTCATGGCCGACACGCTGTTGATGTGTTCCTTGACCTTGTTGAAGAGGTCGTCCCAGCCTCTGATCAGGCGGCATTTGTTCTGATAGTTCACCAGGTCCAGTTCATACGAGTTCCAGACTTCACGGATCTGTGAAGATGAAAAAAACCCAGTGACGGTCACACAAATGGGACGGATAGAAAAGTTCGGGACTAAAAAATGAAAAGATGGACCGACAATCAGAAGGACAGATAGACCAATGGACTGAAGGAAGGAATTTAACGCTGCATCACTCTCACCTGTTTCAGGAACTCCTCCAGAGCCATCTCTCCCTGAGCCACCAGGAGAACATCCTTCACCACAATCTCGTTTTTCTGCAGATCCACGTCCCAGATCTGCCCCAGTGTCAGCTCCGAAAGCACCCAGTTCACATGCAGGCGCTTCATCAGCTGCTTCCAGTGCCGATCCTTCAGAGCCTCCGACTTCAGCTCGATCACCAACATGTTGACCTGATCAGGAAGTGGAATTAAGTACAGAGTCCTTCCTCTAAAAAAACACAATGACAACATGTGCTGAAAGTAGAAAGTCTGTTTTAGACCTTCAGGTATCCCTTCAGTAGCCTCTGGACAAATTCATAAGATGCATATTGTCTAAGTCGGGCCTGGAAGTTCTTCAGTTGGTTCAGGAGGCCATCCAGACTCTGTCGAAGCTGAGAAAACAACATGCAACAACTTTAGTCTCTGCAGAACTCAGCAGAGCAAACCGAAATCTAGATAAGTCATTTATTTCTTAAAATAACTGCATTTGTTCTTGAATTGAGGACATAAAAAAGACATTTTGCAAATAGAACAAGACAATTTACATTTAAAATAAGAAAACACAACTGCATTGGTTTATTTCAAGTGCATATTATCAAATTATTTTATTTTAAGAGTAAAAATACACTTAATTTAAGAAATTTTTACTTATTTCTAGATCGTTTTTCCAGTGAGGAAAGCATGGTGTCCAGAAGGGATGTTAATTTGCTGTACCTTGCGAGGCTGCACAGAAACCCACGGCTGCTCTTTCATTTGGTCGATCTGCTCCCACACCTTGGACAGCTCAGACCACACCTCTTTCAGGTCGTGCAGCTCCTCCAGTGCCACCTTTTATGAGGTCAGAAGATGCAAACGGTCATTGCTAGATTCTTCACAGATAAAATAGGCACCATGAATTCTTGATTTAATACTCCAATAGGCATCACCTGCACTCGCTCTTCGCTGCCGCTGAGAAGTCCCGTATCTGTGAGCTCCAGCGCCTCTTTGGCACGAGCACACTTCTCCCGCTCCACCTTAAGACGGCCAAAGTTCCCTTCATAGATGGTCAGAGACTGGAGGGCTTCTTCGGGACGCAGATTTCCCTACAAGAAATAAAAGTTTAGACGCTGAAGTATCATAGGGAAGTTTTGGGTGGTCTGAGGAGTGAGAAGCTTTTCTTACGGCAACAGGTTTGGTCTTCTCCCAGTCATTGAGGAGGTCCGTGGTGCGGTTCTCCACAGCTTTGTCCTCCTGGACAATTTTCATCTGGAGGGTGGCGACCTGTTGCTGGATAGCGGTGTCTTTGCGCTTCATGATGTCGCTGAACGCACCCCATTCACCCTCAATGTTGTCGATGTAGAGCCAAGATGGTGGGAACTGGAAGCGCTGCTTCTCCAACAGTCGCTGTCCGTTACGGAACAACTGCGATAAAAAAAAGCGGAGGTTAGGAGGTTAGGAGGACGCATTCCAACCCCGGAGCTAAAACAACGGGAGCAGCGCTGGACGCAGCCGCTTACCTCCACATTCTTCTCAAACTGCTTGATCTTCCGTTTCAGGGTCTGGACATACGTGATGAAGTTGACGGCGTCCGAAGTGCTCGCCGTGTCCACAGAATGCTGTTCGAGATCTTGTCGAGACTGGAAAAGGGAAGCAACATTTCTGTTAAAAATCGGGAGATCCACAGAGAAACCAGACAGCCTGAAACTGACAAACCGAGTAAAAACCTGGGTGTATTTCTATGCATCAGTGAGGCGCCTAAAATGAATGCATTATTTGGACAGGCATGTAGATTACACAGGCTAAAGGAGAGCAAGGTTTTTAGGTGATAACAGGAAGAAGAAAATATTTCATAAAAAATCTGTTCTTAATGCAAAATGACTTTTTTTTTTTTGGCAAAAATGTTATTTAAGCAACAAACACAAAATCTAAGTGTTGTTTTTGTTCCATCTGTCCTTTTGGAGTGAGAAAGATTATTTAATCAAGAACATTTTATCATAAATTTGCCTAGAGTTAAGTTTGGATGACATAAAAAAAGCAAGATAAAAAAAAAGAAATCCTGATCCGTTATGGTCTGTATCAGTCCATCTACTGAGCGCATTTTATAACCAACCAGGCGAACACAGTGTCCTTTACCTTGGAAATCTGGGAATGGAAGTCCTGCATGTTCTGGCCGAGCATCTGACCAAACTTGCTGAGGACCTCTTTGTGCCAGGAGTCGTACTTTAAGTTGACCTTAGACTGGACCTGTTGGAGGGGGTCCGAAAGAATCGTTTAGAAACGCCACAGAAACGCACCGAGATAAGACCTCAGCAGGAAATGGAGCCAGAGACGGTGTTCTAGTTACCTTGCCGTAGTCTATGATCACAGGTCCAAAGTCTTTACGGGTTTCTGCGTTGTCAAAGGTTCCGCGTGCTTTCCGGATCTGGACCAGGAGGGCCTGCCACTTGGTCAGGTCTTCACCGAGGCGGTTGTAGATGTTTTCAGCCTGCATGTCCCAAAGGCACTGGTACTGCAGCCACACCTGGACAGGCGGAACAGAAAGGGAGGTCGGTTAATAAGGAAGATAAAAAGGTTGATTCAGGTTAAACATTTGCTTCAGGTGATCGTTTACTGAGGCTCCTACCTTCACATACTGCTCCACTTCACCAACTATGTCCTCCACTGCATTGTAAGATTCCTCCAAAGCTGCAGGACCGTCTGGCATCCTAGTCAGGGCGTTTCTGTAGAACTTCTCCTCTTCTGAGAGCTCATAGTGGACACCCACCTGATCGGAAAGGACAGGCTGGTTCAGAAAACAGAACTGCTGGATGACGGAACACGCAGAACTAAAGAGTTTCCTGCCTGGTATCTTTGGCTCTGAATCCTGGGCAGAGAAAGGATGATGGTCTTCCAGGCGAACATCTCCTGGTAGAGCTTGTAGCGGCAGTCTTCAATGGGAGGATTCAAATAAATCACCTGGTTGGTGATCCTCAGCTCATGGACAATATTCTGGAAATTCAAAAAGGAACCGATTAAACAGCGTTCAGATATTTATGGATTTCTGAAGCTGCAGACGAGGGCGACCGTGAGAGTGACCTTGATCTTGGGGTCTCCTCCTGGCTTATGTCCGACCTGCGGCGCCTCCGTGTCCATGTCCACATCAGCTTTATCTTCTACCTGGCCACGGAGCACCTGGGTCCAGGCCTTCAGACCAGCCTGGAGACGCACGCCAAGGATTCGCTCGATCTATGGGAACAATCAGGGTTCATGAGCATATAAGGCGAGAGAAATCAGCTAAAAACTAAAAAGTTTTAGATATTTTTGATTTATGCCCAATTTTGAAGCATGGTCTGCGCTATGTTAGGACGTTAGGATGGTGGGTTTCCTGTCAGTTTGACGAGCTTGTTCGCCGTCTACAACCCCTCATCCAACGATGGACGACACAGTTCAACCGTAGTGTTCCCGAAAGACTGGCCGTGGCGCTGTAGACCGTCGCACAGAGCTACAAACTAGCGTCCTGCATGGTGCCTGGGATAGTGTCCGAGGTGTGCCAGGCGTTGTGGACGGCACCACAGCCAGAGTTTTCTAGCCTCGTGAGACCATCCTGATCTCGCAAGCTTTCAAGGTTTCACTCGCAGATCAGTCTGGAGACTCTCCGTTAAAGAAAATTTGGAGCCGTTCACCAAACGAACGTCCAATCAGCGTTGGCTTTGAGGCGGGTTGAGGTGTGACGCAACGAGAAGCGCGACAGTTCAGTCTAAAGAACATGGCGGCTTCAGCCGATGAAACTAGCGTTAGCGTGGCTATCGAGCAAGTTTTATCGGAATTACAGAGTATTTCTTCACTGAAAGAAGAGCAAAACACTGCTCTGGAGGCTTTTCTCAGAGGAAAAGATGTTTTTGCTCTTCTACCGACTGGTTTCAGCAAGACTATGATCTATCAATTGGCTCCTCTTCGTCGTCGCTCTGTTAGTACGTCATATGCTTCGTTGGTCTGATTGGTTTATTTGGCCCGTCTATCACCAACATAGGCCAATCAGCTAACCAGTATTTTCACCCCTTCCCAAAATTAGTTCAACGGAAGGTTTCCAGATGGATATGCGGAGCAATATCACGGGGGGGGGGCATATCTGCGTTAACTGCGACACACAGGCAGACGACCTGGATTCTGAGCATAAACCAGGCTTTAGAGTTTAGCACATCCTCTGGCTGCTTTTGTATTGAGTTGAAATTAAACGCAAATCGACTTGATGTTTCTGAAGCTGGTTTCTTGCCCTGGGTTTTATTAAAATGCATCAGAATTAAGGGGGAGCACTGAAGTACCATTTAGTTCATTCTGCTTACCTCGATGTCGAGCTTATTGACCCAAATGGGAAGGTTGGAATAGGAATGGAGGTTGAGGTCATCCACGGCTTTCTGGACCCGGTTGAGGATGTCAGAGAAAGTTTTGTGGTCAAACATGCAGGTCTCCAGAGAGCGGACCTCCAGATCGATCTTCTCCTCGATCAGCAGGAGGTCATCAACCTGAGGGCAAAGATGTGTTTCAGCATAATAAATATCTGTAGTGTTCACGTTCTCTTTAAGCCAGCTTAGAATATGAGGTCCTCACCTTCTCCTGGAAGTTAAAGACCGTCTCGGCCAGTCTCTGGACATACGGGTCCAGCTTGTAGGATTCCCAGACCAGAGTGATGCCCTCTGTGATGAGGGCCTGGACCTCTTTCTTAAGGCCGGCCACTAGTAAGGAGATGGAAGACCTCTCCTCCACTTTCTCACATGTGCGCTCGTAGGTGCGGACGCTCTCGATCAAAGAGATGGCGAACGGGTAGAGCTGGTTGGCCTGGTGGGCTTTGTTGACGATGGCCAAGGGAACACGGAAGCTGAGCCACTTCAGGTTGCGGACCTCTTTGGACAAGGTGATGATCTCAGGGAGGAAGTTGACTTTAAGTTTGAGTATGTTTCCAGACCTCCCACGGGCCCGGGTGCTCTCGATGGTGAAGATCCGGCCGGAGACGCCCAGATTACGCTGCTGCACCTGAAACACGCAGACGAACATTTAGAAAGGAAACAAAAAGCTGTGTTTCAAGGAGGCGGAAGGAGAGTTCCTCACCTTGCGAGCCCAGTCATCAAATATCTCCTGAGTGTTGAGCTTAGCCCTGAAGCTATCTCCATCCTGCTTCAGCTTCAGCCCCTCCACGTGGTTCTCCCAGCCTTTTCCCAGAACGTCCTCCACCCTCTTCATGTACGCAGTCAACTGTCGGTCGATCTGCTTGGCCCAGATGATGGAGCCAGACACGGGAGGCAGGTCGCGGACGTGGCTCATCTTGCAGGCCTGGCTCTGCGGATACTGCACTTTGAACTTGTCGTGCAGAGACTCGATGTCGTCTTTGACGCGCTGAATGAGCTGCGTCTGGTACTCCCGGATGGCCCCGCGGATGTGGGGGCGCACGAAGAGCGCGTTGAAGCGGGAGAAGATGCGGAACATCTCGTTGGCGTTCTTGGCGGTTCCCAGCTGGTCGCGCAGCCGGGCGGTGATGCGGGTCTCCACGCGGTCGATGCGCTCGTCGTAGCGCTTCATGGCGGCTTCCCAGGCTTCCATGCCTTCCTTGGACACGTCCAAGCCGTCGACCTCTTTAACGTTCTCGTACGCCAGGTTGACCTCTTCGATAGCGTTAGCGTCAGCAGCGTCGAGGAGGACTCCGGCTACCTTCATATCCTCGGGCTCCACGGTTTCTCCCGGGGCGTGCTGAGGCACCGCAGACACCTGAAAACAACAAAATAGAGTTATTGATGATCCAATGCTCCTTAATCACTCCCCACCCATCTGATTTTAACCTGTGCAAAAAAGTGGACCTATTAGGCCTTTTAAAAGAACATCTGTTTGCAAGCATTTACAGATAAAACATCTGATCACTCTGACTGTTAGTGCTGAAACAATCAGATTAATCCATTACTGAAATTACAACTAATTTAGTAATCGATTCATCGTTAACTGGAGTATATAAACCCTAAAACAAGCCTTTATCTCATAGAGAGACCAGTTTAGAGCAGCAGTTGTACCAAAATTGTAAAAAAAATGCATCTAATAGACCCATTTCATAAGGAAAGAACAATATCATCAACATACAATGTTGTATAGATATACATTTTTACAGCACAGGGACAACTATTGTAGAAAATCACATATTCATGTTATAATACGTTACATCGTCACATTAAATTGAAATTAATCGAAAAGTGGCTGATTTCCTTACTGGGGAGGAAAAGAAAACCATTTTAAACACTATGGTGTTATGCAAGGGCTGCAACTGATTATTATTTTACTAATTGATTAATCGTTTGATTAATTTTTCGATTAATCGATTAGCCAAAGATTTGTTAAAGAACATTTTTTTATAAAATTAAACTAGGTGAAACAAAAAGTTTTTGACTTGTGGAATTCTGGATGAAAAAGGTTTTTTATAGCTCAAATGTAAAATATTTGTTTAAAATTTTGGTATAATTCCTGCTCTAAGTAGGTCGCTCTGTCAGCTACAGACATGTTTTAGAGTCTCTTTACTCCAGTTAATGATTAATCCATTACTAAATTAGTCGATCCAGTTGTTTCAGCCCTAACAGTCACAGTGATCAGATGTCTTATCTGTAAATACTTGCAAACAGATGTTCTTTAAATACCTAGACCAAATAGGTGCAGGAGAAATTGTTTCAGCGCTGTATTACCCCCTTGGTTTCTATGACCGCTTAAAGTGAATTTGATGTGTTTGTTGTGTTTCAAAGCAGTGTACACAGTTAAAAAGACAGCAAAACAAGCAGTCAGTCTTAATATAGGAATTCTACATTAAATGTTGCAGGGTTTGTTACTCAGATGTATAAAAAAAAATAACATCTGGTTTTGCCAGACAGTTAAGTGGATAAGAGTTTCATCAGATTAAAAAACTTAAATTCTTCTAGATGAAAATCATCTGGTTGGGGGTTGAATGTCAGCCCTTATTTGATTACATTAAAACAAGTTTTAGAACAAATAGCAGCACCCAAACTGGGCTTTAAGCATCATTAGCACACCTGAGGACGGAGCACTCTGACGATCACGGCTCTCAGCTGCTCGTGCTGCCTCCTGAAGCGCCTCATGTGATCCAGCCGAGAGTGGAGCTTCCTGTGGGCGGGGCTAAGGCGCCACACCATCTTCAGGTTCTCCTCACGCTTCCTTTTCACAATGTCCCTCAGAAGCACTTGCAACTTCTCGTACTCATCCTCCCAGGTCTGGAACACCTCAAAGCAAGCCACCATGACCTGAGCACAGAAACAAAGGTTAGAAACCACTGCAGGAAGCTAAAATGAGCAAGAAAAAATAAAATGTCTGATTGAAGATCCACCAAAACAGACCTTCTCGAATTCCTCGTAAGCAACATGCATGAGCTTTCTGGTTCCCAGAACCTTGAGTAGCTGGGAGCTCAGGTCCCTGGAGATGGCCTCCACTAGACGCAGTGCTCTTTGAATGGGATACTTGGTGTTTCTTATTTTCTTTAGGTGGGTGAAGATGGCAATGAGTGCTTGGCGGATCTTATCGAGCTCCGAGGCAGCAAGCAGGTCATTGAGGGGGAAGTCTTTCATCAAAGGGTTGTAGTCGTTCACGGTTTCCACTGCTTGTTTCAGACCTGACAGGAGAACATCACCAATCCCCCAAGTTTATTAAGCCCACGATAAAAAAAAACACGCGATAAAAACAAAATAATGGTGTAACGGGCACCTCTCCCTCACCGGTGTCAGTGTCAAAGCTGACGGTTGCGTGGAAACGTTTTCCGTGTTTGAGGATGTCCAGCGTCAGCAGAACCTCTGGGCTTTCTCTCTTCTCCTGGATCCTGTTGAGAGCTCTCTCCAGGTTGAGCCAGAAACTGATCTCCTGCAGGGCGGTGCCTGAGGCCGGATCCCGATCTAGTTTAGTTACCTGATAGGAGGAGGTGGAGAGGAGTCAGAAGCAGTGTTGGGAACTTTCCTTAAAAAATTAGCCAAGTTAGTAACTCAGTAACCGCTAAATAAAATTAACTCGTTACTAGACAGAGTAACTAAAGCCGGGCATACACTGTACGATTATTTCAATCGTTGCACGCAGCGACAGCTCACAATGTACGATGAAACAGCAGCGATTAAAAGTTCACAGCTCATGATGTATGTTCTCACAATGTGCGGCCTAGCGCTCTGATGTGATCTACCTGCTCGCACTGTACGTCTAAAAATCACGTGGGACTCAGCTCCGCAGTGAGATGGCGTTACTCGTGTTAGCCCAAAGATAACTCCACTTTGATATGATTTCAGGAGAACTTTTATTTGTTTTTCTCCCCCATAAGAGCCCCCTAGTGGGCTGGCATATAACTGAACATAAAAGACTAACAACTCGGACTCGTCTATCCGGAAGCCAAACGAGTAGAAGAGGAATATGAAGGTCACTAGAGTGAAACCCGCTTTTTTGTCCACAACCACCTGACTGATTTTCTACCAACCTTCCGATTGCTGATGGGGGGGGGGCTTCATTAGAGGCTGATGGCCCCTCGTTAACCTCTGTGCACTACACAACCACGACCAGGCTGCAACTCGGCCCCCTCGAGAAATTCTCGCACCACTAGAGAATCGGCCCAAAAAGGAAAAAAAAAAAAATTGTACAGTGTACGCCCAGATTAAGCATTTACTTTTCAATCTCCGAATATACTCGATGTATTTTTGAATTTTCCCACAAGCAATAGTTAAAATGATTTTAAACTCAATTATCGAGTAGAAATTCGCATGACATTAAGCCGTCACTTTGAATGCATCATAAACCTCTCCTCTGTTGTGGCCGGTTTGTCGGAAGCATCTTGCTAACCAGTTAGCAACTTAGTGCTAGCAGGTTCCCAATGGGAAATTCCATTGGGACCAAGTAGCACTAAATTGGTGACTTAGAAACGACGCTGTCAAGGAACGCTATGGACAGCGGAAACATGCAAGAGGAGGAGAGCTTAGTGTCGGAGGTCGTGGATGAGTCTCCTCCGTCATCCATTTTTTATTTAGAGGAGGAAAGCGGGGACGAAGATGTTGTGGAAGAGGACGCCAGGGCGGCAGAAGCTTGGTTTGGTGTAGAAGGCTTCCAGCCGTACATGTTTGAGCCCTTGCCTCGCAACGCTGCCAGTTCTGTTAGCTCTACGCCTGCCGAAGACACAGACGTCCATCCCAGTGAACACTGGGACGCAACTCAATGGGAAAGGAAAGGATTCTGATTTTAACCGTTGCGTATATTAGCTGCGACATATGGATCAAGATGGGATTGGCTGAATTTAGGTGTTGAGGCTGACGTATAACTATAAAAAAAAAAACTAAGATTTTAAGACAGGATTTTTTTTTTATCGAAATTTTCTAAATTTTGGGACGATATCTTCTGATAAAGAGTACATTTATATACATGTTTAAGCCAGAATGATTTGACATTTAAATACGACTTCCCTACGACTTTAAGGTAATTTACACATATTGTGTTATATATCCATTATGAGCCCCAATATATTGTGATATTAGACTTTCTTCATATCCCCAGCCCTAGCTAGAAATCCATTTTATTTTTTAAACAAAGCCCTGGAGGCTTTTGTTCGTCTCACCTTCTGGATTTCTCTGATCCAGCGGTTCACTCCAGACTGCAGCTGATTGAGGAAGCTGGGATCTTCCACTTTATCTCCAAAGTCGGTGACCTTTGGCTTCTCGCCTCGCTCGTAGCACTGCTTGGCGATGTTTGTGATAGTGGGGTGGATGGGCAGGCTGATTTCTGGAATCTCGATGTTCTGCTGCAGGTGGAGGAGGCCCATCTCCAGCTCGGCAATCTTTTTCTCCACTGATGGAGCCATCTTATCCCCATCCCTTCAAGCCACAGCAGAGAATTACATCCATCAGCTCTTCTTAAGGCAAAGCCAAGGAAAAATAAAAGAATCGGTAAATACCTGTCTGCTTTGCCAGACTCCCGTATGTAGGACTTGAAGAAAGGAGCAACAGCGTTGCTGATGAAAGAGTGGAGCGTCTCGTAGGGAGAATCCTCGCTCAGGGTCAGAACCCGGACCTGAGTGGATATGGGCTTATCTGCATCGATGACGCCCGTCCTCTTGATCAGAGCCAAGCTGTAACAGACGAGATGAGAAACTCATTGGTATCCAACTAAAGTTCAGGTGAAGAAATGACAATTTCCTGAAAGCTGTGAAACATCCAGGAGTTAGTCACCTGTTGGACTTGAGGCCGTAGCGAATGTCGATGCTGATTTTGTAGCCGATGCTCTCCTTCTCCTCTTCCCCTTCATCTCCAACATCCTCTGGAAGAACAAACAGAAAACTGAGATGCTGAACTGAACAACCAGACCTGGACCAAGTTTTTATTGCTTTAACCAGAAGAGGTGTTCAATTCTTCATCAGTTAAACAGACGTCATAGTAACCAGTATTAGCATTGCCCCTAAAAACCTGAATCAGTGGATTCCTATTAAAGACCACCAGCTGCTGTTTGTGGAGAAGTTTAAACGCCGTTCTGTTTTATTGATCCTCTATATTTTTCAAAGTTCTGAAAGTTATTGACTGCTCCTCCATCTCCCCGTCCCCCCAGGTTAAGGGTCTGGGCGTCATCCTCGATAGCACCCTATCCTTTCAATCCCTATCAATAACCTCAACCCAGTCTGCCTACTTCCACTTAGAAGCATCAATGGCCTGCGTCCCTCCCTTAAGGCCTGGTTATCCTCCAGCAGCAGTGTATCGCAGTGAGCTTGTCACAGATATTTTTGATTTATGCACTATATTGAAGCGTGGTCTGCGCTATGTTATTCCACGCCACAATGCAAGAGGGACAATCATAACCTGACTCCGCCAGACCGATTTGCTCCGCATATCCATCTGGAAACCTTCCGTTGAAGAAATTTTGGGAAGGGGCGAAAATACTGGTTAGCTGATTGGCCTATGTTGGTGATAGACGGGCCAAATAAACCAATCAGATCAACGAAGCATATGACGTACTAACAGAGCGACGACGAAAACACAACCACAAGCCAGGCACAAGCCAATTGATAGATCAAACTCTTGCCGAAACCAGTCGGGAGAAGAGCAAAAACATCTTTTCCTCTGAGAAAAGCCTCCAGAGCAGTGTTTTGCTCTTCTTTCAGTGAAGAAATACTCTGTAATTCCCATAAAACTTGCTGGATAGCCACGCTAACGCTAGTTTCATCGGCTGAAGCCGCCATGTTCTTTAGACTGAACTGTCGCGCTTCTCGTTGCGTCACACCTCAACCCGCCTCAAAGCCAACGCTGATTGGACGTTCGTTTGGTGAACGGCTCCAAATTTTCTTTAACGGAGAGTCTCCAGACTGATCTGCAAGTGAAACCTTGAAAGCTCGCGAGATCAGGATGGTCTCACGAGGCTAGGCCAATCAGGAACCAGCTGTGGGTCTGAAGCATAAAATTTGACACAGGATCCTGTAAAGAGGCCGTCCTTCCTCCTCTAATGGGGGAGCCATGACACCAGGTCACCAACAGGATTTATAGATATGATTATACACAACAAGTCAAAATAATAACACTTAACCCTTTACAGGGCACTCAGTCAATAATTTGAAAAGCAAATAGTGTTATTGTAATTCAGGATAAAACCTTATTTCCTTTGTAACATTCAGAAAATATGGATATTTTGATGGCAAAAATGAATGTCAATGTGATAAGAAAAGCCAACTTGCCATAAAATATATTAAGAAAAATAACAAAAGTGCTTCTATAAGAAATAATGCTGCGTTCACAACTAAAGCAGCAGAGGCAGCAGGAGCAGCTAGTTTACATGCAAAGTCATGGGTCGACACGCATCAAGGCGCAGCAAAAGGTCCGCAACGCAGCAGCTGCTGGAGTTGGAAAAATTGAACTTTTGCTGCTCGACGCGCCGCATCAACCAATCAGAGAAGCTGATATAGGAGCTGGCAGGGAGTCGGACACAGCACTGCTGATGCAGAGCGCTATGATCACTCCTCTGAAACTGTTCATTAAAGCCTAAATTAACTTAAAATGCTGAAATCTGCCAACAAAACATGTTTGCTTTTATTATCCTGGTGCCTGCAGTTTGGATTACGTACATGAAAAATGCCTTCCAGCCGCTGCGGCAAATTCCTATTGACAGCGCCCCGCCGGTATGTGGGGGTCTGAGCGGCTCTGACAGAGAAATAATCTTTGAAGGCAGGATGGTAATCTGGATGAACTGACTGCACAGACCATGTTTTCAGGAGGACTTTCTCACTTCAACATAGATTCCAACTACTTTTTACCCGCTGATCACAGCTAATATAGCTGCCATTGTTCCAGGCAGAGAAAGGATAGGGTAGCTCCACCCAACGCGCATCAGAGCCACTTTTTCTACCGAGCAGCAAAGATGCTTCAGCCACGCGTCAGAACTAAACTGGTACAGGCATCAAAAATAAAGCAGCACGCGCGTTTTTGCTGCTCGCAGTCTGAACGTAGCATTAAAGTGAAAGAAACACTTTTTTTGGGGGGGCCAACATAACCTTAGAGGTATTAATGCTGATTGTTGCTTTTAAATTTTTTATTTTATAAACCTAAATATAATTTTTAACTATACGTTTTTTACTTTTCAATTCGCTTTTTACGTT